>NC_090451.1:163696240-164317907 GCF_031143425.1 Pleurodeles waltl | reverse complement strand
ATAGTTACTTGAGATAACTCTAAGTTTAACTCATGGATTTCTATGATTTTGTACCTTTAAAAAGTGAGTCTAACTATAACGTTCCTGTAGCCTTTGTTTTTTCAGTTAATGTTTATCTTTTTTTAACATCATAGTAATTTTCATTACTATACGTTAATCCAATCACTGCTGTGCAAAGCCTTCGGCAGTGTGTGTGGACGGTGGGCCACAGGCCCTGAGGCCAAACCACTGCAGGCACCCAACCTTGCACCGTGCACAGCCTTTGCCCATGCACAACGAAGGTAGCCCGCAAGGGCTGGCCTGCAGCCAGACCCTGCAGCCAAACCCCCAACCACCCAACCCTACGCTGCGCACAGTCCTTTGGCCGTGCACCGCGGAAGTTAGCCGCAGCCTCTCTGGGTGTGAGACTAGGTTTGAGAATGTGTATCTGGGGTGAGAGTGACTGTGAGAGAGTCTGTCTGGGTGTGAGAGTGCATAACATCAGTGTTTTACTGGTTGCGTCAGTGTGTGCATGGGTCTGTGAGTGTGTGCATGAGGGTTTCAGTGGGTCTGTGAGTGGGTGTGTGAGAGCCTGAGTGTATCTGTGACTGGGTGTGTGAGTGTCAGAGTGGGTCTGTGAGTGGGTGCCTGAGAGTCTGACTGGGGCTGTGAGTGGGTGCACAAGGGTCTCAGAGAAAGAGATTAAAAGAGAGAGAGAAGGAGAGAAAGAGAGAGAGAAAGAAATATAATGAGAGAGAGAGAGAGAGAGAGTTTTCCAGGCTTTGAAGTATGATATAGTTAGAATGACATATTTCTGAACAATTTGAAAAAAAAGGTCAGTTTAAAACATTTAGATCACCTTTTAGCATGAGCCTTAAACATTTGCAGTGGAAAAGAAATTAAAAGATGGAAATTACTGCACTTGCACTCGCACCCTCAACTCTCACAGTGAAGGTCGGTCACCTTCACTATTACGCTATAAGTTTTATTTTTATTTTTTAGCTATCTTCTTTGCCCTTTACGGGCTATGCTACGTGGGACTGCTGAGAGAGCCTCAAGGCCTACCCCATGGTCCCACCCCATATTAAAAAAAAAAAAAATTATGGCCCTTTACTGGTTATCTGGGTTTGCGGGGGGAGCCTCCCACCGCGGTCCCTGAAGATTTTTTTTATATTTTATTTTTCACCCTTTACGGGCTGTCTGGGATTGCAAGGGGAGCCTCAATGCCTCCCCTGCAGTCCCATTGCTTCAGCAAGCAAGTAGCTGTCCAGGTGTCAGACACTGGAGTTATGTTTGTTGTGACTTGGTTGCAGCTATAAAGCTGCTGCCAAGCCACAGCATACAGCTATGTCATGGGTGAGCACCCCAGGACATAGCAGGAGCCAGGCCCTGGTGGGTGGCAGGCCCCAGGGTTGTCAGTTGCTCCTTGAAGGGGCCTGCAAGGCCCCCACCAGTGTGGAAGTAGCCCCAGGGAGGTGATGGTCCCTGGGAATTCGGGGTCCAAAAGGACCCTCTTTCTTTTTTGTAGAATTTGCCCTGGGGAGGAGGTGGTCCCCCGGGCTGCGGCAGAGGGGAGGAAGTGTAGCCCCTTCATTAATATTGCTTAAACCCGTGGAAGTGGTGGTCCCTGGAGCTGTGGTGGAAGCCGACCGGCCTCCTCCACACAATTTAAATGTACCCCAGGCAATGGGAGGGGCCGAGTGGGCTCCATTACAAATAAACAGTGCACCCAGACTTGACCCACCCGGGATCTTAAAAACAAACAGAGGGCAGCATCCTGTACTTTGTTCTTTTAATATAATTTATGGCAGATCCACTGCAACTCCAGGCATAAATTTAAAAAAAATGCTTTTTCGCCTTGGAGGGTCCCTCCAGGACCCCACAACCAGAGCTAAGGAGCTAAGGAGTCAAGATGTCTCTACCCTGGCCCCATTTCTTTTTTGTTACATTTTTGTCAGGGACACGGCTCAAGCTGAGTCCCAACATGGCTGCCAACATTTCCTTGTTGAAGTGTTGACAGTCAATCAGAGCTCAACACTAGATCGGGAGAAGTCGCAAATCCTTCACATCTCTATATATACCAATTTGGATTTTCTTTACTTTCTCATAAATTGCTGAACAGATTTACACCAAATAACAAAAAGAGCTCTTTCTGGACCAATAGCCAAATTTGGTGTAATTCAGTCCAGTGGTTTTGGCGCTATTGCTGTACACTTTTTCCTATGGAAATTAACATTGGAAACACACTAACTTTCACACACCCTTTATCTCAGCCCCTGCTTGACTGATCACCCTGAAATTTCTCAGACAGCAGCTCAGGTGACTGTTGATTTTTTGGAAAGGTTTGTGAAGCGACACCAATAACAAGTTAAAAACAGTCTTTTCCATAGAATATATATATAGATGTATTTGTAGGTTTAGGGGTGGGAAAGGGTATTGAGTGGTAAGGATATTTTTAGGGTTTGGGTTTGGGTAAGAGTACATGTTGGTAAGGGTGTCTTTAGAATTCAGGGGTAAACAAGGGTCTTTGGTGGTAAGGGTGTTTTTAGGGTTTAGTGGTGCTTGGAAAATCTAGTCTGCTGTGGATTCCTGACTCATGCTGTGGGCCTTAGGCCATAATTGATTGGAATTTGAGAGGTTCCTAGACAGAGTAAGCTGAAAGTCATTTCAATTAAATTTTTGTTAACTGGTGTAATGAGAAGAACTTTATAGAGATGGTTACTATGCAGGGACCCCACATACGCATTTTTAAAAGGTTGAGAACCACTTGAAGGTGTTCTCAAAAATACTCAAAGATAGACCATATTGAAATACTTGTGTTACAAAACACTTTGCTGTTTTGGAGACAAGCTCCACTTGGCATTTTTACAGAGTTCAGAATGAACCAGTAGGTCCAGTTTCGCAAATTCCTGGTACTGAGTCCATTTCTGAAATGTTTATAAATTCTGACAAATGATTTAACCACTGCCTTAAACAAAGTCATGCCAACGTTTTGGAGAAGTTGTCTTGTAGACTCTGGGGCATCAGAAAAATATCAAATTCTGTCTCATAGACTCTGGGGCATCAGAAGAATATCAAATTCAAAATCTAGCGGCTCCAACGCCGTATAGCCTTGTTGGCACCATGCCCACTTGAAGCATTTTAACTCAGATACCTCCATCTGGCTCAGGTGTCCTGCAACACACATCTGACCTGCCTGGCCCTAATTCAATCTAAACCTGGTCCAAGCATAATTTTTTGAAAACTTAGACCTTCATGGGGGCTGCCTGAGCTCCTGGCTTGATTTTCTTCTTACTACCATATCTTCCCCTGAACTTTTTCAGCACTATTTTTATAATTCACAGAGGACAGAAGTCCCCACTGTTTGAAGCTCTGTTTGGATACATACCGTAGTCTGTGATTGTTTTATCCCATGTCTAACCTGCGAAGGTAGAGTTTTTCAACAACCAGTAATGAACTGACTGCATGTTATTGCAAGCCAAACAAAAGGGACGCCTCGATTCCTGTCAACTATTTGGAGGGACACTTAGAAAATGTTTAATTATTTTGCTATTCGCATCTGATTTTATAAAATAACACATTGTCCACTTATTTTTATTTCCAGTAATTTTCTTGTCCAATACAAGTTATAAAAGTCCTCTATTTTATTAATGTTTTGTCTTATTATTTAAACTTGATAATCATTGATTTCCTAGTCCTGTTAATGTGTGGTCAGTTGATACACATACACTTTGCACAATTTGTGTCAAATCTAGACACTGGTGTTTAGGCATTGGGTGTGTTGTTTTTCTGTTACTCTTTTCCTAAAGTCTTCTCCACTGTAATAGGAATATCAAAGAAATTCCACTTTAATCGCATCTTCTGTTTACCTTTGCATTTGCCAGTTTACCTCCGGTTGCACTTTCCAATTGTATATCGATGTACTGTCCGTGCAGGTTGCCTTTCGTTTACTAAGTTTTCTATTTCTCATTAATAGTGAAATTACTCGGCTTATTTCACGGTTGCCACATATTCCTAGCTTGTGTTTTGATATGAGACTAGGACACGGGGAGAGGTATAGACGGTGCCCAGGAGTAAAATCAGAAAACAGATTTTCACAGAATGGGCAGATCCCCCAAGCAGAGATGTGAGAAGCAAAAATATTGAATGCATTTTAAATAGCCCCGATTCAGACAGCGGAGTGTCAAGAATGAAATAACAAGGGAAAAGCCAGAGATATATGGTCTGCAAGTCAATAAAATAAACAATAAACAATATATTCAAGGACATACACAATAGTTGCGTGGTTTGCAAGCGAAGCCATTGATGTTTCGCTCTTTTCTGCTACTTGAAACTTTGAGTATATATGAGCATGGTTAACAAAGAGCTGCATCACTTTTGTACGACACAGTGTCGCAAGAGCCATGCAACTCTTAAGTTAGATTTATCAAGCCTTGCAAGGCCACCTTGCTTGGCCTTGCCTGGCTTGAAACATCTAGAGTAACGCAATGTAGCACAAACCGCTACATTGTGCTACTCTGCCCTGGGAAGGCCTTCCAGGGGAGAAGTGTGGGCACCCCCACGTATCCACCCATAGATTTTGGCACTTTCGCAGATTTGCCATTTCTGGTAGACCTGGGAATGCATCAACATCTTGTGCCTCCTCAGGTGAGGTGTAACGAGAAACAGCTTTATTTTTCCTATTTAGTTCCTCTTTCTATGTGTGTTGTATTCTGCAGCTCACACCGAAAGAGGAAAATGCCTCTCAATATTGTTTGCACAAAAACAATTCTGTCTGCAGTGCAGGCACCTTTGCACCATGATGCAAGGGTGCCTGCATTGTCGCTAGGCAGGGGAAAGACATGAATGCACACTGTTAAGTATGGCACATTCCTGTCCTTTCCCTATCACGCAGCACAGCGTGATTTCATAAATATGGCACCTCAGTTCATAGGTAGATTTGGGAAGGTTTTACCTCACTGACTGTTTCCAGGGCAGCACAAGTTTGACCCGTTCTCACAAAATGAAAATAGTAATTTGTTTTTAATACGAAATGTGCTCAATGTTAATGCAATTGAAGCTGGTTTAACTGCTGAAACAGCCTGATATAAATTAACTTCACAGGGCTGAAAGAGGTAAGTAAAGAGTGAGCTGGGGTAGAGAAGTTTTTGACTGAGAGCAAATACATGTTGGTTTGGAGGCGTTTAACTGATAGGAATGAGGAGTTAATTTACTGCTCCAGCCACACATTTAGTCATCTATGTTGGGTCGGTTGGAGTACTTTTGGCAAAAATGTTATGCCAAGTAGGCCGTTTTTTCATGGACGTCCTCTAGTATTCTTCATAGTTTCCAGATACAAACCATTAAATTGTTTTTATTTTTCTGAAAAACAAAATAGCAATAGCCTTCAAGTGCTGGGAAGTATGTGCCACTGCTTGCAAGCTACTGTTGATATTTCCCGTTTGCAGCTACTGTGCCTGTCACAGCCGTCATGAAGCATAGAAGAGCCCCTCTCAATAGGATGGGACCTCAGGCTCTCTGGCTCATGGCCACCAGCAAGGGGTTCCTAAAGACAGGGTCAACTTCAGATCCTTAGTACAAATCTGGGTAGTTCTTCTACCAGTAAATGAGGATGGTGAACAATGAGTGTGATGAAAAAGGATATCCGCTGATTTACGATGGGTTTCCAGTTCTGCTGGCACTGTTTTTCTTTTTTTGCATTTTCCCCTTTGCATACTGCTCTTAAAGATTTTAAATATTCTTTCTATTCAGCTTTCATATGCTATTGACATAATTCATTACCTGCAGGAACCATGCAGGCATATAAACCTTGACCTACTCATCTGGGCTCAGATTTACTAATCTTTCTCGCAACGAAACGCAGCAAGTGAACTATTAGTTTTTACTGCAAAACCCTTATTACACTTAGCATCCAGTGGGGGTGGAACAAGCATCTTTTCCTGATTCTTGCTCCCCTGGGGCACTTTGATTTTACAGAAAGGTATACAGGCGCTTGTACAGTCTTATTTGTAATATCAGTTGTGCCATTGTGATCCCAAAGAGACATCTCATTCATACAGGGCGAACACGATGAAAATGAGGCTATGCCTTTCTCTTTGCACCTGCACAATATTATGGATGCAGGCACAAAGACAAAGATAATATGCATTTGCCAATGGAGGAGATGTGGTCTACTGCATAAATGGTTGACCTTGGAATTTGACCGCATTGTTTTTAATGGCAGATTCAGTATGTGACCAACTATTGTCTGATCCAAGGCAAAACACTTAGGCACATATATGCTAACATCTTGCACCAGTTTTGTGTCACTTTTGTGACAAAAACCCAGCACAAATCATTGGGGTGGGGTATGCTTTCCAACGCAAACCAGAATTTTCTTTGGAAAGCATCTCAAAGTAAAGCTAAGTTGGGCTATGCACTACTTTGCAAACACCCAAGGGTATTGACTTCAATCACTATCTGCTGACATTCTTATACAGGAATTTGTGTCAAAACCATATGCCTTCTTGAGGCAGGCCTAACAAGGGCAGATGTTTTCATTTCTCTTTATCATTCCAAATTTGCATGTGTGAGGTATATACAGCACACATACCAAGTAAGAAAATGATTATAGGATAGTTTTGTGCTGGAAGGATCCCTTTCCAATACAAAACCCATGCGTTATGGAAAGAACACACCATTGCACTGAGGATTAACAGTGTGTGCTTTGGCACATAACAGACAAAAGTGCCTAGCACCCAGGGTACAGATAAAATATGCCATATCTTATTGGATATGGGATTTTTTCCTCTCTCCCTTTGACTCAAGACAGAGCAGCAATTTTAGTTGCTGTACTACTTGGCATCAAATATTATTTAGGAGGGGCAGTAAACTCTGCTCCGCCAGCAGAGTTTGTGGAGTTTTGCCACACCACTTGGAGCACGGAGTTCAGAAAAAAACTCTGCCTAATGCTGCGTGGCAGAGTTGACATGTGTCCACCCCTGCTTATGATCCAGGCAGAGCCCACTGCACTACCATAAAGTCCTGTGCCTGGAAGAATGCAGCAGCACCCTGAAGGGAATGAGTGAGGTCAGAGAATGAAAGGATGATAGTACAAGAGGGAGCATCAATATTACGGTCTGGATGACAGGTGAAGCAATGAAGAGTGTGGAGAGTGTGTGGAGGCAGGCAGGCCACACGTCTGTTTATACCAAGGAAGGTATAGCAGCTGAATTGGCTGCTCCAGCCACAGGGAGACCACAAGGTATGTAACATGCAGAAGATTGACAGCCCCTGCTCCCCTCATGCGTCCCCACCGTCACTATCTCTGAGGCACAACTGGGCTTTCCCAATTCAGGGGATCTCAAGGAGCCCTCAATGTCTTAATACCGAAAAGGTCAGGTGCCAGAGTCATTTGTGTCAGCAACTCGTATGAGTGGCAGAGATTTTGTGGGTCAGACACAGAGATGTGAGATAACAAGTTTATGATAGAGGAAGGGGCTTGTACATATGTGAAACCCATTGAGGGTGTGTGATCCTTGTGTGTTTTTGTAGAGACACATCTGTATGACAACTATGCGTAGGGTGTTAGCGAGCTAATGTTTGAGAAGCACCTGTGAGAGAAACCTGTATGAAAACAATGCATGTGAGTGAGAGGGGGGTATTTGTGAGGGAGCTTTGTGAGAGATTGAGTGACCTGTGTGAGACAAAGGTTAAATCTGTGAACTGCGACACAAATCTGTTACATCGAACTTTGTGAGAGTTGTGTGTGTGATGTGCCTTTGAGACAGCTGTTTCTGGGATGCATGGGAGAGATGTGTGTGTGTGTGTGTGTGTGTGCGAGTGAAATGTACGAGTTCCTATAAAGCGTTCTTTATGTGTGAACATCGTAAAAGTGATATTTGAATTTCTTTAAAAAAAAAATAAGACCTACGCAAGAGAACTTCCCAGACTGAGCTCACTAATATTTTGAGATACATATGTAAAACAGCTGTGAGAGACTGACGTTTGAGAATTCTGACAGATGTCTATACGAGACAACTGTGAGAGACGCAAGACAGATGTGTGAAGGAAAAAGTGTGAGTTTTGTGTGAGAGGTTTATGAAATGTGTGAGGGGTTGTCTTCGTGTGTACGTGTGTGAGAATGCAGATCGATGCGTGTGAGCTGTGTGTTACAGATGTGTTTCTGCATAGGTCATAGAATAGATGCATGATTGGGAGAGTTGTGTGTATGTTAGGCATATGGAGAGCTGGGTATGAGTTGATACAGAAAATAGTGGCAAAGTTCTAAGGCATGTTTGTGAGGCAACTGCGAGATTTGTGTGTGTAAGAGCTCTAGGTGAGAGATGGTTTTGTGAGACAGCTGAGTGGAAGAGATGCATAAATTAAAGGTAGCTAAGAGGTGCAAGGGAGTTCTGTGAATAAGAAGCCTATGTGAATGTGTGTGTGAAGAAGAGTTGTGCTTGGGAGAAAAGGAAAAAGTGTGTGTCTGCAGGAAAAAGCGAGTGGTGTTTGTGTGCAGAAGAAAGTGACAAAAAGAGCGGGGTGTGGGACGGCAGTGTTTGGACTGAGCCTCCAAGCAAGGCAAGCCTGGGCTGAGTAAGCACCGGGCTGAGATACCAAGATAAAGCTTTCCAGCACGAAGTGTAAACTGCGACTCTAATGTTACCTCTAATTGGATGGTGTGAGGCAGTGGCGTAACAAAGGCACCCGTGGGGGTTGGGGATTTTGATGGCTCCAGCACAGTGAACTGGGTGGCAGGCCCCTGACTGGGTTCAGGGGATAGGCGCCCCTACAGGTACTTTGCAGGTGCCCCTCAACAAGTTTCGTTACAACAGTGGTGTGAAGATGTATTTGATCTTGAAGGGACGACCATCGTTGAATATCACACAGCCCAAGGACAACAATACCCAGGTTTATTCATTTTAAACCAGTTCTTGCAGTACTGAAAAGTGAAAATGTCCAAGTATCAGGGCGTCATTTGCTCCACGAGAAAGACTAGTTAAGAGAAGCACTACTTTTAAGAGTAAGCACATATATTGTAAGTGGTGTAAATACTGCCATTCACTGTGGGATACAACAAACTATGATCCCAGTGAATCCTAGTCGCCAGTTGCACATTTTTGCATCACAAGGGCGGTGCCATCTTTTAACATACATTTTCATAGACTATTCAGGCATGTTGGAAGGTGAAGCCCCCTCCCCTATGTTAACTTTAAGTTGTTAATATTATTTCTATTTAGCCAACACAAATATTGTGATTGCATTTATATAGCGCTTTCTACCCCTGACGTACGGCACCTTCTGTGTTTTATGATCCCACTAGCGGAACAAGCATCTCCTCTTTATAAGGTTTCTTGAAGACTTATCCATTCCACATGACACGATTATTCCTTCTTTGCTTGCTATAGTCCACTTCTTTCACCCATTTCAGGTAAACTAATTATTTGTGTAGGGCAACGGCGCTCGCTTTATTCCTAGAGGCTCCTCAGCATTTCCCCTCATCATTCTTGTTCTTCTTCAGTATTTACCATGGTTGCTGGCAGAACCAATGGTGTGCATCATTTATGAACCTCTTCACAGATGTAGTGCTAATAGCATAGAGGAAAACAATTATGCCAAAAGCAAACATCCAAGTTTTAAGCTTGTTCCTAAAGATAGACTCCAAAGTCACTGAATGAAGCTCAAGTGGATGCTGATTCCAAGCTGGAGCAGCCAGGGAAGAGAAGTAATGGCCATCCCTTTTGGTCTGCCTCATGCACGGAGTCACAGCAAGTGAAGCTCACAAAGGGGGCAACACTCTTGCCAGTTAACAGTGTTGTAGTCTGGTTTGCAAACACTGAGGGCCCACCAGAAAAAGGATTTATGGGCAAGAACAATGCTTGGTAAAGGATTTTGTTCTTCACAGGCAGCCAGTTCACTGATCAAGCTCAACTCGGACAAGACAGAGATCCTCGTGATCGGCTCCACCCCTTCTGCCTGGAACGACTCATGGTGGCCCACTGCTCTTGGTAGGGAAACGTCCAGAACAAAGATTACATTGTGAACGCAAGTGGAACCACACTTGCATTAACGACTCCCTTTTTCTCTGACTTGATCATGCATGTGCTAAACAACACACATGCGTGGTTAAGGCAGAGAAAAAGGGTGAGTGCATCGGGAGAGGACAAGGTCAGGTAAGTGGTGCTAGGGCAGGGTTGGGGTAGTTTTTAGGGGTGGGGTGTCGGGGTAGTTTATTTTTTTAGGGTTGGGGGATCGGGGTAGTTCTGTTTTTACTGGTGGGGTGGAGGATCTGGGTATTTCTATTTTTAGGGGTGGGGTGGGGGGTCGGGTAGTTTTGTTTCAGGGTGGGGGGTCGGGGTACTTTTGTTTTTGGGGGTGGGGAAGGGTAGTTTGGTTTTTGGGAGTGGGAGATCAGGGTAGTTAGGTTTTTGGGGTTGGTGGGGTCAGGGTAGTTTGTTTTTTGGGGGTTGGGGTGGGGTGATTGGGTTAGTTAGGTTATTGGGGTGGAGGGGTCGGGGTACTTTTGTTTTTGGAGGTGGGGTAGTTTGGTTTCTGGGGTCGGGTAGTTTGGTTTTTGGGGGTGGGAAGGTCGGGGTAGTTAGGTTTTTGGGGAGGTGGGGGTTGGGGTAGTTTGGTTTTTGGGGGTGGGGAGATCAGGGTAGTTTGTGTTTTGCGGGTGGGGGATCGGGGTAGTTAGGTTTTTAGGGGCAGGGGTGGGGGGTTGGGGTAGTTTGGTCTTTGGGGATTGGGATGGGGGATTGGGGTAGTTTGGTTTTTGGGGGTGGGGGATCGGGGTAGTTAGGTTTTTAGGGGTGGGGTGGAGGGATCAGGGTACTTTTGTTTTTAGGGGTGGGGTTTGGGGTCGGGGTAGTTTGGGTTTTGGGGGTGGGGATCGGGGTAGTTGTTTTTTTTCGGGTTGCGGGCTCGGGGTAGTTTTGTATTTAAGGGTGGGGTTGGGGGTCAGTTGTGTTTAGGGTGGGTGTGGGGAGGTCAGAGAAGGGTGTAGGGTTCAGGGTGGGTGGGAGGTATCCAGGGTTGTTTTGTTTTAGGGGTGGGGGTCTGGGTAGTTTTAGTATTTGGGCAGGTGGTGAGGTCGCATGCTAGAACCATGCATGTCGTTCCCACACATGGCTTTACTAGGCATGATTTTACAACGAAAAATCATTGTAAAGGCATGCGTGGTAAAGGCATTTGTGGTAACAAAGCAGTCGTTGTTCCAACCGCGTTGTTCAAGCATGAGTGGTTCCAGCATTCGTTGTTCCATCCTACATTCCTCTGGGTAACACCCCTGTCCCCCCACTAACCATGCGCACAACCTGGGCATCACCCTGGACTACTCTCTATCGATGACCCGCCAAGTTAACGCTGTCTCCTCATCAAGCTTCCACACCCTCTGTCTCCTGCAGAATATTTTCATATGGATCCCCCCGACAAGAGGAAGACAGTCACCCACTCACTCATCACCAGCAAACTGAACTACAGCAACGCACTCTATGCCAGCATTACCAAGAAACTTCAATCAACACTACAAAGAGTCCAGAATGCAACAGCCAGACTCATCCTGGACATCCCCGACACAGCCGAATCTCCTCCCACCTCAGAGACCTACACTGGATCCCTGTCAACAAGCGCATCACATACAAACTCCTGATCCATACCTTCAAGGCACTGCACAACATAGGACCAGCATATCTCACCCACCGCCTCAACTTTCCTGAAGCAGATGTCTTAATTAGAATTATTAATGAGTGTTTTACATATTTTGAATAATGACTTATGTAGAAAATGAATTACGCAGAGAAAAATAATGTGCACGTGTTCACAAAATGTACTAAATAATTATTAATATTGAAAATGTATTGGATTAATGTAGTAATATGTCATATTAAGGGTTATGAAGTATGTTCCAGCGTATTAATTGTAGGCCTTAACTTAGCGAGTGTCTTGGCCTAGTTTACCAGGCCTCATGCAGAAGCTGTATTTCTTAGCGTTTAATAAAAATGCTGGCAGAGTGAACTAACTATGAAATGCTCATTGTCTTGTTAAAATGCTTAGCAGAAGCTTTCCATGAGAACCGACTAACAGGAGACAGTGTCCTTAAAAAGGTATCGAGATGTGTGTAATGTGTGCAAGAGGTTCTTTCCCAGTACACAAACAATTGACTGGAGAAGAATATGCAACAAATTCGATACCGGACGAGTCTGATAATGAGAACATCGTAAAGCGGACCAATCAACGGCGTACGAAGTGTTAAATATTAGAAATATTAGAATTCATAGATTTGGTATAGAAATTTTACTGGACAGAGTAATAACGTACAATTCATTGACCAATTGGGCATTAGGGAATAGTTTGGGTGACTTTGATATAACAATCTGACAGAGGGGAAAGATCTCAGGCCTTATTCTGAATTGTGATGCAATATTTGGAAGAAGAGATTTGAGATTCTGTCTTTGGGCTCATACTCTCTGACTAAGAGCCGGATGTTTTGCCGATCGATCGATGACCTGAGGACGAAGACTGATTCCACTTGCTGACCCATACCGTGGATAGGTATATATAACAATGTGACTGAATTGTATTTTTAAGCATTTTATTTCTAGGTATCAACTGCGCTGTCTTAATAGTTTTCCTAGGTAGCTGTTTTTCCTAAATTTGTGTTCTAAATTGTTTTGCATAAAGCCCCACATGCTGATGCTAATTTGGGTTAGTTGAGGCTATTCACATGAGGACTGACAATTCGCAAAGACAAATGGTTGACAAATTATTTTGCTGAACTCTATGGATTATGCAGTACTATTTAAGCTGACTTTACTAATGATTTGTGATGATGATTTAGAACGCATTGTGATTCAGGCTTTGATTAGATCATGTTTCTTGCGTCTTTTTGGTTAACAAATATTATTAATGGTGTTTGATTTGGATTTTGAGATTAATCTACATGATTTTAGCATTGTTAATATAAGGGAAATAAACTTACTAAACTTTTTCTAAAGTTGTGGTTATTCATGGCTGAAAAGTCATGGTGTGTGACAATTACTGACTCCATTGATTATTGATTATTGATTGACTAATGATTATTGTGTAATGATTATTATTTCAGTTCTGGAACTATGGTAAGAGCATGCTGAATGAGTCAAAAGGTTCATCGACCTATACGCGTCCCCTTGTAAGTTTACTTATTAAGGTCCGACGCGCTAATACCTTCAATGTACCCAACAGATTTATCTGTTCCTCCCAGCTCGCCCTTGCAGCCGTCCCCAAGATCCGGAAAAGTACAGCAGGAGGAAGATCCTTCTCCTACCAAGCAGCACGGACATGGAACACACTGCCCCTCAAGCTCAGGCAGACCGTATCACTGGAGCTGTTCAGGAAGGACCTTGAGACCTGGCTCTTTGACGGAGCAGCACGCCTACATTCAGCACCTTGAGACCCTAAGGGTGATTAGTTGTGCTTTACAGACCCATGATTCATTGATTGATTGATCTGAACACTCTGGTGTCTATTAATCAGATATTTAGGGAGGCCCAAATACAACACATTAGCATATTCCAGCCTCTATGTAATACACACATGGCCTACAATCTTCCAAGAGGGCACAGGAAAAATAAAAATAAAAATAAATTTCTTTTGACAAACAAAACAATCCAAAGTGACTCCCACAACTGTGAACACCTGAGGTTAGAAAGATAAGAGGCTGTCAAATCTTACCCCAAGGTTCTAAGTCACTCCCGAAGGAGGGAGCAGAGGTATAGCACTATTGGGCTAGAATTTTGGCCACCAGTCAGCTTAAAACACACTAAATCGAAGGACCTCTGTTTTATCCATATTACACAAGATGGCTAATATAAAGCCATATGAAAACAGCAGAAAGGTAGAACTTAAGAGAGACATTCCCTTCTCAAAGGAGAGGAGAAGCTGGGTGTCATCCGCATACGATACCACCTTAAAAACATACAATTCCACAAGAGGAGCTAGTGGAACCAAATAAACATTAATAAGAGTAGGATTGAGGGGTGAGCCCTGAGGCATTCCAACCAAAAGAGGCTTTGGCCCAGAGAAGAAGGGGCAAGCCAGAACTACTGTCCTCTATTCTCAAGAAATGATTTAATCCAATCAAGGGCTAGCCCACCAACCCCAAGTGATTCAAGGTGTTCTCGAAGAAGACCATGAGACATGATGTCAAACGCCACAGAAAGATTGAGTAAGATCAATGCCACCTTCCCTCACTAGTTCAGAGTCAGCTTAATGAATTCAGACACTTCAAGCTAAGCTGTCCAAGGGCTGTACTTAGGACGAAATCCAGAATGGCTAGGATGCAACAGCTTATTAGTCTTCAAGTAGTTTGACAACTGCTTATTAATTAGCTTCAAAAGATTTTTGGTAAATGTTGGGAGAAGAGAAATGGTCTAAAATTAGCTACAATTGTGGAATCTGTGAAAGGTTCTTTCAGATGGGGAACCAGTTTAGCTTTTTGCCAAATAGAGGGAACCTTGGCAGTAGAAAGAGGGGTATTCAAGATCCTATTCAAGAAGGGATTTACCACCTCAGCTGCCTTAATTAACAAAGCAGTAGGTCAGGTGTCATTCAGAGAACCAGACTTCAATTGCTTAATGGCAGCTTCAGATTCCTTTAGGGAGCTTGAATTAAACCTAAGCAGTGAACACCAGCTATGGGAAAGATCAGAGCCTACTGATGCCTCATAATTATTTGGTGATAGCCAAATAAGCTTGATCAGGTGATAGAAAATTCTTGATAATTTTAAATAATTCATGTGACTCTTTAGCATCTGAAGCAATTTCTCTGTCAAAAAATAGTGTTTCGGCTTACATGATTGCCAAATGGTCTTTCCTCAAAGCTTCTCTATAGATTTCATTATGGTCGGACAATAGTATTTCCACCACAGTCTCTTAGTCCTTTTACAGGTGCTTCTTTCCACTGCAAGAGTCTTGGCAAACTAGGGGCAGAGGGGTCAAAAGAACAAGACTTGTGACTCAAAGGAAGAGCTAAACTGTCAGCAGCAACGAAGAGCCAGATGTTAACTGTCATTGCATCCAACGCAGGGCTACCAGACGAGTCGGGTGTTGAACAGGTTAGACTAAAATCGTCAGGCTTTATTTGATTTCACACCCAGTAAGTGTCAGAAACATGAGTCCTGCCCAGGAATGTTTCGTGACAACCACCAAATGAAATTTTATAAGAAAGCAATCAGAATAGAGCCTGAGGCAAGTTCCTAAACTTTAGGAAGAGAGGTATCAGTTAACCAGGTTTCAGTCATGGACAAAACGTCAGACTAGTCATCACATAGAAGAGGGAAAGTACATGGAGCATGCAGCTGCAATGAGTAAATATTAATTAACAGTGCTGAAATGGGAAGAAATTCAACTAGCTGAGTGATGACATCCACAACCCGCCCGTCCTGATGCTCTCCAAGCGAACCATTGCACGAGACTAGAATGAGCAAACAGTCCAACAGAATTTACAAACTACATTTCCAAGGCACTTGTCCACCCACACCTTACCCTTGCAAGTAGCATCTAGATACTAAGCGAGTAGTTCCTGGGATGAGTAGTAGTGCCGAGTACTAGATAGGGGTTGTCAGGAAGAGCATGGTTGGCACTTGCGACAAATGGAACACAGGCAGAGGGGCTTGCCTTTAGTGTGCCTGCTGAACACATCTACTATCCATCCTTGCCCTGGCCCTACTTGTATGTGGTGCAATCATAATCTCCTCGAGTGACTAGAGCACAAGCAAACCAAAATGGTGTCCCTTGTCATCCAACAAGGAGGAAAAATAGCTGCCCTTGCACTCGCAGGGAAACAAACAGCGAAGTAGAGAACCTCACTCACAACGCAAAACAAACTCAAACAGCCTAAGCAGGCAAAAAATTAAAGTGCAGAAATTTCATGTAACACAAAGGATTCCAGAAATTTAGTAAAAACAGCATATCATTATAGATAACAAGAAATCTATAAAACAGTTTAAAAAAAACTAAAAAGGCAAACCATTTCAAGCACACTCGGTACAATTATTCAGTGTAACTGCTAGCAGTCATAAAAAACTCTCTTCCCTTCAGCGTTTGTCCCACCCTTTCTGACGCATTGCAATCCTAATAACGGTGAACTCCCGAACATCCTTTTCTAAATTTCCCCTCCTTTTTATCCGATTCGCCCAACTAACAGGAGCACATGTCCATCACGCCCAATAACAACTCACACCTTTCCCTTTTCTATTCCACTTCCATTATTCTATTGTTAACCAAAACACTAATAAATGCATGAGAACTCTAGAGCACAAACCTAACAAATGTACCACAATCAATCAACAAGAAAAATGAAGCACATATTACTTAACTAATAACTAAGTTACTCTAATCTTGGGTTCCGAAGTAGCATGCAACTTACTGATAAGTGCTTCCACAACTCCTTGGGGGTAGTGAACGGTATATA
This sequence comes from Pleurodeles waltl, assembly GCF_031143425.1. NCBI lineage: Eukaryota > Metazoa > Chordata > Amphibia > Caudata > Salamandridae > Pleurodeles > Pleurodeles waltl. Next base: position 164,301,497 of record NC_090451.1, on the reverse strand, counting down.
AATACAATGTATAGTTACAATTACAATTTTGCATCTTAAAATGCACAATGCACATTGTGAGTGAAGCACGTTGTGAACCTCCAATTAAAAAGGAATCATTTGAAGTAGAGGCAAAGCTTGGTCAGTTTGATTGTGGGGGAGGGGTGAGTTTCAGATTTCCAAACAATCACTCTGGGACATCTTGTTAAAACACATTATATGAGAAGCAGAACACGAGGATGGCTTGGGGGCAGTGGTAAAAGAGAGCAGTGCGGATTGTTAGGGTACTTAAAAGCAATATTTTTCTAACTAATCAACAATTTTTAAGGCCTTCCAAACATAGACAAGAGATAGTGCGTATGTTCTGTCACTGTAGGCATGTAAAAATCCCAGGTGAAATCCAACAGGCACTTCACATTACCCAACTGAAGGCACTTGTACCAAACTATTTACAACAGAATATAGGCGGATTTAACACCCCAAACGCCTCCCCACTAGGAGCTACATCCATGATTTGAAGTGTATTCAAATCACCACATAAGTGATGTACTCCACCATTTACACTCTAGCTGAGTTTATGCTACAAAATTACTTACTATATCTGTAATAGGAACAAAGACAAGCCAATATTACGTTTTATTTATTTATTTACAGCTGCTACCTGATATGTTCAAGCACATGAAACACATCGAGCCATTTCAATAAGTGGTGCAATTTTCCCATTAATGCCCACTTGTTCCCACGCGGTGAACAGCTCACTTAAATTTTTGTTCAAGAGTTCCCATAAAAGCGTCTTGAGTTAGGAAAAATGTGGTAGACAATTGTCCTATCCCCCTAAATAGAAAAAGATTGTGCCGCATATTGTCGATTTCAGCATTTATGTGAATTATCTTAATGCTTCTTTTAAAAGTAGCAACCTATTCAATTGTATTGTATGAGCTGGCTTCGTAAGTTTTTCAAAAGATGAACTGATTGAAAAGAAATGGAAAGAGGCCAATACAGGGAGATGACCAGGACTCAAATTATCAAATAATTCCCATTTAGGGTAGTTGGCCAGATGAAGGAGTAGGCATAAACACAGTGCTGCTGCTGAATGGGAAAGAAACTGAAATCTGATGTTTATGTAAAGAAGCAGACATTAGTGGTTGATTTAAGTTATACATATCTGTAGTCCTTGTGGGATCAGTAGTTGAAAAACACACGTGTAAATTCAGTGAAATAAGACAGAACTCATCACATAGCTCCTCTGTGAATGCCTCATTAAATAATGTATTTATAATTGAAAGACCATAGATCAACATTGGTTGCGTAAGGCAGCATAGTAGCCATTAATATAGTGCATGTCACACTCACAATGATGAAATATTGTTAATATTATTGACTTACTATTTAGTATTTTTTACTCAAGTCATTTGGTTTCAGAAGACAGATCCTATCAAATAAAGTGAGCACTGGTAGTGATAATTTAAGACTTTGGGCCTGGTTCACAAAGGTAACATACTACACATGGTAAAGTTTGAGTAACTTTACACTTTTGAGTAAGTTTACTACTTGTTGGTATCTACAAACTACACTTTTGTAGTAAGCCCAGCACTACCCATAGTCAGCCACTACTACTGCGACACCCTCCTGTAGAAAATAATAGAGGTAGCAACTTACTACAAAAGTGTAAGTTACTACAAAAGTGCAGCTGGTGAATACAGAAAAGTAGCAAACCCACCCAAACGTACAAGTTATTACAATAGTGTAATTTGTGAATAACACTATGTAGTACAGTTCTACTGTAATACTAAAAAAACGTACTACTAGTTGCAGTTTCTGAATCAGGCCCACAGTCTCTGTCACAGTTGGGGCTAACTGGTATCTCAAGGAGCTGAAAAGCTGAAGCAGTGCTATATTTCCACCTTAGACAGAGGTAAATTGTTGCTTGTTAAAGGAACTTTCAAGGCATATGCTAGAAACCTTGAGGCCTTTGTAGACATAGCTAAAGTAAACAACAGAAAATAACACAATATCATACATAAGGTATTACAACAAAATTAAAATATAACAGGACACATAAAAATAAAACAGTCAAAATGGACCATAAAACAACTGTAGCACAACACACCAAAACATATTACAATAATCCAGTACAAACACACAGCAGCACTAAATACAACCGACTACATCAGCAGGACAACAAAATGCCACATAGCAAGGGGGGACAATATTCTTGGCACACACTCCCACCTCTAGATTTCTATTTTTCCTATCTCAGTAGTAAAAAGTGTTTGGGGCAAGCACAGTTTTAATTTACTCTGAAGGACTTACAATAGTGCCAATCAAAAAAAAAATATGATTCCATAGTATATCTTCTATATTTTGACAGGTTAAAGCCCTGTGTGCCAGATTCACTAGCTGAACTTTAAAAGCCAGAAGTTTCGTCAACCCTGTACGGAGGTACACAATGCGAACTAGTGGTGAATTTCCATCAGTGTTCTTAATTACTACATCTACTCCAGGAGGCAATCTGCAGGAGTACGTGGAAAAATTGTGTTCATTCACATATCAAAAATTTCCAACAGGTTTTTCTTTTTTTTACGGAGAAACATATTTTTTAACATTTTATGAATGGTCCTCTCCAATGTTTCTTTTCTTCCAACTGGCACTCAAGATGATGAGGCACCCAATCATTATCCAGATAGTTTATGAAATGCGTGCAAGTGCACAGCTCCTGCCACCCCTCCATATAGTAAACACTGCAATCATACCTGAATGCATCTCTGGTCAGTGGCCCAGCATGCAATACGAAGAGGAGTACCCCACATAATCGTTCACCACATGAGCTCCATAAGCGCTTTCTATGGCCACAGGAAAAGTTGGTGAAAGCTGACCATCTCTCAGTGTGGATAATTTCCAGTGTGTGCTCATTCACTAGAGAAGCTGCTGAAAAGATCACTGCCTGCCTCTCTGCCTGCCACGCAAGGAAATAACATTTTGCCGGGAAGTGTCGGACGTCCAGCAACGTTTCCACGTGAACACAAAATAATTGGAAGTATGCTTGAAGGAACACGCCATCAATTTATTCATGTGTTGGTGACTAAGGCGGTCATTCTGACCGCCGCCCGCCATGCAGTCACCGCCATTTGGCCGCTCCCCGGTCAAAAGACCGCGGAGGCCATTCTGGCTTTCCCGCTGGGCCGGCGGGCGCCTGCCAAAGGAGCGCCCGCCGGCCCAGCGGGAAAGGCCCTGCAACATAGAAGCCGGCTCCGAATGGAGCCGGCGGTGTTGCAGGGGTGCGACGGGTGCAGTTGCACCCGTCGCGATTTTCACTGTCTGCTAAGCAGACAGTGAAAATCATGCTGGGACCCTGTTAGGGGGCCCCTGCACTGCCCATGCCAGGGGCATGGGTAGTGCAGGGACCCCCAGGGGCCCCACGACACCCGTTCCCGCCATCCTGTTCCTGGCGGTAAAAACCGCCAGAAACAGGGTGGCGGGAAGGGGGTCGGAATCTCCATGGCGGCGCTGCTTGCAGCGCCGCCATGGAGATTCAGCCCAGACAGGGGAAATCTGGCGGGAAACCGCCGGATCCCCTTTTCTGACCGCAGCTTTACCGCCGCGGTCAGAATGGGCAGGGAAGCACCGCCAGCCTGTTGGCGGTGCTTCCGTGGTCATCGACCGCCAGGGGTTGGAATGACCCCCTAAGTACGGAAACAGTAATGGCGTATTTGTAATTTAAGACATCCATGCCCTGAATCTGATACATAATTCTATATGGTATTTGCTGCATTACCCCCTTGCACAATTTCTAGCCTTTTTTATTTTTACCAGAAGCACAAGTGCTTAATTTGAGCCGGTGGTTGCAGTAGGGGCCATCAGCACTTATTTTTGGGGACCTTCCGCTTACTTTTCTGTATCAGACATTTCCCCAGAGATAGAGGGAAAATACACATATGGGAAAGTCTGAGGAAGAAGGAAAATCCCTCACAAAGACAAAAAGCAGGTACCTGAAAAGGTTAAATAAAGGGACAGGGAGTATCTGGTAGTTGATTAAAGAGGCACGAGGTGGATTTAAGAATACTTGTAGTGGTTTTTGGTACATCTATGTTTAATTCTACCTGCACACTTTTTTTTACGAACTAAGCACCAAACACAGCCAGTAAAATTAAGTTCTTAAATGTTACATCTGCTGACAGCAGCTGGAAAATGTGTCTGTAAAAAAGACCAGAATTCAGGAATCACTTGTAATGCATCTGTGTTGGACCTGACATCCTTGACATGTTTTTTTCCCCAGCATTTTGCCTTTCATCCTCCTGTTTTTGCTGGCATTGTTTTTTCTATCTTAAGGACTAGGCACACTTTACCACTGATAACCAGTGCTAAAATGCTTGTGCCCTCGCCTTTAAACATGGTGAATTTGACATACACACAATTGTCATATTTAATTTACTTGTAAGTTCCTTGTAAAGTGGTACAACATGTACCCAGGGCCTGTAAATTAAAAGCTACTGCTGGACCTACAGCACTGATTGTGCTTCCCACATAAGGACCTTATAAAACATGTCTCGGGCCTGCCAATGCACCCTGTGTGTGAAGTTTAAACTGCTATTTCAACCTGGCAAAACAAACCTTTTGCGAGCCATGAACCTTTCTTTTTAATACATACACATTACCTCTAGGGTAGGCCCTAAACTGCCCAGATGGCAGGGCACAGTATATCTAAAAAGTTGAACATGTACTTCTAAGTTTTACATGTCCTGCTAGTGAAAAAGCTCTTAAATTCATTTGTCTATATTAGAAGGCCTACTTCTTATTTAGTATAACATTGGGTTACATTTTTACATTTAAGTACTACCTTTAAATTGGGAGCAAGTTGAAAAGTCAAGTTTGGTGTCCAAAGAATTGTAATGTATGACCCTCTTTAATTGTGAAGATGTATTTTAAGTCACAATTCCGATAATGACACTTTCAGAAAGTTGGCATTTTCTTGTCCTAACCATTTGATGTCTACAGCCTGTATCCTGGCACAAGACTAGGTGTAGCTGGCAGTTGGTCTTTGTGTTCCTCTACTGAACAGTGAGGCAAAGGGGTAATATGTGTTGGCAGGGTGGGCCATCTCTGGCTTGATGAGGGGGAGGAGCTCTCACCTACCATACTTGCACATCACAAAGGCTCTGCCTGAGCATGCTCATAAAGAGTTTGGCATTAGTCTTTTGTGACCCCAAACAAACTGGGGCCAGGGATGGTAGGCAGGAAATTCCAAGCACCTCTGGGGGTGGAAGCCTCTAAAAACATCTCCTATTTCAAAGTGTATACTAGGAACTAATAATAGCTTATCAGAACCAACTCCTTAGTATACATCTGTACCTGTGGAAGACTCAAATGATTGCTGTGCTGATCTGCAGGAACTACTGCTACTCTGTTGCCCTATTGTCCTGGTACCCTGCTGTCCTTCTACCTGAGTGAGAAGGGCTGGAACTGCATCTTGAACCAAGGACCGCAAGAGTGATTTCAAGGGCTTGTTGTCTGACCTCCTGATCAGAGCCTCAGGGACAGAAAAGGCTCCAGCCACCTTGAACCCATCACCTCGGCTCTGTCTGGTGTGAGTCCTATGGAGTCCCTTGGAACTGGGCCTTAAGGTGTTCTGCCAACTCAGGTTTGGTCCTGTGAGCAGAACCGATGCATTGCAATGCATCTATTTGCAGCCGCATCAAAACCGTCACTATGCGATGCATCCCTGATGCAGGACTTCACATTGCAGCCCGCAGCTACCTCTGAACCACTGCTGCGCAATAATCCATGATGCAGGCATCCACAACACGAGCCCCTCATTGACCACATCCTCGATGAAGATACAGGACTTTGTATCACAGCCCTGCAGCTTCCTCAGGAATGCCTTTGTGTGACACATTCTTGATGCAGAATCTCACAATGCCCTGCAACCAGGATATAAGGTACATTATTCTGCGGCCCTCTATCCAACTCATGCTCCGCCCTGTGTGCTTTTAGGCACTATTTTCACTTAAATCTTATAAATTGCATATCTCCAGTACTGCTGATTGGATTTTTGTCACTCTGGTCTCATATACTTTTATAAATTTTACTCTATTTGTCTAAATTGGTCTGGGATTTTTCTTATCTTCTACTTTCACTTTTTAAACCTTGCCTTTTAGTTAAACCTGACTGCTTTGTGTCAGGCTACCAATGGGTTGAGCACAGGTAAATTTGGGATGTACTTGTGTTTAACCCTGACAGAGTTTGTGGTTGTTTCTGAAGTAGGGTTTAAGGGTGGGCAGAACTCATGGAGTTTTCCTCTGCAGAATTCCGTGGAGTTACAAAAAACCTCTGTGAGATTCTGTGAAGTTCCATGAACGGGTGAAATTGGGCACTTTGCGCTGCTCACACTGATTTGTAGTGCCAGGAGCTTCTTCTGTGTTGTAAAATCAGTGCAAACTGCACCACGCAGAGTGCCAGAGGATGCTGCTTCTTTCTGCCACTTGAGTAGATTTTCTACTCGGGCGACAGCTTTCTGAATGCTATCGGTCGCAACCTGCTGTCACTGCCCACGTTGAGAAATCTCACTGGGAGGCATTCTATCTCCTGAAAATTGTGCTAGGGGATGCAAATTCTCACTCGCACTTGCCCACTTAATTTTGGTGAGCTGCGCAAGAGAAAATACTCTGCCGTACAGCGGTTGACAGAGTTTTGCCCAAACTCTGCACTCCAAGCTTAATGTGGAGTAAGCAAAACTCTGTGAACTCCACTGATGGAGAAGAATTTTTCACCACCCATAATAGGGTTTCACCCCACTCATCCAGCAACCCAATTTCCTACAGTCTGGTAATTAAAGGCCTGAATTCTATTCCACATTGTGGGACAACAGCTGGACGGCTAATGACTGTGGTTGTAACACTGGTTTAAATCAGTAACACCAGTGATCTTATAATGAATGCCTAAATGCACTGTAGAATATTATATAGAACAGTACAAATCAGATAGATGGGAGACAGATAGAAGCGAGTGTCACTACCCTACACATTATCTGCAGTAATTTATATATAGTCCCTCCACAGCTACCGACTGTACCCATAGTGGATGTGTACTGTTCAGCCCTTGTTTATCCAAAGGACTTTTCCAAAACATTGGCTATATTTTGTATGAACCACCTCTGCCTTCCCTGGTCTGTACATTCTTTGTTATTGCTATAACTAAATTTGTTCTCATTTCACTGTGATTAGTTTAGGGCTGTTCATTCAGGCTTTCCTGATGTATTCATTGCAATACCTTAAATGTGTCACAAATTGTGAAGTATATATGATTTGTTATCTGGAGCCCAGAGGTCATATCACACCAGTAGAAAAGGTGAACATTGATTATTTGCATGATTCATGGATTATTTTTGTAAATATTTCCCTTCTACATTGAAAGGTTCAGATGGATAATTGCAATTGGTTAAAAATCCAAATACTGTGCATTTTTTTGGGTCTTTCATCATGAAGTGTAAACTCTAGGGGGAGTTTGCCCTGGGTCTTTATAAGTAGCCTGGTGTTTCAAACTTGATAATTTCAGGTTCAGAGACCCCGTGCCTGGTTTTACCAGGTGCGGATCCACACCCAGTGACACTGTTGCAACTACAAGAGAATGGACTGCAGGCTATAACACAGATAATCCTGTGAAGCACCACATAGGGAGCATAGAACACCCCCAAGCCCAGCCCTAACTTGCAGTGTTCGGCCGGCCTTTCTACTGATATCATCCACTTGTTCTGAGCATGGGGAAACTGTCAGAGCATTTGTCCATGGATCCAGGAAAAAGCTACAGTAAAAGAACCAGCAATTGCCAGGCATGAGTGTTTAGTCACCAATCTGGGAACAAGCCTCATTATTGCTGGATATGTGTGCTGGGATACAAAACAGAATTGAACATTTTACTCCCTCCCCTAACCCCCATGGGCACCATTCACCAAAGTCCAGCTACTTTATGATGAGAGTCTCAGTCTTTATCCAGTAAAAAAAGAATCAGGATTGATTTCTGGAAAGATTTGAGAAAGTGTTTTTTAATTGAGGCACATCGGTGTCCACCATAATTAATAAATTCACTAACTTATTAGGTTCAGTCAAAGGTGTCAATAATTTAAACATGAGATAAACTCCTGGTAGCTATGGCTCGGAGCAGTCTGGCTTATCTGAACTACAATTTGTGAAGGAGTTAGAAGTTCAAAAACAACTAAAAAGTGAAAACACAACAAAATGAAATTCCAGTTACTAAAATAGATAAAAGTTTAATTAGTAAAATGACACCAAATGAAAAAAAAAACAATAAGGTGAACTTGAGATAGACATTTTTAGAGATGTAAGTGGACAAATTGCCAAAAAAAGTTAAAGCACCAATATAAGTCAATGGTCAAGATAGATTGGGATCTAGGCTCCGTTTGTGGCCGGCAAAAATGAAGTGTGGGTCAGATAGACCAAGTAAATTGGCGCCGCTAGGACCTGAAAGAAGGGAAGTTCAGAAACGTTTCTTAGGTCCCAATCTGAACATGGACTTTGCCATTTTTCTGAGGAAAACTCTTCCATGTGGGCCAAACCTGAAATTCAAACTGATGGCATGAAACTGTTTGCTGTTCTCTTTGAAGCTGTGGAGTAAAAGTTGTGAGAAAGTTCCCACACTTTTTGGTACCCAAACATCCACATGAATACACTTCCAAGGCTCCAAGCACTCAGGAGGAGCACAAAGAGAGTTTCAGGGTATCAGACTCAGGGAAACAGGGAAACAGGAAGGTCCAGTCCAGATCCACTTGCCACTGGTCCGTGGGATTCTTCATAGGAATGTCCTCTGCAGAAGTTTTTATTGTTCCTGGATTCACCCAGGAGATCAGCCTTATGATACTTGGAGATCCTTCTGTCCTTGGATTTCAAATGGAAAGGGGTCCAACCTCTTTATCTGTAAACAGGGTCAAATGTAATGTCACCCACAAATAAAGGCACTGTGAGAGTAAAGAAGAAATAGGGGTGCTCTCCACTCGATCAATACAAACCAAAAACCCATAATTCAAGAACCCTGTATCAACAACTACTATGCGCATGCTAGCTGTCACCTACGGCTCATGGCAAGACCAATGACCAATCAATATTTGGTTAAAAAAAGTGGAAAGTGGGATACCTATCTTCAAAGAAGCTTTCCTTGAAGAAAGAACATGCACTGCTCCTTATGGACTACACATCTTACACAGGGGAGATTTACTTATATTTAAAAGGGAGGTTTTACCTGTTAAAAAGGGTTATTTTAACAAGCCACATTGCAGGTTTTACACTGTAGCAGTCAGGCTACAATATGAGGTCGGAAGCCATGTTTTTCTTTGTCATACTTGTAGATGGCACAATAGGGACTGCATTCCACAGGTGATATTTTACTTTTCTATAGAATAGTGTATCTTCTGTACATATACTGTTGCCTTGTAAAGAAGGTAAGTAAAGGAATTAGCCTAATATTTTAGGGGTTGAAGCACATACACTGGGCACTGAACGCCAGTGCCCCAGCGTGCAGAGTCTAAAAACCACTAATACTACTCAGCAAACAAATGGGGGATACCACAAAAATACCACAAAAAAAGAGACATCTTCTCACAAGAGCTCGCAAGACATGAAGTATCATGAAGACTCAAAAGGAAAATCATCTCCCACAGACTGGAACAGTGCTTACAACTGTTCTCCAGACCACGATGCCTGAACAAATGAGATTTTGTGCTGAATATGGTGTGGTAATACTTCTGCTTGATTATTTTTGCTCGCACATATTACATCAGGTAAAATCTGGTATAAACTTTGCAAGCAAACACTTCCCATTCTCAGTGGGCACGCATCTGAATGGGAGAAGGCATGTTATAATATTGCATCACTCTTGTTCCTATTTTTGAAGCTCAAAATGGTCTGCTACTTGTGAATGGGTTATATTACCCCAAATAAAGATAATCCTAAAAAGTAGTTATTCTGCAATTGTTTCTGAGTTTCCATGTTTTAATATACATACTTCTCTAATATGATCTAATAACTGAACTCCATCGTAATATACAGCTCAGTAAAATCAAATGTGAACCAGCAAAATGCTCACAAAGCGCCTTCGGAACATTTAGGACTTTTTCTAAAGCTGAGAATTCCATGAGATAGCATTGAACTTTTTGAATTTAATATTCAATGAAGTCACTTTAGACCATGACAAGGCATCCAACTTGAGACTTAAAGTAACCAAGGAGAGATGGAAAATGTTGTCTTCAAAATGATTAGTAAATATCAAAGCACACAAGTGAATCGACCCTTTAATTTCAATCAGTGTCATAAAAGTGTGATTTTTTTCATCCACGTATGATTAAGACGATTTGGCAAAATTAATTGTGGCAGAATAGAGATATTGTAATGAATTGAGGAACATCTGTAAGATAATTTATACAAACGAGTGATAAATAGGTCTCAATTGCAGCCCCTTAATGTCTATATTTTTTAAACAAAGGATAACCCTTGCGTTAGAGTGGACTATTTAATACCAATTATTTTAGCCGTGACTCATAAACTGGAGTCAATGCACAATTTATCTTCTCAATTTTAACAGCTGTTCTTTACATTGTACTAAACTGTGGCCATATTGAAATGTACTGTTAATGCATTGTATGGAATTGTACACAGGGTCTCCGGCTCCATAAAAGATAATGTACAATCATTTATCCTTTACAGAAGTTAAACACTGGTACATTCACGGCTGCTTGCAAATGTTCATAACAGCTTAGGTTAATGGGTTGAAACATTAAGAGAGCAATTAAACAACTTATGTTGATGGGTTTTTGATGTGCTATTGATGAGTCAAGCAATTTTTCTTTGTCAAATGTGAGTATAACACAATTGAACAAGAGGATTTTTACAAAAGAACAGAAACTTATCGTTCTTGTATTTTTTAAAGTTTAAACAATAGAATTCAACTAGCAACTTTCTTATTTTGGAAAAAACACACACGATCTTAGGCAAATACTCCATTATGTAACACATACACAAGGAGAACATACACTTTGTGAACGAATCAAAATGTGCATGTGTGCTCAAGGCATCATCGGGATTCAGCACATAACAATGACAGACTGTATGAAGGCAGAGTGAGGGGGGGTTTGAGCCCAGTTTCCTAAGCATTTTCTAACCACAAATGGACTTCATAAAAAGGGCAATCTGCCTATGAGTAAAAAAACAATGACATGCGCACTCCTGTTTGCTTGTGAGTGTGCGAAGTGGCAAATAACAGTAAAATAAACTAATTTGCTGACACACCATGGAAGTGGGATGAGAGCTCCTTGGCAGGCAATTTAAGCTTGGTACATCCTGAGAAAGGTTCGAATCCCACAAAACAAAAGCAAAGGATTTGATGATGTTTACACTTTTTATAATTTTACTGTTTCTCCATATTGTTAGAGTCAGCTGTTGCTCAGTGGCAAGAGTATATCCAGTTCCATCACCACTGTAGAACTACTTTCTGCTAGTATATTTACTATAGGCACTGCGACACTCCCATTCAGTCTCACAGTGTTGGCGCTCTGTTTTTGAAACATTGTTTATACCCAGCTGACTTATTTAATTGTTCAGAATGGCCTTGATAGGCGCAGGAAGTATAGCAGTGACATAAATGTTAAATGTCACATTTGGGCTGCGGTGTTCATATACACTACTCATATGTTTGAATGGAAAAATATGTCTCCAGGTTCAGCATTGTGGCCTGTACTCCAATATTAAAACGTCAGAAGAAAGAGCTCTGAGTTGTAAAAAAAACTAAGTTTATTTACTGAAATGTAGGCCCATGGAGAATTTCCAGTATACTAGGGTGAGCTCCCATAATTTTGATAATTTCACACTATGCTTGTTATGCAAAATTCCTGAACTTATGCTATAATGCCATGCTGTGTAATTACAAGCCATTTGCTGCACAAATTTAGCACAAGATCACTAGAACAGTGCAAACAACCAAAGTGTGAGGGGCTGCTCCATGAGGCACTTATGTATCTTTGTGCTTTTTTAACCCCAAAATGAGTTCTCACATCCAAACTGGAAACAAGGATACATTGGTCTGTATTACAGAAAGGTGCCCGGTAGTGTCCAACAGGCATGTGCAATAGCTTTGTGTACCCTCTGGACACTTTGTTACAACATAACTTGTGAGGCCCTTTCTGCAATACTGATAGCTCAGCTGCACAAGTAGAGCCTGTGCTACAGTGAGAGGGTGTGCACTCATTGGAGTGGGGGAGTGACCTTATGCAAATGAGGGAATCATTTTGACCCTGCATCCGTGCGGTATTACCAGCACAGGCGCGAAGACAAGGAGACCGCTGAAAGTATGCCACAAAAAGGTGGCCCAGTGTTGGTGAGACTCAGACGGGCACCCCTCTCAAGGGATGAAAGGGGGTCCCATGGACCCCCTTGACATTACCCTGTAGGTGAGTGCAGTCCCTCTCTGCACCCACCTACAAGGGGCTCTCTAGTTCCTCTTGAAAGTGTGGGCAAGTTGTAGCCTACACTGTGAAACATGTGGCAGCTTTTAAACAGCTGCTCCATATTTCACTTGAATGTGGAGCCATGGGGGCAGCACAAGTTCATGGCTGGCCTGGTGGCAGAGCATTCTTCATAATAGGGTGCATTTTCCCTAGTTGCAGCTGGCGCACCAGTTTCAAGTGCACTATGGCACGAATAGAGAAAATCAGCCCCTTAAGTAATACAGGCCCTTTTGTGATAAAATATAGCACCAGTTCCTTGTTTTACATTTTATGTAATTAAACACAATCTTGTTTAATTTTTCTGAAATTTTGCACAATTATAACAATGCAAATTACGTAATGGTTGCACACTCCTAATTAAATATATCACCTCTAATTGTGCCTTGTAACCCATAAGTCTTGGTAGTGAGGGGCACATTAACTAATCTTTCATGCTAATCTTCTGTGTAAACACAATAATCCTCATGTTGAAGTGTTGTATCCTTTATGTATTTACCAACATTTGCTAACAAACATGTGAAAACCAATCATACCTAAGAAATATAAGTGTTAAATAAAATGAAATGTATTTGATATTGCCTGTATACATATGACATATAGGTAGTTATGTAGAAGTCACAAATAATACAATTATTGACTTGTCATGTTTTCTCTTTCCAGGTGACCAGGACTATGGTTTTCAGCCATGGCTGATGACTCCATTCACAAATCCCCAGATGGATAGGCAGAATAAATACAATGCAGCTCTGTCAAAATCCCACAATGAGGAAGAGTGTATGTTTCGGTGCCAAAGTCTCACTTCAGGTGCCTGGACAAATCCGACAGCAGACTACTCAATTCACCCAACATGAGTAAAATCACCATAGTCTGTGCAACACTACACAATATCTGTTTAAGAACAAATGTCCCATAGTACTAAGAAGATGCAAAATCACCTGACCAGTAAGAGTATGAAGCCTCTGAGGGAGAAATAGTGCACACAATGGCCATTTGTCAGAGGCTGGCCCAAATAGTGGCTATTTATTTTGATTAACGTTATTAAATTGATGTTAGTGATGACTGAAATTGTGTGAAACTGTCATCACATAATTCACATTTTTGAACTCATTCGTTGTGTGGCATTTGTATGTCTGTCAAGATACCCATATTGTCATTCATATCTTTTTAACTAGATGTAGGCCTCAACTTGTATGAATCTTGAATTTTGAGCTACTGAAAAACAAGTTAGCATATCTCAATCTAAGAACAAAACAATGTAGCAAGTCAATGGTCAATGTGATGCAGTGCACTGCATGAAATGGAGAAGGTAAGATTGCCCCATATCTAGAAAGATATGTGGCGTTCCTGTCCTCTTTCTCTTAAGCAATTCAGTGCAGCACAGCACGCTGTCTTGCTATTTTCTGCTGCATGAAAGTGTGTTCAATGTGGCCCTCAGTGTATGTTGGATCGCAATTCTCCCATTAAGTCAGTCCCTGAGACAATCTCTAAGTTGATGTTTGTTGTAGACATCGACTACCATGCAAGCACCAGGTGAGTTTTTCCCACCGCAAATGGTTGCACGCTGTTTCGACCGGTAATGGTTAGAAAGGTGCAGCTTGAGTGGAAAATCTACTTGAGCTGTAGCTAACTCAACACAAGCAGCATTGCCCTCTGGTGTGCTGTGTGGTGCGATTTGTGCTGATTTTTCAGAGTGGAACAAGGTCCTGGTGTTAAAATCAATGTGATCAGCATGACATGCCAATTTCCGCATGTTTGTGGAACTTTGCAGAATCTCGTAGACTTTTCATTAACCCCGCAAGTTCTGCCTACCCCCAAACAAGTTTTGAAGCAGATACCATCACTGGTCATGGGAGACATCTGTCATGCCCTAATGCCTATGCTCATGTGTAGATGTCAAAATGACATTTGTGAAACTGGGATTCATGCATGTGTGTGGATCCACATAAACATACATGTGACACCTTCCCAGGACTGATTGATGTTTGGTCTACATTTGCCAACACTTGATACGGTACACATTTACTATACTTTGCAGAGCAATATATGGAGCTCCAAGTCCTGTACCAAAACATACTAAACTGCTGTAGTACCAATGTGTACCAAGTAAGACAATGGAGATGTTTGCCAAGCACCACATCATTTCAGGAATACAGAGATGTGTAATGTGTGAAGCATGTATGTCATAATGTGAGAACAAAAAATGTATGTGCACATAAACAAAAATTGGAAATATGGTTTAATGGAGAATAGGGACTATGCATGTGTGCATGACATAGACCTGTGTCATGGATTGCAGTCTTGATGGACCAGGAGGTGCACCCAAAAAGCAACCCTCATTGTTTTTTATGCTACTGCCTTTGCCTGCTGTAAAACAGAGCAAGCATGGTGGTAGCCACATACCATCTAGCGATCAGTAGTAGTGAACATGACAATTCTACCCTAAGTCACTGTGGTGAGGCCTTTGGGCTCAGTCACCTCTTTTAAAACTTCTGCTGCAGTGTCTTCATCTCACCCCTGCTCAACATCAGCTTGATCTGGAAGTATGTGTGTGAGTAAATCATTTACTGAATGCATGTGCCTCTGTGAGACATACACTACACAAAGGTTGAAATGGGTGAACAGTGTGCACATGGTGAATGTATGTGTGCTGGTAGTCTGTGTTTAAAGTGACAAACTGTACTACAGTACAAATGGAGTGTAGTACTGAACAGTGTGTGTTGAGTGTGAGTGTGCTGATTGTAGCATGATACATTTGGATTACTGTACTTGGCACTGAATGTGCTGTGACTGTTCACTGAGTGCAGACATTTCTGCACTGTTGCATAACATCGAGGTCCTTGGGTTCTGTTAAACATGACAGCCTTAGGGTGGTCACCCCTAACTTTTTGCCTGCCTCCCTCCACTTGTTGGACACTGTTTTTGCTGGTTTTTAGACTCTGCGCACTTTACCACTGCTAATCAGTGCTAAAGTGCATATGCTCTCTCCTTTTAAACTTGGTAACCTTGGATCACACCAAATTGGACTATTTGATTTACTTATAAGTCCCTAGTAGAGTGCACTATATGTGCCCAGGGCCTGTAGATTAAAGGCTACTAGTGGCCCTGCAGCACTGGTTGTGCCACCCACTTTAGTAGCCCCTTTACCTTGTCTCAGACCTGCCATTGCAAGGCCTGTGTGTGCTGTTTCACTGTCACTTCGACATGGCATTTAAAAGTACTTGCCAAGCCTAAAACTCCCCTTTTTTACATATAAATCACCCCTAATGTGTGCCCTAGCTAACCCCAAGAGCAGGGTGCTGTGTGGGTAAAAGGCAGGACATGTACCTGTGTAGTTTACATGTCCTGGTAGTGTAAAACACCTAAATTCATTTTTACACTACTGTGAGGCTTGCTCCCTTCATAGGCTAGCATTGGGGCTGCCCTCAAACATTGTTGAAGTGGTAGCTGCTGATCTGAAAGGAGTAGGAAGGTCATATTTAGTGTGGCCAGAATGGTAATACAAAATCCTGCTGACTGGTGAAGTTGGATTTAATATTACTATTTTAGAAATGCCACTTTTAAAAAGTGAGCATTTCTCTGCACTTAAATCTTTCTGTGCCTTACAATCCACGTCTGGCTGGGTTTAGTTGACAGCTCCTTGTGCATTCACTCAGACACACCCCAAACACAGGATACTCAGCCTCACTCGCATACATCTGCATTTTGAATGGGTCTTCCTGGGCTGGGCAGGGATGGTGGAGGGCCTGCTCTGACACAAAGGACTGCCACAACCCCTACTGGGACCCTGGCAGACAGGATTGAACTGAAAGGGGACCTGGTGCACTTCTAAGCCACTCTTTGAAGTCTCCCCCACTTCAAAGGCACATTTGGGTATAACAATAGGGCCTCTGCCCTACCACCTGAGACACTTCCTGGAGAAGAAACCTAAACCAGAACCTGCACCCTGACAAGAAGAACTGCCTGGCTGTCTAAAGACTCACCTGACTGCTTTCTACAGAGGACTGCTGCCTTGCAGTTACCCTGCTGTCTTGCTGCTTTCTTGCTTTGCTACAGAAGTGCTCTCCAAGGGCTTGGATAGAGCTTGCCTTCTGTTCCCTGAAGTCTCAGGACCAAAAAGACGTCTCTCTTGCAACTGGACTCCTTGTGCGGTGAAAAATTAGACGCACAGCTTGTTCCACAGTGAAAAATTCACCGCTCGCCGATCCAGGACGCCGCCGCTCGACTTTGCAAGGAAAAGATCGACCCGGTGCCTGCAGTGCGACTGGAACTTCGATGCACGGCCCACCTGGGACAACCCCGCCTGACTTCCAGAGGGGAAATCGACGCAACGCCTGCCGTGAGGGAGAAATTTCCCTGCATCGCCCACCGGAACGATGCAGATCTGGTCAACAAGCCTCGGATTCCACGCACAGACCCCGGGGCGTCTGAAAACCCCCAATCCCAAAGAGGAGACCCATCCGCATGCCGGAAATCGGTGCAACATCTTCCCCATGTGGAAAATAACGACGCAAGTCCGTGTGTGAAGGGCCGAAACCGACACACACACCATTTTCCAAGCATCTCCTCCTCTGCGGCCCTTTGTGGAGATTTTTAACTCAAACCAGGTACTTTGTGCTTGAAAGAGACTTTGGCCCTCATTACAACATTGGCATTAAAAGCCGCTTACCGCCGTGCAGAAGACAACCAACACACCACCGCGGCTGCGGAATTCCCCACAGCTATTATGACCCACAGTTCGGAATCCGCCAAAATTCAGACACCCACACAAGTCTGCCACACCAAAGGTCAGTGATAAACCGGAGATAACAAAACCTCCACCGTCACGCCAACAGAAATACACCCACACTATCACGACTCATGAATCCACGTGGCGGTCTTTAAACTGCGGTATTCCACTGGCTGTACACACCGCCGCGCTCAAAATACACACACATTTACAAAACACAGCCACATTGGACAGTTCCAAATACACACACCTGATACACATACACACACCACTCCCACACACCCAATACAATATAAGACACACACCCACATCACCCACAAACCCCTACTACCAAAAATTCCGAAAGAAGGACAGAGAGAGACAGCACCAGCAAGAACAACTGCATCCACAGACACACAACACCATCACCCACAGAACTTCCACGCACCTCACACAACACACCACTACATATCAGCACACTTATCCCCACCCACTCCACCCCACACATCACCTACATCACCCCATGGCACGGCAAAGACACCCCAGGTTCTCGGAGGAGGAGCGCAGGGTCATGGTGGAGGAAATCGTCCGGGTAGAGCCACAGCTATTTGGATCATAGGTGCAGCACACCTTCATTGCAAGGAAGATGGAGCTATGGTGAAGAATCGTGGAAAGGGTCAATGCAGTGGGACAGCACCCAAGAAATCGGGAGGACATCAGGAAGAGGTGGAACGTCCTACGGGGGAAGGTGTGTTCCGTGGTCTCAAGACACCACCTGGCGGTTCAGCGGCTGGCGGCAGACCCCCACCTTCTACCCCACAACTAACAACATGGGAGGAGCAGGTCTTGGCGATTCTGCATCCTGAGGGCCTCGCAGGAGTAGGTGGAGGAATGGACTCTGGTAAGTCAAAGCTTAACTATTACATCCCCCACCCTACCTGCATGCCAGCACATACCCCCACCCTCACCCTCACTACCATAACTCTAACTCCTCACAAATGTCCCTACATCACAAACCACACATCCTAACACTAAGCCCTGCATGCAACAACAAAGCATGGACAATCATCACCAAAGCATGGCCACTGCACATACCCATACAACCCACTAAACCATCATCACACAAGGTCCCACACAGGAATGCAAGCACTGGGGTATACGGTCATCCACCCATTGCTCACCATGGCACACACAGATGTAATAACCATCCTTTTATACCCCTGCAGGACCCCAGCCCAACGTCACCGGACAGGAGGGTCCACACATGTCCACACCACCAACGGAAGAGGCCCACAGTGATGACAGCACCTCTGTCCAACTGGATCTAGATGACCAGCCCGGACCATCGGGGACCTCTGGACAGTCAGTTCCCCTGACACAGTCACAGGCCACTACAGACCTTCCCACCTCTGGAAACACCAGCACAGCACCCACCCAGCGGGCCCATACCTCCGTTCCCAGGACACGCCAATCAGCAGTGTGTCCAACACTACAGAGAACCCAGGCTAACCCACCACCCCAACAACAACAGGGACCTGGGGGCAGTGGCATTGGGCATACGGTCCAGGGGACGGAGACCCAGGAACACAGGGGAACTGGGAGGGCTGCTGTGCGACAGGGGGCGGACAGGCCAAGGGAACCCACTCTCCATGAGGCCCTCTCCACCATCATGGGAGCCTACCACCACTCTCAGGAGACGATGGCAACAGTACTGGCCAAGTTTCAGGAGACCCAGCGCCTGCAGGAGGAACAGTATATGGGCTTCAGGGAGGAACTCAGAACCATTAGCTCCACCCTGGGCACCATCGTAGGGGTTCTGAAGGAACTCGTGCACACCAGGAGGGACACTGTGGCACTACAAGGGGCCCCTGACACTAGCATGGACGATGAACTGCTCACCACCTCCGCCGGCGCTAGTGGACATGACACTCCACCACAGGACCACCACACCAGCACCCCACCCCCTGCAGAGGGAGAACCACCCTGCAAATTGTCCCTGAGATCCAGGACAAAGACAGAGCACGATGCCAAGACCCCCGCCAAGAAATGAGACCACCCTGATTGTCATCCTACTGTCCCACTTTGTCACCTGTCCATACTTAAACTGCCCCAGCTCCACTTCCTATGCCCATATGGGCAATGCACCTGTGAGACTAATAGACTGGACTCTGCCATGGACATTCCTCCGCCATCCCCCCACACCATTTTACTACCTCCTCCAATATTGAGCACTTAAATAAACAGACTTAAAGCACAAAACAATCTGGAGTCTGTGTGGGATTTTGAAATAGTGTATTAGCAATTACAGTGACAAAATGCTCTTACAATTGTAATGTCAACTTACTAATGTCACACAGCTCTAGTCCATGAGGAATCTAAGCAGATGTCACACAGTGGGACCCAAATCTGTGAAATCGTAAGGGAAAGTGACAACTCAGTGCCAACACACTGGGTGAAAAGGAAAGACAGTAGAGAGGTAGTAGTGTTAAAGCACATGTAGTAGGCAGGTCTGTACTCTTACCTGTGTCTCACTGGAAATATTGCTGGATCACTGAGTCCCTCTTGTTCATGTCTTCTTCCTCTGCTTCCTCGTCTTCACTGTCCACAGGCTCCACAGCTGCCACAACACCGCCATCTCGACCATCCTTCTGCAGAAAAGGCACCTGTCGTCGCAAAGCCAAGTTGTGAAGCATACAGCAGGCCACGATGATCTGGCACACCTTCTTTGGTGAGTAGAATAGGGATCCACCTGTCATATGGAGGCACCGGAACCTGGCCTTCAGGAGGCCGAAGGTCCACTCGATCACCCTCCTAGTTTGCCCATGGGCCTCATTATAACGTTCCTCTGCCCTTGTCCTGGGATTCCTCACTGGGGTCAGTAGCCATGACAGGTTGGGGTAACCAGAGTCACCTGCAAATGGAGAGGGACAACTGTTAGACACGAACTAACCTGTAGGGATATCCCCAGACCCAGACAACCATTCCCACTGTCTTGCTCCCAGGTGCTCACCTAATAGCCACACACGGTGCTTCTGGAGTTGCCCCATCACATAAGGGATGCTGTTATTCCGCAGGATGTGGGCGTCATGCACTGAGCCAGGGAACATGGCATTCACATGGGAGATGTACTGGTTGGCCAATTATACCATCTGTACATTCATTGAATGATAACTCTTCCTGTTCTGTACACCTGTTCACTCCTGTGGGGGGGACCAAAGCCACATGGGGCCCATCAATGGCACCTATGATGTTGGGGATATGTCCCAGGGCATAGAAATCACCTTTCACCGTAGGCAAATCCTCCACCTGAGGGAAAACGATGTAGCTCCGCATGTGTTTCAGAAGGGCTGGACAACACGTTGGAAAACATAGGCTGGGACATCCCTGATGCTATGGCCACTGTTGTTTGAAATGACCCACTTGCAAGGAAATGGAGCACTGACATCACCAGCACTTGAGGGGGATTCCTGTGGGATGGTGGATTGCTAACATCAGGTCTGGCTCCAACTAGGTACACAGTTCCTGGATTGTGGCACGGTCAAGCCTGTATGTGATAATCACACGTCGCTCCTCCATTGTCGACAGGTCCACCAACGGTCGGTACACCGGAGGATGGCGCCATCTCTTCACATGTTCCAGCAGACGGTGCCTATGAAGGACAACAGCGAGCACAGAGTCAAACAACTCAGCGGTACATACCCACAGTTTACACAGAACACCATTCATACACAAAAGGTGGCCTGTATGTGTGTTGAGTCTAGGCCTAGGTATGTGTGACACAGTTGAAAATTAATCTATGTGGGCCCCTGAAATGGCGGCTGCCTGACCTCTAAAGTGGGACAATGGGATGTGAGGTACCTGCGCTGGCGTTGTACACCGTCGCGGTAGGCGGTCAAAGACCGCGGCGCAATGCTGCATTGGTTAGCATTGGACCCTATGGGTCCCAGGAGCCAATGACGATGTACTCCGGCGGTGACAGTATGCACCGCCACGGACGTGACCGCCATTTTATATCTGTTCAATCACTCGATACCTGATCTTCGACAGGAGAGGACCTACAATGCAAGTGCTGCTGTGACCTCGGTCTGGAAGAGACAATGGCTCGAGAGTCTGGGGAAAAGGCCTCTGCCTTGACATCGGAGGAGTTGGAGAAACTTGTGGATGGGGTCCTCCCCCAGTACACGCTACTCTACAGTCCTCCAGACAAACAGGTAAGTACACTGGGAGCATGCTGTATGGGTTATGCCTGTGTGGAGAGGGCTAGATGTAAGAAGGAAGGGGGGAGAGTGCGGCGTGCATGAAACGACAGTGAATGCATGTGCCACATGGCAAGGACAGTGATTTGGGCCAATCACTTTGACGGTGCAGTTGGTAATAACTTACTCTTCCCCCTGTACATTTCATGTAGGTCAGCGCCCACCAGAAAAAACATATTTGGCGTGCCATCGCCAAGGACGTCCGGACCTTGGGGGTCTACCACAGATGGAGCACCCACTGCTGGTAAAAATGGGAGGACATTCGCCGCTGGAGCAAGAAGACGGCAGAGGTTCAGCTGGGGATGGCCTCCCAACGTGAGAGGGGTGCCCGTCGCACCATGACCCCCCTGATGTTCAATATCTTGGTGGTGGCCTACCCGGAGTTCGATGGGTGCTTGAGGGCATCACAGCAGACTCAAGGGGGTGAGTACACTCTCTTTCTGCTGACTTTGCGCGCAGTGGAGGGGTCTGGGTGGGGGAGGTGGGCTGTGGGTTTCCCTAGGCCATGGCGAGTTCCGTACGCAAGGTCCCTCCGTAAGACAGACCATGTGGCACCCCACCTCACCTCTGTAGAGTGCCAAGTACACCTAGTCATGCCCCTGTGTCATCTATGTGTGCAGATGTTGTCCATAGCCTTGTAGGGCATTTCCCAGGAATTGAACAATGGATCCCAAGAGCGCGGCGTAGTGCAGGGGGCTTCTATGTCTGTCGTGTCCGCCAACAGTAGCGGTAATGCATGCACTCAACATGTCTTTCTTCTGTCGTCCCCCCCTTTTTGAGGTCTCCCTGTTCTTGTGTGCATTAGCATCATCAGGCGGAGGAGCAGTGGCACCGGAGCACCAGGGGGCTGCATCCCACATGGCCATCGAGGGCCACACTACGGACTCGGACTTAACCAGTGGGACGGAGGGCGAGGGGAGCTCCAAGGCGGGGACAGGAGCTGAGACCAGTGACATGGACTCGTCATCTGATGGGAGCTCCCTTGTGGTGGCGGCAACATCTGTGACCCCCCATCTACAGGTACAGCAGCACCACCCTCCCAGCAGCCCCTCAGCCTTCACCCCATGCCCGCTCACCCGGGAGGGTGGGCATCACCTGCGCCCCAGGCACCTCAGGCCCTGCCCCAGTCACCCCTGCTGCCCTCAGTGAGGAGGCCATTGACCTCCTCAGGTCCTTCACTGTTGGGCAGTCTACCATTTTGAATGCCATCCAGGGTGTAGAAAGGCAGTTGCAACAAACCAATACATTCCTGGAGGGCATTCATTCGGGTCAGACGGCCCTTCCGTGAGCTTTTCAGGCTCTGGCCTCAGCACTGATGGCAGCCATTGTCCCTGTGTCCAGCCTCCCCCCTCCAACTTCCTCCACCCCGACCCAATCCCCTGTACCTCAGCCTATCCCAAGCACACCTACAGACCAGCATGAACACACCTCAACACACAAGGGAAGCTCAGGCAAACATAAGCACCACACATCCCACAGGCACTCACGCAAGCATCACACACATGCAGACACACCAACATCCACTGCCTCCACTGTGTCCCCCTCCTCCTCGTCTCCCTCCTCCCTCCCAGTCTCGTCTACACTCACAGCTGCATGCACTACCTCTACAGCCACTACGTCCCTCTCCAGCACACCCACCAACAAACCCCGCTCACCTGCAGTCACCACCCCCACTACCATTCACACGTCCCCTGTGTCCTCTCCCAGTGTGTCTGTGACGCCCCCCTCCAAAGATACACAAACGCAGGCACACACCCACCCAACAGCCATCCACCTCACGACAGCCTCCAGCGCATGCACCTTCACCCAAAGTCAGCAAACGAACACCTCCTACAACCACCACCTCTTCCTCCACTCCCAAACCCCCTCCAGCTACCCATCTCAGTCTGTCAAAAAAACTTTTCCTGTCCAACCTTGAACTCTTTCCCACACTTCCCCCACCCCGTATGTCTCTAGGTCCTGAACTAGCACCTCAGCCACAACATCTCCGGGACCAGTGGTGCCTGTAGTCACCGGAATCTGGAGTGCACCGGCCACCAGGGCAACCAGTGTGGCACAGAGCCACAGCACAGACAGTCCCCCTCCTGTGAAGCATTAGAAGTTGGCCAGTGCCCGGCGGGAGAGGGGGAAGACTCCAGCCACCAAAGCCTCTCCTAGGGGTCCCGGTGGGAGTGTGGACTCAGCTGTGACACTCTCCAAGGTGGGGAAGGGCCACAAGAAACCAGAAAAGTCTGTGAAGAGCAGTACGGCGGAGAAGACCGCCATCATCCCCGCTGCCCAGAAAGCCACCTCCAGCACCAGCCCAGCTGCCCAGGAGGCCACCGCCAACAAAAACCCAGCTCCCCAGGACAGGACAGGACCGCCAGCACAAGCCCAGCTGCCCAGGACAGGACCGCCGGCACAAGCCCAGCTGCCCAGGACAGGACCACCAACACAAGCCCAGCTGCCCAAGACAGGCCCGCCAGCACAAGCCCACCTGCCCAGGAGCCACCGCCAGCACAAGACCAGCTGCCCAGGACAGGACCGCCAGCACAAGCCCAGCTACCCAGGAAAGGGCCCGCCAGCACAAGCCCACCTGCCCAGGAGGCCACCAGCAAAAGCCCCGCTGGGCCATGAAGGACCGCCAGCAGCTGAGTCCCTGCAATGGAGAACGCCACCTCAAGCACCGCTGCACAGGGCACCGCCATCTAAAGCACCACTGAACAGGGCACCGCCGTCTCAAGCACCGCTGAACAGGCCACCTCCGTCTCAAGCACCGCTGAACAGGGTACCTCCGTCTCAAGCACCACTGAACAGCGCACCGCCGTCTCAAGCACTGCTGAACAGGGCACCGCCGTCTCAAGCACCGCTGAACAGGGCACCGCCGCATAGGGCACCGCCGTCTCAAGCACCGCTGGCCCATGAGCGGCAAGGGCACGGACGCAACTGAGTCCGTCACAGGGTGAATGATGCACTCTGGACACCATGCCCCTCCAGAACCAGTGGAGACTGTCATCCACTACCTCTGCCCTTAGCAGGATGAAGCACTCTGGGCACAAGGCCCCCTCCAGAAGCAGTGGAGACTGTCATCCACTTGTGAGACTGTGGGTTTGCACTCCCCAGGATTGAACAGTGGGCAAACCACCCACTGTAACGACTTGTGAGACTGTGGCTTTGCACTCCCCAGGATTGAACAGTGGGAAAACCACCCACTGGAGAGACTTGTGAGACTGTGGCTTTGCACTCCCCAGGGTTGAACAGTGGGCAAACCACCCACTGGAGAGACTTGTGAGACTGTGGCTTTGCACTCCCCAGGATTGAACAGTGGGCATGTGGCCCCCTCATGGATTTGGCATCGGCTAAGGTGCCCCCCATTACCCTCCCCCTGAGGTGCCTGTTTAGTTGCTCTCTGATGCCCCTGCAGTGTTCTCTCCGTCATGGTCGGGGATCTTGTGTGGGCCTCGCCCATACCGTGTGGTCCCAGTGTTACACAGACTTTATTAGAGCACTACCTGGACTACTATGCTTGGTATATATTTTGTACATGGTGTATATATATATGTTTCTGCCTACTTGCTTTTAATATATTACAATGGCTAGACTCATTTTCTATTGTCTTTGCATTCTTCCGGGGGGCTTGGGGATGTAACTGTGATGTATTGATATGCATTAGTGTGTGTGTTGTGGTGGGTGAGGGTGGGGGTGTTGCGTGTTGCGTGTCCCTGTTTTTTCCCTCCTCCCTTCCCTGTGTCGTAGGTGCAGTACTCACTGTGGTCTTTGCCGCCGGCGTTCGTGCTCCTGGTAGAGGAGCAGGAAGACTATTGCAGGTAGAATTTGGAGTTCCGGATCCATGGTGTCCTAGTTCCTCGTGGGGTGTGAAGAGGTGAGCGTTTTTCCTTCTGGATTCCTGTTTCCGCCGTGTTTTTATCTGCGGTGAATCCGCCCCGAAAAGGTGGCGGATTGGCCTGTCATAATAGTGTGGGCGGTACATTGTCTCCCGGCAGTCTGTTGGCAGTGACCGCTGCGCTGTTTGTTTGTACCACCGTGGCGGTTGGAGTGCTAAAGTGGCTGTCTTTGTTGGTGTTTTCCGCCACGGTTGTAATTGTAAATTTTTTACCGCCGGCCTGTTGGTTTTCTTACCGCCGCTCTAACACCGACCGCCAGGGCTGTAATGACCACCTTTGTTTGCTTTTAAAAGACTTAAGACACTTTATATCACTTTCCAGTGATAACTTTACATTTTCTTATTGCATCTTTTATCATTTTGACTTGCAAATATACAGATAAATATTATATATTTTCCAAACACTGTGGTGTATTTTTGTGGTGCTATATTGTGTTAGTGTATGATTTATTGCACAAATACTTTACACATTGCCTTCTAAGTTAAGCCTGACTGTTCAGTGCCAAGCTATCAGAGGGTGGGCACAGGATAATTTGGATTGTGTGTGACTTACCCTGACTAGAGTGAGGGTCCTTGCTTGGACAGGGGGTAACCTGACTGCCAACCAAAGCCCCCATTTCTAGCAGGTTCCTAGGTGGGTAATGCCATGGCTCCCTGGGGAAAACATGAGGAGTAGAGGAACCTACCAGTATGAGTTTGATAGTCCAGCAAAGTTGCAAGCTCTGTGAGGCATACACAGCGGATGGGAGAACCAGGCTGTCTCTGTACCTTCCTAAGTGTTTTATAGCTGATTGATAGATCACAAGGAAGGGGCCTGGACACATCTCAGGAAGAGAGGGACTGGGCTGAAAAGGGAATCAAAAAGAGTGTGGCAGAGGGCCCAGAATCAACCTTGTAATGCACATATAACTATGGCTGACAACCAGGTGTGTGCCCTGGTAACTCTCATGGATGTTGTTATGCTTTGGAGTCCTGTCTTGCTGTGCTGCCCTGCTGTCTGCTGTTCCCCTGCGTGGGTGAGTAGGACTGCACATGCATCCCTTGAACCCAGAGTGACTCTAAGGCCTAGTTGGCTGGCCTCCTGATATGAAGCATCAGGGACATAAATGACTTCCAACCACCCTGCTTCTGCACATGGACTCTACCATTTGTCAATCTACCCTACCAAGTGGTGCCACCCCGGTCATGGACCCTTGGGAGTGGGCCTAAGGTGTTTGCCCCAGCAGAAGCCAAGTATCTTTTTCAAACCATTGCATCATCTCTGTTGCGTTGGTCAGAATTGGTGCACAGTCTCTGTTGCAAGGGTTGGAGCCGGCACATCACCTCTGTTGTATGGGTCAGAAGTGGCGCATTTCCTCTGTTGTGTAGGTGGAAACCAATGATTCACGGCCATTGCATGGCCCTTAATGTTTCTGCATAAGTGCAACTGTGCAGTGCATCACACAATGTACATTTGTGTAGCAACACGTCCGTAAAATCGAGGCAAATATCGAGAACCTACCTGGCACACCCAAGAAATTATGCAATGGTTGTGGCTGCACACTAGGAAGTAGGAAGTGTAAATGTTACATTAACTTTCTGTTAGTCTGTTGGTTGGTGCTGGTGGTTTTGTAGAATTCTGTGGAAATTTGGAGGAGTTTTTGGCTATTTCTGGTGTTGTTTATGTCTGCTCTGTCCCTGTTTATCATATCTTGTAAAGTCTTTGTGCCTAAGTGTTCTTTTTTGTAATTCTTATTGTATTTGTATTGTTGGGTGTTTGCCATTTTGGGGTTATAGTTAATTAGGTATAGGTTTAAGTGAGTGTCATTTTTTGTTTATTGGGGTAAGGATATATAAGGCTTATTCCACTGTGACCATGTCTGGGAAAAGGACAGGGAAGAACTTTACAGAGAGGGAAGTAGGCTGTCTCATCTGGCCGGTAAAGCACTTCCTGCAACTGATACTGGTTGCAGGAGGAAAGGTGAGCAAGGAGTACAGAGATCAAGATTGCAAGGATCGGTGGTAGTGGGTGTAGTGGTACATGGTCAAGGTGGCCCATGAGGATCACACCATCTCTCAAATTAACCATAGTTGGGTGGACGTCATTGCCTGGGAAGCAGATGTGCTGAACCGGCTGGTAGTGGAGATTGCAGACCCCATAGTTATATATCAATGTACCATCTGCATGTAGTAATGTAAATACATTTGTCAAGGTACATATCAATGTCAAAAAATATTTCCAATGCTTAGAGGCCTTCTAACACCCAAGGCAAAACAGGGTGACTCCAGGTGACAGATGTATCAAAATGTTACACAAAGCAGCACACCTGGCATAAATGCTATGTTGCTTTACAGGGAGCTACCATTCTTGACTCTAAGTAATGTAAAGAAGCCCCTTGTCCAAATGAGGGTTACCGTTTAGAAAATACCAGCAGTAAAGAAGGTGTGGGCTTGTAAAGGTAATTAGATCAGTCATTTATTGCTTTTTTGCCTCACTCATGTGTCCCGCAAACACAAAATAATATGTGGCTCTATCACCCCCTAAGACTGGAGTCACAATACAGATCATTATCCACACTGCACTAAGTATTAGGTATGTCTGTGTGGCAAGGTTAGAATGTATGTACCAAGGGACACACCTAGCAAATCTTCATGCAGCCCAGCACAGCTGCGGAACATCACATGTGCCAACAGATAGTGAAGAAAAAAGGAGTCATGTTCTTGTGAATGTAGTGCCAACATAGGTGTGGGCAATGTTTCTCCAGTACTCCACTTCAAATATGGGCATGGAATACCTGTGACAGTATGGGTATGGTATAGCTGTGATAGAACTTGTGTGTCATGCCTAACAACACTTTGCACAAGCATTCATGACAGTGTTACCAGGTTAACTATCACATTGTAATCATGTACAACAGATCGGTGCTGGAATTATGCCAGATATATTCCAACCTTAGTTGTATCTTGAAAGAACCCATGAAAAGGTACAATTGACATCTCAGCATGTGTTGTTGCATAGGTGTGATTCATTTGTATGACATCTAAACATTCCCTCAGTATTACCACTTACCTAAGGTAAATCTGTTGTAATCCTGTTTCAAGAGTGACTGAACCTTCAACAGAGGTATCCATTAGGGGTTGGTGGAACTTGCAGAGTTTCACTCCATGGACATCCACGGAGTAACATAAAAGCTCTGCAAGATTCTGTGGAGTTCTCCAAGTGGGCGGAAATCAGCATGTTGCGCTGATTTTTAGCACTGGGAGCTTGTTCTACCCTGAAAAATCAGCACAGACTGCACCATGTCGTTTGTCAGAGAGTGTTTCTGCTTAATTTGGTTTTTCTGCGGGTCGAGTAGACTTTCTACTCAAATGGCAACTTTCCCACATGAACAGTCACAACTTCCTGTGACTACCTGCATTGGGAACATTTCTCCTGGTGCCCTCCTATTGCCCAGAAGTCGCTCTAGGGGATGCCAATTCTCTCTACTGCCTGCCAACTTACCCTTGGTGAACCACACATGAGAAAAAACTCCACCACATGGTAGTAAGCGGAATTCGGCCAGAATAGCAGAGTCCCCATTACACCGGTGCCTAGGATGGCTGCATGGTTGTAAGGCCGCTCATGTAACAATCCAAGGTATGATTCGCCATAATTGCTCTCAGTTATTCTAATGCACATTGTGAGGATAGATGTCCACACGGAAGGGAACTTGTGATGCGGCCTAGCAGCTGTGCCATGAATGGCAGCCTGCATATCTCAATAATACATGTATCTATTGAGCACAGAGTGGCAATATCATTGTTATAAAACCCCAGTGGGCCTCTAGGCACGGATACAGTCATTGGCTTAATTTTGGCCAGCAGGATATATGCTGTAGATTTACCTTATATTGGCATAGCAGTGCCAGTCTCAACGGCAGTATCTAACCTATGTGGCATTTAGATCAAGCTTTCATGTAATGCACTGTGGCAAGCCACCTTGTTGCACTGTGTGAAAGGGAAAGGGCAGGAATGCACAGTGTTTCCTTGGTACTTCTGGTGGCATACTATTGCCTGCCTAGCACCAACCAAGGCACCCTTACATCATGGTGCAAGGGGCGTGCATTATAAGGAAAACAGTTATTGGGCAGGTAAGGACAGGCGCCTGCATAAACACACTCCAGAGTGTGCCCTTCTTTGAATGCTGCAGAATGACACACAGTGAGAATGAGATAAGAGAAATGTGAAAACATATTCTTTCTTCTAGTTTAGTTTCATCTGTGGACTTGATGCACTATGACATCTTTCCATGTCTAGTACTGATGCTAAATATTTGAAGCCATCAATTTAAGGTTATAAATGCAGTGAGACACCCACTCTCCATCTATGGAATGGCTTCTTGCCACATAATAAGGGTAGTCTGCAGCATGCACTATGTTGTAGATACTTGCAGACCCACACTAGCTGCCATTGCTTACACATCTCACTTAGGTTTTGCCCAAACTTGCCCTCCATGCATGATGCAAGACCAACAGCAAAAGTTTACTGTGAATTATCCTTCTCATGGGTGTGGAACACTGCTATGAGTGAAATGCATGGTTCTATATGGTGACTAAATAGATATTTTGTACAACTATACTGAACTTATCCAAGTTATTTTGGCATATTGTAATTTGTGAAGTCTTTGTAATGATGGGATATTGTAAATTTCAATATACCAGACCAGATGTAGGTATGGAGAGGCACTTGAAATAGCACTACAATGTCAGTCATCTTTTGTAATAAGTGATGTACACAGTTGCTCTAGTATCAGGTACAATTTTTTCCCTAGCTCACGTGACACCAGAAACCGCAAAAACCTTTGCCATGAGATGGGCACAGGATGCCAGTGTTCAGGAAATTGCCATTGAGGTCAGGAAAGTGGGCTGCACATTTTACAAGGCCAAGTCTGCATGCATTTTGGCCCCATCAACATCTGCAGAGGAGCAGACATCTCTTGCCGCTGGAGGATCTGTAAGTGCAACTCTGCAGTGAGGCACAACTCCCCCCGACCCTCTGTAGTACAGCAGCTGCAAAACACTGGACAAAGTAGAAATGGAGAAAAGGTTTGACGAGAAGCAAAAGCAACAGGGAGACATTTTCAAGAGGTACCAGGAGGCACTTGAGAGAATAGCTGCACAAATATGAACTCTCCCTCCGGACTTCGCCTTCTCTGTTTTCAATACTTTTTTTATTGTTATATATATTAATGATAGCTTTATTTCTGGTTAGTTTAGTGTAGGTTTAGGAATAGTTTAGGAAAAGTTTAGATAAGTAAGTAGTTTTTATATTAGTAGCTTTTTTATGGTAGGCTTTTAAGTATGTTTGTTTAGTCTTCTATATGTAGTTAGTCCATATTTAGGATGTAGTTGATGTTTGTATTGCACTGAGCTATGTGTATTAATGGGGGATTGATGTTTCAATAGTGGTTAAGATAGGTTAAGTGTAAGCTAAGGTGGTATAGCCTTTTGTTTTGGATAGTTAGTGTAGGTTAGTTAGGGATATGTAACTGTAGGAAAGTGCCCCTTATTGACATGGTCACCCCCACTTTTTGTCTGGTAACTGATGCAATTTTAACTGCAAGTGCAAGAGGTTCCTGTTAACCAGTTCCCTGGTGGCAGAGCTCTTTCCCTAAAACTACACAATTGTTACCCAGTTGGCCATATCTTCGGCACCCCTGTAAGTCTCTAGTTAACGGCATCTCTGGTACCACGGGCATGGGAGCCAAAGAGGGTTCCCAAGGGCTGCAGCATGTATTGTGTCACCCTCAGGGAGCCCTCATCCAGCACATGCAGACTGCCATCACGGACTGCATGACTTGATGCAGCTTAAAGTGAAAACATGACATGGCACTCAGCCTGTTTGCCATGTCTCCTAACACTGCATGCAATATGTGTATGTCATCCCTACAGCAGGCATCACGGCCCTAAGGCAGGGTGCATTATATTACATGCGAGGACATATCTACAGGAGGGGGTATACCCCTGCTATGTCTTTGTCGATTCTCAGACCTAGAGAAAGAACAGGGAAGCCATTTTAAATACATGTGTAGGACACTGGTCAGTATGAGTTCCACAGCTACATGATGGATTCACTGAAAATAGGGATGCTTGGTATCACACATCTCATATTAATAAATCCTCACTGATGGAAGTGATGGACTTATCAATACATGCACCCAGAGGACACCTTGGATGTGCCCCAGAAAAATCTACCACAACCCGTGTGCTGGCTGATTAGTTCGAACTAGCCCGTCACAACTAGACATGTTTCTGATCCCCTGGGGTGAGAGACTTGGCTCTCTGCTGGACAGAAACAAAGCCTGCTTTGGCAGGGCTGTTAGCACAATTCTCCCAAAAGGATGACCTTCGAATCTGCATTCCAAGAAGCCTACCCCCTTGATATGTAGATCTGGCTTTCCTCAAAGGAGAGGATGCTGACCACCCTGTCCCAGCGCCCATTGGGCACCTGAACAGGTGGGAAATTATTTGTTAGGGAGGTGTGCCCTCCTCTCAGGTCAGACCCACCCCTTATGGTACGCTGCCTGATGTGGACTCAAGTTTTGAAAGTCTGCAATTTTGGTGATGGCAGAACTAGGACCTTTGGGACAGGGTTTATTCCCACTTTCCATAGGAAGTGGTCATATAGGGGGTGTAGTGACCCCAGGGGTAAGTAGCCCATTGGCTACTACCCTACACTCCCCAAAAATCCCTAAATTCAGTATTTAAGGGAGCCATTGGCACCAGGAAACCAGATCCTGCAGACGAAGGGCGTTCCAGAGACGCAGAAGGCAAGAACTGAAGACTAGTGATGGACTCAGCACCAACCTTGCCAGCCTGCCTGCTGACTTTGATAATTGTGAGAAAGACACCTCATCCTCCAGCTGCTGAAATTTCCAAAAGCTGAAGGGAGACTGCCAGCCTTCACCCCAGCACAAGGAACTCCAGAAAGCATTGGAGCTGCTGCCCTGCACCTTAGCAGGCACCCAGAAACACTGAAGAGGACTCTGGACTGTCAAAACCCAATGCCAGAGAGCACCACTGCACCTGTGGCCCCTATCCTGAGGGGAAGTGGGTCAATGGTACCAGCGTGGTCCTCATCGTCTCCAGATACAAAGTCCTTTGTGGGTTTCCCCACTGTGACCTTCATGCCTGCAGCCTGTTTGTGCAGCCTCCACTCAATGGTGACCACCTCTGGTGATGGCAACTGGACGGTCCTCGGCACCTCTGCGCCCTGGCACTCCAGACTGAGGGGAAGAGGACCTCTGGTATCTCTGCCTCCTCCAGGCTCATGAGACTTAAGCCCACTCGTTGGTTCATCCGAACTGGTCCCCAGCCCATACCTACAGCCTGTTTCTGTGGGCCCCCCTCCACTTCAACTGCAACTGGCGACGGGCACCCGATGGTCCAAGACGGTCCAAGACGGTCCAAGAACCCTCTGCATCCAGATGCCTGGACCGAGAAGAAGACGAGCCACGGGCATCGCAAGACCTGAGCCCGCTTGGTCGCTCACTCTGGCTGGACTCCCAGTCCTAACCTGTCACCTCTTTTCAACTAGGCCAATCCCAATTGACTAACATTGGGCACCCAATGCCATACTACACCTGCCACCTGGTCTGCCCTGTTGGTGTGGCTTTGACCCTTACACAATACTTACCTCAAGTCAAAAGAGATTGGTCCTGTAAGTCACTGTACCATACCTGTTTGCTGTGTTTATTTTTCCACATTAGAATAACGTTGCAGACTTCAAGAATTGCACTGGGTGGTCCTTTCTAAAATGTAAAGATTTTTCTTGCAAAACATACTACCTGATCGTATTTCTTCTAGTGCAAAACATATAAAGATACTCATTATTTTTGTAAATTGGCATGGATCTTCTAATTGAGTTGTGTGTCTCATTTATTGACTGTGTGTTTATTTGCAGAACTCTAACACCCCTCTCTGGGCTGCTCGACCATACCTCCCCCTAAAAGAGCACCTTGGGATTGCTAGACGAAGCCCTGTCCACTAGTTAGGGAACCCCCGGACTCTTTGCACAGTATATCTAACTTTGGTATAACATATAAAGAGCCAGCTTCCTACAGTACCATTTTAGCTAATAGGTTTTACATTGAAGTACATTATTCACTGTTCTCTAGCACGATATTATTTATTTGTCATGGGTTAGTGCTATTAGTTAGGTGAGTAAATAATGTCCAATTTATCCTAAGTGCATTGTAGGAATATGTTACATTGCCTGAGTCCTCTGGAAAACTCTAGGTCTTCCTCACGTTTGAGTTACGTGTGGGACCATTTCCATACTTTAGAAACTGTAAGGGGGCCTCAGTATTTTATTTTACACTCAGCACAACACATGTAGTCTCCTGACTGTAGCACCCTGTTTGATAGGAAGAGGCAGGTAAGTGTTGGATTTGATATTTTACAACAGATTGCTTATACCTGCTTGTGTGGAGACACAAATTGCTGCATAGCACTACCACAGACATACTTACAATCTTGTGCAATGGGTTCTGCATTATTGACTGCTTTGTAATTGTGAAGGAATTCATACCTACCTGGACAGCATCCATCCTAATTAGAATATTCTTCATACTACGTGGCATATCATGCAGCTCACTTAGAAAAAGCTGACAGCAATACTTTTGACCATATAGCTCCCCCTGGTCTACCACTAATGCAAAAGTGTATGTGCAAATAATGTAATGTGTGGATGCACTCATGCGAGGCCTCTCTGGGGCAGAGTTACATAAGTCAGCTATTTTGGCCTGTATTTAATTACTTAACATATGTCAATATACACATGTGTCAATGTACACAAGGTGCAGTTGCATGTCTTGGTTACCGTCATTCATGATATTAGATTTTCCTTGTGCAGCACAAGTACATTGAAAATACCTGCAAAATATGGGCATCAGAATCTGGCTAGGATTGGTACAAGCATGCAGAATTATGCACTGTTGATTATCTTTTCCGCAAGCAGTGATTTTTTTCACATTTGCTAATGTTGTTGCCATTTTTCCTTCACAACATTTATGTGGATCATTGCAACAGTGTTTTAGCCTCATAGGCCTCATACATCTCATGTATAGGTGGTATGTGTTTGTGTATTTTGCAAGAACCTTCTCACTGTGAGTTTATCAACCAACTGTATCTTGTTGTCACACTCTGGCATTATTTTAATAAACAACACATTGCTCATCATACCCTTGCAATGGATGTCATTGGTGTAGGTGCAAATACAAATTTAGCATCCATGTCCAGCTTGTGTTGGTTTAGC
The DNA here is from genome assembly GCF_031143425.1 of Pleurodeles waltl. Lineage (NCBI taxonomy): Eukaryota > Metazoa > Chordata > Amphibia > Caudata > Salamandridae > Pleurodeles > Pleurodeles waltl. The sequence goes on along the minus strand of NC_090451.1, from coordinate 164,266,896 downwards.
TGAAGATCCAACAACGTCAACTTCCATTCTCAGTGCCAGAGGAAAGGGTTCAATACTGTCCAGGAGCTGTTGGAAGGTGGCTTCATCAATGGGGGTCAGGGGGGGGGGGTCGAGATGGTTTCCTCAACGGGTTAGGCATTATGGCCAGGCTGACCTCTAGAAGATGTTGTTGACCCACTGGAAACAAATAGAAATTTGTCACTAACAATTTATGATTAATATGACATACAGTTTTTTGTTACATTCGGACAGTATTTGTGTTTAGTTTCAAGTACACAGGGATAAATGGAACAAATGTCTCTTGCAAGCAGCATTCAGACCCAGGGACTCAACATATTTGCTTACACCGATATTTACTTACACTGATGACACCCAGTTCATACATTAACTCTCAGGAGACACCAAAAGTTGGTACATCATACCATTGACGATCACAACAGAGTCTATGTGAGGTTAGTTGCTCTACCTGACACGATAGAAGTGAGATATCCTGCACCATAAACTCACCAGGGTTGCCCAGAGAGCTAGGCCCAAACTGATCACCCTCCAAACACCCCAGAAACCTGTCCATCATTCTGGACACCAAACTCACCATGAGATTTCACCTCCAGCTGCTTTCACATATTTTTCATGCTCAGATGTTTCTTCAACATCTCTGCACATCTGCTACACAAAAAGGAAACTATCCAGCACACCAATGCCAAACTATTATTCAACCTAATTTGAAGCACATACATCATACCTCACCTCAGGAAAATACAATGCCTGACCATTCAGACACACTGCCAGTTGAAGATGATCATCCATTCCTACAAGGCACTTCACTACCAGGGACCCATCTAGATCACCCACCATCTACTCTTCCACCAACCAATCATGAACGTCCACGCTGCATCACTTGCACTGACCCCCACCACCTACATCCATATGAGCAAGATAAGGAATAGGGTGTTCTCTCACATGGCAGGCTACACCTAGAACAACCTCAACCAGCGCATCAAGACAGCTGTATCAAATAATGATTTGTGATAGATGCGGTACATCTGTCTCTTCAAGTGATCGTACAAAGCTGACACCTACTCAGTACTTTGATACCCTCTGGGGTGACAGGTTGACCCTCTACAAGGCCACAGTAACAGTTTTTCCATTACAGTTCACTTTTACCTGCCTAGCCCAAACACAAACACACTTGGATCATGGTGTGAAGAGGCCTGCATTGTCACTATCATATCTGCCAAGTTTGCAAGGCCCATGTATGATGTGCTGCTCCCGACCGATTTTGTGACTTTGTTTTCCTGGGATTTATATTTGCGTTCTATGATGTAATTCATTACATTTCAAGTCCCAGTATTCAAAGGAAAAACTTGGAGTGAGGGAGCACATCACGCATGGATCTGTAAAACTTTGCAAGCTAGAAAAGTTGTTAGTGCTCAAGGAAAGAACAGCTATGTCATGAATGATTTAATATGTGGGACATTCCTGCCCTTTCCGTCCTCACAGTCCCTTGTTTTTACTCACCCTTTAGTTCTTGCTGGTCCCATACTTAAGCAGCGTCCAGACATTCCCCTGCAGCTACCAACTCTGTTGGGATCAGGGATGCCACCTGCTTCTCCAATTAGTCCAACTCAAACTGGAAATCAGGTCCTTCCTGGTCCTTACGGTTCCTGGACAGTTTTTCTTATGTCCTACATGTGTAGTCATGCTACCTCTTCTTTCACTCCAGGATTGTCCTCTTTGTTTGTGTAACACAGTTTATTTTGCCCACTATAGTTTTCCATATTGCATCTTCCTTGATAATGTCAATTTTTGAGGTGACAAATAAGAGGTGTTAATTTATGGTCACTTCATTGATTAGTATCTGGTTATCCTCACTGAAGTTGGTATTCCTCTTCTTTTTCCACAGGGCTGTTGACAAGTGTTGGAAATGGCCTTTCTGCAGGGTCACCACCAAATGTTTTGCCTTCCCCCTTCTGTTTTTCTGACCTCATTTTTGCTGGCTTTTGGACTCTGCACACTTTACCACTGCTAATCAGTGCTAAAATGCAGATGCTCTCTCCTTAAAACATGGTTACATTGGCTCATACCCAATTGGCTTATTTCATTTACTTGTAAGACCCTAGTCAAGTGCACTACAGGTGCCTAGGACCTGTAAATGTAATGCTACTAGTGGGCTGCAGCACTGGTTGTGCCACCCACGTAAGTAGCCCCCTAACAATGTCTCAGACCTACCTCTGCAGCGCCTGTGTGTGCAGTTTCACTGCCAATTCGAATTGGCATTTAAAAATGCTTGCCAAGCCTAAAACTCCCCTTTTTCTACATACAAGTCACCCCTAAGTTAGGCCCTAGGTAACCCTTTGGGCAGGGTGCTGTGTAGACAAAAGGCAGGACATGAATCTGTGTAGTTTACATGTCCTGGTGGTGTAAAACTCCTACATTTGTTTTTTTGCACTGCTGTGAGGCCTGCTCCTTTCATAGGCTTACAGTAGGGCTACCCTCATATACTGTTTGAGTGGTAGCTGCTGATCTGAAAGGAGTAGGAAGGTCATATTTAGTATGACCAGAATGGTAATACAAAATCCTGCTGACTGGTGAAGTTGGATTTAATATTAATATTTTAGAAATGCCACTTTTAGAAAGTAAGCATTTCTTTACACATAAATCCTTCCGTGCCTTACAATCCACGTCTGGCCATGTTCAGTTGACAGCTCCCTTGTGCATTCACCCAGACAAACCCCAAAAACACAGGATGCTCAGCCTCACTTGCATGCATCTACATTTTGAATGGGTCTTCCAGGGCTGGGAGGGTGGAGGGCCTGAGACTTAAATGTCAAACAGTAGCCTGCCATCACACAAAGGACTGCCACACCCCCTTCTGGGACCCTGGCAGACAGGATTGAACTGAAAGGGGACCTTGTGCACTTCTAAGCCACTCTTTTAAGTCTCCCCACTTCAAAGGCACATTTGGGTATTTAAACAGTGCCTCTGCCCCTACCAACTCAGACACTTCTAGACAAGAAACCTGCTGGTGAAGAATCCCTGAACCAGAACCTGCAATCTGTTAAGAAGAATTGCCTGGCGGCCCAAAGGACTCACCTGGACTGCTTATCTGAGAGGGACTGCTGTTATGCTGTTGCCCTGCTGCCCTGCTGCTCTCTGGCTGTGCTGAGAAGTGCTCTTGAAGGGCTTGGATAGAGCTTGCCTCCTGTTCCCTGAAGTCTCAGGACCAAAAAGACTTCATCTCTGCCAGAAGAACTCCATTTGGGGCATTAATCGACGCATAGCCGGCAGAAAACGATGCACAGCCTGCATCTCAGTGAAAGATTTACTGCACACCCAACTGGAATGACGCAGTCCGACTTTGCAAGGAGAAGATCGAAGCAGTGCCAGATAGCGACCGGAAATTCGACGCACGGCCCACTGGATTGATGCACAGCTGAGCCAGAACAACGCAGCCGGACTTTCTGAGAGGAATCCATGCAGCGCCTGCCGTGCAGGAAAATTGTCCACGCAACACCAACCGGGTCGACTCAGACCCTGTGACATCGTCCTGCCAGCGCTGGATTTCAATGCATCATCCCCAGGGCGTCCAAAAACCCTGCAACCCAAAGAGGATCCAAGTCCGAGCTCTGGAAATCGAAACCAAGCCTTCCCTGCGTGAAAAATAAATGATGCATCGCCGTGTGCGGCCCGAGGAATTGACGCACATCTCCCTGTTTTTCATGCATCTCTTTCTCTGCGGTTCCTTTTGGAGATTTTGAATGCAAACCAGGTACTTTTTGTTTGCAAGAGACATTTGTTACTTTTAAGAGACTAAAGACACTTTATATCATTTTTACAGTGATATCTCAACATATACTTATTGCATCTTAATGATTTCAACCTGCATCTTACCAGATAAATATTATATATTTTGCTAAACACTGTGTGGTGTATTTTTGTGGTGTTCTACTGTGTTATTACATCATTTATTGCACAAATACTTTACACATTGCTTTCTAAGTTAAGCCTGACTGCCCAGTGCCAAGCTACCAGAGCGTGGGCAAAGGATCATTTGGATTGTGTGTGACTTATCCTGACTAGAGTGAGGTTCCTTGATTGGACAGGGGGTAACTTGACAGCCAACCAAAGACCCAATTTCTAACAACAAGTATTCTGGGTTAGGGTTGCTAGCTTCCTGCCTCCCTGGGGCTCTTGCCATGCTTCTTTCTATTGAAAAGTATTGTTGTGTAGATTGTATCACTTTTTCAAGCACCCCTCGTCGATTAGCACTACTACATAACGCAATGCTGATTTGTGGCACGTTTAAAAGCTTAACTACACTCATATCAACTTTGGATCACATAGGTAGTACTTATGTTGTGACACTGTGTGTCATTCGTGACAGCGTTATGCCTGAATTTGTTATGCATATTTGGTGCTTGCACCATGGTACGCATAAATACCGGCACACATTGTGCAAGTAAATGCCACAACAGAGCACAAGAACTTGTGATGCACCAATGTGTTGTGCAGAGTTACGTCAGTATTGATAAATTTGACCATAACTGTCAAAGTCGAGGGAGTACTGGTAGTATTTTAAGTGAAGAAAAGAACATCTCAAAATATTCAGACAGAGTCTCAGGAGGAAAAAGAGAAGGGGCCCCAAACTTCTCAAACCAAGGTTCTTTATATACAATTTAGGCAGAATAATTAGCAAAAATGCATATTCAACATGGTATGATCATAGTTAAATCACACTGGCAAATCAGAAAATCTTCAAATCAAACAAAATCATCTTAACACTAACACGTTTCTTAAGGTTAGAGACTTTTTCCACTTGCTTTCCCAGCAACTGCACTCCAGAGATATACGACATCATATATTAAACATTTCTCAAACAATACCTCATAGAATTGTGTTATTTTGCACACTTGCATCAGAACATTCAGCAGAAATCCTTCACGATGACACATTAGATAAAATGTGGAAAGTTTCAATCAGATTACATGCTTTCCAAAACAACTGCCAATGTATGTCATAGACGTTTGTGCTCTGTATAAACTGTGGGGAGAAAAAACTCACAGCAGACCACTGAATAGAAGGGGCAAATAAGCAAGATTAGCAGAACACCAGAGCTGCATCCAGTTTAAAATTATGATGTCTCATATTATTTATTATAATTCTAAGCAAAATAATCAAATTGTTTTATGTGCAACATCATTAATTCATTGGGTATGAACATTTGTATCTTTAAAATTTGTAAATCATTAACTGGTACAAATGTGTTGTCACAACAAAACTTCTACAGAGGAAGGAGAAATAAAGATATTTCTCCTCTTTATGCCTCAATGGGAAAAGCACAGATTTTTGAAGCATTCCCAGGTTTACGAACTGTAGTAAACCTGGGAATGTTCCACAATATACGGGTGGATGCATGGAAACACCCATGCTCCATTTATGGAACACCACCTAGATACAGTGTAATGACATGGAGCTCAAGGGACTGCATTGCAGTACATTTTCTTTACAAAGCCGTGCAAGGCAGCACCAGGGGCATGGCCAAGCCCATCATCATGGCAGATGGAAGTTAGTTTTGCTCATCCAAAAGCCTGCACAAGCTGAAGTAATCCTTGTGGATGGCTGCTCCATCGACTCTCCCCACCACATGACCAGGCTCCGGAGATGATGAAGGATAGTACGGCCAGGGGAGTGACATTGATAGGCAATAATAGCTCCATTTCACCCATGGCCCTGAGCCTCCTTGGGCTGCATGGCAGCCGTGTAGTCTACATGATCGGGGCACAGTGAGTTGGAGCCCAAGCCCCTCTGGGTGACAGGCCGCATGTGAAAGACAGCGGAGCTACAAGCCTCACAGTTGACCACCATGGAGGGGTGGCACAGTGATGGGAATGGAGATCCCCCGACCTAGGGACCAAGGTGGAGGCGACCTCTTCTGATGTAGTCATACAAGGGTACACTGTTCCAAAAGGGGGGGAAACAAAAGAGATTCCAGGGGACCTAATCCAACAGGAGAAAGAACCCTCATGCTTCCCAATGGATGACTAGCTTCATTATCGGGAAAGCTCCTCGACAGGCCGGCGCTGCAATGCCTGTCGGGCTCACCGAAGGGGGCTCTTGACCGTATTGCTCTTATGTTAGCTAGTGGAATCAAATCATATAGATGAAATACCTTATTCTAGGTACCTGAGCAATGTGGAGAGAAGGGAAAAATAAAATTGGTTATCCATCTGAAACACACATCATCGATTTAATCAGTATCAATAAGATGGAGACCAAGACTAAAACCAGGGTGAGAGTCAAACTTAAGTAATTATGCTCACTTACTCTCAACAAAACAAGCACGAGAAGACTAAACCTGTTATGGCACCTCTTATCGTGGGTCTACATGTTTTGCATCTAGGGGCCCTGCGGATCCATTGACGCTTCATCAGGACCATAAAAAAAGATAACAACTTCTCCAAAACATAAGTTAGAAAGTACCCTAATGCGGGAATTGAAAAACAGAAAGCTGTCACTTACTTCAAGTACAACTGGCTATGTCAAAAAAAGGTCGCCCTTAAAAAGAAAAACACAAATAGAGATAGTGCCCAAAATAAACTGATCAACGTGCATTCATGAAATTCAGTGATTGATGCCAAATCACATATTAGTTAATTGAGCTTACCATCCCCAGATTCAAGAGTGAGCTCCTTGGGAATCATATGTCAGGAACTGGAACTGACGCTGTATATATATATATAATGTTCATGAAAAATAATTTTTGGTCATGAAACAATTAATCATTGAAATACATTTATTACATTGAGAAACAGCCAGTGATTATTGCTTAACTCATAGAGATCAATAGGTACATTCATAAAAGTCAGGAGTGCGTAAACAAGAAAAGTCCTGCAATGCACAGTATGTCTGATCTTAAATACACCAAATATATGTGTCATGAAACATTAATATCAAAGTCGGATTGCAAAAACCACTTGTGTGTGTTAGAATTCATGGGAGAATGTAAATGATACCAAATAGAATCAACCTCAGCCTGTGTAAAGAGGAGGATATCAGGGAGGCATGTCATAATCATCAAAAGAGTAAAACAGCCATTCTTTTAGAACCATCGGCATGAGCACGAGTTACTATATGGATCTACCTTAAAAATGCAGGGTTAATGCCCATCATACTAGCGATACAGTTGGGTGAATGGCATACCAAATAACTCTAGCAAATAAATAATAAAGACCGAGGTCGGCATGTGTAAACCTTGACCACCGGCAAAAAAAGGAAGAATAAAACGACACCAAGAGACTTACGATTTTATCAGCGTGTCCATGGGCTGTGAACCTACCCTCCTGACAGCGTTCCGTATAGTAACTGACGGGCGCTTGTCAGGGAGGTAATAAGCACAGCGAGGACCCGGAAGTGTGTGCGCATTCCGGCTCACACGCGCGTCCCAGGGCATAAACATAAAAGACGGACTACGCGTTAGCTGCTGAAAAAAGGAAAAACAAAAAACGGGCCAATTTCCCAATATGTAATGATCAAAAAGAGCTGATAATCAGAGCTCTTAATCATACAGCTCATAACAAACAGTGTATTATAGAAAAAAGTCTCATACAGATCTCATATTGGAAAAATAATATGAAACTGATACAGTTACTGGACCACCCTTTCTTCTTGACTGATACACTTTAGGATGCTTTAAGTCATAGTATATGTCCGAATACTATTACTTGGTATCAACCCCCCATGTTGGGAGGAGTTTATTTTAACATTATTCCTGTTGGGGCGTGGTCTGGCCGCGATCCATGATGGCCGCCTAGGAGCCGAGATCCGTGAATCGGTGGACCATGCGGCGGGGACGGCGGCGCTGGAGGTGCACCAAAGGACCCCTGAAGATAGCAGGGGCCTGTGTGGAGGTCGGTGACGACGGATGGCCGGCACTTGCGACGTGGGGGCGCGCCCTCCCTGGAGATGGAGAGCGGAGCGTGAGAGGCAAGACCGAGGCCCACAGCAGGCTCTCAAGCTGCGGCCTCAGGTACGGATACTTGAGCTTCGGTGGCCGACCGCGGCCCCCGGAGCCGGCAAGCGGCCGGGACACCGCCCACTCTTCCCTCCTTCCCGGCCGGCCGACGCCGGAGTAGGAGAACAAACAGCGCCGCGGCCCAACACATACGGAGGCCCGACGTTGGAGAGCCACCTCCCGGTGCCTCCTCCGTTCCCCCCCGGGGGGCGACGGAGAGCAGGGAGCCCCTCTCCCCTTCGACTCGACTTCCTCCCCCCTGCTGAACTGGTGACGGGAGGCCCTGCCAACGGAGCCCCAGGGACGGCTACCCCCACATCCCAACCCCACCCACTACAAAGGAAGCCCTTCCTGGGAGCGGCAGAAGCCCCACAGAGGACAGAGGCGCAAGAGCTGAGCCGGTAAGGAGGAGGGGTGCGGAGGGGTGAGAGAGGGGGACAAGGGGAGGAAGAGAGAGAAAAAGAACAGTGGGGAGAGGAGGGCTGCAGGCAGCGGACCGGAAGACAAAAAAAAAAGAAGAACACACCATTCAATAAAAAGAGAGACACACAAAAGAAGGGAGAAAGAGAAGGAAAAAAGAAGAAAAGAAAACGAAAAAAGGAAAAAGGAAAGAAAACAAACAACATAAAACCAAAAGGAACACTACTACACTAACAGCAACAGCGAAAAGTCGCTGCTAATCCCAGCAGAGCCAGAACCAATGAGGCATGGAGAGTAAAGAGGGCCAAGTTTAGCAGGGGACCCTGACACCAAAGCAACTTCTCTTTCCACGGACCCACAGATCCCCAAACTAACACGGGGGCTAGAGAGCAGCAAGTAGCCACATCCCCACACGGTCCTGGCACAGCCCAGTGGGACACTGCCCATCGCAGAGTCAACCTCAGAGCCCACCTCGCCCCCCGCCACCCACTCTCCTCTACTCTTTACTGCCCACACGTTTATGCTGGCTGCCCTCACTGTGACACGGACGGGTACCTTCCAGACCCCCATCAGCACGGGGAAACCCGCAATGCCTAGAGGCAACACGGCGGGTAAAGCATCGGGCAAGTCAGCCCACCAATTACTCTTCTCCGAAGCCCTGTGCCAACAGAAGCACTCCTCCACTGCGGACTCTTCATCCCCCCGCATGCCATCATGTTTGAAGACACTCAAGGAGTGTCAATGGATCGCATACTGCAGGAGATATCTGCAGTAGGTCACAAACTGGAAGGTATGGACAATGCCATGACGGCCCTAACAGCTGAGACGCGATCTATGTGGCTTCCAGTCACAAATCTCCGGACTGGATCATCGAGTAACTGCAGTGGAAAGTTAAGTGGCCTTACAGACTGATAGAGATCAGGAACTCTTCCATCTCCACAGTAAGCTAACCGACCTTGAGGACAGAAGCCGCATTGCTCGGATTCCCGGAAGGCATTGAGGGTACAGACATTCTCTCTTACTTGCGAGACACGTTCCCCAAACTAGCTGACACAACTTTCGAACCTCCTCTGGAATTCAAAGAGCGCACAGACTTGGTCTCAAGAGACAAAACGGAAAAGACCTCCCTCGCCCAATCATAGCCTGTTTTCTAGGACACGGACAGGCTCGCCAACTATTACAGATAGCCCGAACGCAAGGCCCACTCCGGTTGGACCCCCTCAAAATCCACCTCTCGACAGACTTCTCCAAAGAAACAGCAGATCGAAGGAAAGCCTTTCTCTCTCTCCGTCCTCGTCTACATCATCTGGATGTTAAATGTGGCCTCTTCGAGCCAGCCAGGATGTGGATCACCAAGAACGGAGAGTCACACACCTTTTACGACCCAGAGGACCTGAAAACATTCCTTGAGGGTCTACATGACCCGACACAACCCATGGAATCAGCAACTTAATCTCTCCAAAATGCACAGAACCAAACCAGGGGAATGGGCCAACCGGAAACCGCTCTGGACACCAATGGAAGATCTACCACAGACCCTCAAGCCAGGGGCAGAGACTTGGAGAGATTAACGAAAAGCTATGATGACAGGAGCCAAGTCCTACAGGCGGTGGTGATGCACACACAGCTGTCAGACAGAGATAAGTCCCGATCCCCTCTAAAACCCTAGGTGCCCGTGATGTGAAACCAAGACGGATATGATTTCTCTACAGACCATTGATATCATGAACCACAGACTGTCATTGAGACGCCAAAGGCGCTGCAGGAACTTCACAGCGAAGGAGATTTGCTAAAGAGAACTGATGAGTATCCTTTTTTCCTGTATACCCTCAAGACTCTGTAACGTTGGGATCCACCCCCTCGTAGACTCTGATCACCTCAGACTGTTTGAGTTGTGGAATAGTTTCTGATGGCTCCCGACCGCTCCTGTTTTTCCCACTTCCCCCCCCTTTTTCCCCCTCCCGCTTGTTTGGCAACACTAATCACATCCCATACCGCTGCACCCACCTGGAATCGCGACTTAATATACTCCCCGGGAAACGTGGGAATTGACGCAATACTTTTGTACATAATGGGATTGTCCTAGCCGGGGTGGGGCTCGATGGTCCTGAACTAAGTATGAGCTCTGGGTCCCGGCCTGCTAATAGACGCCAAAGTGGTCCAGAGATGGGAGCTGGTGCAAAGCAGAGTAGACTACAGGTGCTAAGATCTAGGGCATACACATGCCGCAACCCTTCAGAACAATCAAGGGGGCGAGATCCTTGCCATAGCAGCACCTGTCCCTACCCCTCCCCGTATCCCCCTCCTTCCCCTTCCCGGGATACAGCTAAAACGATACAGCTAAAATGCGGCTTCAGTTCTATCCTCTCCCTCCTTCCTCTGAAGAACAAAAACAAACAAAAAAACAAGAGAAAACAAAACAGAAAGGGGAAAAATAAATAATAAAAAAAAAAAACGAAACAAAGAACAGAAAAAATAAATCCTATACAGACACATGGCGTGTATCTTTTCTGTTCCCCGCTCCCCTCGCCATCCCCCCTTGCCCCCAGACCCACACCACCATAAGAGCAATGTGCGTCCTCAGTGTGACCCCACCCCCACTTTACCCCCCCCACACTTGCCGTCCCCCCTGCTCTCGAGCCACAAATATACACCCCCCCTGGACACGATTGGAGACGTTTATGTGAGGGACTGGGGCGCCTCGTAGTCGCCGCCCCCCCCGGCGCGTGGCCCGCTGGCCGGGCGTCGATGCTCACTCGACCTAGGTTTTAGACTCGCTGGTTAAAGTTCGAGTACATCGGGACCCGAGTCCCGTTCTTTCTTCTTTATCTTCTACTCTACTCTCTCTCCTCCTCACTGACTCACTACCTCCTTTTTCTTCTCCTTTCAATTCTCCTCTGTGTTTTATATACCTGCTGCTTCCCCTCCTCTCTTCCCAGCATCCTCCCCAGTTTATAGAGCCTATCCCATCCCCCCCGAGCCAATACCCCCAGGTGGGCTGACACAGGAAACAAAGATGCCCACCTTGATGGGAGCACCAATAGTACCTCTTCGGGTCATCTCATGGAATCTAAATGGTCTCACCCACTTCATCAAACGGAAAAAAATCCTATCCTACCTGAACTCTAAACAGACGGACATCACCCTGTTACAAGAGATACATCTAGGCAGTCTCAAATCTGATAAATTGCGGCGTGACTGGGTGGGTACCATCCTGTTTAGTTACAACTTGGCCTAATCCGATACGGAGAATGTCCCAAGGAAATGCGGGGTGGCAATCTTCTTACGTAAAACCCTCCCTTTCACGGTCGTCAGATCGTGAACTGATCCTGAGGGCCGATACGTATTTGCCAAACTGAAAATCGGTGATTCAACACTGTGCGTGGGATCCGTCTATGCACCAACAGGTCCTAAACATCTCTTTTTCCTACAGCTCAACAGACTTTTGACCGAGATAGGGGCATCCCGTTACATTATAGGAGGAGATTGGAACCTAGCTAGGGATGCAGCACTGGACAGGACGGGGCCCCTAGACACGAGCCATAATGCAGATAGAGCCATACAGACCGACGTACTCGCGGACAATGGCTTAGTTGATCACTGGAGGCTGACCCATCCGACAGACAGAGAATTTACTTTTCTCTTGCCAGTTCATGGTACCCAATCGCTGATCGACTATTTCCTCCTATCCCACAACCTCATGGCCCATACCCTTGAGGACGACATACTTGAGGGAGGCCTTTCAAGCCACTCCCCAGTCACGGTAGCCATCCGCCTCGGCATGGTATCTCCAGGCCGAAAACCCTGGAGATTAGCGATCCATCGCTATCGATCCCCCCCAAGGTAAGTTGCAGCTGCAAGATCACGCGACCACTTTAGTCCAAGATAACCTAGGCACTGTTGATTCAAGCCGAATCATGTGGGCCGCCGCCAAGGCCTCGATACGGGGACAACTCATGCAGGACGCGGCGATAGCAAACAAAGACAGAAAAGAGCAGCAGCCGGCACTGGAACTCGACATACGCCGACTAACAAAACAATACACAACGCACCCCTCCCTCCTAGGCCGTCAAAATCAAGAGCGCGCCCAAATGGCCCTCAATGAGCTGTACACAACTCAGGCCGAATTCACGCTACAGAGACTCCAAGGGAGACATTATGAACAGGGCGAGAAAGCAGGACGACTGCTAGCAGCCCAACTCCGTCAAAGAACAGCCGCTTTCCCATCCCAGCTATCCGCTCCCCCCCGGGACATTCGGACTCACCCACAGGCAATTGCAAACAAATTTGCCCGGTTCTATAGACACCTCTACACGCTGGAAACAACGACTAACCCGGCGCAGATTGCCACCTTCTTAGAGAAGCTTGACCTCCCGTCCCTAACAGATGAGGGCCGTAGCCTATTAGAAGGGGAAATAAGCAGGCAGGAGATAGATAAAGTCATCTCTGACCTCCCTTATCACAAATCACCCGGGGAGGACGGATACCCAGCAGAATTTTACAAATGGGTAGGGACAGAGGCGATCGATATCCTATGCGAAGCCCTCAATGAAGCCTGTGAAACGCAAAACGCCTTAAATACCTAGGAGTGCTTGTCATCCCAGGCCTGACACATATGGTGGCAGATAACATTGACCCTCTCATCACGCGGACGAAACTGAACTTTGCAAAATGGACACAGTTGGGCCTCTCCATGTGGGGCCGAGTACAAGCGGTAAGAATGGTGATGGTGCCCCGCTTCACCTACATCCTGGGTCTTCTCCCCTTACAAGTGTCCCTTTCCACACTGCGAAGCATTGATGCACTAATCAGATCTTTCATATGGGGCACAATGCAACCGCGGCTATCACCAGCTAAACTTTTGACCTGACGTACACACGGAGGCATGGGACTCCCATTGGTGGAGCACTTCTCCCATGTCCCAACTGTCTAATACACTATTGAATATACCTGACCCCCCCTTGTGGATAGCAGTGGAAAGACGACTCCTAGATGCAAATGAAGGACTCGGAGGACCTTACGGGGAAGACTTCCCATCCACCAATACTGTGAATCCTATCTTGAAGGCGACCAGGGCAGCCTGGCGAAGAGCCCACCGACTGTTTGGGGTCCACCCCCTCATAAACGCCCAAGCGCCCCTATGGCACAACAGCGGCCTCCGCATAGGTGGCGAAGTAATCAATTGGCCGCAGTGGAGGCCGGCAGGTATCCTTACCCTCTCTCAGGTCCTAGACAATGATGTGCTCAAACCCTTCCCCGAGCTACAGGAGGAGTTCGACCTCCACCCGAATCAGGAATGGAGATATCTGCAACTCAAACACTGCATTTCTCAGGGGAATACATCCCCCCTCCGGGGGTCTCTGCCTTCACCTATAGTGACTTACTTACAGGGAGTAATGTCGGGCCTTTATGATCTAATTATTCGACGACTCTACTCCCAGCCTCTCTCGGACAAACTGCGCTTCCATTGACAAACTCGACTGCAGCAAGACCTAGACTCAGACGACTGGGAAGCTATCCTAGAGGCCCTTGATAGAGGTACCCAGGAGGCACGCTTGTAATTCTGCCTCTTTAAAGTCCTACACGACTGGCATTGGTCCCCAGCGAAATAACATAGGACTGGACTTCTCCCACACGCGAACTGCTGGCGATGCCCAGAGACATCTTGTAACTTGATGCATATCCTAGTAAACTGCCCAACAGTTCGGCCACTCTGGGATGCTGTGAGCTCCACTCTGGCTGAAGTGATGTCACTCCCGTCACCACTCATTCCTGCCCTTATACTTCTACAAGATACGACCTCTCTACCAGATCTCTCTAGACCTCACAAGAGACTGTTGCATACAGCACTAGCCACTGCAAAAATATGCATACTCCGACACTGGCGATCAGAGACCCCTCCAACTCCGGAGGAATGGAGCACGGCCACACATGAAAGAATCATCTACAACTTACAAGATCAAGCTCAAACATTCATGCAGGTATGGGCTCCCTTCCTTGCAAGGGGGCAATAGTGCCCCACCCTGAACCACCACCCCTGCTCCCTTCCCCCTCCCCCCTCTCCTCCCCTCACCCACCCCCCTCTCTACCTTCCCCTCACTCTCCCTACCCTCGCTCTCTCATCTCTCTTTCTTCCTGCCCTCTTCTCCTCTCTCTCCCCTCGCTTCCCCTCTCCCCAATCTTTCCTTTTTCCCTTTCCTCCTTCTTATCCCTATTTCCCCCTCTCCTCCAGTCCTTCTCTCTCTTTCTCTCGTTCTTTCTCTTCCTCGCCCTTTATCTTTCTATTCTCCCACATTTCCTTCCAAAATCCACTAGAGATTACAAACCATCCCTTAGCAATATCCCAATCAGACCTTCGCTGCAGACCTCTACCCCCGTGTCGTTAGAAAGATACTCGGTCGCAGCCGAAACTGGCCACGGGGTTGACAAGAGCCGCAAGCTCCACTACATGTGGTGCAATACTGGTAAATTGAAACCTTGGGACACATCACTACCACAACGCCAAGTTCTTCCCAAGGTGAAACTTCCCTGTTTCCCTGTCCGAGCAGATACGATCCACCCTCTACCCTTATCTCCATCTCCTTTATCCCCCATTCGTTTAATACATGTTAGAATAGAACAATACCTCAGGTTTTTCGAAGTACGAACCACAACTTATTAGTGTCTTAAATGATTTTCATCTTATCTAATTTTCTAATATCTCTGATGTGTAATTATTTCTAAATGCCGGGACCTTGATCCCAACTGACCTTGTACCATATTGTATTGTTATCAATAAAAAAGTTTTTTGAAAACCAACAAAAAAAAACATTATTCCTATTGTTATATATACATCACTTGTTATTAAGAACAGGGGTTATTATCTCCCCTTTGTTCCCTGATGTCACTTGTCCGTCGTCTAAGTAGATTTTCTGAGTTTACCTTTGAGTTCATGTATAAGCTTTTTACTTGGACCACTTCTGTATCAGTTTCATAGTATTTTTCCAATATGAGATCCACACAGTAACTCGTGCTCATGCCGATGGTTCTAAAAGAATGGCTGTTTCACTCTTTCGATGATTATGACATGCCTCCCTGATATCCTCTTCTTTACATAGGCTGAGGTTGATTCTATTTGGTATCATTTACATTCTCCCATGAATTCTAACACAACCAAGTGGTTTTTGCAATCCGACTTTGATATTAATGTTTCATGACACATATATTTGGTGTATTTAAGATCAGACATACTGTGCATTGCAGGACTTTTCTTGTTTATGCACTCCTGACTTTTATGAATGTACCTATTGATCTCTATGAGTTAAGCAAGTAATCACTGGCTGTTTCTCAATGTCATAAATGTATTTCTATGATTAATTGTTTCATGACCAAAAATTATTTTTCATGAACATTATATGTATATATACAGTGTCAGTTCCAGTTCCTGACATATGATTCCCAAGGAGCTCACTCTTGAATCTGGGGATGGTAAGCTCAATTAATTAATATGTGATTTGGCATCAATCACTGAATTTCATGAATGCACGTTGATCAGTTTATTTTGGGCACTATTTCTATTTGTGGTTTTCTTTCTTTACGGCAACCTTTTTTTGACATAGCCAGTTGTACTTGAAGTAAGTGACAGCTTTTTTTCTTCAATTCCCGCATTAGGGTACTTTCTAACTTATGTTTTGGAGAAGTTGTTATCTTTTTTATGGTCCTGATGAAGCATCAATGGATCCGGCTGGGCCACTAGATGCGAAACATGTAGACCCACGATAAGAGGTACCATAACAGGTTTAGTCCTCTTGTGCTTGTTTTGTTGAGAGTAAGTGAGCATAATTACTCAAGTTTGACTCTCACCCTGGTTTTAATCTTGGTCTCCATCTTATTGATACTGATTAAATCGCTGATGTGTGTTTCAGATGGATAACCAATTTTATTTTTCCCTTCTCTCCACATTGCTCAGGTACCTAGAATAAGGTATCTCATCTATATGATTTGATTCCACTAGCTAACATAAGAGCAATACGGTCAAGAGCCCCCTTCGGGGAGCCCATCAGGCATTGCAGTGCCGGCCTGTCGAGGAGCTTTCCCGATGATGAAGCTATTCATCCACTGGGATGCATGAGGGTTCTTGCTCCTGTTGGATTAGGTCCCCTGGAATCTCTTTTGTTCCCCCCCCCTTCTGGAACAGTGTACCCTTGTATGACTACTACTATTGGGAGATTGTACACTGGACCAGAAATCTCCCGGTCCCTCCTTCTCTAAATTAGACCTCTTCTGATGACCTACAGCTCTATCCCAAAGAGCACCGAATCAGGCACTATATCGGGTGCTGGGCCTCTTGTGCCCTTCAAAGAGTGTAATAAACAGGGACATGAGTGATAAATCTGCCCTTCCTCCTGGCACGAAAAATCAGTAGGTACCTGAACGCTGAAGCCCTGCGTGGCCTCTTTCTCCCCTCTCGGATGCTCAGGCCTTCCCTTCTTCCCTGAGAGAACTGATGCATGGGGCTGACCTTCTCAAACTCTGGATGGTGGCTGCCTGAGGTTTGCCTTTGTAAGGGGAGGGGGAAGTATGCTTGAAGTTACTGATCAGCGGTGAGTGGTGATATCCCCGCCAACTGCTGTCCATGCCCCTGGCCTTATGTTGCCAACCTGAGCCACATGGCCACCTCAAATGACACATTTTTTTTCTCCATCATTTGTTCTTTTTACATTTGTTGACCAAAGTGGGAAGAGTGGGAAGGGTATTACCAGACGTGGGTCCTGTGCTTGCTATGGCACCAGATTTAAGCTAGCCTGGCTGATGAGGGGTGATAGCCCGAATCTGGTCCCAGAATGTTTTTTTTCTGGCTTGGGGGAACCTGGCCAGGCAGTTCCAGCTTGACTGTTCCCATGGAGAGCAGGGTCAAGACTGATGTGAAAATGGCTGGGTCCAAACAGGAAAGGCATGGCAGGCAAAAAACTGATGGATTAGACCCAGATCTGTGACTGGGGGTAAATGTTTGATTTGTTCTGCATTCTGTCCATTATCTCTTCTTTTTGCATTTGTCACCCCAAGTGGGAAGGGTATGGCCAGAAAAGGGTCCTGTGCTCACTATGCCACCAGATTCAAGCTAGCTGATGAGGGGTGATACTCCAAAACCAGTCAAAGGATGCTTGTTTCAGGTCCAGGGAGGACCTGGCCTAGCAGTTTGGGTTGGACTGTTCCCATGGCGAGCAGAGTCAAGATTGATTTGCATATGGCTGGCTCCTAACTGGAATCACATGGCAAGCAAACAAATAATGAATTAAACTCAGATCTGCGACTGGGGGTGAATGTTTAATTTGTTCTGCATTCCGTCCATCATCTGTTCTTTTTGCATTTGTCACCCCAAGAGGAAAGTGCAGGCCCAGATGTGGGTCTTGTGCTTGCTATGCCACCAGATTCAAGCTAGCCTGGCTGATGAGGGGTGATACCCCAAAACTGGTCCCAGGATGCTTTTTTCTTGTCTACGGAGAACCTGGCCTGGTAGTTCGGGCTGGACTGTTCCCATGGGGAGCAGGGTCAAGACTAATATGTATATGGATGGGTCCAACCTGGAATGGCATGGCAAGCAAACAAATTGATGGATTAAACCTAGATCTGCGACTGGGGGTGAATGTTTGATTTGTTCTGCATTTCGTCCATCATCTGCTCTTTTTGCATTTGTCACCCCAAGTGGCAAGTGTCTGCCCAGATGTGGGTACCGTGCTCACTATTCCACCAGATTCAAGTTAGCCTGGCTGATGAGGGGTGATACCCCGGAACCGGTCTCAGGATGCTTGCTTCTGGTCCAAGGGGGACCTTGCCTGGCAGTTCAGTATGGACTGTTCCCATGGGGAGCAGGGTCAAGACTGATTTGCAAATGGCTGGGTCCAAACTGGAATGGCATTGCAAGCAAAAGAAGTGATTGCTTATACCCAGACCTGCAACTGGGGGTAAATGTTTGATTTGTTCTGCATTCTGTCCATCATCTTTTCTTTTTGCATTTCTTGCCCCAAGGGGGAAATGTATGCCCAGACGTGGGTCCCATGCTCTCTATTCCACCAACCTTAAGCTAGCCTGGCTGATGGAGGGTGAGACACAGAAACCGGTCCCAGGATGCTTGTTTCTGGTCCAGTAAGGACCTGGCCTGGCAGTTTGGGCTGGTCTGTTTCTATAAGGAGCAGGGTCAATACTGATTTGTATATGGCTGGGTCCAAACTGGAATGGCATAGCAAGTAAAAAAAAAACAACCTGAGGATTAAATCAAGATCTGCAACTGGATGTGAATGTTTCATTTGTTTTGCATTCCGTCCATCATCTGTTGTTTTTATATGTTTTAAAAGAAATGGTGAGCTTCTGCAGGACATTAGAGCACGAGATAGGTGAGGCTGAGTCCCGCCTTTCCAGCCTGTACAGACTTCCTGTTGATCACGTTGATGTTATTTTTCAACGTATAGCGGCAAGAGAATCCCTCATGTCTCAGCTCGAATGCCTAAGGTGCTTCAACTTTATGGCGCATGCAGCCAAAGTTAATCAGGATGGAGACAAAGTTGGGTGACTGCTGGACTGGCTGGTGCGATGATAATTCTGGAGGGATGCTCCGTGCGCAAGAGGCAATACTTCGGGAGCTCTCTGAATATTACTCGAGCTTGTACAAGGCCAAGATAGCCACTCCTCCAGCAGGCATATCTGAATTCCTTTCAGCTCTCACCACCCCACACATACCTACAGCCACCAGGGCAGTGCTAGACACCCCAATCATGACACAGGAGGTCCTTCAAACCCTTAAAGATTTAGCTCACAACAAAACCCCTGGGCTTGATGGCCTGTCACTTGAGTACTACTCTGTCTTTGCAACCAAGTAGCCTCCATACCTGGCTGCAATGTGTAAAGAGGCTCTTGAGCTGGGAACTCTACCGGCTCCCTCCGGGCATCCCTATTGGTATCTGTCCCGAAGCCCACCTGGGATCCTTCCTTGCTAGGCTCCTACTGGCGAATAGCCACATTAGGAGCAGATTTTGGATTCCTATGCAAAATTGTAGCAAGTCACTTCACCTAGGTTGTTCCAGTGCTAGTCCATGAGGACCAAAAAAGTTTCATTCTGGTTGGAACACGGCAACGGGAGGTGGAAATAGGCAGAGAGTTATGAGATAAGGAGTGGAAAATTGCACTGTCTCGCACTAAGCAGGTTTCCCGCAGCTCCCACTTTAAAACCATCCAATTTAAGCTCCTCCATAAGGCGTACCTGAACCCAGCCTGCCTGAAAAGGTACTGCCCCACAGCACAAATTACATGTCGGTGCTGCCCCGTGCTTGATGTAGCACCCTTATTACATGCTGTTGTCTTGCCCAGAGCTACATCATTACTGGTCTTCAATCCATGAAACACTTAAAGAGGTGACAGAACTTCCAGATCTACACACATCGTAAGCTTGTGCCTTGGGCATTTTTCATCCTAAAAAGAGTCACTAAGTGCGTGCCCGCTTCACAGCATTGGCACTCCTGTTAGGTGTTTGAACATTTACCTCACACTGGCATTCAGCCTCCCCATCTCCAGTGGAGCCAGGAAAAGGGACCAAAGCAAAAGCATGCGTCAGAGGAGGAGGCACGGCGCAGTGAAGAATTCCACAGCCGACGACGACGTCCCATCTCAAATCACTGGGCAATGATTCTAAGCTATTTTCAACAGCACACACATGATGATACCTTGCCACTCTAACTCACTGCTTATCACACACCTGCTATAAAACCTTGCTGTCCCCATCTGCAATGCCACTCGCTGACACAGTTGGGGGCCAATCTGACCTGCCCAAGTGGAGACCTCTCCCACTTTCTCCTCGGGGTCCGTTATTGTTCCTGGGTCCCGCTGGCTAGGCCACTTGAATTATACCAACCAAATATTCTTCCTTGTCCTGGGGAGTGCAAGTCCACAGTCTCTGGAGTCGGTGACATGCCACTGGTTCTGGAGAGGGCAGCATGCCCTGTGCTTGGTCCTGGGGAGTGCAAGGCAACAGTCTCTGGAGTAGGTGACTTCCCACTGGCTCTGGAGGGGGCAACATGCCCTGTGCTTGGTCCTGGGGAGTGCAAGGCCACAGGCTCTCATTACAACCCTGGCTGTAAATCCCGCTTTCCACCGTGCTGAAGACCGAGAAACATACTGTTGCAGTGGCGGAATTCTGCTACAGGTATTGTGACCCACATCTCGCAATCCGCCACAATACAGACACCCACACAAGACCGCCACACCAAAGGTCAGTGATAAACTGGCGATACCAAAACCCACACCGTCACACCAACAAGAATACGCCCACACTATCATGAATCAACGCAGCGGTCTTTCAACCGCGGAAATACATTGGCGGTAAACCCTGCGCGCTCAAAATACACACACACTTACAAAACACAACCCCATTGGACAATTAGAAATACACACACCCGATAGACATACACACACCACACCCACACACTCACAACACTATAAAACACCCACCCACATTACCCACAAATCCTTACAACCTAAAATTTTGAAGAAGGCCAGAGAGAGAGATTAGAAAACACAGCATCCACAGACACACAACGCCATCACTTATACAACATCCACGCACCTCAAACAACACACACCAATACATCCCCCCAAATATCACAACAGACAGCAGCTCACACATCACCCACAACACATCATGGCACCTCAAAGACACCCCAAGTTTTCTGAGGAGGAGCTCAGGGTCATGGTGGAGGAAATCATCCGGGTAGAGCCACAGCTATTCGGATCATAGGTGCAGCACGGCTCCAATGCGAGGAAGATGGAGCTATGGCGGAGAATTGTCAACAGAGTCAATGCAGTGGGACAGCATCCAAGAACACGGGAGGACATCAGGAAGAGGTAGAGCGACTTACGGGGGAAGATGCGTTCAGTGGTATCCAGACACCAGATTGCTGTACAGAGGACTTGCGGTGGACCCCCACCTCCTCCCCCACAACTAACAACATGGGAGGAGCAAGTCTTGGCAATTCTGCATCCTGAGGGCCTCGCAGGAGTAGCAGGAGGACTGGACTCTGGTAAATCAAATCTTATTTACCAAATTCCCCCATCCCACCTGCATGCCATCACATACCCCCACCCTTACCTTCACTCCAATCACACCATCATCTCACATATGTCCCACTATCACAACCCACACATCTCAATACCAAGGCCGTGCATGCAACACCTATGCATGGACCACTGTCACCAAAGCATGTCCCCTACAGATACCCACACAGAACCCAAACCAACTATCACAAAAGGGCAAACACAATGATCGAAGCACAGGAGTAGAGGGTACCTCACCCATTGCACAAGATGGCACACACAGATACTAAAACTATGCATTTACACCCCAACAGGGCACATACCCAACGTCACCGGACGGGAGGTGTCAAACATATCCAATCCCCCCACAGAAGAGGCCCACAGTGATGACAGCATCTCTGCATGCCTGGATCAAGATGACCAGCCCGGCCCATCAGGGACCTCGAGACAGTCGGTTCCCCTGACACAGTCCCAAACCACCACTGAACCTCCCCCTCAGGAAACACCACCACAGCACCCACCCAGGGGGCCCATCCCTCTGTCCCCAGGACACGTCAATCAGCAGTGTGTCCACCACTACAGGGAACCCTGGCAAACCCACCAACCCAAGAAATTCAAGGACCTGGGGTCAGTGGCAGTGGGCACACGGTTCAGGGGACAGAGGCACAGGATAACAGGAAAGCTGGGAGGACTGCTGTGCAACGGGGGAGGACAGGCCCAGGGAACTGACACTCCACGAGGCACTCTCCAACATCATGAGAGCTAACCACCATTCCCAAGAGACCATGGGCACGGTACTGGCCAAGTTTCAGGAGACCCAGTGGCTGCAGGAGGAACACTACCTGGGGATCAGGGAGGACTTGAAGCCCATTAACTGCACCCTGGCCACCATTGCCGAGGTGCTGGCAGACCTTGTCAACACCATGAGGGACACAGTGGCACACCAAAGGGACCCTGACACTAGCCTGGATAATAAACAGCCCTCCACCTCCGCTGGTGTGAGTGGACAGGAGGCACTGCCACAGGACCAACAGGCCACCAGCACCCCACCCCTTGCAGAAGGAGAACCACCCCGCAAACAGTCCCTGAGATCCAGGAACAAGACAGAGAACATTGCCAAGAACCCTGCCAGGAAATAAGACCGTCATGAATGTCACCCTTCTGTCCCACTTTGTCACCCTGTCCACCTTGAACTGCCATAGCTCCACTTCCTATGATCCATTGGACAATGCACCTGTGAGACCAAGAGACTGGACTCTGCCATGGACATTCCTCCACCATCACCCCAGCCCATTTTCCACCCCCTCCACTTATTTGCACAGAAATAAACACCCTTGAATCACCAAAAAATCTGAAGTCAGTCTGTACTTTCACAAATGTGTAATTGCAAAATCTCTGGAATATAGCAATGTCAATGTACTTGTTCACATACAAATGTTACACAGCTGTAGGCCAGGAGTAAACATAGCAGAGGGCACAATTTGGGACCCAGATCTGTGAAATGGAAAGCCAAAGTGACAAGTCAGGGTCCATACACAGAGGTAAAAAGGCAGACTTATGCTAGCTCCTACAATAGTATGAGATGTGGGAAGCAGTTCCATCTTCTTACCTGTGTCTCACTGGAAGTATTGCATGATGATGATGATGTTTCGGTTGTCTACATCTTCTTCTTCTGCCTCCTCTTCTTCACTGTCCAGAGGCTCCACAGCTGCCACAAGGCCAGTATCAGGCCCATCCTCCTGCAGAAAAGGCACTTGGCGTCGCAAAGACACAAAGACAGGTTGTGCAACATACAGCAGGCCACGATGATCTTGCACACCAGTCCCGTAACGTGCTCAGACTGTGCCACCACAGCTGACGTGGCAATCATCCCCAGTGGGCAGCCGTCCAAGGCTGCAGCAGATGTACTGGACCCTGCCCAGCGTCCATAAGGTATGACTCCCAGCACTGTTTGTACCTGCAGGTGGCAGGCGAAGTTGCAGCAGGGTGAAGTGTCTTTCTTCCTCCATGGCATATCATGCTACCTGTTCCCAGGCAATCTTGTGGCACACACACCCAGGTGAGGGAATGGGACCTGCCACACTGTATGCGAAGCACTCTGGGCACAAAGCCCCCTCCAGAACCAGTGGAGAGATACATCCACTACCTCAGTCCTTGGCAGGATGAAGCACTCTGGGCACAAAGCCCCCTCCAGAACCAGTGGAGACGGACATCCACTTGAGAGACTGTGGCTTTGCACTCCCCAGGATCCAGCAGTGGGCAAACCATCCACTGGAAAGACTTGAGAGACAGTGGCTTTGCACTCCCCGGGATACAGGAGGTGGCAAACCACCCACTGGAAAGACTTGAGAGACTGTGGCTTTGCACTCCTCAGGATACAGCAGTGGGCAAACCACCCACTGGAGAGACTTGAGAGACTGTGGCTTTGCACTCCCCAGGACCAATCAGTTGGCATGGAGCCCCCTCGTGGAGCAGTGGCGTCGTCCGTTTATCCGGCTCCCCCTCCCCAAGGTGCCTGTTTATTTTCCATTGAGGCCCCTGCAGTGTCCTCTCCGTTTCGAGTCAGGTATCTTGTGTGGGCTTCACCTATGCATTTTGGGACACTGATCTACGGACAATGATTTGATTAATATCCGGACTTGTGTAGTTGGTGTACATATTTGTATATACTGATTTTTTAAATTGCCCTATCTGATTTTTATTGATTACACTCATTACAATCATTTCCATTTGTCCCTGCGTTCTTCCAGGGGTGAGGGAGTGCATATGTAATGAGGCTGCATGTATTTGTGTGTATGGTGTTGTGGGTGAGGGTGGGGGTGCTGCGTGTTGCGTGTGTGTGCCACTCTCTTTTCCCTCCCCCACCCTGTGCTGTAGGTGCAGTACTCACTGTGGTCGTCAACAGCGTATTTCCTGCTCCTGATACAAGAGGAGGAAGACCAGCATGGGCAGGACCTGTAGTTTGGGCTCCATGGAGTCCTGGTTCCTCTTAGGGTGTCGAGAGGCGAGTGGTTTCCGTTCCAAGTCCTGTTTCCGCCGTGCTTTTGATAGCATTGGTACTGCCCGGAAAAGGTGGCTTATAGGCCTCTTGTGATACAGTGGGCAGAACCTTGTCTTCTGCCTCTCTGTTGGCAGTTACCGCCTCTGTATTTGTTGCTACCGCCATGGCGGTCAGAGTGTTAAAGTGGCTGTCTATGTTGGCGGTTTCGGCCATGGTTGTGATTCCATTTTTTTATCGGCCGGCCTGTTGGCGGTATTACCGCTGCTTTAACACCGACCGCCAGGGTTGTAATGAGGGCCACAGTCTCTAGAGTGGATGACTTGCCTACTGGCTCTGGAGGGCACAGGCTGCACAGTAGCCCATGGAGGCAGGATTATATTGCATCCGCCGGCAGTGGAGGCTGCACTGTGGTGGTGCTGGTGGGAGGAACCTGCACATCCCCTGCACCCTCAGATTGATGCACTGTGGTGGTGCTGCTGGCGGTGGGAGGCTCCTGCACATCCCCTGCACCCTGGGATGGATGCACTCTGGTGGTGCTGGTGGTGGTGGGAGGCTCCTGCACATCCTCTGCACCCTCTGATGTATGCACACCCATGCTTGGTGGTGGGGACTCCGTGATAGCTGCTGGTGCAGGCTCCTGGCATTTCTTGCCTGCTGGTGCAGGCTCCTTGCCCTTTCGGGTGGCAGGTGCAGGCTCCTTGCCCTTCTTGTCTGCTGGTGCAGGCTTTTTGCCCTTTTGGGTGGCAGGGCCACAATCACAAAGCTGTGTGCTCATTTGGGGCCTGACCTGATATCTGCTATCTGCCACCCCACTGGGATCCCCCCTCTTGTGTAAGTGTTATCTGTACACTATTTTCTGGCAACTGGTTCTTTACAAGTGACAGTGGGCTTGGGAGCAGGAATGTCACAACAAATGTTCTCAATAGTGCTGACAAGAGTGTTGTCTGCCCTGACAAAACACATGTGCAGTTACATTGTTTTCCCCCAGGTTGAGGATTTGGCCACAGTGAAGGCCGAGTTTTATGCAATGGGACATATCCCCAATATTGTTGGTGCGATTGATGTAATACATATTGCATTTCTCCCACCCTGGCAGAATGAACAGGTGTTCAGGAATTGTGAGAGTCTCCACTCCATGAATGTTCAGATGGTGTGCTTGGTGGACCAGTACATCTCCCACGTCAATGCAAGGTATCCTGGGTCAGTGCATGATGCCTTTGTCCTGAGGAATTGCAGCATCCCAAATGTGATAGCCCAACTACAAAGGCACAGGGTGTGGCTAATATGCGAGCCCTGTTTCCCACCCAGATCATGTTGGTGTATGGGTAGGGTTTTGGCCATATAGGATAGAGTGTGGCTAAATGTTGTCCCTCAATATTTGCAGGTGACTCTGGTTACCTAAACTTATCATGGCTGCTGACCCCTATGAGGAATGCCAGGATAAGGCAGACAAAGGTTATAATGAGGCACATGGGTGAACCAGAAGGATCATTGAAAGGATGTTTGTCCTCCTGAAGGCCAGGTTCCAATGCCTCCATCTAACAGGTGGATCCCTGTGCTACTCACCCAAGAAGGTCTGCCAGATAGTGGTGGCATGCTGCATGTTGCACAACCTGGCCCTCAGACGCCATGTCCCTTTTCTGCAGGAGGAGACTGGAGATGCCCGTGTGGCAGCAGTAGACCCTGTGGACAGTGAGGATGAGGATGAGGACAAAAGAACATCAGTTATTCATTAATACTTCCAATGACACACAGGTAAGATAGTGTAACATTACATTTCAATGACTTTGGGTGCAATCTGTGTGGCAATAGCATGCTGATATTTCCCACTTCTATGCCCACTTTCAGTTTGCTCTGGCAATTCATTTTGCAGATGTTGGTGCTTTGACGAATACTCCTGGTGTGATCACTACAGCCAGCGACAGGGCATTCATCTATGCCCATTCTATGTACAGTTAATTTTCAATGTTTGTACCTGTTTCAATCAATACGTATGTGACATACATGACATACTCCAAATGGATTTTTGTCAAAGGGTGTTTATTGAAGTGCTAACATATAGGGGGAAAGTGCAATGGGATGGGGTGACGACGGAGGAAAGTCCAGGGTATTGTTCCAGTCTGTTTGAAGCACATGTGCAGTGTCCAAGGGGACATAGGAAGGGGAGCAGTTCAAGGTGGACAGGGTGACTGAGTGGGACACAAGGGTGACAATCACAAGAGTCTCATTTCCTGACGGGGGTCTTGGCAAGTGTCTCTGGCATCTGTCTGGATCGCAGGGAATGTTTGTGGGTGGTTCACCTTCTGCAGGGGGAGGGGTGCTGGTGGCCTGTGAGTTCCTGTAGTGGGGCCTCCTGGCCACTAGTGGCAGCGGAAGTGCAAGGCTGTTCAGATGTCTGGCTAGTGGCAGGGGCCTGCTGGTGTGAGACTGCCTCCCTCATAATGTTGGCCATATCAGCCAGCACCTCTGCTATGGAGATCAGGGTGTTGTTGATGGCCTGCAAGTCTTCCCTGATCCCCTGGTACTGTCCCTCCTGCAGCCACCTGTTCTCCTGCACGTTGTCCAGGATCTGGCCCATCGTGTCCTGGGAACGTTGGGAGGCTCCCAAGACCTCAGAGAGTGCGTCCTGGAGAGTCAGTTCCCTGGGCCTGTCACACAGCAGTCCTCCCAGTTTCCATGTTGGCCTGTGCCTCTGTCCCTTGAACCGTGTGCCCACTGGCACTGACCCCAGGTCCCTGATTGTGTTGTGTGCGAGGTGTGGCCTGGGTTCCCTGTAGAGGTGGACACACTGCTGATTGATGTGTCCTGAGGACAGAGGTGTGGGTATGCTGGGTGGGTGCTATGGTGGTGTTTCCAGATGGAGGAAGCTCGGTGGTGGTGTGTGACTGGGCCTGGGTGACCGGCTGTCCAGTGATCCCTGATGGGCCACATAGGGCATCCAGATCCTGAAGTCCAGAGTTGCTGTCATCACTGTGGGCCTCTTCAGTTGGGGGACTGAATAGTGCTGGAATCTCCTCTCCGGTGATATTGGCTGGGGTACCTGCGGGAATGTAAATGATGTGTTATGGTTTATGTTTTATGTGTTTGACATATTGTGCATCCCTAGCTTCCCTTCTATGGTTGGATTTGCCCTGACAGCTTTCACTTGTGTATGTTAGTGTATGGTGGGATTGTTAGTTCTCTCTGCTATGCATGCTTTAGTGATGACTGTCCATGCAGGGCTGTGAGGGGTGTCCATGCATTGGTACAGCATGCAGGGCTTGGCATTGGGATGAGTGAGATGTGATGGTGGGGTGTGTAGGAAGTAGTGGAGTGATGGGAGTGAGGGTGAGGGTATGTTACGGCTTGCAGGTAGTGGGGTGGTACTAGTAGAGAGTTGACTTACCAGAGTCCAGTCGTCCTCCGAATCTGGACAGGCCCTCAGGATGCAGTATATTGCCAAGACTTGCTCCTCCCATGCTGTGTGTTGTGGGGGAGGAGGTAGGGGTCCACCACCAGTCCTCTGTATAGCGAGCTGATGTCTTGCTGCTATGGAACATACCTTCCCCCATAGGTCATTACACTTCTTCCTAATGTCATTCCCGGTTCTGGGGTGCTGTCCCACAGCGTTGACCCTGTCCACAATTCTCCACTATAGTTCCATTTTCCTAGCTATAGATATCTGCTGCACCTGTGCTCCAAATAGCTGTGGCTCTGACAATTTCCTCCACCATGATCCTTAACTCCTCCACTGTGAAAAAGGGATGTCTTTGTGGTGCCATGGGTGTTATGTGAGGTATGTTGGTGAGGGTGTGTTGGGAAATATGTTGGGGTGTGTGATGTGGAATTTGTGAAAGGTGTATAGGTGTGAGTGGTGTGTGGCTCTAGTTGTGTCAGTGGTCTTGGTGTCTCCATACGGGAAATGCTTTGTATTCATAAGGGGTTGTGGGTAATGTGGGTGTGTGTTTTATAGTGATGTGTGTGTACGGGTGTCAGGTGTGTGTTGTTTGAATTGTCCAATGTGGTTGCGTTTTATATGTGGGTGTCCATTGTTAGTGCGGCGGTGTGTACTACCAATGGTTTACTGTCATTGAATGTCCGCTGTGGTGAAGTCACAATGTGGTAGGCGTTGTTCTATTTGTGTAACGGTGTTCGTTTTTGTACTGCTACTTTTTCACTGACCTTTGGTCTGGCGGATTTGTGTATGTGGCAGTATTCTGCCAGATTGGTGTGTGTGTGTCATAATATGGTGAACGGATATCCGCCGCGGTAAGTTGGTGGTAAGTGGGATTTACCGCCAATGTCATAAGGAGGGCCTATATGACTTAATGTTATTGTTATGTTTCCTTTACATATGCTGGGCAACCAACAGTTGTGGTGTTGCCCAAGGGATTGGGGACTGTTGTTGAATGTTTTTGCTGTGCGTAGGAGGCTAGATATTGTTGAATCAAGACTGACACTGGTAGTTGGGGACACAGCGGAAGAGATGAGGGGCTGCTGCTTTTTGGGAGAGTGGGTGTCCATCTCTGATTTTGACTCCCTCCGATGGCAGACTACAAGCTAGTAACTTGGAACATCTGAGGCTTGGGGACTATTATCAAGTGCCACAAGTTCCTAGCATATCTAAAAAGAAGGGGGGTATACATAGCACTAGTTCAGGAAATACACATTACTACTCGAGAGGTGGACAGGCTGTGACGTAGATGGAGATGGCAGATATTTGCCACCACGTACTCAGTATTTGCACAGGGCTCACTGATATGGGTGATGGCTGGGGTCCCGTTAGAGGCCATGTCCAAAGATACACATCAGGAAGGTCGATACATACTGGTGGAGGGCAGATTTCACGGTCGACATGTCACACTGGGCTGTGTGTATGCCCCTAACCAGGAGCAGATCCCTTTCTTGCAGACTCTCTCAGGACGCTTAGGTAAACTCTCGGGAGGACAGTCACTGCTTAGGAGGGATTTCAACTGTGTGCTGGATACTGTAATGGACCGCTCCCTTCAACCCTTCCCTGGGGCAACAGCACACAAGAGAATAAAGGGCCAGAATGAGTGGGTAACACTGGGGGCTGGAGGATGTCTGGTGGGTTCAGTACCCTCGGGATAAGGACTACTTATTCTACTCAGGACTCCATCAACTGCATACTAGAATAGACCGGGTGCTGTGTAATGGAACTCTTAGCACGAGATTTCTCACTCCGAATACCTAGGGCGAACCCTGTCAGACCACAGCCCATTACTTATTACCTGGCGGTGTGCCAGAGTTAGGTCCCCCATCCCGATTTGGAGACTTCAGCCGATGACATTAGAAGACCCGGTGTATAGAGAAGCTCTTAGATCCCATCTACTGGAGCACATGAGCATTAATAAGGGATCCACTGCATCATGACACATAGAATGGCAGACCCTAAAAGTAGCAACACAAGGCTACTGTCTGGGACAGTTGGTAGGGATCAGGCGAACCCTTGAGCTTGAATTAAACCGCTTGGAGAAGGAAATACATGACAGAGACAAAGAACAGGGAGAGTATCAGGAGGCACGGTAATGACTCCTTAAAACAAAAGAGTCATTTAATCAGACCCAGGAAAGGTTGCGCAGTCATAATTACCAGAAGTACCTGGCATCCTTGCATGCAGAGGAGGGTAGATCTGGCAGAATGTTAGCATGGCTGGTTCGCTCCTGTGGGGAGGGGAAACCGATCACAAGTGTCTGTGGGATGGATGGGAGCTATGTGTATGCACCATCAGATATAAACTTATCATTTAAAACATACTACATGTCCCTCTACAGACAGCCTGAGGAACACCTGCCACAGTCACTGGGGCATCACTTACAGTCTCTCCCACTGAGAACTCTAGCACTTGAGGACAGGGACCCCCTGGGTGAATCAATGACTTTGGAAGAGGTAAAGACAGCTATTTCACAACTGGCAGCAGGCAAAACGCCAGGCACGGATGTACTCCCTATGGAGTTTTACAAAACATGCTCAGATATCCTTGCGCCCACATTGGTTGAGCTCTACACAGAGGCATTTGAAAGGGGCATACTCCCTGCGACGTTGAGGGAGGCACTGGTGGTCCCCCTACCCAACACCAAATCACGTGAGGCCTCAGTTACTGATTTCAGACCCTTGCCATGTTGAATTGCAACTTCAAAATCCTAGGTAAGGCCTTGGCTAACTGGCTGCTCCCGCATTTCCCCCACCTCATACACGAGGATCAGAATGGTTTCATACCTGCGCGCAACACCACCCTGAATCTTAGATTACTATTTTCACTTTTACACAGAACAAGCGACACCCCGGTGCTGTGCTCCAGACAGTGGATCTTGAGAAGGCGTTCGACTCACCAAGATTGGATTATCTCCTGACAGTTATGATTTGGATGGGCCTGGGGGAGAAATGGGCGCGATGGGTCGAACTACTGTACTGCCTCCCAAAGGCGAGGGTGCAAACTGGCAGGGCAGTGTTGGATGCCTATCCCATATTTCGAGGCACCAGACAGGGATGCACTCTCTCGCCCTTGTTGTTTGGGCTCGCCATTGAGCCCCTAGCAGCTCAGTTCTGAAAGGAGGGACGCGGCAGGAGAGAGCAGTGGGGCTCTGTGAACCATGTCATATCGCTCTATGCAGATGACATACTAATTTATCTACGTGATGGTACATCAGGGATCCCTTGGGCACTTAATTTACGTGAGGAATTTGGTGGCTCGTTGGGCCTCAGAGTGAATAAGAAAAAGACATACATCTTTCCACTGACCATGGGTGCGGAACACCCCTCCTCCTGCCCTATTGATATTACATGTCCCACGCACTTTTAAATACTTGGAAATACAAGTGTTCCACGATGTACGAGACCTTCGGGATGGCAACCTAGGTAAAACGCTTCAGTCGTTAAGATCGTGCAGGGTGTTTTGGAGCTCTCTTAGGCTCTCCATGATGGCCCGAGCGTCAGTATCCAAAATTATTATGTTGCCCTGCCTACTTCATTAATATACCAGTGAATATACCAGTGAGCTGGTGTAAAGAATTAAGGGCCAGATGTAGGAAACTCCCAAATTGCGACTTGCAATTTGCGAGTCCCTGCGACTCGTAAATTGCAAGTCGCAATTTGGGATGAAGAAAGGTGTCTCAGGCACCTTCTGCGAGTCGCTATGGGGTCGCAAAGACCCACCTCAATAATATTAATGAGGTGGGTCACAATTTGTGACCCCATAGCGACTCAGGGCACTCACGGGGATGGAGGCCTGCTGGGAACAGCAGACCTCCATGTCCGTGACTGCTTTTAAATAAAGCAGTTTTTTTTTCAAAGTGCAACCCGTTTTCCTTAAAGGAAAACGAGCTGCACTTTGAAAAATAAACTGAAACCTTTAGTTTCGGTATTTTTCAGGGCAGGTAGTGGTCCATTGGACCACTGCCTGCTCTGAAAAATTATTTTTGGGTCCAGTCACAAAGGGGAAGGGGTCCCATTGCGACCCCTTCCCGTTTGCGAGTGGGTTACCATCCACTTCAAGTGGATGGTAACTGCGAGTCCATTTGCGGTCACAAATAGAATTGCATACCACTGCGACTTGCAAATAGGAAGGGATCACCCCTTCCTATTTGCGACTCGCAAATGCATTTTGCGAGTCGGTTCCGACTCTCAAAATGCATTTCTACATACCAGATGGGGTTTAGCGACTCGCAAACGGCGTTTTTTGCTGTTTGCGAGTCGCTAAACCTATCCTACATCTGGCCCTAAATGCACTCCTCAGGGAGCTCCGCTGGGATGAGGGCCGACAACGAACATCTCTCTCCACCCTCCGCCGCCTCACCGATGGAGGTGGACTGGGTTTACCGGATTTTAAATTATACTACTTGTCGAGCCAGCTTCAATGGGTCGCTAGGTGGCTCTCGGGTGGAAACCGAGCGACGTCAGAGGAGACCTGTTGCTGGCGAGGATGCTCAGCTCTCGGATCACCCTACCGGCACAAAATGTCATGCTGACAGTGGCCCTGCCTTGCTGGAGACAGTGTCTGAGACTCACCGGTGTGATTGTGGTCCACTCCCCTGGAATACAAATGACGGGGATTCCCTTGGGGACACCGAATCGCTCCTTACCAAGAAACCAGATGAGGACCTGGACCCAGGCAGGAGTGCCGACATTAGGGGATTGCTTTCGGGAAGGGGTCCTGCGTCCATTCACCGCATTAGTAGAGGAGAGCGGAATCCCGGAGGGGTAATTCCTCCTATATCAGACACTGGCATATGCTAGAAAGGGATTATGGCTTACGGTGAACGCAGAGCCAGAAACGCACAAGAAACTCCAACTCTTATTGACAATAGGGAAGGATACCCACCTGGCTCTACAAGGCCCATAGCGAGATTACCCTGAAGTCTCTGCAAACACTCAGAGCGAAATGGAAAGGGACATTAGGCAAGGAGATGACAGACACAGAGTGGCAGAAGGTGCTGGCATACCCCCGTAGGGTATCGCGTAACACATGTCTCCGATACATCCAATACAATTATATACACAGACCATACCTTACTCCACACAGACTCAGTGTAATATATGGTGGCAAACCCAGGGAATGCCTCGGTGCAATGCTGTAGATTCAGATTTAGATCACATGATATGATAGTGTCCTGAGATACAGCAGTGCTGGCGGGGGCACTGGAGGCTTTGGGAAGGGTCCTTGATGCGTAATTGGACCAAGATCCCTCCTTCTGTCTGCTGGGACTACATTCTAGATCTGCTTCTAAGAGAGTTGGCAGCAGGTTTTTGGACCTAGCCCTGGTACTACTCAGCCGTCAGATTGCCATGGGCTGAAAATCCCCTGCAGGCCTGGCCCTGGTGGACTGGAGATGGGATGTATCAACTTGGGCCCAGGCCGAACTACATGCGCTACAGAGGGAGAAAGCTCGGGGGATGCGTGCACGTCCTATTGCTCCCTTATAGGCTGAGGTACTGGAGGCATGGGAAACACCAAGAGAAGAGGTAGGTGGGGATTTGGAAACCATAGAGGGAACGTCCTGTTAGTAGGGATAGGGAGCGGAGATGTGACGTGGCACATGCCAGACAACAGAGAGTACTCAATATCAATTACTAGAAGTAGGGGACAGGGACCACTGCTTTGACGCCAATACATACATACTGCCTCAACTGGTTAACCAAGGACGATGTCTGGGATCAGTTGGGGGGACCCCCACCCCTCTATGGAAGAAGAGGCCGAATCACAGTAGAGATACTGACCTTCCAAATCAGATAGCTCAGCTAACCTTGAATGCCCCAACTACACCACAACATGGAGCTGTCACTCCAGAGCATTGTTACATGTTCTAGTTAGTTGTGTTAAAAGTTTAAATGGTAATAGTCAGGATGACAGCGAATGAATATTGATTAAAGCAGTATAGGGGTTGCATGACAACCCGACCGCAAATTGATGTACTATATATACTGGATGCCATTAATACACCTGGAAGGGCCATGATACAATTATGATAGTGCTTGGGATGTAGTGACTCCTCATTTGTTTTATTGGGATACAGCAGTTAGCTTAGCCTGTGGCTTGCAGACTCATGCCCCCGTCACCCAGTGACTTTTACTCTACTTAGCTTGCTCTGTTTTAGTGCATTTATTTAATTAAATCTTTTAAGATGGCTGCCTTATTTTGGGTTAGGACCATGTTTTAGTTTGTGTTATGAGTGTCACTGTGCTAAGGTGTCAAGATCAAGCGACAAAGACAAACAAACTGTAGGTGTTCACTTTAGGTACTTTCCCTCTTCATGCTTTTGAGGGAATTGTTTATATTAATTACCATCCCAAGCATGCCTTGTTATCTATTGTTTGGGAACAAACCTATGTCAGGGGTCCAAGTAAATCTGTATAAATACTCCTCACTTTAACAGATAGTCAGAGGGATTCCGACCAGATGCCATCGCTGTTATCAATGCTGCACGTCGCTTTGACGCTGACCCAGTCTTCGTGCTCCTACGGAGTCTGAGCTGCAGACCTCATTCCAAGGTAACAAGGGTTGGGGCTCACGGACATGGCATTGGCAGATTGAGGTTTAACATATCTAGCTCTCTTTTAGGTTAGAGGTTAGGCCTAACATGCTAGGGTATTAGGACATATTACATGCCTCATGTCATTTCATGATATTTCAAGATGGTGGGGGTCTTTGTATTAATGACTCTTGTCTACACCATTCTGTTTCTTGCACCGTTCATTATCCTAATCATCACAGCCCATACAACTTATCGCAGAATAAAGTTTTGCTAAACAAAACCTATTGAAACTTTACTGCATCTTCTTCATTACCTGTGTTTGATTGAGATATGTTGTTAATGTGAGAAAGGGGTAATCTCTGTTTAACCAAGACATTCCCTGAGATGTCACACTCTTGAATCCATGCGTAAAGGCTGCCACAAGTCACCTTTTACTGTTTCTGGTGAGGTGCTGCTTGTGAGCCGGAAGGGTTGGGACGACAGTTGCATTTTGTTGTAGGACTGGCATAGTCACCTACAAACATAAGTATTGTCATCCTTAAACCAGCAGTCCTGCCTAGAGCAAGAGTCCAACTACGACAGGTAACCAGCTGAAATGTATGAACCTGTGCATGTGCCAGGCAACAAGCGATACTCCTCCTAGCTAAGAGTTGTACTTCCCTGAAAAACACCAACAAAGTTATAAAAAAAAAGTAATACTTTTCATTGCATGACAGTCGATTTATGTACCCTGATGGCATTGTACGCCTGCCGTTTGGTTCTATTCTCTCAATAAAATAAAAATGTTAAATAAAAAAATGCAAGTCAGCACCCATAGACCATTCTGTAGCTTAGTAAATTCCAGTTAAAGACCTGCATTGCCCAGTACCAACTTACCTCATTCAAGGACAACACAAGTCCTTGGAAAATCTGTGCATTAATGTATAAAAGGGGGATATTCTATGGTGAAGAAACATATATGTCTAAACTGACTATCTACAAAATGTTGTTTTGATACTGTAGGTAAAGTGACGTTTTTATTTGGAGAGAAAAAATTTTATTAACTGTTTTACAATTTCACAATTTCAGCCAGAAAAACTTACTCCTAATTTCCTTTTTTAATAATTATCAAAAATGTAGCTCAGTGGTAATGGTACATTATAATTACATTGGAAATGTACATTCCAAAATAATATGTTGGCCTGGTTTTTGATATGGATAAGTCAAGTGGGGGCTGATGAGTAAAAGACTTTCATTATGTGAGTTGCAGGAAATTTGGATATTAGTTGAGTGGGGTGGAAGTCTGACTCAAATATTAAACACAATTCTTTTCAAGGTGAACCTTAAAAGTCACTGTATTAATCTGTGTGTAACCCACTGATAGTCCGGCACAAAAGCAGACAGGCTTAACTTAGAACCAATGTGTAAAATGTTTCTGCAGCACTCAGACAGTGATAAAGAGAAAACACAACACAAATAAAGGCCCTCATTTCGATCTTGGCGGTCTTGTTTAAAGACCGCCAAGGTACCGCCGCGGTGAAGACCGCCAGTGCAGGCTGTTTTCCGCGCAGCGTGATATGACTGCTGGCAGCCCTCCATCCTTTTTCGGACTGGGAGCCGCCAGCAGCCATACTGGTGGTCGGCGTGGAAGTAGAGACTGCTCCACCTCCACCGCCCCGTCATCAGAACACCGCCCACCGAATCACTTTCCATGATTCAGCATGGCGGTGTTCTGGTGACAGTGTGCTGGCGGCGCAGCAGCCCCCATTGATTCCGTCCCCTCCCGGAGGATCAACGGACAAGGTAAGTTGATCGTCTGTTAAGGGACGGGGGTTGGGGGTGCTCTGTGTTTTGTGCGTGCATGGGTGTGTGTGTGTGTGAGTATGTAGAGGAGGTGTGTGAGTGCGTGTATGCATGCGGGGGTGTGTTGTGTGTATGGGAAATGTGTGCGGGTCGGTATGTGTGCATGTCTGTATGTGTGCAGTATGTGTTGTAGTCTATGTGTGCATGTAGGGGTGTGTGTATGTGCATGTTGGGGGTGGGGAGGGGGTGTGTGCATGTGCATGTTGGATGTGGGGGTGGGGAGGGGGGTCCTGCCACCTTTGGCGGGTGGCAGGGGGGTAGGGGGGGGAGGGAGGACTCAGGGGTGTGGAGGGGGGTGGAGGAGACCCCTATCAGTGCCAGAGAAGGAATTCCCTGGCACTGATAGTGCCTACCACCATGGATTTTGTGGCGGTTCTAAACCAACCGAAATCCATGGTGTAATGCAGGGTCCTGATACCATCAGCGGTCTGGTGACGGCCGCCGGGCTGGAGACCGAATCGTCCAGCCCAGCGGTCGTCACCGCCTTGGCAGTCGGAGTGGATAAGTGGCGGATGACCATGGCGGTAACCGCCATGGTCATAATTCCATTTTTTACGCTGGCCTGTTGGTGGTATTACCGCCACTTCTCCCCCGCCCGCCAGGGTCGTAATGAGGCCCAAAATCCTAAACAAATTTAGAAAAATGCAGTAATTTCTAATAAATAAAATGTGACAAAACAACAAATATCCAATCTGTAGAATTGGAGGTATGAGTTTTTAAAATTTTAGTGCCACTTGTGTTTATCTGGTCATGCTGGACTGGGAGAACGTTACAAGTACAGGCCGATCATGATGAAGCGCGGGTCAAATACAGGGACAGGGTTAGTACTGCTGAAGAGTTATTGTCTCAAGGTACATGTAAAGAATTTAATTTGCCTTGAAGGGGGCCAAGAGAACGTCATTTTAGGGATGAGGAGCAGGTGAAGCATCGGGATCTGTTGTTGCTGTAGCACAAGGAGACCGTTATCACTGGAGCTTCTCATTGGCTGTCGCTGTCAGCATGAAGTGCCAGCCTCACATTGCTGTTCATCACAAACTGTTGGCAGGAAGAGGGTGTCCTGCTGGAGCTCAGAATAGGCGGCTGTCGTGGGTAGTCGATTTCCTGCATGAAGAAGTCACTTTGTGGTCCTGAGGCGCCCAAACCTCTGTACCTTTCTTCAGGATGAGTTTACACTGATGCCTGCCAAAGGTCCAGGTCCTGGGGAGCACCTCTTGGGGACCCGGCCTCACACAAGCAGAAGGCAACAGCTGGCTCAGGCAGGTCCAGCAAGTGCTAGTCAGGTGGGCAATTGCAGGGAGGCCTCCGGAAACTTGTGTCCTTGCAGCTCACACAGGAGGTCAGCCAACTGACTTTTTGAGTCAATCTGGGTAGCCTGGGGTCAAGGCAAAAGCTCCATTCTTCCTTCCTCAGTCAGAAGGGCAGTCCCTCTTCCTAAAACAGCAGTACAGTTCTCCTTCTGAATCTTCCACAGATCCACAAGTGGTTTGATGAGAGGTTCTAAAATTCCCACTTTTATACCTGGTACCAACCTTTGTGCGGGGAAATTCCCTGGCCTAGCCCTATAATTGGCCGACCCATTTTTTCCCCTTCCCATGGGTCTCCAAACTGTGTAAAGAGGACAGACCTGGTGTTACGTTTCTTTGGAGTGCTGCAGACAGGGTCCATTGAAGTCTAATCAGAGCAAGGCATAACTCCTCCACAGCCATCATGTCAGGAAGACCCTCTACCTCCAAACATAGGTCTATTTTTTCTTAATGTTTGGAAGCAAAACACAAAATACCACAGGAGAGACTTTCATAATCATGTGACTCTGGACACCCGCAGGAAGTCACATTTGGTTTAGGGTGAAAAAAGGCCTACTATCTAAAAGTGACATATACAGGATAGATACTTAAAATCATGCTTTACCACTAAAGAAAATGTTTGAATTACTGTTTATTGGCATGTGCACAGCATATCTCTATCTGGTCCCAAACTGAAATTAGCACTTTAGTCTATTAAAAACAAATTAACGTCTGCAGTGGCAGACCTGAGACAAGTTTTGAAAGGCTACTTTAGTGGGATGCATAATGGGTGCTGCTGCCATTGGGAGCATTTAAATTAAAGAACCTAGGTACATGCATTACTGTATACAAGGGACATACAAATAAATTAAATGAAGCAATCAAATATGGGTCAGTTGTCACAGGGAAAGCACAAGCACTTGAGTACAGGTTAGCAGAAAAAAGAGCTAAAAGTCCTAAAGACCTAAAAGCCAAAAAAACAGGTTCAGAAAAGGAAGGCAGAGGAAGGCAACATTCTGGGGTGACCGTGCAGAAAGGACCAGGTCAAACAGGAGTCTTCTCAGATAATTTTCTGCGTTCAGTGTAGGATAGAAACATGTTTCTTGATTAAACCTAGGGGTGGTTCCTTATTTCCATAGGACAGGAACTAGTAGATAAAGAAAAGCTCTGAAGAGTGTCACCATACCCTTATCAACTTGAACAAAGGATGTGGTGGTGGACAAGACAGAAAGTGTTGCAAAGTGGGATGTCTGGTGATGGAAATTCTGTAGAGATTGGGTCCTGAATTACCACCAAACACAGGCTAGTACAGAGAATAAAAAAGCTATGTAACAGGAATATGAGAAAATTCCATGATATGGTGAAGATCCGGATGAAGGAAGAATCCTAACTAGACCTGCAAAGAAGAAGCCTGAGGAGCACCTGGCTTTCCATTTGGACCTAAGGACTAAAAGTCCTTTCCAAGGGTATGTCGGATAGCCTCCAATGCTGACTTCAGTATACAACACATTTCCTACTGTATGTGAGAACCAAATGCTTGCTTGAAACTAGACTGACCTGGACCCTGGTGGACCCCAGGCTGATGATGGATCTGGACATTAGGGGTCTTCTCTAAAAGCCTGAGAGCTGTCAGAATGACTGCAAGAGACTTTTAAAGTAGTTTAATAAAGTATGAATGCATGTTTATCTTGCCTGGAAGGACTTAAATATGGCTTGAAAGCTACCCAAGAAGGATGAAATGTTGTGGGGTACAAATTGGTAGTTTGCCCTGCTAAACGGTTTTCCATTGAAGTTAAAGCTACCATGGGGCTGCCAAAAAGAAGAATCCTACCACATGGAACACTTGTTGGCTAGCCTGTGATGCCTTAGTAGGGGTGTCTGAGAAACAAAATAGAGACTAAGGGTCTGATCTATGAAAAGCCATAAACAAAGTAGGTTGTGGAATTTGCATGAGTTTGCAATTTGCAAAATGACCTATGTTGGAATAGCTCTTATCGTAAACTGTCCTTTACAGGAGGGGGTTGAAAACAGCCTCTTTATAGGATAATAATTAGGCAGGTCGCAATTCACGACTGTATGTGAATGACTTCAAATGCAGGGATGAAGGACTGCAAGTTACAAACCTCAGGCATCCATCACTGCTTTTGCACTCTCAAAACAGATGTACTTTATTTAAATGCAGTCTATGTTCATAATAGCATCCCTTTTGGGACCGCTGCCTGGTCTTCGCTAGACAGCCGAAAATAATTCCCAATGGGGAGCTGTACTTTTGCAAAAGCCAATTACCACCCCATCTCTGGGCTTATCAACAGAACAATGGTTTACTTTAAGAATGGTTCAATGACACAATGTAGTAGTAATTATTATTTTTGACACAAATATTATGTCAAAAATATTGCTTCCCACAATATCGTATTCCTACACTCATAATGGAAATGGCAAAAATATTGAAAAATGTTGTAAGTATTTAAAGCAGCCTTTAGTTATAAGACAGGATTGTCTCAGAATGACAACTTCTACATAGCATACAAGACTGTGTGCACCAGGTACTAACCTAAGTACATGTGCTTGCTTTACTTCAGAAGATGGTTTATCACCCACGCCCTCGTTAGCAGCAGACTGGACTACGACAACGATCTCTACGTGGGAACAACGGCCAAGCTCCAGAGGAAACTTCAGCCCATCCAGAAAGCCTCAGCACAACTCATCCTCAACCTCCCTCACAACAAACACAT
This sequence comes from Pleurodeles waltl, assembly GCF_031143425.1. Lineage (NCBI taxonomy): Eukaryota > Metazoa > Chordata > Amphibia > Caudata > Salamandridae > Pleurodeles > Pleurodeles waltl. The sequence goes on along the minus strand of NC_090451.1, from coordinate 164,226,571 downwards.
CTCAGCCACCTCAGAGACCTCCACTGGCTCCCTGTCAATAAAAGAATCATCTTCAAACTCCTGATCCACTCTCACAAGGCTCTCCACGACAACGGACGTGACTACCTCAACGAGCGTCTCAACTTCCACATCCCGACACGCCAGCTCCGCTCTGCCAACCTCACCCTCTCAACTGTCCCCCGCATCCACTGGACCACAACCGGCGGCAGATCCTTCTCCCACCTTGCCACCAAAACCTGGAACTCCCTCCCCGTCAACCCACGCCAGACCCAGGACCTCCTAACCTTTAGGAAGCGCCTCAAGACCTGGCTCTTCGAGCAGTAGCATCCCCCGCCACCCAAGAGCCTTGAGACCCCTCCGGGTGAGTAGCACACTTAACAAATTACTGATTGATTGATTGATCTGTAAAGTTTTCATCACAGTATGAAGGTTCCATGTAGTATGATCTTTAGCACCTTATCAGAGGTCAACTCCCGTCATACTCCCCCTGCCCCCCTTGGGCAGGGGAGGCAGAGAGGCATGAAAAGGGAAGGAAAGGCTTTTCCTTCCCTATTCATGTTTCTCTGTGCATTCCTGCAGCACAATTGCATAGCGATTGTGCTGCAGGAATGCCCACTAGATACCAGGGATTTTGTTTACTTTGTGTAAACAAAGAAGGGGAGCAACTCCTTGGGCAAGGGTCCCTCCCCAAGGGGGAGCATTTAATCTAAGGCCATTTCTGCCCCCCCTTGGGGCAGATCGGCCTATAATAATTAGGTAGGGCAGAAGCCATTACACACCAGGGATGTTTTTTTTTTTTTCTATAATGATAAGGGGAACGACCCCTTGGGCAAGAGTCGCTCCCAAGGGGGTACTTTTTTAATTAGGCCTTTTCTGCCCCCAGCAGGGGCAGAAGCCACTAGACACCAAGGTTTTTTCAATTTTTTTATTTATATTGATAAGAGGAGTGACCCCTTAGGCAAGGGTCTCTCCCCGGGGCAGATATTTTTATTAGTCATTTTCTGCCCCCCGGGGGCAGATCAGCCTATATTATTTAGGCTGATCTGCCCCCGGGGAGGGCAGAAGCCACTAGACACCAGGGATTTATGTATTTATTTATATTGATAAGGGGGGGGACCCCTTAGGTAAGGGTTGCTCCCTAGGGAGCAATTTTTTTATTAGGCTTTTTCTGCTTCCCCTGGGGGCAGAAGCCATTAGGCACATTAGGCACCAGGGATGTTTTTTTTAAAATTTATATTGATAAGGGGGGGCCAACCCCTTAGGCAAGGGTTGGTCCCCGGGGGGCAATTTTTTTATTAGGCCATTTCTGCCCTCCAGGGGCAGATCAGCCTATATTAATTAGACCAATCTGCCCCCAGGGGGGGTCAGAAGCCACTAAGCACCAGGGATGTTTTTTTAAAAATGTATATTGATAAGGGGGGGTGACCCCTTAGGCAAGGATCGCTCCCTGGGTGCAATTTTTTTATTAGGCCTTTTCTGCCCCACCAGGGCAGATTGGCCCATATTAATTAGGTTATCTGCCCCTAGGGGGGCCGAAGTCATTAGGCACCAGGGATGTTTTTTATTTATATTGATAAGGGGAGCAACCCCTTAGGCAAGGGTTGCTCCCTGGGGGTCAGTTTTTTTTACTAGGCCACCCCCCCCCCCCCCGAGAGCAGATTGGCCTATGTTAATAAGGCAGATCTGCCTCCGGGGGGCAGAAGCCACTAGACACCAGGGATTTTTTATTATTATTTATATTGATAGGGTGAGTGACCCCTTAGGTAAGAGCCACTCCCCAGGTGGGGCAAATTGTTTTTAGGTCATTTCTGCTCCCCTTGGGGGCAGATCAGCCTATTTCTATTGGGCCGATATGCCCCCAGGGGGGCAGAAACCACTTAGGCACTAGGGATTGGTGTGTGTGTATGTGTGTGTTTTGTTTGGGGGGGCAGCCCTTGAGCAAGGGTCACTCCCCATGGGGGCACATTACTGTTGGCCATATCTGTCCCAATTGGGGGCAGATTGTTCTATTTCTGGAAGGCACATCTGCCCCCAAGGGGGGCAGAAAGCCCACCAGAGACCAGGGAAGATTTCTTTTTCGAATTAAGAGGGTGGGGGTATGGCCATACCCCCACCACAAATAAATGGGGCCAAAGTTGTTCTGCTCACCAGTGGGCAGATGGGGCAATTACCCCCGATCAATACCCGGGGGGGACAGAAAGTCTACCAGATGCCAGGGAATTTAAAAAAACTAAAAATAGTGTGGTGGTGGCTACCAACCTATATGGGCATGGTTATGCCCCCACCCCAACTGAAGGGGGTAACAGTCTTTCAGCTCTCCCCCTCACAAACATCTTATCCAATGGCAAGCAAGAGGACATTTGATTAGTTTGGGTTTTGGTTTTACATTTGGGCCATGAGAGCTTGGCTAACTCTCAAAATCGTCCCACTTGGAATGGTGAAGGCTGCACTTTTTGGACTCTGGGACACTGCCATGTAGAAAAATCCACAAGACCTAGACACATCTGAAAACTAAACATCTGGGTGAGTCCAGGGTGGTGTGCTTCACATGCACCCTGCACCATTTTCTGACCCACAATGCCTTGCAAACCTCCAACTTTGCTGGATCTGCAGGAATCCACAAAATTCCTACCACCCAGCATTGTCTCATCTAAACCAATAAAAATTCTGCTGTACTTGTCAGCCTAAAAATGTTTTTTTTCAAACTGCCTTTTTGGACCCGTTTTGGTTCCCCCTCAATTTCAACATGTTTTTGGCTCTTCCCTGTCACAGGCATTTGGCCTACCTACAAAAGTGAGGTATAATTTTTACCGGGAGACTGAGGGGAACGTTGGGTGGTAGGAAATTTGTCCCGGTGTGGTGATCCCACACAGAAATGTGGGAAAAATGTGATTTTTTTGCTACATTTGAGGTTTACTGAGGAGTCTGGGTAAGAAAACATTGGGAGATCCACGCAAGTCACACCTCCCCGGATTCCCTTGGGTGTCTTGTTTTCAGACATGTTTGGGTTTGGTAGGTTTCCCTACATGGCTGCTGAGCCCAGGACCAAAAAGGTGTTCCCACCTGCGAAAACGGGTGGTTTAGTATTTGATAATTTTGATGTGTCCACAAAGTGTTTTGGGGAATTCCCTTTCGCGGGCACTAGGCCTACCCACACAAGTGAGGTACCATATTTATAGGGAGACTTGGGGGAACGCTGGGTGGAAGGAAATTTGTGGCTCCTCCAGAGATTCCAGAACTTTCTGTCACTGAAATGTGAGGAAAAAGGTTTTTTTTAGCCAAATATTTGAGGTTTGCAAAGGATTCTGGGTAACAGAACCTGGTGAGAGGACCTACAAGTCACCCCATCCTGGATTCCCTTAGGTGTATAGTTTACAAACATTTACAGGTTTGGTAGGTTTCTCTAGGTCACGGCTGAGCTAGAGGCCAAAATCTACAGCTAGGCACTTTTCAAAAAACATACTCTGAGTACCTAGAGTTCTTGATGAACCTACAACCCTATATATCGCCACAACTATAAGAGTCGTGCAGACGTAACTGTGTATTGCTTTAATACATCTGACATTGCAGGAAAAAGTTACAGAGTAAAACATTGAGAAAAATTGCTGTTTTTTTACCTCAATTTTTATATTTTTTTTATTTCAGCCATTATTTTATGTAGGAAAATCTTGTAGGATCTACATTAATTACCCTTTGCTGAATTCAGCATTTTGTTTACTTTTTGGAGCGTTGGATTCATACCCATTTTTGTCACTAACTGGAAGGATGCTGAAAGCACAAAAAATAGTAAAAATGGGGTATGTCCCAGTAAAATGCCAATATTGTGTTGAAAAATTGGGTTTTCTGATTCAAGACTGCCTGTTCCTGAAAGCTGGGAGGCTGGTGATTTTAGCACTGCAAACCTTTTGTTGATGCAATTTTCAGGGGGGAAAAAACCACAAGTCTTCTTCTGCAGCCATTTTTTCCCATTTTGTTTAAAAAAAAAGAAATTTTCATGTTATTTTGGCTAATTTCTTGGTCTCCTTCAGGGTAACACACAAAGGCTCTCATTCTAACATTGGCGGGCGACGGTTGCCGCCCGCCAGGCGGGAACTGCCATTTGGCCGCTCCGCGGTCAAAAGACCGCTGGGGCCATTCCAACTTTCCTGCTTGGCCGGCGGGCGCTAGCCAAGGTAGCGCCCGCCGGCCCAGCGGGAAAGGGGCCTGCAACACTGAAGCCGGCTCCGAATGGAGCCGGCGGTGTGGCAGGTGTGCGACGGGTGCAGTTGCACCCGTCACGCTTTTCACTGTCTGCTAGGCAGACAGTGAAAAGCAGGCTGGGGCCCTGTTAGGGGGCCCTTGCACTGCCCATGCCAGTGGCATGGGCAGTGCAGGGGCCCCCAGGGGCCCCAGGACACCCGTTCCCGGCAGCCTCTTTCTGCCGGTGAAAACCGCCAGAAACAGGCTGGCGGGAAGGGGGTCAGAATCACCATGGTGGCGCTGCTTGCAGCGCCGCCATGGAGGATTTGCCCAGAAGGGGAAATCCAGCGGGAAACCGCCGGACCCGGTTTTCTGACCGCGGCTTTACCGCCGCGGTCAGAATGGGCAGGGATGCACCGGCAGCCTGTTGGCGGTGCTTCCGTCATTTAAGCCCTGACGGTCTCGGACCGCCAGGGCTAGAATGACCCCCAAAAAATCTGGGTACCTTTAGAGTCCCGAGGATGTTGGAAAAAAAGGACACAAAATTGGCGTGTGTAGCTTATGTGGACAAAAAGATATGAGGGCCTAAGGCCGAACTGCCCCAAATAGCCAAAAAAAGGCTTGGCACCTGAGGGGGAAAAGGTCTGGCAGCAAAGGGGTTAACTGTTGTATTCAGATTGAACAGAGTGTACAGAGTAGGCTACCCTTTCATCTGTGGTTCATAGTCAAAATTAACTTGGTTATCCATGAAGTGTAGGCTGTAGAGCTGTTGCACATAAGTCAAGCTTACTATATTACTATGCATGTATTCTAGCAGTAATGATTCTTCATATTATTCTGAGCTATTTTGCACTTAGTTTCATGGCTCTAATACTATACCTGTTTATAGAGCAATGTGTACAAAAGGAAGTTGGATGATGTCATCAGTGATGTCACAGTGATGTCATCAATGATGTCATTTGAGATGCCGTCAGTGATGTCATAGAACATGTCATGAGAGATGTAATGTGTGAGGATATAAGCAATACATGGTGGGGTGCAAGTTATAGTTAGCTCTGGTTAATTTCTGTGTTTGTTTTAGTTTAAAATAGTTATTCTGTCACTGACATATTCACCTAAATAAAACATTTGTTTTTTCCATTGCATTTCTTAGATTTATTTTAACAAAAACATATCTTTATATCACACCTAACTATAACGTTACTTTAACCTTTGTTCTTTTCAGTGAAATTCCAGGGATTTTTATACGAACAGTAATATTTTAGTGCAATACTTAAAGCCATCCTCCTGCCACACACGGTCTTTGGCTGTGAGCGGTGGGGATTGGCCACATGGCAACACTGTATCCCTCCTTGAGTCTCGTTAGGCTTTGGGAACGCCATCTCCCAGGACCTTATGTGTTTTAAAGGGGAGAGGGGCCAAGTACCCCCTTTCCTGAACTTTATTAGACCCTGGACATCCCATTCCTTAGGGTTTTTTTCTAAAGGAGAGGGGGGCCCTGGAGACCTCATTCCCCATGGCCATATTTTTTAGGGGAATGGGGCAATAGGGCCTCCTCCCCAACCATCATTCGGCCATGTGGACCCATTTCCCAGGGCCTTATGTGTTTTAAAGGAGAGAGGAGAGGGGGACCACCTGGCCCCTCTCCCTGAGCCTTATCAGGCCGTTCCCCAGGTCTGTGTTTTTTAATGGGGACAGGGCACTGCAGGCGCCTCCCTACCTGAGCCTTTAAAAGGCCCATGGGACCCCTCATAATATCCCTAAAGGAGAGGGGGTCATGTGCCCCCTCTTGAAAACTCACTAGGCCCTGGGGACCCCATACCCAGGGCCCTATATATTTTCAAGGGGAGGGGAGGGGAGCTAGTGGTCCCCCTCCCAGAGCCTTATTAGGCCCTGGGTATCCCATCTCCAGGGCTTTTTTTTTAAAGGGGAGGAGGGCTGCATAACCCCACCAGACTTAAAAAAAGACCTTAGTGACCACATCCCTCAGGGCTGTGTTTTAATAAAGGGGAGGGCAGCCCTCTCCCCATTGCTTTTTTGGACCGGGGACCCCATCCTCCGGCACCTGTATTTAATATAGCTTTGTGTCCTCGTGGCTCACCCAGGGCACCCACCATACAATTATTGGGAGCTGAGGGGATAAGCACCTAGGCCCCCACAGCTCCAGTCAGCTCTCCTCATGCAGTGGGAGTCAGCATTGTTCCTGCCAGCAGAGAGCAGCTACCTATGCTGCTCCCTCCAAGCAATCTCTTGATCTGTATCCCTGAATGTATCAGTGCAGGCAGAGAAAGAGATCAAAAGTCTGCTCCCAGCTGACAGCAGCATGGTCAATGCTTCTACCTGCTGTGAGCAGACTTTGGGCCTGATTATGATTTCGAAGGACAGAGAAGCCTGTATGCCGAAATCCCAATGGGTAGGTTGCTGCCAATGTGACAGCCTCCCTGCCGGGCCATTTTGAGTTTCGCGATGGGTCATCAGGTGGAACCTGTGTGAGCTCCCACGTGGCAGAAAATTAAAAAAATGCTCCCACCAGGTGAGAGCAAACACAAATTTCCCTATTAGTGCTTGTGCAGGCAAGAAAACTGCTGTAGTCTGGGGATGGGCTCCGCAAGACACAGTTAGTGAGCTGACCCTCAGGGATCAGAATCCCGGGGCCATAGAAGGCCTATAGAAATATATTTCAACCATAATTTCTCAAAAACTATGGAACAGATTTACACCAAATCATAAAAAGCACAATCTGCAGACCATAATACAGCTTTCTGCCAAATTTAATGTAATTGCTTTCAGCAGTTTTTGATGTAGCCATGCCTAAAGAAATCTATGGAAAATGAAAGGTGATTTTTACATTTTGGGATGCTTCTTTCTTCTCATCCTACAATTAATGAATCATCTAAAACTTTCCTTGCACAGACTAGTCAAAAGTAGCAGCTTTTTGAAAAGTTTTGTGGAGTTTCATCAAAATCACCATAATCATTGGCACCACAAAAACACATTTCTTATGAAAAAGCATACGCCAATACGTCACTGTACCTAGTGTGACCACCACTTGGTTATATATATATATATATATGTATGTATATATATATATATATATATATATATATATATATATATATATATATATATATATATATATATATATATATGCATAGCAGGGGCTGGAGCACATCCATTAAACACATTGATCTTGTATTCTGAGTGGGAGTGAGTCTTGTTAGATTTAATTCGTTCATATATATATAGATATATATATATATATACTGTATATATATATATATATACACATAAATATATATATACTTAAAAAATTAAAGGTTAGTAAGATTATATTTAGGCTCTGAATTTCCTCACACAAAACCATAGAAATTCAGCAGTTATAGTTGTGGTTAACTCAAGTAACTCTAACTCGTGCCACCCGCCATGAATAGTTTTCTTATCAATATTTTATTGCAAATGTTGCAGCAATATTATAAATGATGCCATAGAAGGAGTCATCAATGATGTAATATATGGAGTAATTAGCTGTGCATTGTGAAGGCGAAAGTTATAGTCACCTTAGGGCGCGAGTTATAGTTACTTGTGTCAACCATATCTATAACTGCTGAACTGACATGGTTTTGTGTGAGGAAATTCAGAGCTTAACTAGAACGTTCCTGTCACCTTTGTTTTAGTCAGTGAATGAAACTTTGAAAAATCCCATTGTCGTAGAATCGGGAAAAAGTGTTTTGGGACCCCCTTTTTCTCATCCCCCGCTTGACCGACCACCCCGAAGGTCCTAACTATAACTTCCTATTGGCAACGGCCACTAGGATATATATATATATATATATATATCCATAACCAAAACCATAGAAATTTTGCATTTATAGTTACCTGAGCTAACTATATTTTATGCCTTGCAATGCACTACTTAATGTTTTTCTTTAACTATAACGTCCCCGTTCTTTTCAGTGAATGTGTACGTTTTTTATTGGCATTTCCTAACTATAATGTCCCCATAACCTTTGCTTTTTTTCTAGTTTTTTTTTTTAAAACACACCTAGCAATAACATTAATTTAACCTTAGGTTCTTTAAGTGATTTCCATATAAAACTGTTTTAGGTAAAAAAAATATATATATATACATTACATGACTTTAATTCTTTTAAAAGCAAAAATTATGTTTTTTAAAATGCTGTTTTGGATTTGTGGATCTGCAGTAAGCACAAATCATGCAAACTTCCTGTTCCATGCTCCACAGGGGAATCACAGTTCCGGCATGATTTCTAACAACATTTAAAAACATAAATGGACAATATAAAATTGATATTTCATGTATGTGATTTAGTAAAATAACATAGAAACGTATATTCCAATAAATAATTCTAGCTTACAAGCTTGTTTTAATACATATTTACAGATTTGTGGTGATGTCATGGAGCTGCAGTGACAGATTCATGAATCCCATGTGACAGAGCAACAAATATATTTGGTTGGTTGAAACACCTGACAACCTCTTCTACAGGACGTTCCTTCTCATCTCTTCTTGAGTGTGTCTCCTTGGTTCTCACACATCCACAGCACAGGTGGAACTCCTTTTTTTGGTGTGTTTTTTGTGAATCACTTTGCAAAATGGCATCAGCAGGAGAAGGAGCTCAGGAGGATGAAGAAAAAACTCCATTTCATTAGCTGAAAAAAATGTCTTTGTAAAGTTGTGAAATGCAACCTTTGCAATGAAGAATTGTCTAGAGGGACAAACAAAAAATATTCACATGGCACAGGCAGCATGCTGAAACATCTGCAGACAATCCACCCCCATGAACTGGTGGGAGCAGAAATAGAGAGGCATGCAGCTGAGACATCCACATCAACTGTTGAAGTGTCACTTGCACCTGGAGACTCCTTTGCTGCTGCTGATACTGACTGAAAACGTTCCTGCAGTTGTACCAACAGTGTGCAATAAATAGCTTACAGTGGTGAACAGTCCATGCCAGGACTTGTGTGGACTTTGATGACTCAGAAATGTTAATTGAGTGCTTGTTACAAGGCGGTTGTCACAAAGTCCTTACGTTTCTCTAATTTATTTTTTATATTGGCAGTTTGTTTTTTTAAAAAAATAAAAAACTCCCCAAAAAAAAACAGTTCCAAAAACAAAAAATGATTCTTTTAAGAGCCACCTATTTTGGTTTTGAAAAGAAACACTGTATGGTAAATGTTTGTTCGTCAATGTATGAATACTGTTGCCATATGTCTCTGTGCATGTCATTGTGAATGGGTGTCTGATTGTTTGTATGGGTGTGTGAGCGGCTCTGTGGGTCAATCAGAAGGTGTGATAGTGGTTTTGTAGATGTAAGAGTGGATGTGTGAGTGTTTGAATGAGTGTGTCGATGGGAGTATCAGTATGCGAATGGGTGTGTGAGTGGATGTGTCAGTGCATGAATAGGTGTGTTGGTGGGTGTGTGAGTGTGTGATTGGGTGTGTGAGTATATGTCTGAATGACTGTGTAGGTGTGTGAGGAGGTGTGGTGGTGGTTTTGTGGGTGTGTGAATGGATGTGCGAATCTGTGAATGGGTGCATCAGTGGGTGTGGGAGTGTGTGAATGCCTGTGTGACTGGGTGTGTAAGTGTGTGGATGGATGTGTCAGTGGGTGTGCAACTGTGTGAATGGGTGTTTAAGTGGCCATGTTGGTCTGTGAAAGATTGTTGGAGTGGTTTTGCTTGTATGTGAGTGGGTGTCTGAGTGTGTGAATGTGAATGGATGTGTGAGTGGGTATGTAGGTCTGTGAGGAGGTGCAGTAGTGATTTTGTGGGTGTATGAGTGGATGTTTAAGTATGTGAATGGGTGTGTGAGTGGATGTGTGAGAGTGTGAATGGATGTGTGAGTGGCTGTATGAGTGGATGTGTACTGCTTTATGTGGTAATGTGGGTGAACAGTTAGGCTGATCCAGGAGATGTGCTAAGCATTTGTTGTACTCACAGTATCAAAATATGTGGACAAACACTCATAAGAATAACTCGAGACCAATTTACAAACATACCTCTGAATTTTTATAAAAGTTTGAAGACCAAGATCATCAATACACATTAAGTACTTCTTTAGTAATGATTTTTCAAAGTTTATAAATTGTTCTGTATTTTTGCTTAATTACACACCATAGGAATGAATGGAAACATCTTTAAAAATGCATATAAAGTTAGGTAATGCTGTCACAAATGTCACCTCTGAGGTTGTTGGAGTGTCCAATGGGGCAGCCGGAGAATTTTGGTTGGTTCCCAGCTGAAGCTGGATCAGCAGCTGAAGGTCTTGGAGCTGGCCCTCAAAGGAGAAGGGGACCCCTTGGAAACACACTGCAAAATTGGATGTAAAGTTAAGTCCAGTGGGTCCTCTTGGAGGGTGGAGGCCACAAGGGGTTAGGGACCCCTATACACAGCTGCTTGGTTGATGCAGGGGTCAGGGAGGCTAGGTGCAGTGCAAATAGGTCAGCAAGGAGTCGTGCATCTTGGAGTCAGGAGCAGGCCAATTTGATGGTGAATTTCAGGTCAGCAGGGCCATGCTTGGGTTGAATCCTCGTTGTTTCCTTAAGTCCCTCAACTGATGCTTGCTTCTGGAAATCTGGAGTGGAATTTGCTTCTGGCTGTCTGATGTTGGGGGTCCCGTACCCTGGGTAGTGATATGCGATAGTCAAGGAGAGTTGTAGAGCCACCAAACTTGGCACAGTGGCATGTCCTGTCTTCAAGGGCTGCTTAACTAAATTTGGCTGGGATGCTGGATTCGGGTTGCTGGTCAGGAGCTGGTCACTTAACCGGACAGTATGGAGAGTGATACCTTCTCTTTGAGGGAGGTTCTTGACAATTTTCAAAAGGCTGGAGTTGTTCTGGGGTTTTGTAGAGTCCTTCGGGTTTTAAGGCAACACCTCAGCAGCAATGGTCGTGTCCTTGTAGCAGCAGGCAGCAGTTAGTACCTTTTTCCTTGTGCAGCATGGCTTGAGTTCTCATGCCTTGGGTCTTCTTTTTTCCTGATCTTCTTGTATCCATTGTATCTAAGGTCTTGGTCTGGTGATGCACATGGGTAGTACCTGGTAGTAGTCACCGGTTGACTATTTTCGTACCATACAAAATGGAGCAAAATTAAATAGAGTGGTCACCTCACCTGCCCTAAATAAGGGGTGGTGCAGGCTAAAGATGGCCACTCCTATCCTTGGTAGGTTTCCCACCGGTTTTCCCCTTCTAAAGTGGGAATAAAACCATTGGGCAGTCATCTGCTGATAGCAGCAGGGGTGGAGGTCAGATTTCAAAGGCGCAAAGCCTTTGAATGCTAACCGTTGATGCAGGGTGCCTGCCTGGGGGAGGAGGTATGACACATGTGCCCAGTAAAGTGTTGTGTTCTGGTTCCTGAGAGCACAGGACCTCACCCCAGGAGTCCAGAATCATATCTGGTGGTGGCAGGCTGGTTAGGACCAGCCAGCAACCATGCCTAGGCTTTTCGGTTTTGCAGGCGGCACATCTGAGTTGCACTCTGGGTACTTTTTGTAATAATTCCAACACTGGCATGAGTGTGGGTTTATTAGGCTGAGTTGTTTGATACCTAACAGCCCAGGGTTCAGAGAGGCCGTCATGCAGCTGGGGAACTCATAATGATCAGTGTCCAGCACGTGCATTTGAATGGCTTCCATGTACACTTCCTATGTTTAAAATTTAGCAAAGACACAATGAGGGCATATTTGCTCATGCACACTTATGCCCTCACATGCATAATAGTGCACCTTGTCTTAGGGTTGTAAGGCCTGCCAGGGGGTCGACTTACCTATATTGCAGTCAGTGTTAGTGGACATGGCACTCTTGGTTCGCAAATTTAGATACACCTGGTTAGGCACTTGCAATGCAAGTCTGCATGAGGCTGGTCTAGGGCCTCTCAGACTTGCACAATTTGTGCTGCAGCTCTTAGGGGCCCTCTTCAGTACCCGTACCACAAGTACCAGGAGTACCATTACTAGGGACTCACAATGTTGACCAAAATGCCAAACATAAAGAGATCTGGCCCTGGGACCCTGTTTAGCAGGGACCCAGGACACTTACAGTTTGAAACCACATAATTTTCCAGGCAAATAGTGGGGGACTACCATGTCATAAGAGGCCCTTTCTCACAACTGCACACACTACAATTTTTAAACAATCATTTTATCTTTACTTGCAGTACTAATCCAAAGAAACATGGTGAAATTGAGAATGTCATCATTAGAAGTGCTACAGTAACACTACTAGTTATAAGGCACAAAAGCATAGGCAAAGCCTTATAAATGCATCACCCTTGGTAGGCCTCATGATGTCATAAATCCTGATAATGCATCTAAAATAATTATGCACTTTTACAACTGTCACAATCCTTAGAAAGTTGGATCCATAAAACAAAAGATATGAATTTGGTAACTTCCAAGGCAATGTTTGCTTTAATTTAAGGTTCCTATCACTTCATTCTGTCCACCCACTTCTACTTTTTAGAAAGACTATGTAATGACCAGATGCAATACTTACTCCTTCATGAAAAATGATAGCAATAGTTGTGTATGTTTTACAGGAAAGATATATTTTGCCCTGCTTTAAAGTAGGGGTGTGTGGTAAACTCCGCTCTGCCAGCAAAGTTTGCATACCTTTGGCACTTTGCGGTCTACTTGGTGCACGAAGTTTGGCAAAAACTCAGAAAACTGCTGAGTGGGGGAGTTTACCACCCATAGACACTTGTTTTGTCTGATCCGAACATGGAGGTTATTCTGACATTTAACCAGTTTCTTCTGACGTCAACTATTCTCATGAGAAGATACGAGGCAGCTTGTAGCAGAACAACATGAAGTGAGGGGTCTGGCAGGACCCCCAGGAGCCACCGCTGTCATAGTAGCTCAAATTACAGTGAACAAGAGGGCCACAGCTGCCCAACTCAAAGTAGAGCTCACCCAGGTGAATCAGGCCCCTCTGGGCAGTGGCTTCAGGAGATGCTGAGTGCAAGGCAGCCAACAGCAGCAGGGCAGAAGGAGGTGTTGGAGTGGTGCTGATGCCCGCTAGCATGATAGCCTACAACAGTGAAGTACTCTGTGGCCTCGTCTGAACCGCCAACTTTGTGGTTACTGATGCTGGACGTGCGGCATCTCGCCCTGCATGTCCTTGTGCATGGAGTGCTTCCACCAGGGCGAGTATGCCAACTTCAACATGTTCCACAGCCAGGAGGGAAGCACTTGCGACTGCGGGGAAATGCAGAAGAGCAGGTGAGTGTCATTCTTAACAAAGTTTTGGTTCTATCAAGTGGGCAGTTGTTGAAGGTGTGCATGTGTATAATGGGAGCACCTACATACATAGTTTGCATTGCACTGTACAGCAGTGCTGTTAGAAAGAAAGTGTTAGTCATGAAATGAAAGTAGACAAACACTCCTGCTATACATTTTTGCACTGGGTTGCTCCATGGTAGGTGAGGGGGTTCATTTTCAACAAAGCCCACCCCACTTTATGTCAGTCATTGGTGTATGTACATTCTCATAGTATTTGTTGTTGCGAACATTAGGTGTAGCAGTGGTTGTTGTGTTAAATTAATTCAATTTGCTAGCATGTTATTGCTAATATGTGTGAGCATGTGCACACATGCTCTCTCTCTCTCCCCTTCTCTCCCTCTCCCTCTTGGAGTTACTTAGTGAAACAAACTGGTGCATCACTTGCCCATCAACTCAATCCCGTTGTAAGCTGGCATCAGGGCAGTTTTAGTGGAGAAAATAAAATATAATAAAACTAATTTGAGAGTCTGTTATATAAGCTTCCTACACTTCTAGGTTCTTTTCCAAAGTGATGATCACATTCCATATTCTGGCTTTGTGTTTTGTCACCTAGCAAACCAGCGCTGCCTTAGATAGCCTTGCTCTATAAATTGCAAACCGTGCACCGCTTTTCATTAGGGCACTCGATATGTCATTTGTTTTGTTCACGCTGTTAATGTGAAATGCTACAAGTGGCGTGACTCAGATGGGCATGTAGCAGCCAGAGTTTGGCATGCTTCCTTTGAAATCAGGGACACCACTTTCCATGCCAAGTATTTAACATTGTGGGGGTTGAGCAATACATTGGAATTTGGTATTGGTAGTCTTGCTAATCAATGATCTTCTGGGGCAGCCTTGCTAAGTGATGCAAAAGTAATGCAAACAAAGGATATGCATGATAGAGAGACAGGCATTGTGTACAATGTCATGAAGGAATTGTGGGAGGCTTCTTCAATGCATACTGGCACACTGGTCCAACTCCAATCTGGCCATACTTGTGACTAAAAATGGTTTGGCAGCATAAATCAGACACAATGTTCCACTAGCTACATTTCTGTGCATAGAAAGACCTTCAACAATAATTAATGAAAAGGTTCTGTGGTGGCACAGGCATACTCAGTCAGGGAAGTAGAGTATGTCCTCAACCTCAGGTGGTTCACTCAGAAGTTGGTCAGCTAACACACTTGATTCTGACCAATCATCCTTGTCTTCCTCCTGTGCTGACTCAGTAACGGTGTAATCATGTGGTATGAAATGCTGGATCATTTTGATTATGGTTAATCTCTCCAAATTTTGAGGTGAGAGACTGGTCCTTCTCACTGTGACAACTGTGCCAGCTACACTGAACGCTCGCTCAGCAGACATACTGGCTACAGGACAAGCTGATTGCATCATAGACAACATGCTGAGTTCTGGTCATTGGCACATCATTCCCTACCAATACACCAATGGGTTTTAATCCCTATACACCTCTTTTGGCTCATCCAGATACTCCTGGAAGAGGTCATTGGTGCTGCCACTTGCTCGATCTCTCTTGCCTTCACCTCTGCACAGGATTTAAGCCCTGCTACTTGAAACCAAGCCAATGCAGAAGTTGGGGCAATACTTCTATTCTGATTGTTGCCGTTGTTCTTGTTGCTGCTGTTAGCTGCTGTGAGACAAGAATGCCCTCTCTGGAAATGGAACTACGAGAAAACAGGGGGAACCCTATAACCCTAACCTGCCCAGGGTAAATACAACAATCAGAAGAAAGGAAATGGCAGGTAGGGACAAATTCAAATCTCAATTGTACGAACAGTCATTAATTCTGTTACACCTCAATTAATTTCTTTCACTTATTTATTTCAAAAGATTTTTTATAGTAAAAAAGGATATATGATTGTCTAAAACAAAACTTAATACATATTACAAGAGTGGATGAGACATTACTCACATAAATCACAAATAACCCGCAGTGAAGATAAACCAACCAAAATTGATACCCTACAAATTTGAGTAGTGGTCACTATTGCATAACTTTGCTTGTGATCCACTTTAATTGACTAAGGCAATGGGCTTTTCATGCACTTCAATATCAACATATTGTGTATTTCTTCCACACAGCCGAGATGTAGTGCATTGTTCAGTCTTTACAATATAGTCCGTTTATTTGGCAAGCCCAATGCACTTGCAGTAAAATGGAGTCAACGCGTTTCGGCCTACTAATTTAGGGCCTCATCAGGACTGAAGAAGGGTAATCATAGTTCTAAAAACAATTAGACAAACAAAAACGATTTCAGGTATATATACAGTATCATACATAAAGTAAATAAATCAATAAAAAGGTGTAGATTATATGCCAACAGACTATTTGGTAATCGATCCATCTTTCTGTTAAACACAGTATTAGCTTACTATGGAAATATCACAGACTTTGCAATCCATCATCAAGTTTTGGCGACCATGTTTTACCTGTATTGAAACTTTTCTAAATCAACCTCCCACACGGTATGCTCTACTATTATTACTATTATGTAAACCTCATGATATTATCTTACTTGAAGGAAAGCAACGTGGAGGACACCCATTCTCTATTATTGTCTCTCTTCCTCAAGCGTTTCGCCAAGCTGATATTGCTTATTTAAAGCGAAGTACACCAGCGCGGTTCATACCGATCACCTGTCAGGGGAATAGACGGAACTCTCATGAGTGAAGAGGTCCTAATTTAGCGAACAAAGTGACGGCTGACTTAACTTAATGACCAAACTAGCAGCAAAGCGCTGGGGCTACAGAGCGCAAAAAAGTGTATACCGTCAATCTTACCGGGTACGGCGTGTCCTGGTTGCACTTTCTTTTGTGGCACGGCTTTCTCGGAACACGTTTTCGTGTATAGATAGTTACTAAGCAACGTCACGTTCACTACAGCGTGCTGACGCTGTACATAGCAACGGACGACGAAAAATGATATTGAGGACGATATTCGTCCCTTAATTGTAGTAGCATTTGCGTCCGCATAAAATAACCGAAGGATGGCTGTTCAACCTGTTCCAAGATGGCCACCGCACTATTATAATGGGCCGCTATAACTAATTGACTCATTTTTCGTCGTCCGTTGCTATGCTTCGCTTTAAATAAGCAATATCAGCTTGGCGAAACGCTTGAGGAAGAGAGACAATAATAGAGAATGGCTGTCCTCCACGTTGCTTTCCTTCAAGTAAGATAATATCATGAGGTTTACATAATAGTAATAATAGTAGAGCATACCGTGTGGGAGGTTGATTTAGAAAAGTTTCAATACAGGTAAAACATGGTCGCCAAAACTTGATGATGGATTGCAAAGTCTGTGATATTTCCATAGTAAGCTAATACTGTGTTTAACAGAAAGATGGATCGATTACCAAATAGTCTGTTGGCATATAATCTACACCTTTTTATTGATTTATTTACTTTATGTATGATACTGTATATATACCTGAAATCGTTTTTTGTTTGTCTAATTGTTTTTAGAACTATGATTACCCTTCTTCAGTCCTGATGAGGCCCTAAATTAGTAGGCCGAAACGCGTTGACTCCATTTTACTGCAAGTGCATTGGGCTTGCCAAATAAACGGACTATATTGTAAAGACTGAACAATGCACTACATCTCGTCTGTGTGGAAGAAATACACAATACGTTGATATTGAAGTGCATGAAAAGCCCATTGCCTTAGTCAATTAAAGTGGATCACAAGCAAAGTCATGCAATAGTGACCACTACTCAAATTTGTAGGGTATCAATTTTGGTTGCTATATCTTCACTGCGGGTTATTTGTGATTTATGTGAGTAATGTCTCATCCACTCTTGTAATATGTATTAAGTTTTGTTTTAGACAATCATATATCCTTTTTTACTATAAAAAATCTTTTGAAATAAATAAGTGAAAGAAATTAATTGAGGTGTAACAGAATTAATGACTGTTCGTACAATTGAGATTTGAATTTGTCCCTACCTGCCATTTCCTTTCTTCTGACTCTCTGGAAATGGAAGGCAGAACCTCAGAACAATGGAGTCGGATTCTAATTTCCAGCCATTCTTCTTTCCGGTCTCTGGCTTGCTCAACAATTCACCACTTGAGTTTTAAAACATCCCCTTCAGAAAAATGAATGAAAGTGGGCAGAATTTTTTTGTACCATGGATCAAGTAGTGTGGCACAGATGTACTCTTCGGACAGCATGATGTCATTTTGCAACCTTGCATTACAAGCCAAGCAACTGATTAAGCTCGCAACCAAGGAATGTGCATTTGGGTTTTGGTTTACACCTGTGACTGCGAACCTTTCAGACACCTTCTTTAGCTGGTCCTGTAACAGATGCAATAATGGGATAGCTTATTCCATCGTATTGTCCTCCTTGCTCACTTCTCATGTGAAAACCTCAAATGGGAGTAGCATCTGTGCCAGTCATTTGACTTGGCCCCAATTGTCCCCATCCATGGTCATGACTTTCCCAATTGCATCCCCTCCTCTTTGATTGACATAGTGATTGATTTGACTGAACTGCTCAAAGAGACGTTGCAACACGCAATAGGTTGAGTTCCAATGGGTTGGCACCTCCTGTATGAGGGTATTAGCAGGCTGAGTAATCCACAACTGCTTTTCATCTTTAAATGTATTGCTGAAATGAGTGCAGATCCTTCTTCAGGTGGTCAGTATGATGTTGACTATGTCTTGTTTTTTGAGAACCCCCTGCACAACCAGGTTAAAGCAAACCACCAAATACAGGTCCCTGAAATAACCACCATCTATCATTGCCTTTACTATATCACTGCAATTGTTCATGGCAACAAATCTAATCCTTAGACCTCTGGGTCGCAGTCATTCGGACACCTTGCTCTTAAATTTGTCTAAGATGTTTGCAGCTGTATGTGATTTCTCCATGGTGAACATGGCTGATGTTGCATGGTACTGAATGCTCTTAAAACATTCATCAGGGCTAAGAGATGAAGACAGATGTTGCCTTACCCCCGCAAAAGAGATCCAGTGTGCAGTGATGCATATGTAATCAGTCACCTGACAGATGGACCTCATGCCTGTCATCAGATGGATAGTGTGAGCAGCACTTTGCTGTAATTGCAGATCATCATAAATCAGCGCTGGAACAGCATCTCTCTCATAATAGGTCTGACTTGGGACCTTCACTTTTGGGCAGAGAACTGCCACAAATTCTAGAAATCCCATTCCTTCCACAAAAGAAAAAAGGGAGGAGGTCCAGCTTTAACACTTTTGCCAGCATTCCAATGTGCAAAGCAGCAGATGGGTGGTTGCAGTTGTAGGGACCCGCCTGCCCTAACATGCCAGTAATAGTAGACTGGATTTTCTTCATTTCTAGGGCCACTGACACTGGCAACTTTTGAGCAGTAATTGGTATTAGACTCAATGTGAGTCTTGAGGCAGTCAATGTATGCTGTAGTATCTCTATTCAACTCTGAGTCTTGTGCCATTTTGGGGTCAGATGTAACCCTCTTCTTCCTCAGGACCTCCCACCATGATTGGGCTTTTATGTGATATTTCCTGGCTCTCCTGATCTTCACTACAAATACATTAAGCATTTTTTAAGGTGCTCCTCCCACCTGATTGCATGATGTTTTTTGATATGGGTCGTTCGGCCTCTAGTACATAATGTGAACCAGGCTTACATCAATGGACACTCACATGGCAAAAGTGTAAAAAAGTTCCGAACTGGGGAGGAGTACTTGCTTAGTGGGCCAGTGCCAATGTCTGAAGAAGAACTGGAGGTAGGTGTCAACACCAGCAGTACGCGCTCTATTGGCGAAAAAAATGCAAAAACCCAGCACTCTCAAAACAATGTAATTTATGCATTGTGCTGATATGTTGCGGTTTAACCTTTTGCATTGCAGAGTTCAATCCTGAAAACGTATTTTTAATATGCTTACAAATACTGTTCCTTTGCAATGTATTGCTGCAGGTTTTCAGAGTGTGTTAGGGTGTGGCCCCTTTCCAGGGCCTTCCAGAGACTTTCCCTGCAACATGCCTGGGTGTGGTTCTGGGCTGGGCCAAGACTCTATAAAAGAGAGCCAGCCCAACTCCCAGTGCTCACTATTCAAAGGTCCCGGTGCAGAGCAGCAATTTCTTCCTGAGCTCCTGTCCCGGCGGCCTATTTGGATCTTCCAGTATTCTGCCCTTCATCCTTCATTAGTGATCATTGTTCCAGGCGGTAAGACAGTGGTTGGACTGTCCCGACTCCGTTATTGAGAATTTTCATATTCTTGGTTTAATTCTTAAATGAGTAACAGATTACTTGCGCGCTACCATTTCTTGACATTTATATGGTAGTTTACAAATAGGCAAGACGCGCGATTTGTTTCATAAAGGTTTGACTTGGTTATTCATTGCGTGCTACCATATCTTGACATTGGCATGGTGACTTAAGAATCGGCAAGACGCGCAATTTGTTTTATGGTGTTTAAACATTGTTGTCCATTGCGTGCTACTACTTCTTGACATTTACATGATGTTTTACGAATTGGCAAGACGCGCAACTCGTTTCATGAAGATTTAACTTTGTTGTTCATTGCGCGCTACCATTTCTTGAAATTTACATGGTGGATTAAGAATCAGCAAAAGAAGCGCGATTCGTTTCATTGTACTTTGAGCTTGTTATTTATTGTGAGCTGTTATTTCTAGACATTTACATCGTGTTTTACGAATCGGCAAGATGCGCAATTTGATTAATGATGATTTGACTTTGATATTCATTTCGTGCTACCATTTCTTGGTATTTTACATGGTGACGCTCGAATCGGCAAGACGCATGATTCTCTCCTCGAGTTTAATTCATGTTGTTTATTGTATGCCACTATTCTAAAATATTTATTATGTAATATTTGAGTTGACAAGTTATGTGATTTGTTTCCTGAATCCATATTGTGTTATTCATGGTGCACAATCCTTTTATGGTGTTTACTATATACATATATATATATATATCTGCAATATGCGCAATTTGTGTTGAAACATTTTAAGAGTACACAGAAGGCCAGAGTTTCTAGATGCAATTTTGTATGGTCCTAGTATACATTCTCAAAACAGGGTTTATATGACTGGTTTAAAATTTAGTCAGAATGTTTTTCTGATTCTCATGTAAAGGAAAGTACTTGAATAAGAAAGTTTTCATTTAATTCATCTTGATTCCCCTACAGGTATCCGGCCAGCTTGAAACTTAGTAATTTTAAACTTAACTCTTACATTGTTCATGTTTTCAGAGTGACTAGGCTTAGAATCATAGTCTAGTATTGATTTCAGGAGATATAATTTTCATATTGTGTGTTCTAACCTATTTCTTACTACAGGTCTCCTTCCCAGCTGGTCCCTTCCTAATCCCCTCTTCCCCTCTTGAACTCTCTCAGTCTCTGTGATTTATCTATCAGAGTCTTGGAGCTGTTCAATGGTGGACGTGTTGGGAATGTGCACAGACCCCGAGGATCTGGTGACTCTGACAGTAGGTGAGTGTGTTGTCGATTGCCTCTCTGCAGTGCATACTTCTACTGAGGTAAGAGTTGATGCAGGTCTCAGCTGGGGATTTACAAATATTAGATCTGGCAGGGCTACCTGTGCCACATCCTTCGGAGCAGATTGAATAGGAGGAGTAATGTCAGACTTCTCTCTGCCAGCTTCTACATTGACTGGCTCATCATCTCTTTCCATAATTCTCAGATTTTCAGGAACTTTTCTTTTTCCTTGCCTCTCCTGGCTTCTCCCTGACTCTGCCGGGGTCCACTCCATGCCTACATCATCACTATCAGAAGGGGTGCTAGGAGCAGATGGTGGAGTACCCTTCCTTTTTCTTGCTGGAGATCTGGGAACCAATGATTCTAAAAGAGGAGGTTTTTGCTCAGGAGGAAGCTCAACCTCCTGTTCTTCCCCAACGTCAGGAAGATCTGGCATTGCTGGCTGCGGCTGCTGTTCACTTTGCTCTATTTCCTGGTCTTTTTTGATGTAGATGAGCACAAGTGAGCGCAATCGACTGCTCCTGCAACTTGTGAAAGCTGAAGCAACTGAAATATACTACTTTGAATGAAAAATCTTCTCTAATTGACCGATCGCTTTGATATTATTGTACAAGGTGTACAATTTATTATTTATTTTCCTAACAACAGGAACTGCCCAGAGACTCCAACTTCCTGTTCCTGTCCAACAGGCTCCTCCCACTGCTTTGTCCATCTCCTGGCCACTTTTTTGAGCTGGAAGGATCACTTCTTTTTGTCTCCTGGATATATCATTGGATTTAAGGACAGTTGTATTTGAGTTTTCACCAGTAAGTTAAAAACACTTTCATTAGGGAGTTGTACAACTTGTTTGCTTGATAGAGGGCATGCCCCAGGATTTATCTGTACTTTTATTTGTTTTTTTTAAAGTTATGTTGGTGGGTGGCCTGCATTAGTGGCCTAGTTATCATAGGTGTGTGATGAAAAACACATTTTTATGGTGTCTGTGGAACTGAAACACCATGGATGACATTGGATTAAAGATAACAAAATGTTGTTTGGCGGTATTTCATATTTTGTTTTCCTGCAAACAGTATGTGGGGTAGATTATATAGTACTTAATACCTTTATATGATGTGTGTTGTAAATTTGTGTAGTCCCTTTATTTAAGTTTTTAGAATGACTATTACTGACTTAATGTTGTTTTTTGTCTCTTGTACCAATGCCTTCTTTGTCTGGCCAGTGTGTGAGTGTTTATCATAGGCCACCATAGTTTCTGTTCATCCTGCTTGTTGTTTGATGTAGCTGGTGGCCATTTTGTTTAGGCAGCCAGTAGTCCTGCATGTGTTATTTGTTGTGGTGCCAATGCCTCCTTGCTGGTTGATGTTTGACCATGTGGCTGGCAGCCATTTTGTGTAGGTAACCAGTGTGTTTTAGGCCTGCATGTTTTCTTCTTTGTTGTTGTGGCCATGCCTCATTGATGGTTGTTGTTTGACCATGTGATTGGTGGCCATTTTTTGTGTTGTTTATTCAGGCCTAGTAGGTCAATGATGCATGTTACTAAATGTAGTGTGTATGAGCAGTTTTATATTTATGTACTTTTTTGCATTTTCCACCTCCATCACTTCTTGCCTCCCAAATCCCTGTGGTTTTCATGCTAGTCCCCTGCCCCTAGTACATCAGTAATTGCAATCTATTTAAAAAAAATGTTTATCCTTTTCTTCACAACCTTTATTTAATTTAATTTTAAAATACGTTTAGTAATAATAATATTTAATTTTTTTCTACACTTTTTTCCTTGCTTTTTATTTTACATAAATTATGTTTTTCCCCAATGTTTCCCATTAGCCCCATGTCTGCCATAGGCGTACATAGGGCTAATGGGAAACACTGGGGAAAATAAATAACGTAGGCGTACAGTTGCACTACATTTCATAACATTATGTTATTCAAGGATTATTATTATTCCATTTGTTACCAGTACCTCCCTGAGTACCACCTGCCAACTTGATGCAGACAGATAAAACTAACAGTTACATTCTGGATGTTGTAGTTGTTGCTCTTTATCTGTCATGACTTAATTGTTAATGAAAGTTAATGTTGGTGTGTTGTTTTTATTGTTGTATTGTATTGTAATAGTATTTATATAGAGCTTACTACCCCTGACGAGGCGTCAAAGCGCTTTTTGCCGAGTAGTACGCAACTCCGGAAACCAAAAGGAATTTGTGGTGGATTATTATAGGGAAATATGAGTACAGTTTTAGTATTATTATGAGTTCATTTGGGCCACGGATATGTGAGTTTGTTAGTTGGATTGACAGGAGTAATGGAGGGGTGGAGGAGGGAAGAATCCAGAAGTGTTAATTGGGAGTTTATAGTAATAGGATTTAGGCTTGGGATGAGTAACGGGGGATGGAGGTGGAAAGAGTCTGTGGAAAGGGTTAGCAAGATCATAGTAGCAGGAGAGGTTTTGGATGAGTTAAAGGTGAGATAACATAAGGAGAATTTAGTAAGGCTGTTTGGGAGATCATGGTGATAAAATGAGATTTGGGTGTGTTAGATGTGGAAGAGGAGGGAAGAGCTTAGGCAGGGTTATTTAGGGGATGAAAGTAGTAGAATGGATTTGGGATGAGTCAGAGTGGTAATGGAGGATAGATTAGACATGACATATGGTGATGGGTAGACAAAGTAAAGCTTATAAGAGAGTAAAAATATAATACTTTTTATTTCTAATTTATTTTATATACATATATATATATACCCATTGTTGATCATTATTTTTATTAAATGTATTTATTCTTTATTATTATTAATATATATATGTATATATATATATATATATATATTTTTTGTAAAAGATTTATTTATAATTTGAATTTTATGAATGGATACACTGTATTTCATAATTATTTATATGTTTATTTAAGAAACCTGTTCTATGATATTGTTTGTTCCTACTACTAATGCAACTGCAACAAAAAATTCCACATTTCACTGATCCTTCTTGCATGTTTGCTTTTAGGTGCAGGATGAGAAAGAGACCTCACCTTCAGGGCTACCGGACAGAAGGCCCTTGTTCGACATGGCACGTGACAATGCTCACAACCACATGGACATCTCTTCAGCTGCTGAAGCTAAGTGGTACTGCCAACTGACAGCTTCAAGATGACCCCAAAGAAAGCTGGTTCCAAGAAAGTGGCCAGTGATAAGTAGGAGCTTCCCACCACTGGTATGTCTCTCCAGACCTTTTTTGAGCAAAGACGTGTGCCAGGGCTCTAGCATCTGGGGAGCAAGCTAGGAGCATGATTCCCGCATCAGCGGCCCCATTCCAAAGTAGGCCCAAGCCCATGTCTGGCACAGAGGCAGCCTCTCTAATGACAGGAACGCTGACGAGCTGTGATGTTGAATTGGACTTATCTCTTTCTCAAAGTAGTACCTAATCATTGCTGGAAACTCAGGCCAGTAAACAAAAACAGCCACAGCCAGCAATGGCAGTTCCTCCTGAAGTAGGAGTACATCAGGATATTGAGCTTTATGTAGAGAAAGCCGAAGAAGCCCCTCTTTCACAAGATCCACTGTCTTCCAGATCTCCACAATCTTCTTCCTCGAGCCCCCCTTCTGATGATCAAGACTCCACTTGGATGCCGCCTCAGGCTGAAAAACGGAGAGGCAAGGAGTGAAAAGAAAGGTTCCTGAAATTATTACATGTGCATCACTGCACACTGGATCTATTTTGTGGGAGTTAGAGACATGATAGCTGCAGGTGTTGGCAAAGATTATATTTGGAATGGTGCTCTGCAGTATGCAACAGTAGCTATGTTTGCCATGGAGAAATCTCATACAGCCACAAACATCTTGATTGACTTTAACAACAAGGTCTTTGAATGGCTGCACCAAGAGGGTTTAACGTTGGATTTGTTTCCACGGACAATGACAGTAATGTAGTAAAGGTCATGTCAGATGGTGGCTATTTCAGGGTCCTGTGTTTGGCGCACTGCATAAACATTATTGTACAGGACTTCCTCAGAAAAGAACCTTGAGTCAGTAACTTACTGTCAACATGCAGAAGAATCTGCTCTCATTTTAGCCATTCTTTTGAAGTTCACAAGTTGTTGAGAATTATCCAGTGAGCTATTAGAATGCCAGTTAAAGCCCATATACAGGGGGTGCCAACACATTAGAATTCTATTATTATGTTACAACATCTGTTTGAGCAATACAGAACACTCAATGAATATGTCATGCAAAAGGGGGGATGCAACTGTGAAAGGCATGATCATTGAGATGGACCAATGGGGCCTGGAAAAAAGCCTAACAGAGATGTTGCTTCCCTTTGGAATGTTTACACAGGAAAAGTCAGCAAGGAGGAATGTACCATGGATCAAGCTATCCCATTGGTGCACATGCTGCAGAAACAGCTTAAGGAGGTATCTGAAACGTACGCAGGTGTGGATGGAAAAACAGATGCGCAGGAGTTTGTGGAGAGCTTAATCCCTCACCTCTCCGTTGATACAAGGATTCAACGAGACATTGTGTCATCCAAACATTACATCTGTGCCACAATTCTTGACCTACAGTACAATCAATTACAGGCCACTTTCATTCCTTTTTCTGATGAGGATGTTTCAACCTACAAAACATGGATTACTGAGCAAGCCAGAGACCTAGAAAAAGAACTGCTGAAAATTAGATGCCCACACACGGGCAGAGGTTCTGGGATGCAGCCTACAAGTTCCATAGAGCCTACAGCTAGTGCTGTTGGCTCACAGCAGCTAAAATCAACACCAGCAAAAAGCAACAACAGGAACAGGAGCAGCAGTCCCACATTCTGCATTTGACTGTTTTCTTAAGGCAACAGAGCTCGAGCAAGGTGGAGCACCAATGACTATTGAGCGGATGGTCCAGGCCTACCTGGTTGACCCAACGGAGGTCTATCTGGATCAAAACTCACTGGTGTATTGGTATGGGAAGAGGCGCCAATGGACAGTGTTCAGCAGGCTGTGAATAAAGTAAATGGATTACCCCATAGCCAGTGTGTCTGCTGAGCATGTGTTCAATGCAGCTGGTGAAGTTGTGAC
Organism: Pleurodeles waltl; assembly: GCF_031143425.1. NCBI lineage: Eukaryota > Metazoa > Chordata > Amphibia > Caudata > Salamandridae > Pleurodeles > Pleurodeles waltl. Next base: position 164,200,575 of record NC_090451.1, on the reverse strand, counting down.
AGTGAGAAGGGCCAGTCTCTCTCCCACAAAATGTTGAGGGATTGACCATGATCAAAATGAATCAGCACTTTATACCACCAAATTACAGCATACCTGAAGTACAACAGGAGGTGGATGATGATTGGTCGGACTCAGGTCATGGTAGTGTGTTAGCTGACTAACTTCTGGGTGAACACCTGAGTTTGAGGATGAACTCTACTTCTGTGACTAGGTGTTGCCTGCCTCCATTCTGTGCCTATCCTTTCTTTTGTCTCCTTGGGGGACTGCCCAAGATATTCGATTTACCACTTATTGTCCATTGTCTGTTTCATTTCCTGAATCAAAGAGGATCAGCAATGTGCCCTATGCTTGACTGGAACAGGTAAGTAATGCAATATGTGCCTCAATGATTGATATGAGGGATACTTGTTTCCCTGTAGAGAATTGAGATGGTTGGTGTGACACATCATGACTAGTGGTGGCAGATAGTGAGAGTGGGTGTTTTTTTTTTGTTTTGATATAATACGCCGGCTTGTGCTTGTGTTGTGATCGATTTACAATGCTGGTAGCATAAAACTAGTAATTGGTGATATTTGTTTCCTGAAGATGTTGTTTCCCCTTCCCCTTTTACACTTACTGAATCTTGCTGGTGTTTTCACACTGCTTTGTTTTCTGGTGTTCTGCTTTCTGGTTCACATTTGTCAAAGAAGACCCGACCAGTCCATTTAGCTCATAAATAAAACTCTAGTCCAGAAAATAAAAAATACTGAATTTTTCTCTTGTTAAACAGTTACCTCTATCTCAATTGGGTTGTAACTGAGACTTCGACTCCCAGGAGCAGTTGGTATGGACTGGAGCTGGACATAATAATCTTTAATTAGAGTCTGGACTTGAGTATGATGGCAGGAATCAGAGCTTGATTTGACAACTTAAACAACTGCCAGAAGAAGTAAGTTATCAACTTTATCTAAATCAAACAGGGCTGATGTGACAAGGAGTTTAAGAGGCCTACTCCAATCTGTGGACTGGTGGTGAGAGGTGCATCAATTACTTGATTTGGGAAATGCAATGCTGCTGTGTGAGTCTGCTGGCTGGCTCTTACGTGAAACTGTGTAGTTGGGTGGAGGGCCTTTTGTAGGAAACTGGAGGAAACAGACATGTGATGGAAGATAATAATGTCACGTTATGCCTTGGAGCTGTGAGTTAGTTTGTCCCGACACATGCTGACACCTGACTGTGATTTTGCTGGATTGCAAAGGTCTTCGATCTTGCTCTACCACCTCTATGTCTTCTTGCTACACTACTCCTCATGAAACTTACCTTCTATTCCTTACTTTTTTATTCTACAATATCATGATGATAATCATTTCTGTTTTACAATCCAAAGGCCTTCTCTTCTCCTGCACCATAACACTCTTGCTTACCTTATCAGACCCCTTCAGGCAGACAGCCAAGAAGATTTACACGGAAATCCCAGAAGACTTGAGATGCGCCATCCAATTTGGCTATACAGACTATTATAATTTTTCTTTCAATATTCATTTTTTTAGAACTGTGTGTGTTACCTTCACTCCAAGATTAATTATTATATGTACTATTTTCAAACGCAGCTGACCGATCATTTTTAGACATATACAACTTGGGTATCACTGGGGCTGGCCCAATGTTAAGTTATCTGTGTGATGCATATTCATGTTTTTCTTTTTCTATTCCTCCCACAACAGGATGATAATCATTTCCCAGGTGAATATTGTGTATGTGATGTATTTGTCTTTTTGTCACACCTTTCCCAAATCCCTTCCCCATCTCTTCATCAAATGCTAACCCTCTTCCTCCAGGCTGTGAGATTGATTGAGGAGTTACTTCATAATTTACACCATTGATTAATCTCACACTTGGTGAGGTGGATGTGGTAGAAGCAACCTCAAGTCAGTGTGCAGGATCTTCATTTCAGTCCACCGAGGTAGAGTGGGACCTAGCTTCCGATGCCTTCACTGTTAGTGTGGTAGCATGCTATTACTATGCCACCATGGTACCTTGAGAAACCATGCAGCTCTTGCTTCATCTATTCAGGTAAGATAATTATGGAGTATTGTTGTACCTTTAGTTTAGGCAGCATCAGGCAAATGGAAAAACTCTCTACTTCACTCCTATGGGTCCATTTTTGAACAATGCACTGCAGGGACTAGAAGAGTATTGGGACAAGGTTGCCTAACTGCATAAATAATTCCTTTACACTATCAGCAGATTTGGAAAACATGCTGCGCTAAAAGGAATACACTATCAGCAGATTTAGAAAACACACTACGTAAAGGCAGCAGTGCGCAGTAAAACACCCCAAAAAAAGATTTTAGGCATGAAAAACTGTACATACCTATTTATTTAACCCTGTCCCTAACAAAAATAATAATAATTAAATACGCACCCCTTCCACCCACAACTTGCACACCCATCCCCAAACAATTGTCGCTTTCCCTAAAGAATGTCCAAAACAGAAATAACATGTCCAATTGTCCATTGCATTGTTCAAAAAAACATTTCGAAAAGCCCTGCAAAAACACATTCCCACCCTCTCCTCCCACAACAAGTCCCACCCACCAAAAAAATAGGATAAAAAAGGGGCTGAGGAAGGCACTACTGGCAGGCCAGGATTCTCCTGAATAGCTCCTTCGTACATGCCTGACGGGCTTCTAGCTGCTCCAGCCTCCACAGGATGCAACATTGGAAGGCAGAAGAGATGATGTGACGCCAGGCGGCTATCCTGGTACTGTGGCACAGGTGTTGCTGGGCTGGAGGCACTGGGGCCTGGCTGGGACCTGAGTACCGGCAGCAGCGACTTCTTCTGCCTCCTCCTCCTCTTCATCGAGGACCACCAGCTGCTGGTACTGGGTCCATATGGCCTCTAGCTTTGTCCACCACAGCCGGGCTGATATTTCCTGCCATGATGGTGGAACAGGAGGAATAGCTATGTCAAGAAAGAAAAAGGAAAATGTAAACAATGCTCTGAGCTAAGCACTTGTTTAAAATCATATACTGCAGTGGCACAATAGCAGTACATTTGTTGGTCACCTCAGACCATTCAATTGAGGTGATAACCGTCACAGCCATAATATGCACTATGGATTACAAGTATTCTTCTCTTTACTCTTGTGCTAAATTAATGGTGGTAGTGCTAGCTCAGATGGTGCCACAGTCGTACTCGTTGCTGTCTGCAGCTGGGACATGCGTTGCCAGTGATGTACTGGAAAATTATTTGTTTTCCAATGGCCCTGCCCTTCTTTGTACCTGGACTACAAGGCTGATGAATACTGAGAACGAAACACACCACATGATATAATCAATCATGCAGATATCCTGTCTGCCATAAGTAGGTACTGGGAACAGCGATGCACTGCAGTAGAGAGAAAGGATTGAGGAATGGGATTTAGGTTCTATGTGGCGCTTTCACATCGTCACAGACTACCCCATTCAGGAAAATCAAGGCACTTACGTATGGACCACTTTATTCACTCTCCTCTGGCCCTTCCTCCACCATACATTGTAATAACTACTTGGTTGCAAAAATATATACATTTGCTTAGTTTGATTTTCCCAAATTATTCTGAAGTCTGAGATAGAACTTAAAAAAGATTAACAGAGTGAAGTGCTTGGAAGTAACTGACCCAGTGGGCACTGGGAGGAAACTGAGAAATAAACCTTTTTTTTGGTATTGCCATGCATTGAAAAGTGTTTGACACATTAACTTAACTTAAGCTAACAGATGCACATTGCACAGCCAACATTGCAGTGCTGATTCCGCTAAATTGAACCGTGCAGCTGTTAGGTCATCCTGGGTGGCACAGGTGAAAAGCCATAGCGAGGGAGGGAAGCGGTGGTTAATGGATGCTGGGATACATATTATTACCTGCCTTTGTTGAAAAATACTGTGAGCAAGGAAATATTCTGAAATCGCATCCAAACCCTTGCATCAAACCTTTGATAAAAACCATTTAAATCAAGTGAAGTGGGTGAGCGGAATGCCCCTATCTAGAAGATGTCCCTAGTTTCTTCATTCCAAGCATTTATCTAGTCATCATCATTGCAAATGTCTTCTTCTAGTTATCTTATTCATCTTCACCCTTGGCTTTGATACACAGCATTTCAGATAAACTTTACATTCTCTCATCATCCTTCACCATTTTCCAAATTCCAAATATGGCTCTCTACTAACCTTTCACCAACATACATTTAGCCAATAACCACCCATTCATCCTTTCACCCATTCACCCATCCAAGAGATCTAACCTACATGAGGAGTCCGTTCACCCATCCAGGCATGGAATCCTTTCACCCATAACCTTTCACCCACCTGGCCTTGCATTGTTCACCTGTATACCCTCCTTCTACTACACATGCATCCTATCATCCTCCTCATTGCCCACCTATATGATTATTATTATGCATCCTTTCATCCACACACACATCCTTTCACTCATATTATCCCCTTCTGTGCCCAGGATGTAATGGTTACGTCCTGAGGCACAGTGCTCGTGGGCCTAGGACGTAACCATTACGTCCTGGGCACAGAGCCCAGAGGGAGTGCTAGCGCTCCCTCTGTGAAGTTCCTCCCCACCCCCCTTAAGACAGGGATGGAAGGGGAAGCACTTCCCCATCCACCCCAACCCCCCTGACCCCCCGTGACATCAGCGCGCGTTGATTGTCACAAGGCCTCCTCCCATCGCGCATCGGAAGAGAAATGCAAAAGCATTTCTCTTCCGATCATGTTATTTCCTTCCCTTTGAAGTCCCTCTCAGCGTTTTTGGCAGCTAGATTGCAAGCAATCCGGCTGTCAAAACGCCCACTAAACACCAGGGATTTTTTTTTTAAATGAAATTGGCATGAGGGAGCGACCCCCTGGGCAAGGGTCGCTCCCAGGGGGGCATTTTTTTTAAAGGCCTTTCCTATAATTAGGCCGATCTGCCCCCAAGGGGGAAAAACCTCTAGGCACCAGGGAGTATTTTTTATTTTTTTTTATATTTTTGAGGTGGGGAGCGACCCCTTAGGCAAGGGTCACTCCCCTAGGGGGCAAATTATATTTAGGCCATTTCTGCCCTCTCTGGGGGCAGATCGGCCTATTGTTATTAGTCCGATCTGCCCCCAGGGGGGGCAGAAACCTCTAGGGGCCAGGGCTAATTTTTTTTTTGTGATTTTTTTTTTTTGTTTGTTTGTTTTTTTTAGAGATGGGGAGCAACCCATTAGGCAAGGGTCGCTCCCCTGGGACGCAAATTGTATTTAGACCATTCATTTTTTAGGTCAATCTGCCCCCAAGGGGGGCAGAAACAACTAGGCACCGGGGATCTTTTTTTTTGCGCCAATGTCACGCAGGGGGAGTGACCCCGTAGGCAAGGGTCGCTCCCCGGGGGGGTTGGGTCGGCAAATTTATTTTAGGCCATTTCTGCCCCCCCTGGGGCTGGCTGATCTAGAGGCCAAAATTCACAGGTAGTCACTTTGCAAAAAACACCTCTGTTTTCTGTGAAAAAATGTGATGTGTCCACGTTGTGTTTTGGGCCATTTTCTTTCGTGGGCACTAGGCCTACCCACACAAGTGAGGTACCATTTTTATTGGGAGACGTGGGGGAACGCTGGGTGAAAGGAAATTTGTGGCTCCTCTCAGATTCCAGAACTTTCGGTCACCGAAATGAGAGGAACAGGTGTTTTTTGGTTGAATTTTGAGGTTTGCAAAGGATTCTGGGTAACAGAACCTGGTCAGAGCCCCACAAGTCACCCCATCTTGCATTCCCCTAGGTGTCTAGTTTTAAAAAATGCGCTGGTTTGCTAGGTTTCCCTAGGTGCCGGCTGAGCTAGAGGCCAAAATCCACAGGTAGGCACTTTGTAAAAAACACCTCTGTTTTCTGTGAAAAAATGTGATGTGTCCACGTTGTGTTTTGGGCCATTTCCTTTCTTGGGTGCTAGGCCTACCCACACAACTGAGGTACCATTTTTATCGGGCGACTTGGGTGAACGCTGGGTGGAAGGAAATATATGGCTCCTCTCAGATTCCAGAATTGCTGTCACCGAAGTGAGAGGAAAAAGTGTTTTTTTGGTTACATTTTGAGGTTTGCAAAGTATTCTGGGTAACAGAACCTGGTCAGAGCCCCACAAGTCACCCCATCTTGGATTCCCCTAGGTGTCTAGTTTTCAAAAATGTGCTGGTTTGCTGGGTTTCCCCAGGTGCCGGCTGAGCTAGAGGCCAAAATCCCCAGGTAGGCATTTTGTAAAAAACACCTCTGTTTTGTGTGAAAAAATGTGATGTGTCCACGTTGTGTTTTGGGCCATTTCCTTTCGTGGGCGCTAGGCCTACCCACACAAGTTAGGTACCATTATTATCGGGAGACTTGGGGGAATGCTGGGTGGAAGTAAATATATGGCTCCTCTCAGATTCCAGAATTGCTGTCACCGAAATGAGAGGAAAAAGTGTTTTTTTGGTTAAATTTTGAGGTTTGCAAAGGATTCTGGGTAACAGAACCTGGTCAGAGCCCCACAAGTCACCCCATCTTGGATTCCCCTAGGTGTCTAGCTTTCAAAAATGTGCTGGTTTGCTGGGTTTCCCTAGGTGCCGGCTGAGCTAGAGGCCAAAATCCCCAGGTAGGCATTTTGTAAAAAACACCTCTGTTTTGTGTGAAAAAATGTGATGTGTCCACGTTGTGTTTTGGGCCATTTCCTTTTGTGGGCGCTAGGGCTATCCACACAAGTTAGGTACCATTATTATCGGGAGACTTGGGGAACGCTGGGTGGAAGTACATTTGTGGCTCCTCTCAGATTCCAGAACTTTCTGTCGCCGAAATGAGAGGAAAAAGTGTTTTTTTGGTTACATTTTGAGGTTTGCAAAGGATTCTGGGTAACAGAACCTGGTCAGAGCCCCACATGTCACCCCATCTTGGATTCCCCTAGGTGTCTAGTTTTCAAAAATGTGCTGGTTTGCTAGGTTTCCGCAGGTGCCGGCTGAGCTAGAGGCCAAAATCCACAGATAGGCACTTTGTAAAAAACACCTCTGTTTTCTGTGAAAAAATGTGATTTGTCCACGTTGTGTTTTGGGCCATTTTCTTTCGTGGGCACTAGGCCTACCCACACAAGTGAGGTACCATTTTTATTGGGAGACGTGGGGGAATGCTGGGTGAAAGGAAATTTGTGGCTCCTCTCAGATTTCAGAACTTTCTGTCACCGAAATGAGAGGAACAGGTGTTTTTTGGTTGAATTTTGAGGTTTGCAAAGGATTCTGGCTAACAGAACCTAGTCAGAGCCCCACTAGTCACCCCTTCTTGGATTCCCCTAGGTGTCTAGTTTTAAAAAATGCGCTGGTTTGCTAGGTTTCCGCAGGTGACGGCTGAGCTAGAGGCCAAAATCCACAGGTAGGCACTTTGTAAAAAACACCTCTGTTTTCTGTGAAAAAATGTGATGTGTCCACGTTGTGTTTTGGGCCATTTTCTTTCGTGGGTGCTAGGCCTACCCACACAACTGAGGTACCATTTTTATCGGGCGACTTGGGTGAATGCTGGGTGGAAGGAAATATATGGCTCCTCTCAGATTCCAGAATTGCTGTCACCGAAATGAGAGGAAAAAGTGTTTTTTTGGTTAAATTTTGAGGTTTGCAAAGGATACTGGGTAACAGAACCTGGTCAGAGCCCCACAAGTCACCCCATCTTGGATTCCCCTAGGTGTCTAGTTTTCAAAAATGTGCTGGTTTGCTAAGTTTCCCCAGGTGCTGACTGAGCTAGAGGCCAAAATCCACAGGTAGGCACTTTGCAAAAAAACACCTCTGTTTTCTGTGAAAAAATGTGATGTGTCCACGTTGTATTTTGAGCCATTTCCTTTCATGGGCGCTAGGCCCACCCACACAAGTGAGGTACCATTTTTATCGGGAGACTTGGGGGAACACAGAATAGCAAAACAAGTGTTATTGCCCCTTGTCTTTCTCTACATTTTTTCCTTCCACATGTAAGGCAATGTGTAAAAAAGATGTCTATTTGAGAAATGCCCTGTAATTCACATGCTAGTATGGGCACCCCCGAATTCAGAGATGTGCAAATAACCACTGCTTCTCAACACCTTATCTTGCGGCCATTTTGGAAATACAAAGGTTTTCTTGATACCTATTTTTCACTTTTTATATTTCAGCAAATGAATTGCTGTATACCCGGTATAGAATAAAAACCCATTGCAAGGTGCAGCTCATTTATTGGCTCTGGGTACCTGGAGTTCTTGATGAACCTACAAGCCCTATATACCCCCGCAACCAGAAGAGTCCAGCTAACGTAACAGTATATTGCTTTAAAGAATCTGACATTGCAGGAAAAAGTGATAGAGTAAAACGTGGAGAAAAATGGCAGTTTTTTCACCTCAATTTCAATATTTTGTTATTTCAGCTGTTATTTTCTGAAGGAAACACTTGTAGGATCTACACAAATGAACCCTTGCTGAATTCAGAATTGTGTCTACTTTTCAGAAATGTTTAGCTTTCTGGGATCCAGCATTGGTTTCTTACCATTTTGGTCACTAACTGGAAGGAGGCTGAAAGCACAAAAAATAGTAAAAATGGGGTATGTCCCAGTAAAATGTCAAAATTGTGTTAACAATGTGGGTTTTCCAATTCATGTCTGCCTGTTCCTGAAAGCTGGGAAGATGGTGATCTTGTCACCACAAACCCTTTGTTAGTGCCATTTTCAGGGAAAAAACCACGAGCTGCCTTCTGCAGCCCTTTTTTCCATTTTTTTGGAAAAAAACAAAATGTTCACTGTATTTTGGCAAATTTCTTGGTCTCCTTTAGGGGAACCCACAAAGTCTGGATACCTCTAGAATCCCTAAGACATTGGAAAAAAAGGACGCAAATTTGGCGTGGGTAGCTTATGTGAACAAAAAGTTATGAGGGCCTAAGCGCGAACTGCCCCAAATAGCCAAAAAAAGGCTCGCCACTGGAGGGGGAAAAGGCCTGGCAGCGAAGGGGTTATATTGTATCCCTGCATTTTACTTACATCCTTTTTTCAATTTTCCAAAACACAGAGTTCAAGTTCATTTTATAAACCTTAGTCTGCTGAGTTACATAAAGAAGAGCCCAATACTTACTTTACTGCCGCTGCATCTGCAAAAGCAGGATACTGACGAGTGAGTCAACAACACTAGTATACCCTTGTAGTGACAATACTACTAATTGTCAATAAGGAAGCAATAGGATTTACCACCGTCCACCTCTGCCGCAGCAGAGACTCTTCCCAAATCGGCTCCCGAAGCCACATCGGTGCTGTCACTGCTGATCCCACCACTGGTGGTCAGTGCAGCTAGAAAAAAAAAATACACAATGTAGATACCATATACGAGTCCCCCTATTGTTTTTTTTTTCTAATAGCAAAATACAACCAAAAATACATTACTATATTTTGGGTACTGGTCCTCTTCTATCATAATATCAGGAGGGCATTTTGTTGTTCGGAAATTTGTTAAAAGTAGGGGTGTGTGGGTAGCTCCATTCCTTTGGTGGAGCTAACGAAGAATTTGGAACTCCACACTCCACTTGGATCATGGAGTTGTCCAAAAAATCCGCTAACCCGGTCAGCGAAGTGGAGCTTACCTGGGGCGCACTGTAGCCCAGTATGGCCTGCACAGCACAAGTGCAGACGGTCTGCACTTGTGATGTGCAGCCAATGACTGGGCTGCAGTGCACACCAGAGCAGAGGAAGGAGCCAGCCCTGCTAGGAGGAGGACTTGTCGGAGAGGAGGACACCTGGGGAAGCCCCAGGTAAGTTCTCCTTTCCTTTTTGTCATTGTTTTTGCACACTGGTGCACAAACAAGGAATGAAACATCAGTTTTTGCTGACTACAGTCCTGGCCTGAATTTAGGCCAGGGCCGTAGGCAGTGAAAGGTGGAGGTTCAGGCCTCTTGTGTACCGACCTGTCCCATGTGCAGGCCACAGGTCAGGCTGGTGCACAACAGGTCTGGCAGCTTTCACTGCCTACGTCCCTGGCCTGAATTCAGGCCAGGGCCAAAGGCAGAGACAGAAAGGTGCCATTTCAGGCCTCTTGTGCACCGGCCTGCCACATGTGCACTGCACACGAGACAGGCCGAAGCACAAGAGGCCTGAAACAGCACCTTTCACTGACTACGCCGATCCTGAATGCACCCATCTCAAAGGCGCTAAGCAGGGTCAGGCCTGGGTGACCAGGCCCGACCCTGATTAGCGCTCTGGGATGGGTGCATTCAGGAGGACTCCGTGTGGCACAGAATTCCGGCTTTACTCAGATTTTATTTTCAAATCCACCAAATTCCGCTATGCCGGACTCCGTTCACTCCGCCCAAGTCTACTTCTCAGGAAACATGTGTAGAATACCTTACATGGGCATGCAATCTTCAGTACATGTGTTCTCTGAGCCTTACCAACACTCAACAAGATAAGATTCATAAGGGGAGAGGGAAGCAGAAGAAGGAAGCTACAGGCTACAGACAGACTATCAGTGCCAGACAGAAAGATAGATAGATAGAAAATAAGTAACTAGGATTAAGCAGGGATAATAAGATTTTACAAAACAGATAAATTGAAGTGGAGTTGGAAAAAGAATAGGAGACAGGCACAGTAAAAAGGTAGAAAATATTTCTAAGTGTGGAGTGACAACTTTTAGGGAAATAAATATTAGTATTAACAACAACAAGAGGACTTACCGGACCAGCAGACCCATCTGCCCCGGCACTTGTGGAGGGGCCACCTTCAGCTGCATTGCCCGCCTCAACAGCCCTCCTCCTGCCCCTGGATGCTAGATGATGTACAAAAAAAAAACATAGAAAAGATTAGTGGTACTGTTAATAAATAATCTCTCCAAGAATATTACTTTTTTAAAGGAAAAGGCAAACTCAGTAACATTTCTACATCAGAGGTTCAGGGATCCTGGATAACATAATAATATTAGTATCAAGGACCATTTTCCTATTTCACATTTTCTAACCCTATTCCTAATTTCCTAAACTACAGTTTGGAATTACTAATAACTTGCAATGAATGATTTCTACAGTTATCAATCTCTCAATGCATTAGGATGGATGCAAAACTACTACACATCACTGGGAAATTGCTTTCCAATCAGCACTGTATGAGCTACAAAAAAGAAAGGCACGGAGAAGTGGGAGAACATGCAAAATCACTAATACTAATATATTAATGATGACTATCTTTAGCAGGACACAGGAGTCAGGAGGAGTCTCTGCATTACTTCTTAATCAGCCCAAGCAACCGCCAAAAAGAAGTATAATAGGTAGCACTCAGCTAGCTGTCTAGATGACGATCACACAATAATATATTTGTGACATAAAGTTAACTTACCTGTGTGTTACTGAGCAGCATGCTTGCTATTTGGGAAGAAACTATTAACAGAGAGTACAACTAATAATAATTGATTTTTACTCACCGAGCACCACAACCTCTACATCTAGCAGGTCCAGCAGGTCCATCTCCCAATCCAAGATGTCGGCCCACCGGGTGCGTCAAATGTTGCTGGGTGTGCCAGACCCCAAAGCTGAGACCCCTCCCAGCGCTGCTGGCGCTCCCTGAGGCTGTACCCATATATGTGCCTGCCACCTGTTGCCAAGGTGGAAGGGAGGTGGTGCTGCACATTGAACACCAGGGCCTCCGAAAATATGGTGCGGGGCTGCACCCCTTGATGTACCCCTTGATCAAAAAGGAAGGCAGATGGCATATAGGGGCCTGGTGCTCTCCTGCTGTGCCATTACGCTGGGGACTTGGGAGGGGGGATGAGGAAGGAAGGATTAGAAAAAAGGAAGGGAAACATTTCAGAATAAAAGAAAAAGTTAAAAAGTTGCAAAAAAAACACAAAATTAGGAGAAAAGTTAAAATATAAAATGAGAAAGAGAAAAGGTAATATAATAAAAAGAAACTAGGCAAAAAAAGGTTTTAAAAGTGGGGGATGGGAAAGAAATAGATAGGATGAAAGTAGACCCTAGCATCATAACAAGCAAAAAACCCAAGATGACTACGCTCATGCGAACTGTGCGGTGCTGTTTGCATGAAAATTCAAGCACGAAATTCAACTTTGCGTTGCCAGTGATGTTAAATGTCAGGCAAACGGGTGTGGCAAGAAACTCCGCCTGCTAGTGGAACTCCGCGTAGTGCGACTGTTTTTTATTTTGCCTCCATATAGCTCCGAGTATCGCTGCTACTCGAACTCCACCCAGTCCTATTAAGGAGTGTCCTTTTTGGGCCACTTGGTTTTGAGGGATCAAGGCGAAGCACTGATGTCATTCCCCTTGTTTTCTTCTATAGGCCCTCAGCTGGGCCCCACATCCATGGCAGCCTCAGCTGGTTTATGGGTGCCTAGTCAGATTCTAACTACACAAGGAGCGTCCCATTGTACGGAGACCATAGTTCAAGCACTAAAGCAGATCATGGTTCCACAGTCAAACTTAAGAGTTTCGGCCCCCATACCTTTAACATACAGGTTTTATGTTCTCTCAAGTGTGGTCTGACTCTTAATGGACACAGTAGGTGGGGCTCATTTCCTATTGTCAACTGTTTCCATTGACTAATCCCATGTGTGGTGGGTCTGACTCCTTGAATACAACTCATCCCATTAACCCCAAACCCCTGCGTGGGAGCTCGCTAGTAGAAAGTTCCACAGGATCTTTTTAGGAGGTTTTCCCTTCTGTCAACTTATTAAGCTGGAATGTTGCTGGCCCTAAAGGCAAAATTAAGGACTCAGCTTGTTTAGATGTAGTAGGCCAGAATGATTATGTGGTACTGCAGGAAACGTGGGAAACAAATGTGGTTCTTTGCCCTGGTTTTACATGCCTCTCCTGTCCAGACACGCCCTCGAACATGGTAGATCAAAGAGGGAGCTTTCTGTGTGGGTTAGCATTAATCTTAAGGTGAATGAGTCAGTGGTATAGTCTGGACACCCAGCTTTTATGGCCATATTGGTTAAGGATGTGTCAAGTAGTTTTCCTTTTTTAATTGGTGAACTTTTATAACACTGATTTCTTGGAATTTATCTGTAGTCTTTAGAAACATTTGTTCACTTTTTTAGCTGATTTAAAACACAGGGGTCCACGGGACCAGATCACAGAGGGGAGGAATCCGGGGGGGAGGGGTACTTTGCCACCCATGATCTTGTGGATGTATTGGAGTGGTTTTGTGAGATGAAGACACTGGCCTTGCTCATGGCTCAGGGACGCCCCTCAATCATTGGTTACATTTTCTCTACCCGCAATCGCTTAATAAGCTTTGCCCAAGGAAAATATTCTTGCCATGGAATGGAGTGACCATAATGTCCTACATTTGGAGGGCCATTTCCCAGTGCACATGGTGATATCCCTGGAGGTTTTGAGCCATCTCACTCAGCTCACAAGGGATAGTTTAAGGTTGGTGTGGCATGTGCAAGACCCAGGGGTCTCACTAAGGGAGCTTTTAAAATCTCACTTGGCAACCTTCCTGTTATGTTTGTCTGAGGTGCAAGTGGATGGTATGTTTAGTCATTTCAATCTCTTAAATCATTGCATCAGGCAGTCTTTGTTGCAACCTGTTAAGACTAGGCCAGAAACGCCCTAGTGGTTTGATAACCGTTGTTATGCAGCCAATCGCAGGCTTAGGAAGGTGCTGTCTGATAAACCTAAAGACCCCATTGTGGTGTGTGAGGCTCGTAGGGCCTATAAATGCACCATTAGGAACAGAAAAAAGGAGCTGTTACAGAACTGGGATCTATAGTTAGTTACCCAGTAAACAATTCCAAGAACCTTTGAGAGTTGGTCAATAGGATCAAATCTAGAGTTGTCCCAGCAAATTCCTTTCCCTTCTGTAATGTCTCTGGACCCAAATGGGTCCCTCATTTTAATAATATTTATAATCTTGGTGATGAGAGCCTTAAGGGGCAGTTAAAAGCCAGACTAGCTAATTTGCTGACACTGTATATCACCCTGGATGAAGTAACCTTGGCAATCAGGCAAAGCCCCAATAGTAAAGCCCTGGGCCCAGAAGGAGTCCTTATGGACTTGATTAATTGTAATATCAAGGTGTGGGGACCTTGTTAAGAAACACCTTCAATAGACCCTTGGTTAGGCCGATTCATGAATCCTAGTATCTCTTCAAAATCGTTTACATTTTTAAGAAAAGGGATTGTAATTCACCTAAGTGCCACCACTCATCTCCTCAATTGACAGATCGGTGAAAATCATTGAGAGGGTGATCTTCATCGGCTCAAGTCCTGGGTGAATGGCAACAACATCTTATTCCCCTATCAATTCAGTTTCTGCATAGGCCTGGGCACAGTTGAATACTGTTTAAATTTTAAATCTACATTTGATAGTTGGCAAATACACTATCGCCAAGCACTGTCACTGTGGCCCTCATTCTGACCCTGGCGGTCGGTGATAAAGCGGCGGCCAAGCCGCCAACAGGCCGGCGGTCTAAAATATGCAATTCTGACCCTGGCGGGAACCGCCATTACAGCCCGCCGTATTAACACTCCGCCCGCCACGGCGGTACAAACAAACAGCGCGGCGGTCCCCGCCAACAGCCAGGCGGCAGACAATGTACCGCCCACCCTATCACGACCCACCAATCCGCCACCTTTTCCGGGGCGGGAGTACCGCCGATAAGAACACGGCGGAAACAGACTACGAACGGGAAAACGCTCACCTCTACGCACTCCACGCGAGATTCCGGCAGTATGGAACCAGAGTTGCAGGTCATCCCCGCACTCCTATACCTGCTCATATACCAGGAGCACGCCCGGCGGCGCGGAAGACATCGGTGAGTACTGCACCTACGACACAGGGGAGGGAAAAGATTACCGGCACACACCCACCCACCCACACCCACTACAACACACACATCAATGCATTCCCACAGATCACTGTCACAACCCACAAACCCCCCCTTCCGAAATAATGCAAAGACCAAAAGAAGAGATCATAAACGGGCAGATATATTGAAATATGTACACCAGTAATCCCAATAAATAAATAAACTATGTACAAAATATACACAGCTACTAAATGTAGTCCAACCACTGTCCGTGGATCACAGGGGTCCTGTGCAAAGGGGCAAGGCCCAGTCCCACGACAAGAACTCCACGGAGAGAACACTGCAGGGGCATCAGAAAGAAAATAGGACAGGCACCTCAGGGGGAAGGGAAGGGGGGGCACCTCAGCCACTTGAGTACACAACGCCAGATCCACGAGGGGACTCCATGACCACTGGGCCATCCTGGGGAGTGCTAAGCCACAGTCCAAACAGTCCATACAGTGGGTGGCCTGCCCACTGGGCCATCCTGGGGAGTGCAAAGCCACTGTCCATACAGTCCATACAGTGGGTGGCCTGCCCACTGGGCCATCCTGGGGAGTGCAAAGCCACTGTCCATACAGTCCATACAGTGGGTGGCCTGCCCACTGGGCCATCCTGGGGAGTGCAAAGCCACAGTCCAAACAGTCCATACAGTGGGTGGCCTGCCCACTGGGCCATCCTGGGGAGTGCAAAGCCACTGTCCATACAGTCCATACAGTGGGTGGCCTGCCCACTGGGCCATCCTGGGGAGTGCAAAGCCACAGTCCAAACAGTCCATACAGTGGGTGGCCTGCCCACTGGGCCATCCTGGGGAGTGCAAAGCCACAGTCCATACAGTCCATACAGTGGGTGGCCTGCCCACTGGGCCATCCTGGGGAGTGCAAAGCCACTGTCCATACAGTCCATACAGTGGGTGGCCTGCCCACTGGGCCATCCTGGGGAGTGCAAAGCCACAGTCCAAACAGTCCATACAGTGGGTGGCTTGCCCACTGGGCCATCCTGGGGAGTGCAAAGCCACAGTCCATACAGTGGGTGGCCTGCCCACTGGGCCATCCTGGGGAGTGCAAAGCCACGGTCCATACAGTCCATAACAGACCCCACTGCCACTGGAGGAGGCAAGTTGGCCAGAGGACATCCTGCAGCCCTGCCCGAGATAGATCCTGCCCTGCCACGTCTGCCAAAGGGCCAGCGGTTCTTGCCTTGAAGGGCCCAGTTCAGCGGTTCTTGAGACGGCGGGGCCCAGCGGAGCGGTGCTTGAGACGGCGGGGCCCAGTTCAGCGGTTCTTGAGACGGCGGGGCCCAGTTCAGCGGTGCTTGAGACGGCGGGGCCCAGTTCAGCGGTCCTTGCCTTGAAGGGCCCAGTTCAGCGGTTCTTGAGACGGCGGGGCCCAGTTCAGCGGTTCTTGAGACGGCGGGGCCCAGTTCAGCGGTTCTTGAGACGGCGGGGCCCAGCGGAGCGTGCTTGAGACGGCGGGGCCCAGTTCAGCGGTTCTTGAGACGGCGGGGCCCAGCGGAGCGGTGCTTGAGACGGCGGGGCCCAGTTCAGCGGTGCTTGAGACGGCGGGGCCCAGTTCAGCGGTTCTTGAGACGGCGGCCGGTCTATGGCCAACTGCTCATTGCCTGGTGGTGCCCTCCTGGGCAGCGGGGATGGTGCTCCTTCAATGCCCACCTGGGCTGTGGGTGGTGGGGCCCTCCTGGCCAGCTGGGCTGGGTCCTCCCTGGGCAGCGGCTATGGGGGTGGTGGGCTCTCCCGGGGCAGCTGTGCCGGTTCCTCCCGGGGCAGCGGCTATGGGGGTTGTGGGCTCCTCCTGGGCAGCAGGCCTGCTGCCTGACCTCTCCGACTTGCTGCCCTTGCCCTCCTTAGTCGTGGGCCTGTGGCCCTTTCCTCCCTTTGGAGCTGTGGCTGGTGACTGTCTCTGGGTGGTGTCCGGGGGGGATGTAGAAGGCGGGCTCCTGCGGCGCCCCTTCCGCCTTCTGCTCCTCTTCCCAGGGGGTGGGCTGGCTGTCCCCTTGCTGCTGGGCGAAGATCCAGACATGCGGGCTGGTGGGCTCCAATACCCCTGCACCCTTGTCAAGGGGGCTGCAGGGCTGGTGGTGGCTGAGGTGCTCTTCTTACCCCGACGAGAAGGAGGGGGGGGCTCAGGGTCAGGAAAGAAGTTAGTAGTGGCGAGGAAGAGTTTCTTGGGACAATGGAGAGTGGTAGGTACAGTGGGAATGGGAGTGGAGGGAGAGGATGTGGTTGTAGGTGAGTCACGTTTGCTGTCTTTGGGTGCAGGTGCAGGAGGGATAGGCTGTCGTGAGGTGGATGGCTGTTGGGTGGGTGGGTGGCTGCGTTTGTGTGGTGTGGAAGAGGGGGTGACAGACACAGTGGGAGAGGACACAGGGGACGTGTAAATGGCAGTGGGGGTGGTGACTGCACGTGTGCGGACTGGAGTGGAGGGTGTGCTGGTGATGGAAACACTGGCTGATGGTGAGGTGAATGGAGGTGTGAGTGTAGAAGTCACAGGGAGGGAGGAGGGAGACGAGGAGGTGGGGGTCACAGAGGTGGTAGTGACTGTTGGCATGTCTGCATCGGAATGTTGCGTGTGTGAATGTCTGCGTGATCTGTGGTGCTTATGTTTGGATGAGCTTCTCTTGGGTGTTGAGGTGTGTGCAGGCTGGTCTGATGGTGTGGGTGGGACAGGCAGAGGAACAGGAGACTGGGAGGAGGGAGTTAGTAGAGGGAGGCAGGAGACAGGGACAATGGCTGCCGTCAGTGCTGAGGCCAGAGCCTGGAACGATCGCTGATGGGCAGCCTGACCCGAATGAATGCCCTCCAGGTACGCATTGCTGCGATGAACCTCCCTCTCCACCCCCTGGATGGCATTCAAAAGGGTAGTCTGCCCAACAATGAGCGTTCGGAGGAGGTCAATGACCTCCTCACTGAGGGCAGCAGGGGTAACAGGGGCAGGGCCTGAGGTGCCTGGGGCGAAGGAGATGCCCGGCTTCCTGGCAGAGCGGGCACGGGGCGAACGCTGAGGGGCTGCTGGGAGGGCGGAGATGGTGCGCTGGGTGGCGGCTGTACCTGTAATGGCGGGGGGCACGGATGGTGCCACCCCCGCAAGGGAGCCCCCTTCCGAGGACGTGTCCGTGTCGCTGCAGGGTCCAGTTGTCCCCGTCGTGGAGCTCCCCTCGCCCTCCGTCTCACTGGTCCAGTCTGACTCTGTGGCATGGCCCTCCTGGGCCATGTGAGATGCAGCTCCCTCCTGCCCCGATGCCACTTCTCCTCCGCCTGATGATGCTGATGCACACAAGCACAGAAAGACAAACAAAAAGGGGGGGGGAGAGAGAAATAAAGGGATATTGAGTAGATGGATCTCCGGTACAGTTAGCGGACATGACAGACACAGATGCCCCCTGCACTAAGTTGCGCACTTGTGGTCCGCTACGCATTCCGTGGAACATGCCCTACACGCCTAGATTTGACAAATGCACCCATGGATGACACGGCCCAGGGATGGCTGTACTGACAAACTACTGAGGGTGGTGGCTGGGGACACAGGGGCTTACGGGGGTGCCCAGCCTACAGATATCGCCCTGGCCTAGGGGGACCCCCAGCCCTCCTCCCCCACCCAGACACCTCCACTGCGCGACAACAGAGTAGATAATGCTTGTACTCACCCCCTTGTGTCTGCTGTGCTGCCCTCACGCGCCCATCCAAATCAGGGTAGGCCACCGCCAGGATCCGGAACATCAGGGGGCTCAGTTGACGGCAGGCACCCCACCTACGTTGGGAGGCCATCCCCAGCAGAGACTCGGCGGTCTTCTTGGTCCCGCGGCGGATGTCCTCCCACCTCTTGCGGCAGTGGGTGCCCCGTCGATGGTGGACCCCCAGGGTCCGGACTTCCTTGGCGATGGCACGCCAAATCCCGATCTTCTCATGGGCGCGGACCTATGTGACACGTACAGGGAGGGAGAAATACCACGTTCAAGTTTGTCAGCATTTTCCTTGCCAGTGGCCCAACGCCCCCCATCCCCGCCAGGCCCCCCGCCATGCCCCCCGCCAGGCCCAACATGCCCCCCATCCCCGCCAGGCCCCCCGCCATGCCCCCCGCCAGGCCCAACATGCCCCCCATCCCCGCCAGGCCCCCCGCCATGCCCCCCGCCAGCCCCAACATGCCCCCCATCCCCGCCAGGCCCCCCGCCATGCCCCCCGCCAGGCCCAACATGCCCCCCATCCCCGCCAGGCCCCCCGCCATGCCCCCCGCCAGCCCCAACATGCCCCCCATCCCCGCCAGGCCCCCCGCCATGCCCCCCGCCAGGCCCAACATGCCCCCCATCCCCGCCAGGCCCCCCGCCATGCCCCCGCCAGCCCCAACATGCCCCCCATCCCCGCCATGCCCCCCGCCATGCCCCCCGCCAGGCCCAACATGCCCCCCATCCCCGCCAGGCCCCCCGCCATGCCCCCCGCCAGGCCCAACATGCCCCCCATCCCCGCCAGGCCCCCCGCCAGGCCCCCAAGCCAGCCAGTGGCCCCAAATCCAGATTGAATTAAACTCACTTGTTGGTCTGGAGGACCGTAGAGTAGCGCATACTGGGGGAGGACCCCATCCACAAGTTTCTCCAACTCCTCTCCAGTGAAGGCAGGGGCCCTTTCCCCAGGCGCAGCAGCCATTGTCCCTTCCAGACCGAGGTCACAGCAACACTTGCAGTATAGGTCCTCTCCTGTGAAAGTTCAAGTCGCAAGTGGATAAGTAGATAGAAAATGGCGGTCACGTCCGCGGCGGTGCGTACCGCGGCGGTGCGTCCCGCCACCGCCGGCGCCCTTCGCCATTGGCTCCTGAAACCCATAGGCTTCAATGTTAACCAATGCGGCTTCGCGCCGCGGTCTTCGCCCGCCGCCCGCCGCGGTGTGCCACGCCAGCGCATTGACCTCACATCCCATTGTCACACTTCACAGGTCAGGCAGCCGCCATTTCCAGGGCCCACATGGCTCAATTTCAACTGCGTCACACAGGCCTAGGCCTTGCATAGCCACTCAGACACGCCATTCACTGCATTGAGAATCGTTTACTGTGCTAGCTGTGAGTACGTACCTGTGGGTTGCTTGACTGTGTGCTCCATGTTGTCCTTCCTAGGCACCGTCCGCTGGGTTGGGCGAGGAGACGGATGAATCCTCCCGTGTACCGACCGCTGGTGGACCTGTCGACAATGGAAGAACGCCACATTATCCTGACCTACCGTCTTAACCGTGCCACTATCCATGAACTGTGTGCCCAGCTGGAGCCCGACCTGATGTCCCCCATCCGCCAACCCACAGGGATTCCCCCTCTGGTGCAGGTCATGTCAGTACTCCATTTCTTGGCAAGTGGGTCATTTCAGACAACAGTGGGAATTGCTTCTGGGATGTCTCAGCCCATGTTTTCGAAGGTGTTATCCAGAGTGTTGTCTGCCCTGATGAAATCCGTGAGGAGCTACATCATTTTCCCTGAGGTGGGCGAATTGGCTACAGTGAAGGGTGATTTCTACGCCCTTGGACATATTCCCAACGTCATTGGTGCCATTGATGGGACCCATGTGGCTTTGGTTCCCCCAAGGGACAGGGAGCAGGTGTACAGGAACAGAAAAAGTTACCATTCAATGAACATCCAGGTGGTGTGTTTGGCTGACCAGTACATCTCGCATGTAAATGCCAAATTCCCAGGGTCAGTGCATGACGCCTACATCCTAAGGAATAGCAGCATCCCTTACGTGATGGACCAGCTACAGAGACACCGTGTATGGCTAGTGGGGGACTCTGGGTACCCCAACCTGTCGTGGCTACTGACCCCAGTAAGGAATCCCCGGACCAGGGCAGAGGAACGGTACAATGAGGCCCATGGGCGTACTAGGAGGGTGATCGAACGCACCTTTGGCCTCCTAAAGGCCAGGTTTCGGTGCCTGCATATGACAGGTGGATCCCTAATGTACTCACCTAAGAAGGTGTGTCACATCATCGTGGCCTGCTGCATGCTTCACAACCTGGCTTTGCGCCGCCAGGTGCCTTTCCTGCAGGAGGATGGTCGAGACGGTGGTGTTGTGGCAGCTGTGGAACCTGAGGAGAGTGACGAGGAGGAAGACGACGGGGCTGAAACAGACAACAGGGACAGAATCATTGAACAGTACTTCCAATAGGACACAGGTAACATTTCAAAGATAATTTAGTAAATGTGAACTACTCTCCTGCATCTCTGCTGCCTGTCTATTTGCCCCAGTGTATGATGACTGAGTTGTGGCTTTTCCCTCCCTATTTCAGATCTGGGGTCCCCACTACGAGTCCTGTGCTTCGTTTCCCCATGGACTACAGCTTTGTGGCAGCTGTTTGTTGACTTCACCATGTACAAGGACATATTTGCACTGTCATGTCAATTACAATATATTGAAATCACAGCCAGACTCCAGATAGTTTTGTGCAAAATAGGTGTTTATTTAAGTGCTCAAAATGGGATGGGTGGTTTCAAGTGGGTGGGGGCTATGGTGAAGGAATGTCCATGGCAGAGTCCAGAGTAACAGTCACACAGGTGCATTGTCCAGAGGCCTGTGGAGAGATGGAGCATGGGCAGTTCAAGGATGGACAGGGTGACAATGTGGGACAGTGGGATGACATCAGGTGGTATCCATTGCTGGCGGGGATCTTGACATCCTACTCTGTCTTCTTGCGAGATCTCAGGGCCCTCTTGCGGGGTGGTTCTTCTCCTGCAGGAGGTGGGGGTCTTGTGGGCTGCTGCTGTGCGGGGGCCTCCTGTCCACTAGCGCCGGCAGAGGTGGTTGGCTGTTCTTGGTCCAGGCTATTGGCAGGGGCCCTTGGGTGTTGTTGAGTGTCCGCCCTGGTGTTGACGAGGTCCTGCAGCAGCCCTACCATGGTAACCAGGGTGGTGTTGATGGCTCTGATGTCCTCCCTGTACCCCCGATAGTGTTCCTCCTGCAGTACCTGGATCTCCTGGAACCGGGCCAGTACCGTCGCCATCGTCTCCTGGGAGCGGTTGTATGCTCCCATGATGGTGGTGAGGACCTCGTGGAGAGTGGGTTCCCTGGGCCCGTCCCCCCCCTGTCGCACAGCTGCCCTCCGAGTTGCCCTGTTTCCCTGGGCCTCTGCCCCCTGGCCGGTGTGCCCACTACCACTGCCCCCAGGTCCCTGTTGTTGTTGGGGTGGTGGGTTATCCTGGGTGCCCTGTAGTGGTAGACACACCGCAGATTGACGCGCCCTGGAGACAGAGGCATGGGCCCGCTGGGTGGGAGCTGTGCTGGTGTTCCCAGAGGGGTTTGGGTCTGTAGTGGCCTGGGCCTGTGTGAGGGGAACCGACTGTCCAGAGGTCCCCGATGGTCCGGGCTGGTCATCGGTGTCCAGGTCGACAGAGCTGCTGTCATCGCTGACGGCCTCTTGGGTGGGGGGGTGGAGAATTCTGGCCCCTCCGCCGCGGTGTGTTGACGGTCGGGTCCTGCAGGGGTATAGAGGTATGGTTATAGTTTCAATGTGTGGCATATGGGTGTATCTATGGGTTCTCGTGTCCCCAAGTGCTGGCATTCGTGTGTGGGGGCTTTGGTGAGGGTGGCTTGTGGGGGGGATGTGTATATGCATTGGGCATGCTTTGGTGATGGGTGTCCATGCTTAGTGGACGCATGCAGGCCTAGGTTTTGGGATGTGTGGGTTGTGATGGTGAGACATTGGCGGGGAATAGGTGTGCTGGGGGTGGGGGTGAGGATGGTGGTGGGGGTGAGGATGGTGGTGGGGGTGAGGGTGGGGGTGAGGATGGGGGTGGGGGTGAGGGTGGGGTTCGAGGATGGGGGTGAGGGTTGGGGTATGATTTGGCATGCAGGTGGGGGGGAAGCAGTAGTGAAGCTTCAACTTACCAGTATCCATTCCTCCGCCGACTCCTGCGAGGCCGTCAGGATGCAGGATGTTCAAGACTTCCTCCTCCCATGATGTGAATTGTGGGGGTTGAGGTGGGGGTCCTCCGCCAGTCTTCTGCACGGCGATGTTGTGCCTGGATACCATGGAACGCACCTTCCCCCGTAGGTCGTTCCATCGCTTCCTGATGTCTTCCCGATTTCTGGGGTGCTGTCCCACAGCGTTGACCCTGTCGACAATCCTCTGCCATAGCTCCGTCCTCCGGGCAATGCTGGTGTATTGTATCTGTGTGCCGAACAGCTGGGGCTCTACCCGAACGATTTCCTCCACCATGACCCTGAGTTCTTCGTCTGTGAAGCGGGGTTGTCTTTGGGGTGCCATGGGGTGGTGTGTATGATGTGTGGGGTAGAGTATGTGTAGTTAAGTGTGTTGAGTGTGGTGGTGTGTGTTGTTTTGTGTGTGGATAGTGTGTGGGTGATGGTGTTGAGTGGCTGTGGCTGCTAGTTTGTGGATGCTGGTGTCTCGCTCTGGCCTTCTTTCAGAATTTTGTGGCGTAGGGGTTTGTGGGTGATGTGGGTGTGTGTTTTATATTGTATTGTGTGTGTGGGAGTGGTGTGTGTATGTGTATCAGGTGTGTGGGATTCAAATCGTCCAATGTGGCTGAGTTTTGTTTGTTTGTGTGTATTCTGACCGCGGCGGTGTGTCCCGCCAATGGAATACCGCGTTTGAATGACCGCCGCGTGGATTCGTGGGTCGTAATGGCATGGGCGTATTTCTGTTGGCGTGGCGGTGGAGCTTTTGTCACCTCCACCTTTCCGCCGACCGCTGGTCTGGCGGTCGGTTGTGGCTGTCGGATTTTCGGAGGTTTGCCTTCTGCGGGTCAGAATGACCGTGGCGGGTTTCCGCGGCCGCGGCGGTGTTATGGCGGTCTTCTGACCGGCGGTAAGTGCATTTTACCGCCGGGGTCAGAATGACCACCTGTATCTGACTTTTATGGACCCATCAACTGCCTTTGACTGTGTCAACAGAATTAAACTTTGGCTGTTATTAGATCTGGGTGTGGAAGTACAGTTAGTTCATTTTCTATATTCCCTGCACATGAATCTGGCTGCTAGGGTATGGTATGGTAAGGCTGGGGAGTTATTGGGCTCACTCCCGTTGACAAGGGGGTGTTCCAAGGCTGTATCCTGGCCACACTGCTTTTCGTGGTTTACATTAACAAGTTGTGCTCTTCCTTGGTTACAGTCACAAGTGACATTCCAAAAATTAAGACTGCTTTTGCACCAGCACTGCTTCATTTAGACAATGTAGTCTTAATGAGAAGGACCCCGGGGACCCTTTGCTTGCTTGTAGAAGCCTTTGTCACCTTTATGAGCGAAATAAATTTGGTCACTAATTACAGTAAATTGCACATAATGGCTTGTGGCCCAGGAAAGAAACCCCCTGCTAAGGAAATGGTCAAGGGACATCCCCTAGATGACATTAGTGATTTCAATTATTTAGGGATTACCCTTTGCAATGCAGAGACATGGCACACACAGATCAAAAACGCACCATAAAAGCTTAGTAAAGCAGCTGGAGCAATTCTTAACTTACCTTTGGGAGATGGAAGGAGCATCATCTCACCAGTTCTTAATATTTATATTGGTCAGTGTGTCTCTGCTGCTCTTTATGGGAGCCAGATCTGGAGCCATGGAAATACTGATGTCTTATAGGCCAAAGAGAATCATATCTGTAGATGGATTATGCACTTGCCACCTTCAAGTTTGCATTTTATCCTGCACACAGAACTCAAACTTCTGTATATTAGTGGTCTGGTCAAGCTGTCACCACTTTTATTATGGATTAGCATATGGTCTAATCATGAGGCTAAGATAAATAGGGAAATATTTTTGGATTACTTGGTTTACTTGGTTTGAGACAACGGATCTACCATTCCATGGTCAGCATATACACATAAAATGTGGAGCCTTGACACTGTGAATCTTGTTGATTCCCTGGAAAGAAGCAGGAAATCTGATAAGAGAAAGACCAAACTATTGTTTTCAGACCACTGTTCTCCCAGAGACTTAAATGTGAATTTAACAAAAAAACAGTAACATTGTATTAGGATTTCCATGAATTTGAATACAATGTTTTGTATCACCCTTCCTTTTCACATGATGGGAAAGGTCTCTTATTTTCCATTTTAGGACTGGTGCTGTGGTGAGGCTTCTGAATTTTTTCAGGACTAGGCACTCATGCAGTGGCACTAGGAATAGTCTGTCCTTGAGATGATCACTCTGAGCAAACAATCATACATTCAATGTTTTTTGTATCTTTTTTAGACTTCATTTTAAAGCTTTTTTGAAACAGATCTCAAAACATTCATGTTTTAGGAAAAGTAATAATGTGCTGTTTCACTACCTTCTGTTAACAACTTATGAAGCGTGCTAGGGGGACTGTGCCTTTTAAAAGCTGTTTTAAGGCCAAGAAGTTCCATGGACGGTAAGAGGATGTGCTATACTTTTGTTTAAGGAGGCATTGGTTGCCCAGTTGCTCGTTTTATTGGCATATTGACATGGGTGCCTTTCAGGGTGGGTGGATTGCTGCCATTTGACAAATCTTAATCTTTGTATTTTTAGATGTATTATTTATCAGTCTTTTTACCCCCATCTGCTTTTTTATTTATTCATGTTTTTTTATGGCTACGTATCTGCTGAAACTGCTTGAATGTCACAGGTGGTCATTATGGCACTTGCGGTCTTCTAATCGCCAGGGCAAAGGTGGCGGTTCACCGCCAATAGGCTGGCGGTGAAGACTGCCACGTTATGAGTGTGTTAGGTTGACCTCTGCCAACCGGCCACATCTCCACTCATACCACCAGGGCGGTTGGGCCACAGAAAACCAATGGCGGTATTAGGAGCCGCCTTTCCATCAGGGTTTCCGAGGCAGTGGCACCACCACGAAAACCCTGGCTGAAAAGGCTACTGTGACAGTGAATTTCTTCCCTGTCACTGGTAGGTGACTCCCCCACACCCTAGCAAGTACTGAACTCCCCACTCCCCTTCCAAGCACAGCATCCCCCACTCCACCTCTAGGTACAGCACCCCCTCCAGGTATAGCACTCCCCTCCCCCTCCAGGGACCGTGCTCCCCTCCCCGCACACATGCACACTCACACAGAAACCCACACGCACCACACATACACTAAATCACCTACCCTTACATACACGCATTCACTCACACGCATCCATACTCGCATTCACCTCAGCACTCATACACGCATTCAAGCATGCACTCACACACCCATCTAAACACACATACAAACATGCATACTCACACCCATCCAAACACGAATACTCACACCCATCCAAACAACCATACTCACATGCAGACAAACGCGCATTCACCACAACACTCATATTCACATACACACACGCATACACACTTACATGCACATACACAGACAACACACACTCACACACGCACACATGCACAACACCCAACAACCCTTCCACTCCCCTCCCCTGTCTGACAATCAACTTGTCTGGTCCGGGGAGGAGGTCGTCCGGCAGGGAGCGGGAACGGGAGCTTCCACCTCCGGCAGTGCCCCACCATCAGGACACTAGCAGGCCATATTATTGCACATAATACTGCAGGTGGAGTCTTTCTGGTGGGGTGGAGCCGGTGGTAGAACCGCCCCAGCGCATGCACCCAGCAGCACGACTACTGCTGGATTTCCACCAAAAATGTGGCAGAAATCCAGCAGTACCAATAATATGTGGGTGGGAGATGCCAGCACTAGCGGTCTTCTGGCGCCCTTGGCTTTGGCGGTCTTCAAGGAAAACCAAGAGAGTTGTAATGAGGGCCATGTGAGTTTTAGCCTGCAGATCTTTACATGCTTATCTGAGAATTCCAAACTCTGCATTTAATTTCTCATATCTCTACTTTTAATTTGCCAACATATTTTCTCATATCAGATACCATTTAACAAGATACATGCAGTGAAATATCTCAGGAATTGCAAGAATCTGAGTCTTCTGAGTTTACTACTATTTGTTTTTTCTGTTTGATGTGTAGTAGCGGTCTTTACATCTGACAAAAAGTTCTTTTCACACACTGCACATTCAGTGCAAATGACATTGCTAAAAATGAAGGTGTAAAATCACGCTGAGATTGCACCAGAGCAATCTAAGATGTTAAAAAAACTTGTATGCAGTCTGACCTAATTTAGAAGCATATTTAAGAGCCCCTAGTGCCACCGGAGGGTGGCGCTATGCCCTGTGCACTTTTTGTGGCTTAACACCACCTTGTGAGTATGGCCCCTTCACAAGAAGCACTTTGCGTGGAAGGGGCATGCAATGGGTGTTGCTGTGGGCGAGTTTTTGTAACCCTGAGGCAGCGCCAAAATCTAACACCGCCCCAGGAGTAGCATTAGAGTGGCACAACAAGGAGAAATGCTTTAATTTCTCCTCAGTTTCTGCTCTTTTTATGTGGGCTTCATTTTGCAGCACAGATAGAAACAGCAAATTGCCATTTAAGATTGGATTTTTTCAGGAGGTGTTCTTTCCTGCAGAAAACAAATCTTCCCCTCAACACAGCCATTCATGCACTACAGCTCAAGGGTAGCTGTGTTGGCACACAGCAGCAAATTTAGTGCTGGCGCAGGATGAAACACAGGGTTGCACCGTATTCTAGTAAATATGGCACACCCCTGCATTTTGAAAACGACGGTGCACAACACTGTCAAATTTGGCACCGTTCTTTTCTATTAAATCTGGCCCTTAGTGTATAATAGACTAGTGTTAGAAATTGGGTTGTTGGTTGACTTGAATGTGAACCTTAGTCATATAACCACAGTCCTAGTCAGGGTAAGTGTCAAGAAAACCCTAAATCAACCCTTGTTCACCTTCTGGTAACTTGGCAGAGAGCAGTCAGGCTTAACTTAGAGGCAGTGTACAGAGTATTTGTGTAACACTTGACACAGTAAAACAGTCAAAAAAACACACAAAAAGATACTACATTAAGTTAGAAAAATAGATCTGATTTTAATAAACGAAAGACTACAACTACAAAAATCTAAAAAGGAGAACTTGAGATATTGACTTATAAAGGTTTTAGGTAAAAATAGTGCTAAGAAGCATAGATGCTAAAAGTGGTTATCTGGTAGAGCTGGACTGGGACAAAGTCAAAAATTCACGCTGACTGTGATGGAGTGTGGGTCAGAAACAGGGATCCAGTAAGGCCCACTGAATAAAAAGTACCTCAATCCAAGGTTGAAGAACATTTTGTGGATTCAGGTTGAAGATGTGCCACACAGCAGAGGGGTTGTATTAGTTCTGAGATGTGACGAGATGTGGCGAGGCTGCGGTGCAAGATCCTGATGTGTTGATGTTGAGGATCCTGTCAACTGTGCTTGCAATGCAAAGACCGGTGTAGAGGATGCATTGCGCAGTCGAGGTGATGCATCAATTTAGGTGAACGAAATGTGAAGATCTTGTTTCGGGGAAAAGCACTGAGCAGTGGTGGCTCTGAAGGCAATGTTTTTGGTCCAATTCATGTAGCAGCGGCCATGCACCGCTTCTGCTTAAAGATGTACTGCTCAGCCAAGGTTATGCATCGATTCAGCAGAGGATCTGTCAGTTCTGCTAGAGCAAACACCTTAGGCCCACTTCCAAGAGTCCAGGGCTGGGAAGGCACCACTTAGCAGGGCAGACTCATATAGGCAGAGCAGGATATTTGGCAGTGGTTTCTGCCCCAGTTACTTCAGATTAGAAGGCCAGCCAGCTTGCCCTTGGGGTCACTCTGTGTTCAAGTTATGCAGGTCCAGTCCTTCTGACCCAAGGCAGAGGAACAGCAGGCAGCAGGTCAGCACAGGAAGGCAAGAGTCCAGCAAAGCAAAAGTCTAGCAGTTCTTCAGCAGTGCAGCAGGCCTTCTTCCTGGCAGAGTATTCACAGCTCCAGAAGTGTACCGGAGTGATGGTGCCAGAGGTCCAGTATGTCTACCCAGTTGGGCCTTTAAAGTAGCAGAAGACGTCAAAGAGAGGCCTTTGAAGTGCTCAGAGGTCATGCCCTCCATACTCTGTACAGGGAATTATGCAGACCTTTATGTGGGGACATGGCACAGCTTATTCAGGTGTAAATGAGGCTTTGACCAGTTCCTCCCTCCGACCCTCCCAGGATGGCCAATCAAGTCACACCTAAGCTCGCATTGCGCATGGCTGTCTAAGGGCAATGCACAAAGCCAAGCTGTCATTCACCCCAGATAGGTGTTCAGAGTCAGGCAGCAGGCACCAAATGGCTACAGTTAGAAAAAGCCAACTTTGTAAAAGTGGCATTTTCAGAATTTCAGTTTAAAATCCGACTTCACCATAAATTGTGATTTTATATTGTTATTGCAGAGACACTAATCTCTTCCAGATTTTGAATTCCATGTTAAATATGTAATATGGTAACAAGTGTTATCCTATGGGAGAGATAGGCCTTGCTGTAGTGAATAACGGCTTTGGGGATTTCACTACCAGGACATGTACAACTTAAAAGTACATGTCTTGTCTTTCTAACATTGTTAGAAATGGGGTCTCTGATTGGAAGTCAGTTTGCACTCTGTCCAAGCAGGGACCCTCACTCTAGTCAGGGCAATGGAGAGATACACTCAAGATAACCCCTGCTCACCCAATTGGTAGCTTGGCACAAGCAGTCAGGCACTCTCAAAGGCAATGTGTTGTCGTAGTTTGGACTCTTGCTCTGAGCAAGACTGCTGGTCTCAGGATGACAGTACTTTCGTTTGTAGGTGACTAAGGGGGTTATTCCAACTTTGGAGGAAGTGGTAATCCGTCCCAAAAGTGACGGTAAAGTGACGGATATACCACCAGCCGTATTACGAGTCCATTATATCCTATGGAACTCGTAATACGGCTGGTGGTAAATCCGTCACATTTGGGACGGATTACCACCTCCTCCAAAGTTGGAATAACCCCCAAAGTCTCTTCCTACAACTATTTGTAAATGTTGTCCAAACCTTACCGGCTTACTAGCAGTCCCTCACCAAAAACACAATAGTAAAAGGTGATTTGTAGCAGTCGCTTACGCATGGATTCAAAATACAATATCTCAGGGTTGTCGTGGTTAAACGGAAATTACCCTTTTCTCACAGATTTATTATGTCTCATACAAACAAAGGCAATAACACAGATGCAGTAAAGTTATAATAGTTTTTATTCAACATAACTGCAATTTGTGAAAAGTTGCATGAACTGCAATGACTAGGATACTGAATATACCAAGCAACAGTATTGTAAAGAGGAGAGTCATTGTTATAAAGACCCCCACCATTATGCAATATATGAAAGAAATATATGTATATGTAAAAGATGGAATAAGCCCTAATACCCTAAGGAGAGTAGGTCTAACCTCCTACCTAAAAAGGAAGAGCTGGGTTCGTTAAACCTAATCTGCCAAAACCGTGTCCATGAGAGGAGCCCCCAACCCTCGTTACCTTGGAATGAGGTCTCTATCTCAGACTCCGCAGGGACACGAAGACTGGATCAGTGTCAAGATGACTGCAGCATCGGTATCAGCGATGGTGGCGATGCCCTCTGGTCGGAATCCCTCTGATTATCTGTCTAAAAGTGTGTTGTATTTATACAGATCTACAAGGTCCCCTGACATAAGTGTTATTCATAACAATAGATAACAGGCATGCCTGGGACGGCAATTAATATCAACAATCGCTCGAAAGTATAGAGAGGGAAAATCCCTAAGTGTGAATGCCTACTGTATGTTTGTCTTTCGTGCTTGATCTTGACGCCTTGGCCCAGTGACACTGATAATAGAACCCATAACAAGTGGCCTAACTATAAACAAGGCCGCCATTTTAAAGGAAATAAATAATTAAATGGACTAAGCCAGAGCAAGCTAAGTAGGTTAAAAGTCACTGGGTGACGGGGGCACGAGTTTACAAGCCTACGGCTAAGCTAACTCCTGTTAACCCGTTAAAACAAACTAGGATTCACCACACCCTCCCCATTGCCGTAACAGGTATGATGAAGGTAAAGAAAACCCAATCGTTAAAAAGCTGCTACTGAACTAAAAAGCCAAAAAACTTAACGAAAAAATAAATGCTGTGTTATAAAATTCGTTTCTAAAAAACATTTCAGAGACTTTAATATCAACCATGACAAGTTTCGCAAACTTTTAGTATAATTGCTTTTTTGATTATAATCGGGAATTGGCAAGCGAATTCATCAAATTATGTGCTATATGCAGGATCTTGAAGAATGTCATCGAAGTCACCATTCAAGGATCTCAAAAATGAATCAACATCGTCTGAAGTGAAATCGAGAGCTGGACGGACAAACGGATCCACAGAGCAGAAGTGAGCCATAGTCATCGGTGTATCGACACTCGCTGTAGTGTCCTCATCCATGTTAGATCGAATAACAGAAGGCTCATAGGTGGCCTCGCGGAGCAACCTCAGTCTCAAGGAGCATGACCGTGTATGAACCCTCATCGGGGACATCAGCAGTTCGTGGTCCACAGGAGATGTCGGTGCAACAGCAAGACAGACCATAGGCAGATGTTCAAAGAGACACCATATGCAGCGGAACACCAGTTGTACGCACCACAGTAGAGGCCGGAATGACAATGACCAGTCAAATTCCAGTTCCACCAGCAAAGGCGTACCGAAGATCCGAACCATGCGTTCACGGCACAGCGGCGTTGACGGGAGCGGCTCCATTGCTCTGTGTCGCTGGAAAAAAACAACCACCGCGAATCAGAAAAAATAGCAGTAGTAGTCCGCCAATTAAAGCCAAAATAATTGGAAAGCCACCAAACACACTGGAAAAAAGTGAATGGATGGCTGATGGGATGACTCCGAAGACAGTCTGGAAGATGGACACGAAACCAGACCCGACAGCCTTAAAGAAATGAACAATCCCAGTTGTGCTTGAAGCATTGAATATTCTGGACACCAACTCTCCAAAGTGTTTGGGGAAATCGGTATTTAAAAGGGATTGTATCTCGGCTGATGATCTCGCAACCTGGAGAGCATACGTCTCTTTTGCGGATGTCAAGGCAACCTGTTTTTGAAACAATAGCGCCTTCAGTCTACTCAACTTGTCATAGTTCACATTAATAGTATCAATGTGGGGCCACATTTCAGATACTTGTATCTCTCGTGTGGGGGGAAACAAAACATGGCCACAACACGTAACGACCTTCGTGACTAAGATTGCGTAGGCAATTCCAGGTCGCAAGCCGCAACAGCTGTCATCGCTCAGAAGAACATAACTCCCATTAGAAAGAACATGAAACACTGAACGAATCAAGGGGACGGGAGTACCCTTCAGAAAACAGGCCAAATTTGCGACCCCCGCATTGCAAAGACCGTGAAGAGAGACCTGTTTGCATATCATGGAATGACGAACAGTAGTCTCACATTCACTTCCGCTAAGAAAGACCTCTTGTTCGCCGTTCAGACATCGATACTCAAAGGGCAACTCCCACTCTTCCTTAATAAAGCTAACTCCTAGCCGTTCATATAGTCCCACTGCAAGATGTTTCAGGCAGCTTGAGAAACGAAACGTTGAAAACGGTATATTAATAATGCTGTGTAAGAGCCAGATAGTTGAAGGACTCTCTGCTACCGTGAAGGCCAACTTATCTAATTTTTCTACTTGAAGCAAGGTGAAACGAGCCTCTCTTTTAGCCATTGTCACTTGTTCCCCGGAAAAATTAAAAGCAGCGAATATTTCACTCCCATTAAGGTATTTCCATGGAATGTTGCCACTTTTCAGCGTCTGCAATGCCCAACTCAGCTGCATGATGGAACGCAGCTGTGTTTGCCCATCATATAACCGAGACAAATCAGTCTGAGTGATATCAATAGCAGATGACACTATATTCGACAGGGAATAAATCCTGTTGGATAGCGTGTTCATGCCATTGTCGAGAACAGCTAATGTGTTTTCCAAATTTTCATTATCAAGTTGCCGTAAACGTGCAGCATCCTCAATTTGAGAAAGTCTCCAAATTTCATTATACATGGCATATAAAAACCGTTTCGAGCGTCGTTTACTAGGACCTAATAGGAAATCTTGTAGGTCTATACTGTCAGAAAGAGTATTCAGGTGTTGTTTCACCGCTGTTAAGGTGTTCGTTTGTACCCATTGTTGGCACAGCTTGCCCACACTGTATGTTGTGATTATACCAGCATGCTGACCTGACAAAAAGTGAGGGTCTGGTCTATGAATGGAAAAACCCCCTGAAGAGTTCAAAAAACGCCCCTGACACTCATCAGTATCGGTGGGCCATACCAACCATCCCCCGGGACTGGAAAGTGAAGAATTATAATCACCAGCCTTCACCAATGCATCTAACCTTTCCTCAGAAACATTTAGAAAGTGTTGCCAATCTTTAAATTTTGTCGGTGTAGGGATACTGGGCGTGTTTAGATCCTTTATTTTAGCTAATCCCAGACATGATGTCTGCTCAACAGTGTCATTTAAAAAAATCATTTGTACAGGAATTAAACAAGCTCGAAACAAAGCCTCCCTACCCTGTATCTGCCAATCTTGCGTCCCCCATACACTCTTCAAATCGATAGTGTTCTTCCAATATTCATAACCCTCAATAGAAAGTCGGGAAACAAAGGGATCTGAATAAATCAGTTTTGTATCCGTTAGCAACAGTTTTCTAATGTATGTTTTAGGTAATTTAAAATAATAAGATTCAGCTTTCGTTGTATTATGCCCAGAAAAGTATGTGAATTTGTCACTGTAATACTTTGGACTCCCCACCCGTGGTGTTGAACAATGTTCCCATTGTGTGTAGTTAAAAAGAGGCCTATATCTAGTTGCACGGTGCAGGTAGTGATGTCCCCAATTATTATAGCAGAACATTTCACCATAATTCATTGTAAAATCATATACATCATCACTTCCAAAAGCGGAGTAGTCCTTCATTTCAGTTAGCATGTAATCCACTGTTTGGACATCCCAATCATCAGAGACAACATTAGGTGTAATAACATCAGACATAGAAATTTTGAACACGTATGGTATTTGAATTATCTCTGTAGGCCCGTATATATCGAACGGAACTTTGTCCCAAACAATCCCATCAGAAATTGGAATAGCTGTAATATTGACAGGGGACAAATCACGTCGGACCTTATGTGACGAAAGATGTGGTGTTAAAATTACATCAATAGTCTCCACTGAGGAGCGATCAGCAATATAGTGACCATTAATTAGTAAAAAGAAAACAGTCACAAAACCAACCCATAAAAACAATGCAATAAATGTCAAACAGAACCAGAGATAGTTCCATGGATATATCAAATAGTTCTTTTTAAGCCATTGATAGAACTTGCTACCTCTGGAAAGTTTGTCATTTTCAGTTGAGGATGAATCTGAAGAAAAATCATCAATGTCCACAAAATAGCCAGAGGAAGTCTCCGCAAACACAGGACTCATCTAATTCCCATCCACTGTTCGTGGATGTTCATGATAGATGACGTTACCAGTCGTGGAAGTGTTAGTGTAAAATACAGCCAAATCCTGTAGCGGTGCGTTCTCCGAAGTTGTCACAGGAACCAACAAAAGTTCATTTTCCGCCCTCCCCATGGTCGAGGAAGTGTCTGGAACAGCAGCTGACATAATTGCATAGTCAGTAGTAGCGATGGTCATCCTACTATGTAGAGGGATGTCCTGTTGGGTAGTGAGAGGGGATCGGGAACCACCCAAGGGACCTCCTGGTCTACTGTGAAGAATCGGCCACATGGTGTAATTTGATGTCATCAATGGAGATGAATCTGTTTGATTTGGAACCAGATAATGGCGGAAGGATGACAGTCCTGGTGCCTTTTATCCCCAAGACCGGTACAGGTGCTCTGTATGCTGGACCAAATTCTTTTTTCACAGCGATCTTCTCACGAACCAGATCCCCAACGCTAGGAATCCAGCCAGTCGAAGTTTTCGCCAAATCCCTTATTCCCAAGGTGGCAGCGCTTGCAGATGATTTATCATCACGGAATTGTTGAAGCTCCTGTAAAACAGCGAGAGGTTCTTTTATGTCAAATGGTGTTTCTGCTGCCACCATACCAGGGGCATCAAGATCGGGAACATACATAGTTGTCCCAAAGAGAACCTCATATGGAGACTTTCCCCCCAAGGACCGTCTTGGCAGATTATTCAGTGCTCTCTGGGCCCCATATAGGTGATGTTACCAACTACGGCCTGAACCTAATACTCGAGCTGTTAAGGACTGCTTTAGATCACGATTCCGCCCCTCTCCATGACCGAATTTCCCTCGGGATGGTATGGTGAGGAGTAATGGAGTTCAACACCCATCGTCCTTATGGTGTCCCTGAAAGCCTTAGAGGCAAATGCAGGGCCCTGGTCCGAATGGAATGCTGCAACCGCATATGTACCGATAAAGATCAGCAAATCTTTTATAACAGTCCGGGCGTCAGCCGAACGTTGTGGCCATACCCACAGGAATCTAGAACAGGAATCTACAGCCACTAAAATCTACTTGTATGCACCATCAGG
Source organism: Pleurodeles waltl (assembly GCF_031143425.1). Lineage (NCBI taxonomy): Eukaryota > Metazoa > Chordata > Amphibia > Caudata > Salamandridae > Pleurodeles > Pleurodeles waltl. Next base: position 164,165,378 of record NC_090451.1, on the reverse strand, counting down.
TTGCAAAGGACCACAATGGTCCAGGTACACACAATGGAGTGGTTTGTCTGACACTAAGAGAGATGTCTGCGGAGGGCGTCTGATATTCGAGCCCTTAATCTGCTGACAAATGTCACAGCAAAGGACATACTGTTTAGTCCGTCTGCATAGACCAGGCCACCAGTACCGTTGTTGTAGAATGGTGATAGTGGCCTGTATACCAGCATGTGCAGAAGCGACACCTTCATGTGCAGCTGTAATCAGTTCCAATCTTTGGTCTTCATTTGGGATCACTCGATCACCAACATCAGGAATTGTTGCAAAAGCAACATTCTGTGCACTGATATGATATGTATAGTTCGTAGGGTATCCTTTCGGAAGGGGCTTGCCTGCAGCCGAGGCTTTAACGGCAATCAGTATTTCATTATCCAACCTCGTCCGAGAATGAGTCACTGCAGCCACAGAAGCAGTAGCTACTGAAGCTTTGGCTGCTTCGTCAGCCAATGTATTACCGGCAACATGTATTCCTACACGTTGGTGCCCCAATGTATGAACTACATGGACACATGGCAGCTTATCCTTAAGATCAGCCACCCTTCCCCACAATATTTTGTGTTTAATGGTGTTCCCTTTAGAATCTCTAAACCCGTTCAGTATCCAATGATTGAGGTATTCATTGTATGACTGGACGCAGTAATACGAATCACAGACGATCAAAGTCTGTGTTCCTGGCTCTGAATGTTCGAGCGCTAGAAGAAGAGCCTTAAGCTCGGCCAACTGGGCTGTGCAGTCCCCTAAGGTCTGAGTGTACGTGTTATGAGGATGGAAAACTCCGTCTTCCATTACCCCGCACACGGCTGCGCAAGCTGCAGAGTATTGATGTTTAGTACCCACAGCCGGTTGCGCCGATCCGTCAGTGTAGATGATGGTATCATAACTGTCTATTGGCAATATGTGTAAGGGAGCGGGGCACTCTTGTTCATACTGGAGAAATTCTTGTGTCTGAAGTCTTGGGTCAAACACATAATCATCAGTGGCGGTCAGAGATGTTGCCCATTGAATCCAGCGTGGATGCAATGCCTTAGCGTTAGGAACGCTCGCTTTAGTGACAGCCTCTAAGGCCGGAACCAGGGAGACAACAACAATGCGTTTCCCCTGAGCAAGCGGTCTCTCCTTTATGACGGCAATCTGAACTGCCGTTAGAATCTTTTCAGTAGGAGCAAAACGTTTTTCTGCATTGGAGTACAAATGTGATTTGTATGCTATTGGCACTTTGTCACCCTCATTAAAGGTGACATAGGTAAATCCTAGGGCACCAGCTATTATTCTGATGACCAAATTCGTTTTAATGTCCCGTGTGTACAAGTGTCTAGCTTCTAGCATGTCTCGTTGTATGTCCCTTAGGAGGTGTGTGTGTTCAATTGTCCATCGCCTGCTACAATAATTGGGCTGAATTAAGTCATATAGTGGCTTTACGCGCTCAGCATAATCTGGAATATATGTTCTGCCAAAATTAAAGAAACCCAGTAATGACTGCAATTTTTTTTAAGCGTGTTCGGAGGCTGTAGCTGAGCACACTTCTCTAGGAAGTGTGGGGCCAGGCTCTTCCCTTCGTTTGATAGTTCATATCCTATGAACAATACACTAAGAAACGCTATCTTGCTTTTCTTAAAATTAAATTTATATCCGAAGGCGGCAAATCCCAAAATTATCCATTCGACCCTGGCAAGATGAATGTCAAGGGTGTCATCAGTGAGATAGATATCATCCACATATGATAATGCCTCGGAATCAAGCTCCTGTAAGATTGATGTGACACGGGCCGAATACAGTCCTGGGCTGTTTTTATAGCCTTGTAGTAAACGACAAAAGTGTTTCTGAGAACCATAGGAAAATGCACTTAGGTCTCTACTTTCATGTGCTAAATTCTGGCAGAAAAAACCATTAGATATATCCAATGTAGTTTTGTATTTCTTACGCACTATATTATTAATTAGTGCTGTGCTGTGTGAATTTTGTATAGCATAAGTGCGTGCATGACTATTCAAGTGCCTATAATCAACCACTATTCTATATGAATGATCAGGTTTCGCAATGGGAAATAGCGGATTATTCATTGCCGATGTACAGGGCTCATTTACTCCCTGGTATTCAAGTTGTGACAGCATCTCCGTCACTGGAGCTTTTGCTTCATGTTTAACAGGGTATTGTGGCTGCGGGTGTGGTGTTGACCGAACGGGAATAACATGACAAGGAGAGTCCTTGTCCCATCCTACATGATTACGGTATAATGCAGGTGCCTGTGCTAAAGCCCATTCAGCAGCTAATGCTTGTTTGTCTGTCTCCGGAACAAGATCGGAGAACGAAGGCAAAATGACATCTTCCCCATGTGGGAGCATGCGGACATGTTCAGGTGGCCAGTCTCTCTCGGCCAACAGGATATCACTAGTAAGTTCATCCCAAAATATTACACTAATAATGCGTTCCACGTCTCCCTCTATCTGAATTGTTAAATCAAAAACCCGATCGGGTGGAAGTACGCGGCCATCCGCCGTTTCAACTGCGATGTAATCGCTAGTTGCTGTCGCATCCAGATGATCTTTCAGACTCTGGCGACATATCGTGACCTCTGCCGCGCTGCCCAACAGAGTCACTGCCCACTTCTTGTCCCTCAACAGTGTTCTCAATACTACCGGCATTTTTAATGGTCAGTGCAGCCACTTTTTTCTTTTTAAATTGTGGCTTTTGTTGTGCAGTCTTTTCTTCTTTCTTAACAGTAGACTGTGGCGAGTCTTTCTTTTCTTTCACGTATTCCGGACGTCGATCTTGACGGCCCCCTCTCTCGCTACGTCTATCCGGTGCGTCCTGAAAGGAACGAGAAGGACGTGAATCAGTATATCTGTCTGGAGTTCTAATGTTATCCCTATTCCTGAGATTATACCTCCTTTCGGAGTACTCCGGATGAGGAGAATCAGCTCTTTTGTTTCTCCTATCCTTGAAATCCTTTTGTTTGTCCCAGCGCTTTTTAGACCCCTCTAGTGCTTGCCTTGTACCTTCCCTAAGGGTGGTACTTGGTATGTCCAATTTTTTAGGTTTGGCTCCTAGCCCATCCCGTCCTATACTAGTATAGGTATCAGAAATTATTTTCGGTAGCTGTCTCTCTTGTTCCTGGTGTGGAGTTTCCCGGAGACGCTGGCGTATCGCCAGTGCTACTGCTTCCCCTTTAATATTACTCAATATTATCGAGGAGACGGCGTCAAAGTTACGCATCAATTTCATCCCCAGATCTAGGGCTGGTGCAGCCCCATGCTCATTTTGTATTTGTTTCAACACTTCCGGCAAATTGGCCAGTGTAGGGGTACCATGCGTGGTAGTATAAACGGCAGCGAAGACTGTACCCCAAGTGGCACATTCATCAACCAAGGGAACCATCCCGAATGGCAAGCACATAGTGAGCAATCTATGTTTCTCCTGTGGCCCCGTATGGGGGAACACAGCTTCCAGCTGATTTGTTTTCTGAGCAATCCAGATTTTTTCTCGATCCGAGGGCACTTTACCCATAATGGTATGTACCGTTTGTGGATTAATCCCAGTAGCCAATTGATATCCACCAGCTACTGGCGGTGCTGGACACGCTGGTGTAGTGTTCAATGTCCGCATTACGAACTGGACCAATCGTCTATATAATGCTACTAATTCATTATATAATATCCTTGAATCTACAAGCGGCATAGTCTGTATGCCTGGGTGAGGTGTATATGTGGCAAACATGGGCCACGTAGGCCCTTCATTACTTAAAGGACCTAACCTCACCCACCGCAGTATATGTGGTAGGGCGCCTTCAAACCAGTTTTGATGCTCCTGATATGTGAGCGATATTTCATGATACTGGTATGCTTCGTACCTTACGGGTACGTCCGTAATGTCATAAGTGTGAAATGTGTGCGTTCGTTGGTCAGCCTCAGGAAAAGCCCCCCCAACAGTAAAATGTTTCTGTTTGGTATGCTTCAGTTGATTCTATAATCAAAGTAACTTCCCCGCCCTCTTCTGTAAGGCCATGTGCTAATAGATGTTGTGTAAGTGCATGTCTAGCATTCGCAGGAATGTCTATGGTATTAGTCATAGTTGTTTAGAGAAACGGAACACCAAAATAGGGGAAGTTTTTTCCTTTTGTGAGTTCAAGCTCGAACAACCTACAGCCTAAGCAGGTGTTACCTGCGTGGCTGAGGAGGATTCTCCCAAAGACCACGGACGTCTCCGTATAATGGTACTGAGGGTACCTGTTGTCTGTGAGACAGTGATAGTAAGGGTAACCGTAAATTAGTGCCTAAACACCATCGTTGGTGGCGCCATGTCGTAGTTTGGACTCTTGCTCTGAGCAAGACTGCTGGTCTCAGGATGACAGTACTTTCGTTTGTAGGTGACTAAGTCTCTTCCTACAACTATTTGTAACTGTTGTCCAAACCTTACCGGCTTACTAGCAGTACCTCACCAAAAACACAATAGTAAAAGGTGATTTGTAGCAGTCGCTTACGCATGGACTCAAAATACAATATCTCAGGGTTGTCGTGGTTAAACGGAAATTACCCTTTTCTCACAGATTTATTATGTCTCATACAAACAAAGGCAATAACACAGGTGCAGTAAAGTTATAATAGTTTTTATTCAACATAACTGCAATTTGTGATAAGTTGCATGAACTGCAATGATTAGGATAATGAATATACCAAGCAACAGTATTGTAAAGAGGAGAGTCATTGATATAAAGACCCCCACCATTATGCAATATATGAAAGAAATATATGTATATGTAAAAGATGGAATAAGCCCTAATACCCTAAGGAGAGTAGGTCTAACCTCCTACCTAAAAAGGAAGAGCTGGGTTCGTTAAACCTAATCTGCCAAAACTGTGTCCATGAGAGGAGCCCCCAACCCTCGTTACCTTGGAATGAGGTCTCTATCTCAGACTCCGCAGGGACACGAAGACTGGATCAGTGTCAAGATGACTGCAGCATCGGTATCAGCGATGGTGGCGATGCCCTCTGGTCGGAATCCCTCTGATTATCTGTCTAAAAGTGTGTTGTATTTATACAGATCTACAAGGTCCCCTGACATAAGTGTTATTCATAACAATAGATAACAGGCATGCTTGGGACGGCAATTAATATCAACAATCTCTCGAAAGTATAGAGAGGGAAAATCCCTAAGTGTGAATGCCTACTGTATGTTTGTCTTTCGTGCTTGATCTTGACGCCTTGGCGCAGTGACACTGATAATAGAACTCATAACAAGTGGCCTAACTATAAACAAGGCCGCCATTTTAAAGGAAATAGATAATTAAATGGACTAAGCCAGAGCAAGCTAAGTAGGTTAAAAGTCATTGGGTGACGGGGGCACGAGTTTACAAGCCTACGGCTAAGCTAACTCCTGTTAACCCATTAAAACAAACTAGGATTCACCACAGTGTAAAGTATTTGTACCAAGACACACAGTAATACAGTAAGAACACTACAAAAATGGACACCAAACCAGTTTAGAAAAATAGGTAATAGTTATCTAAATCAGACATGACCAAAACAACAAAAATCCAACATACACAAGTCAAGATATGAATTTTCAAAAGAATAAGACTCTTATTCCATAGGAAACAATGGAAACATTGATTTTACACAAAGTATCTGGTTTGCGTCAAAAATGAAGCCGCACGGGTGAGTGTGCATTAGAAAAGTCAGCAATTTGTTGATTCCTCATTCGCAAGTGATTCGGTGCATCACTTCTCCTCCGGTCGGGTAGGCGATGCGCCGATTTTCTCCCTCACAAGAGAGCGATGTGTCGATTTCAGGACAGGGCACCTCGGATCCGTACAGATTCACAATCAGTTTGACACCTATGCATTTGAAATCTGGACGAACGTTGTTGGAAAATTGCACTGCATGGGGTTTCCATTGTTATCAGTAGCTGCAAGCAGGTGTCGCATCGTTTCTCTAGTCCTGATGCATCGATCTCCCAGCCGCGATGGAGGTGGAGCATTGATTCTTGCAGCGAAGCGGGTGGCGTGCCGTTTTTTAGCCGGGTCGTAGGTGATGCATCAAAAATGTCCTGCACGGTGTTCGATGTGTGGATTTCAGCCCTTGTTCTTCCAACTTCACCTTTCAAGGGCTCAAGGACTGGATGGGGCACCACTTGGCAGTGCAGGAGTTTCAGCAGAGAGTTCAGGTGCTGGCAGAGGAAATCTTTGGTGGCCTTGAGACTTCAAAACAGGAGGCAAGCTCAGTCCAAGCCCTTGGAGATTATTTTCAAACAGAAATGCACAACAAAGTCTAGTCTTTATCCCCTTTCACAGGCAGAAGCAGCAACTGCAGTATAGCCCAACAAAGCACCGTCACAGGCAGGGGCGGCACTTCTCCTCAGCTCTTCTCCTTGGCAGAGGTTCCTCTTGAATCCTGACGTGATCTTGCAGAAATCTAAAGTCTGGGGTTTTGGGTCCACTACTTATAGCCTGTTCTGCCTTTGAAGTAGGCAAACTTCAAAGGAAAGTCTCTGTTGTTTACAGGATCCTACCTTACCCAGGTCAGGCCTCAGACACACACCAGGGGATTGGAGACTGCATTGTGTGAGGGCAGGCACAGCCCATTCAGATGTAAGTGATCACTCCTCCCTCCACTCTAGCCCAGATGGCTCATCAGGATATGTAGGCTACACCCCAGCTCTCTTCGTGTCACTGTCTAGAGGAGATTCACCAACAGCCCAACTGTCAGTCTGACCCACACAGGGAATCCACAAACAGGCAGAGTCACAGAATGGTTAAAGCAAGAAAATGCCTACTTTCTAAAAGTGGCATTTTCAAACGAATAATCTAAAAAACAAATTCACTAAAATATTGTGAGCTCGGAGACCCCAAAGTCTACATGTCTATCTGCTCTTAAGGAGAAACTGAACTTTAAGGATACTTAAAGGCAGCCCTCATGCTAACCTATGAGAGGGATAGGCCTTGCAACAGTGAAAAACAAATTTGGTTGTATTTCACTGTAAGGACATGCAAAACACATCAGTAAATGTCCCACCTTTAACATACACTGCACCCTGCCCACGGGGCTACCTAGGACCTAACTTAGGGGTGCCTTACATGTATAAAAAGGGAAGGTCTAGGCCTGGCAAGAGGGTACATTTGCCAAGTTGAATTGGCACTTTAACACTGCACACACAGACACAGCAGTGACAGGTCTAGACCATGTTTACAGGGCTACTCAAGTGGGTGGAACAATCAGTGCTGTAGGCCAACTAGTAGCATTTGATTTATAGGGCCTGGGCACCCCTAGTGCACTTTACTAGGGAGTTACTAGTAAATCAATTTTAGAAAAGCCATTTACACATACAATTTCACATAGGGAGAACTTGCACTTTAGCACTGGTCAGCAGTGGTAAAGTGCCCTGAGTAACAAAAACAGCAAAAACAGAGTCCAGCACACAGCAACAACCTGGGAAGTAGAGGCAAAAAGGTAGGGGAGACCATGCAAAGGATTCCAGCTCTAACAAATATATTGCATCCTGCCATCTGGGGACAATGTATAAAAAGGGAAGGATTGGGCCTAGCAAAAAGGTTAGTGTAGCAGTGCAAAACTGCATACACAGGCTCTGCAATGGTAGGCCTTAGACATGGTTGAAGGGCTACTTATGTGGGTGGAACAATCAGTGCTGCAGGCCCCTGAATAGCCTTTAACTTACAGGTCTTGGTCACATGTAGTACACTTTACTAGGGACTTACACGCAAATTAAATATGCCAATTGGGGCTAAGTCAATATTATCATCTTTAGGGGCACGAGCACTGGTTAGCAGTGGTATTTTGCATAGAGTCCTAATAATAGCAACAACAAGGTCAGAAAGCTGGCGAAGGTAGGCACAATGTTGAGGGAAGACCACCTTAAGGCTGTTGAGTCTAATAATTTGCTAAAATAACTGAGATGTTCATGTCAATCATACAAAGGTGGAAGTTGGCAGGGCAGTGGTGTAACATAATGTGAGGAGCCCCCCCCCTGCAAAGTACATTGAGGGGGCCCCCTCCTCCCCGGACCACCGCCTACTAATTTTGCTAAGGGTCCCCACTCCACACCACGGAGCCTGCAGGGGCTTTTGTTACCTCACTGAGACAGGAGCTATTGGGCACAATGTGGCCATATTTTTTTAATTTCACAAAGATAGTTCTCCTATTTTTGGTTAAAAAATAACCATTATGTGATGGTTGTTTGTGACAGTTGTGATGCTCCAGCTGAAATGTGCTGTGAAGCCAATGGAAGGGCAGGCAGGTAAAAAATAAATATGCCTTGTCAAGGTGTCTTCTGCCCTGAAAAGATGTAAATGGGTGCAATTGGTGAATCTGCAAATGTAAAAGTTACCTGAAAGCTGGTACTGGCTTTAATTAGTAGTCACTTGAAACTTGTGATGACAAATATGTTTTTTCTTTTTGAGAGGTACTGTAAGGGTGGTAGCAGCTGAGGTGTGGTGTGCATGCTTTTTAACAGACAAATGTTTGCACTAGGTACAGTCTGATTGTTTATAAATAAAATCTACATTTTAAAAGCACTTACCTTAAATCTATTTTTAGCGCTTTTTGTAACCACCTGTCTTACTGTGTGTAATAGTGCATGTTAGACCTGTCATCCTTGGTGTGGCTTCCCCTATCTTTTTGCCTTGGCTTCCTGTATTTTTGACTGTGTGCTGGACTTTGTTGTTTTTGGTTTTGAACTCTGGGCACTTTACCACTGCTAACCAGTGCTAAGGTGCAAGTGCTCTCTGTGTAAAGTGCATGGGTGATTGGCTTTTCCATGAGTGCCATATTTGGTATTCTATTAAGTCCCTACTAAAGGGCAGTAGAGGTGCCCAGGGTCTGTAAATCAAATGCTACTAGAGGTCCTGCAGCAATGATTGTGCCACCCACATGAGTAGTCCTGTAAACATGGCTTAGACCTGCCAGTAAAGTGTCTGAGTGTGCAGTTTTAAACTGTTAGTTTGACAGGCCCAAACCTTCCCTTTTTGTACATGTAAGGCACTCCTAAGGTGGGCCGTAGCTAGCCTCATGGGTAGGTTACAGTGCATTGAAAAGGTAGGGCATGTACTGATGTGTTTTAAATGTCCTGATAGTGAAATACTGCCAAATACGGCTTTTACTATTGCAAGGCCTATCGCTCCCATAGGTTAACATGGGGACTGCCTTTAAATATCTTTTAAGTGCAGTTTCCATTGGAAGCAAGTAGAGATATGGAGGGTGGGGTCTCTGAACTCACAATATAAAAATACATATTTTGTTAAGTTGGTTTGTAGGTTGTCAGTTTGAAATTGCCACTTTTAGAAAGGTGGCATTTTTCTTGATTAACCATTCTGTGCCTCTGCTTGCCTGTGGAATCCATGTCTGGATCACACTGACAGTTGGATTGTTTGTGAATTCTTGCTAGACAGTGATACAAAGGGAGCTGGGGTGTGTCCTGCATATCCTGATGAGTCTCCTGGGCTACAGTGGGGAGGGAGGAGCTGACACCTACACATGACAGGGCTATGCCTGTCCTTACACAATGCAGTCTCCAACACCCTGGTGTGAGTCTGGAGCCAAGGCAGGATCTTGTCAACAACAGAGACTTTCCTTTGAAGTTTGCCTACTTCAAAGACAGAAATGGGTATAAGTACTGGACCCAAAACCCCAAATTTTTAGAAACCTTCTGGATCAAGGGGAACCTCTGCCAAGGAGAAGAGCTAAAGAGCTAATGGAGAAATACTGCCCCTTTGCTGTGTGTGGTTGGCTGGGTTGGTCTGAAGTTGCTGCTTCTGACTTAAAGACTGGACTTTGCTATATATCCTGTTTGTTAAGTTTCTCCAAGAGTTTGGACTGAGCTTGCCTCCTGTTAAGAAGTCTCAGTGACAGCAAAGACTTCACCTACCAGCATCCCTAACTCGCCAGGTGGTGCCTATTCCAGTTTCTGGACCCATGGGAGTGAAAGCTGGTTGAAAATCCAGAAAAAACTATTAAAATGGTGCCCAGAGTGATGCCTCTGCCTGACCATGCAGAGCCGCCTGCAACCAAAGCTGTGGTCCCCGTTGGAGTGCAATGACCCCAACTGATATTGCAGGCCTGAAGCCGCTGCAGCCTCGCTGATGTCCCATGACTTCATGAGTCCCGGGTGCCGTGTCATGGACGTCACTGACACCTGACTCCACTGCATTACGTACAGCCCTGTGGCGTGACTGGACCACATGAGGTCATCCCACCTGGTCTTGACCTGCCCGACATCAACCCAACTGGAGCATGAGGACCTGATGCTTCACACCAACCCCTTTCTTATCTCCTGTGCTCCACAGCAAGGACCAGATGCTTTGCATCGATGCCTCTGCTCGATTGCTTCACAGCACCGGAAATGATGCCGCACCAGATCCTGCGATGCCTTGCTTACCCAACTCCATGCACCGGCTTGTTTCCTAACTTTCAAAAGGTACTGTACCTCTGGGTCCATGTGACTCCGTGACCGACATCATTCGCATCAGTTTGTTGGTTACGGCGCCGTGATAATACCACATTGAGGCATTTGTATTTCCAAGCGCTATATTGAAGTTTAATCTTTGAAAATTCATAACCTTGCTTGTGTATGTTGGATTTTTGTCATTTTTGTCTAGTTTTACTCAGATAAATATTGAGTGCTTTTGTGGTGTTTTCACTGAGTTACTGTGTGTGTTGGTACAAATAATATACACATTGCCTCTGAGATAAGCCTGACTGCTTGTACCAAGCTACCAAGAGGGTGAGCGGGGTTATCTGAGCTGTGTATCTCCCTTACCCTGACTAGAGTGAGGGTCCCTGCTTGGACAGACTGCAAACTGACTGCCAACCAGAGACCCCATTTCTAACAGTGTATTTCCCATTTATTAGTTTATGGTTGATTTATATTTCATTGAAGGTGTGTGTTATTTATATGCTAAGTGAAGGTCGAAATGCATCAAAATAGTTACTGAATATGCTGTACATTTTAGCCCCTCCTATGACCCCGCTGCCACACACTCTGACTCCACCCTCATTGCACTAAGTACCACACTTCACATATTTTTTTTGATACACTTAAATCCCTAGAGTTGCATATACAATTACAGTAGGGTTGCTTCGTATCTTTTTTTAATTAAATAAAGTCAACTCAGTCGAACCTACAATTTCAATTCATACTTTAAAAATAAGCTCTAAAAATAAAATGATATGTAGTATCGGCCGCTCAACGTTCTAAGTGGCAAAATGGCATTCCAGAATACTGTAATACAGAACGTGTCGGTTAACTTGAAAGACTGAAGTCAAGAAGGTACTCGGAAAAAAGACACTTGGGATATAAAAAAAACAAATGAAGTAGAAAATCTTTGAAAATAAGCAGAAAAAAATAAAAAAGATAAGAATAAAAAAAACGTGTGTTTGTCTTGAAGGCGACTATCTACAAGGCTTTAGTAATTGTTATCACTAGTCATTTGCCAACCCTTGTAATTAATGTATGCACTTAAAATAATTAACTGCTTTATCCAAAATTTTAATAAGCAATGGTAACTATTTAAAGGATCATTAAGTAAACACCCATTAAAGAAAATGCGGCTGCGTATTGTTTGATAAGAGAAACAGGCTCATCAGATTTGCCTTTTAATTCCTAATGTACCTGTTATCACCACGGGGCTGTAATTAGCGTGGAGATGCGATAAGGCTTTTTTTTGTTAAATGGCTACTGACAGTGAGTGATAAAAGCCAGGAGGTATTTATTACTCTACTTTTTCATACGTGGAGTCCAATATATATAATTTATATGAGAATATGAAACCGTGAGTTGAAATGCAGACTCTTCCTTGTATCTCCAAGGCAACAACAAAAGCAGAAAACACATTATTTGGCAGAGATGCAATCTACAATTCAAAGATACAATTATGAGGCAGTAAAAGCCTGAGAAAGTTAAATAGCTTGTCTTTCCATCTGCAGAGCAGAGTTTCACGGCTTGTAATATGCAATTCATCAAATCGGCATATTTCCAATGTTCCATCCCCAAACAAGACAAAATTAAACCTTTTCTACTCAGTTAAGATCCGCTTAATATTCAATATACCCCTTGTTTTGTTAATGAATATCCACGGAACTAGAAACATAGAAATGTGTGATACATTTTAGCATGAGTAGTTTTGGGAAAGATTATCTTTAAAGTTTATGCCCGTGATCACCTCGTTCAGTGAAATGGCGTGGGCCAACCTCTGACACAGATCTGAATGCCCAAAGTGCGTAGCTAGTCGAGTGGCACTAGGCCCTGCATGCACAAGCCTGTGTGATTGGACAAAGGTAATGGACAGAGAGTACGTGGGTCAGAGGGCCAAGCCCATGCTCAGAGGCACCTAAACACAGCTGAGGCTCTGTGCAGGAGTTCTCCTCAACTTAACACACAAAAGTTCCGACCCCGACTTTTTACCTAAGACAGCATTTGATCTTTGAGTTAGGAGGCAGGTTTAGTCATTCAGTAGCACCGAGAATAAACCCACTAGTGGATGACCTAGTGAAAGGGGACTCGGCTTCTCTTACTTCAAAGGTAGTTCCAAGTTCTCCGGAAAATGAAAGAACCCCATTCGTTTTAAAGGTGCATTAACTCCCATATTTTTTTCCATTTGGGGAGAGTCAGTGTCAACTCTTGAAGTAGTTGCTGTTTTTACTTCTTAATGACACAGATTTTGTCTAATCCCATTTCCTATCTACTGTGAGAAATCCAGCTCAAGGGTCTCATGGCAATCAAAAGTTACTGAAACACAAACCAGGACACTGGAGGGTTTCACCAGTGGTGTCATTGACCTTCATCGGTAGACCAAGCACAATTTTTCTCACATGTTACTTTCCTGTATGAACATGGAGGATGTAGGTGTGCCTGATGATTGGAGTATTCACTTTATTGGGTTGTGTCCCATTTCTGAAAAGAACATTTGAGAATGTCCAATGTCTGATGCTTTGAATAGAGTAAAAGAGATCTCAATGTTGCCAAATCATCAGTAAGAGGTTTTTGACTGTATCAGTTCAGAGTTGCAAATGGTGATCTGGGTATCAACCTGAACAACAATATTCCACTACATCTATTTAGCCCTGAAGAATCGATTTACAGCTGTGAAGCGTGTGTTAGCTGTGGCCATACTTGTAGCCTGTTGGTCTTATTGATGATTGTGATTTTAAACATACATGAAATTACAGAAAACGATTTAATTGAACATCATTGAGATCTTTCAAGATTGATTAAGTGGGAGATGTATGTGTGGATTATAATTTACGGTAGAAACACTGTTTTTACATATCTGTTGTTATAGTAGATATTGGAGCTACCTAATAAAAAAAAATATTTATAGAACAGATTTTTGATTTTTTTGACTGCCTAATGAGTTTGGTCCGTGTGTGGTGCCCCATGATGTTGTATAAACTGTACCTAAATGTGTGAACCAGTAGGGTTACTGACTTAATGGGTGGCAACCAGCACAGGGCCATTATTCTCCCTTTAATCCGATTTTTGAGAGTTTTAGTCACAATCGTAAATTACAAGTATATAAAACTGCATTACAAACTATACTAAGCGTCTGTATATTGCTGTCAGATCAGCGTATAAGCGACGGACTTCAGCTACTGTTTGGTTCTCTGCAGCAGGGTGAGGTTTATAAGTGGCCAATAAAGGCCAGGTAGGACCACCATTACTTAGAGGACCTAACCTAATGTATAAAGTTGTGTGGGGTAGGGTGCCTTCAAGCCAATTATTATGTTCTTGATAAGATAAAGGCATTTCTAAATATGCATATGCACTGTTTTGTGCAGGTACGTTTTACAGGTGTATAATGATGAAATATATTTGTGTTCCCATTAACTGCAGGAAATGTGACCCAAGAAAAAAAAAAGTTCTGTTCTATAGGCTGGGTGAGCATCAACAACAAATGTGACTTGACCCCATGGGCCGTTAGGCCATGTGACGGTAAATGTGCAGTAAGTGGTGGTCTCATATTGATTGCAATTGCTACCTATTGTGGATTCGCCATATTGAATTGTAAATTTGTTCAGAGATAAACACACCAAATGGCTATTATCCTTTTTAATTGTTCAAGCTTGAACAATCTACAGTGTTAGTTAGGTACTCCCTACTTAGCTGCAGAGGAAATCCTCAATACTACGGACATATCTGTATATAGTACTGAGCTCCAACACCTTCTGAGGCCCAAAAACATAGACTGCTCGCAAGCGGTCTCCCCACCTTTGAAAAAGAGGAAAGCAGGAGGAAAGGCCAAAAGCTCAAAGCGAGCTCCTGGTAACAAAAGGAAAAGCCTTTCCTTACCGGGGAAACCTGCTAATAGTTTGGTAGTCCCCGATATGACAAGTGGGTGCAGCGTGAAGGAAGTTTTTCCGAATTATGCTACCTATTTAATTGATTCTATACTCAAACCTTTATGCCTAGCTTTGGAAGAGAAGCTTATCAGCCTGATAACTAAGAGACTGGATCTTCTTCATACCAGTATGTCAAGTATGCTATTACAGACCATTAACGAATCACTCAATCTCGGGCTGCTGCACAACCAATATGTGACCCATAGAAATAGAAGTCTACCTTCGAACTCCTCATCAAATGATACTGGTTTATCTTCAGGTGGCCCTGACATTGTACATATGGAACTCAAGCCAAGCCCAGAAACCTGCAATGGGGGACTCTCTGGACACCGATCTTCGCCCCGCTCTTGCTCCAAAAAAATCTGCGAGGAGCCATTACAATTACCCCCTGCTTGTGCTCCATATGTTTTGGTCTTAGTAAATGTTCCCTCCTTGGATGCTAGCCATAATGAAGACGCCCAATCTCTAATCAGAAAGTCTGCCCACTGGTTGAGGACTAAATCAGGTTATGATGGAGATTTATTCAACAAGTTTCTTATGGCACGCAGAGTGAACTGGGTTGGTAAATCAAAGAAAGCATACAAGGGCGATTGCGTTGTAATTAACTTTGCTAATCCGCATTTAGTAAAGCGGTTGTTAGTTGACTTGGCTCACCCTGTTCTGAACAAGGAGGGGATTCAAACTTACTCTTTAAGTCATTTCTACGCCGCCCCAGTAGCGTGGCGTGATTTTAGTTCTGGCCTATCTCTGTCCCAAGTCCAGCCCACTGTTCATATTACTCACCGCTGCCTGGTCCCAAACTTTTTAGATGAAAATGATTGACTCTTAAGCACCAATAGACTCACAAGGGCTGTCTTTATGGGCAAAGTGGAAGGAGCCCTGCACAATACTTTTTAAATAGGGGATGGTATTGATGATGTGAGCATTTCACCTGGTGTTACTGTACCACTTTTTAATAGGAGTGATCAGGAGGCGAACTAGTCCGCAAACCTCTGAGTCTAATCAGTTGGAATGTTGCAGGGCTCCAGTCTAAGTCAAAAAACGCAGACTGGCTGAATCCACTATCCATGCATGACATAATCTGTTTACAGGAGAGCTGGTCAAAGGACCCCTTCTTATTGGATGGTTATGTATCTTTACACCAACCTGCAATTGCCTCCTCTGCGGGAAGGGCAAGTGGGGGACCTTTAGTTCTCATTTCTTTACAACTATCAAAAATGGAGGCAACCTTAATTTTGTCTTCCCCCTACTTTATGATTGTTCTACTCCAGATCGAGGGGAGCAAAGATATGTTGGAAATACATTTTTATAACAACATACCACGCAGCACTCTGAAAGGGAGCCTTGAGGAGGTAACAAATTTCTTGGATTCATCCACTTGGCTCCAAAAAAAAAAAGATCTAACTTTGATATGGCGAGGAGATTTCAATATGCCCCTCTGTCACCAGGAAGCCCCTTATGTATGCAACATCCGTATGGAGGGCAGACAGGTGACAACCCATTTCATCTACTCAAATCAAGGTGAAGACCTAAATTCTTTCATGTATAAGTATGACCTTGTACATGCGAGGGAGAAGGCCCCTGCAAAAGTCCAAAAAATTCCAACGTTTACAGGGAATCCCAGAGAGCATTTTATCCTCATTAATTCTTCAGATCTCCATTTAATTCTTAATTTTAAGGTAATCCCACATTGCGCTAGTGACCATAATCCCATATGCGTTATTTTAGCCTATAATTTTAAACCGGACATCACAAATAGGGAAGACATTTGTAAATCTGTATTTAAAAGAAATTTTGGAGTACGAATGAAATGGGAAAAGGTAGATCCTAAGATATTTAACCAGAAAAGTATTAAAGAAAATCTAGATTCCATCACCTTCTGTCTGTTGCCTCATCCAATTCATGAGCATATAGTATTGGAATATGAGCATTTAAGTGAAGTAATTTCTGAGGCACTGGTAAGGGACAAGATTTCTCAGGGTCCTGAGGCTCACCGCTGATTTAATTCTGCATGTTCAGCCGCTCATAATGATTTAAAAAAAAACCTCGGGTCTGTTCCCTTTTCCCGTGCTTTAGTAAAACTAGCCAGGGGTCAGTATAAGTCAATACTAGAAGAAAGGAAAATGGAAATTAGAATTAAAGCATGGACCTTATGGAAGCTACAGAACTGAGGGATACATCCAAATTCTGGAGGCTGGCAAATCACCCTTTTTTTTCCGGATATGAAACACAGGCTGATGAATGCCTAATCCCGAAATCTGTTTGGGTGAATCACTTTACAGGGTATTTCAGCCCAGTAATGCTTTGAATTTGGTAGGGGTTGATGGTATCGACCCGAAGCCTGCGGAACCCTCTGTGAATACAATAGATTTATCCTTCGAGCATCATGAAGTTATTACAGCAATTAAACATCTAAGGGCAGGCAAGGCTCCCGGCCCTGACGGGGTTCCTGCAGACCTCTGTAAATCTATTGCAAATTTTTGGGGGCCTTTTATAGCAAATGTTCTAAGGAGCATAGTAAAGAGCAACATCCCTTCCTCATGGTAGTTGGCCATAATAATCCCTATTTTTTAAAAGGGCAATAGACAAGATCCATCTTGTTATAGACAAATTTCCCTTATAGGCTCAACTGCTAAGATTTTGGGGAGCGTGATCCTGACATGGCTAGAGGAGTGGGCAACAGAGGCAAAGATACTCTCCCTGATCCAATATGGATTTAGACCTAGCCTAGGCACTGTAGAGCAAGCACTTAGGCCCATATTTATACTTTTTTAGCGCCGCATTTGCGTACTTTTTTGACGCAAAATCGGCGCAAACCTACAAAATACAATTGTATTTTGTAAGTTTCCGACGTTTTTGCATCAAAAAGCGGCACAAATGCGGTGCTAAAAAAGTATAAATATGGGCCTTAATTTACATCTTATTCTCAGTAAATACGTCACTGGTAGGAAGGAATCTATTCACATGGCATTCGTCGATCTGTCAAGTGCCTTTGATTTGGTTAACAGAGGCAAACTCTGGCAGATCATGAAAACCATGGGGATCGATCAGCACCTGCTGGAACTAATAAAGCGCTTACATACTGATTTACTGATCTCAGTGCAATATGGCATTCATGGTGAGAAAACTGACCCTTTTCCAAACACACAAGGAGTTCAACAGGGTGGCATACTAGCGCCATTTCTATTTTTGCTATGTATAAACGGGCTCTATGATTTTCTAGCAAATAATGGGAAGGATTTCCCTAGGATGAGATCGAGACAGCTTCCATTCCTTTTGTATTCTGATGACGCGGTTATAATCGCGCGCATAGCTTACGGTCTCCAAAATATGTTGGATCTTTTTTTAACTTTCATGCAGGATCTTGACCTGAAAGTTAATTACTCAAAGACATATGTTATGACCTGCGGCCCCCGAAATATAAAGTCAAAGCAATTTATTATGGGAGGAAACATCATTAACAAAGTTAAATACTTCTGTTATTCAGGTATTCACGTAAGCTCCTCTATGCTATGGAACACCCATCTTAGAATATAGACTCAGCAAATGGCGAGAAATGTCAAAGCAGTTTTTCGTTTTGCTCGTAAACTGGGACACAGACCTGCATATCAGATTGCTATGCTCTATAATTCTAAATGTGTCTCAGCAGCCACTTATGGGGCGGGCATACAGGGGGCTATACTAAATCAGATCAGCTCCAACGGGTCTAGAATAAATATGCCCACAGACTACTGCAGGTACCTAAGAATTTAGCAAATATTATCTGTCATCAGGAATTGGGCTTACGATATGTAGAGGATCTGACTGCGGTTGCCCCTCTCTTATTATGGGTCAGATGCTGGAGTAACCCCCAGGCTATTCTGGTACAAGACTGTTTGTCTGATTGTATCTCTTTGGCTAAAATAAATAGAATTCCCTGTTTTTTACACCTGCATGCATCCTTCCGAAATTTGGGGCTCAAGTCCATGTTCCTTGAGCCAAGGTCTTTACAAACAAACGCAAAGGAGTTGGTGAAAAATCAGCACTAAAAGTACATTTTGAATCTTAGAGTACATGGGGCTTTGAATCTGAAAACTTTCGATCCCTATGTTCAAATTTCAGCTACGGATACTCTGGAACCTTATTTAACCTGGTTCTCGAGCCCCCAAGTATGTTCTTTGTTATCCTCAATTAAATTGAATTTAATTCATTTTAGAGTGGCATTCCCAAAACAATGTGTTTGGCAAAAAGAGCTTCCAAATTGTCCTTGTGACGCTAGATCTAAGGAGAGCACATGTCACTTTCTACTATTTTGTACATTATATACTGCACATAGACAAGTTTTTATTCTGCCCAGTTTACATAAATTAAAATTTGCATCACATAAGGCTGCTCTGATCTATGTTCAAAAATTGTCAACTATTCAAATTTACAATTTTGTATTACATTTTATCAGGTCTGCTAGTACAGTTAGGAAGCGATATGAACAGTCCGATTAGGCTGTATTTTTGCATAATCCAGATATGGATAAATTCACAAAATTAACCTATGATTTTAACTTAACTAACTATACGCCACTTTTTTATTTTTTATATTTTGTATTTTATTTTGTTCAGTAGTACTGTTTTTAATCTGTTAGTTCTGTGCTTAGGCCTTTTAGGATACAATATGATTCCGAACTGTAGTGACATGCTCTTAATCTCTCATATATTGTAACCATTAATTGTTAACAATATGAATAGCCTGATAAGGCTGCATAACTCGGATATGATCAAGTTCACTAAATTTTCAGATTTTAATTTAATTAAGTATATGCTTTTATGCCAAAATAATAATCTGTCCAACTTGTTCAAAATGTCTCTGTACTTTTATGGCAACTTGCTGAATAAAGAACTTTTTGACTTTTTTTTAGTAGTATTGAGGTGTCTTTGTATGTAGTGAGACAGAGATACTCAAGAGGGCCCGAAAATTAGTGCCTGACCAAATGTTGGCAGCGCTATGTGACGTAGGCTCTCATTATTCTAATGAGACTACTGGATTTGAGCGACAGAATCATCTGCGGTGTGGGAGACTGAGTCTAACCCACTACAGGTGACACCTATCGCCCCAATCCGGGTTTTGCTCCGGCTAACTAGCAGTGCCTCATCTCTACCCAAGAGCCGGGATGATTGGGCAGTGGAGCGAATGACACAATTGACTCCTCAGGGAAATCGTGGTCACTCAGATCTCTTCCGTTTCTCTCAGTTACATTAGTCTCACATATACAAGGACAAGCAGAGGCAGTATATGTTTCAATAAGGTTTTTAATGAAGCAGCTGCATCTTAAACAATAAAGCATGTACTACAATAACCAGGACAATAAAGCTTGACAGGATTAATATTGTGACAAGGAGAGTAAAGCATATAACTAACGCTAGCATATTGGCACTAGAGTCAATAGACTAATTCCTACCTAGGCTATATCAGGGCACAGCATGATAAGCTCTAGTTCTGCCCTTGAAGTACCCTTGGGAAAACATCATCCCCCATACCGGCCTGAAGTCTGCATGAGCAGCTGTGGCAAAGCGTTGAGCAATCAGCATACAGTCGTGGTCACCTGGGTGGAATCTCCCTCTAACGTGAATGGGACAGGGAAGTGTTTTTCTAATAAAAAAGCTGAGGTTCTGAGAAAATGTCCCTACATAATGATGTGTATGTTTCTATGAATACCAGAAACAAATCGTTTCCACATTTTACCAGCAACCGATCTTACTGCAGCCTTGAGAGAAGCACAGAGTGAACAAGAATGTCTTGTTTAAGAACGTAGTGCTGGCCTAGGGAAAGAACAGCTAGATAGAGAGAAATAAACAAAACCGCAAATGTGGCTATTGCTAAAATAATAAACAAAGCCAAATAAAACATATCTAGGTTCAAGTGCACAGCGGCAGGCCTAGTGTGCTAAAATAAAGTGCATGGAGCTATAACTGAAATGGCTACACAACAAAACAATCACAAAAAAAAGTAACCTTTGTTCTGCCTTGTATTTCTCAAATGCCCTGGGAAGCTTTTGGCACATTGAGAGAGATACCTTCAAACAGGTACAGCAAAACAAATGTTGCTGCGCTTTTAACTTGACTGTTTGGCTTTGTGATGGCATGTATAAAGGAACCATTTTGTCATACATTATCAACAAAATAAAGTCTACAGTTCCCCAAAGGTAAGCACTCCCTCCTTCCACCAGCCACCATCAGTTACAGTTAGGCAGTCTCAAGTTCCCCAAAAAGTCAAATGAAAAGTAATAACCTGATGAAAAATAACCAAACAGAATTAAGACATTTCTCCACAAAATGCCATTTCATGGCGAGGAAGGAGTGTTTTGGCATGAACATGTCAGGGTCAAATTGTGTCCTAGATCATGTCAAGCCCAGCAAAGAATTTTATCTGCTGCTAGTCTGAGCAACAAGAAACATTGGTTCTCGCAAGCCTAAGCTCTCCTAGAGGAACAGAGCATTTTTAGAAGGACAAATATACATATGCATATTTGTATCAATATATTCATTTACTTATATACACAGTTGAACAGCATGTAGGTGCTCCACAAATGGTGCAGTGCAGGTGGATTGTGACAAGTGGTATTGCTGGAGCGCATGTGATATTTACAAAGAATGATAAACTGCGACTGATTGGCAGTACAACAGTGGTAGCACAGAAATCCAGTGCTCAGTACACTGTGCATAAATACACAATGAATGACAGACAACAGTGCAATACATCAACATTTCAATCCTCTACACCCAGTGGCGGCCGGCAGCTTTAGGAGGGAGGGGGGTGGGCAGGGCACACACACACACACACACACTCATTCTTTCACACACAGACATGCACGCACATCCATTAACAACACTCATACCATTCAAACATGCGGGCACGCACCAAACATTAAATTTGAAACATCACACACATACACACACACACACTTACCTTCGGCCTCCAGGTCCCAGGATGGTTGGGACTGCTGCCTTCCCTCATTGGTCAGCCAATGAGGGAAGGCAGCAGTCCCAGCCTCGTCACAGAGTCCCAGGGAGAGTGTCAATTGGGGACGCTTTCCTCATCACCCAGGGGAGGACCTTGAGGCACGTTTGCTGGGCAGAGGAGGTCACGCCCATAGGAGCTGTGATCTCCTCAGCCCAGCAAAGTTTAGCTCAGGCAGCCAGGAGTCTGCTCAAATCGCGCATGTCTGCTCCTGGCTGCCTGACCTGAACATGAAGAGTGTCTGTCAGGCTGACCTTTGTTCAGCCTGACAGACACTCTCCATGGGGGGAAAAAGGTGGAGGGGTGTGGCCCCTCCGCCCTAAAGGACGGGCCGCCACTGTCTACACCGCCATCTTCGTTAGGACAAACAGAATGGTAGCAACCCGGATAAGTGGTCCACTAATCTGTAAAGGGTCCTGCAATGAGAGGACCTCAAAGTACTTCAGTTTGGAGAAAAACCTGTTCTCTTCAAAATGAGTAACACACTGCCAACAGATCAGTGTGCGTACTGCCAGTCATGCAGCAGTGTCTAGGCAGACAGTGATTTTTGTTGCTAGTTTACTGCCCAGGTTCCCATGAATACCGGGTTGTCCCAAAACTGGTTTCAGACCACTTGTCTGACGCACAGAACAGGTCTCATGAGATTCAGGTCTATTCAGTCAGTATATAGCAGATACTCTTACTAGAATGTTTTACTGAAAGAAAGAAATACACGCTCTTTCTTAGAGATAATGTAATCCCTGGCACGGAATTATCGTTCTATACACAAGTTTGCATCCACAAAATACTTCTGTATTCAGAGAAAATTCCATAAGTGAAATACGTGATGATTTTAGACGCTTTAGAAAGTTTGTGGAAGTGAGGTCCACATTTCACTCTTGCAGCCTGTCAAATGTTTCCTCATGCCTTCCAGTTATATTTCCATGTGGAGGCTACTGACACATATTAACCTAAAATGAGATAATTTGTTATCACCTTTACACTGGCCAGTTGCCATCCTGGCACTACCATATGTAAGTTAGGACTCTGAAAGAATAAACATTCATAGTGCAGAGTATTCAATTACACAACAGATATTAAAATACAGTTATCATCAAAATCTGAGTTTATGGACATAGACGAAGGAACATTTTTTATTGTCAGCTGAATGTTACGCTCATCCCCAATCAAGAAAAAGCTATCACCGTACACAGTAACTAGAAGTGGCAGCATTAATCACAGTACTTTAAATGTTTATCCTCAGAATGAAGACTAAGTGCAGGAACTTGTGTTTGCTCACCAATGTTGGATAATTTTTGCCTGCCGTTTAAAAGATAAATGTGTCCAAGGAAAACCCTGAAGATGCCGGTAACACTGAAACACTTTTCATCCCTAATCCCAGAAATCTTATTTATCCTCGAATCAGAATTACCTAAAAAGTAATAATGAAGATATATTTAATTCATCTGGGAATATTATCACATTCACCAATAAATCGAGATTAAGGGACTAATTTATGGTTTGGTGGACAGGGTACTCCACAAAAAATGTGGTAAACCACTCTGTTCTTTAAACTGTCAGTCCACCCACTCCAATTGGAGTCAGGTGGGTTGTCAGGTTTCAGACAGAGGTAACCTCCCCGGCTCTGCCATTAGAAATCTTACTCATAGCCTGAAGGAGTAGAGGCGGTCGATGTAAGAACATCAGACTGCCCACCCTACTTAGAGTGTGACCACCAAGGTTGTGAACAGAAAACTAAAACTAATAACCCCAACATTTTGGCAGAAAACTCCAAGGATGTCACAGTCATTAGTATTTTGGTTCTTCTAAAACAAACACCTGCTTTGGGAGTCTGAAAAACAGTTTGGTCAGTGGCTGTCTGAAACACTGGAGCTACTCCCCAAACCTTTCCTGCATTCACGGGAGCGGCGGTGGCAGCAGTTCCTGTGAAGGAACCGGGACGACCACAGAGCTGGTGGTGATCTCAAAATATGGCTGACTGCAGTCTGCCAGGTTGGCAGGGGTAATACCCTCCACCACCGTGACGGATGTCGGGCCCCCCGCCAAACAATTAATTAGGATCAAAGATTGGAAAGTATAGCAGTGTATATTTACTGAAACGACACTACGACAATGTCATTATTGTTAAAATGATGGGTACTTGCGCTGATACACCCAAGTGAAAACCCCGTGACGCGAAGCTCATTTTGCTCTCGGAAAAGGGCACCTTTACAGCAGAAAACACCTTTCGAAGTAAATACCTAATGAGTCGTTAATGTGGGTTTGAGTTGAGTTTTCAAAGCTCCAAATATTACCGATACATAGAACTCAAAAAACTAATACATTTATGGGCCTTTTTAATAAATAAATATGTAGCTGGCTAGATTTCAACAGTTCATATAGTGATTAATATGCAGAAAACACGTTTTAAAGTGGAAATCGTCTTAGTTCTGTAAGGATAAGATATTTAAATTTTAAATGTAAAATAGTAAACACTATCACCTGAAACAATTTTTAGTATAAACTACAGTGAAGTAATACATTTCAAATCTCTGTTTTCGCCAGCACACACTTCTAAATCTTTACTTTGTGGTTTTGAATGCCAGCGATATAATTCTGTGCTCTCTTTTTTGTTTCCTTGGAGACTCGAGAAAATGTCTGCATTTGCAATCACTGATTCATATTCTGGTATAAATTATATATTAGGTGTTCCGCGAAGTTAAAAACAATTTCCAAAATTACTCTTCATTTTCATTTTCATTGCTCACCTTGAGCAAGCACTTTAATAAACCATCTCACAGGTTTTACTAAATATGTACTAATTGGAGGCACAGTTACAACAGGTGACTCTAGAATTACTGTACAAACTTCACAGGCAAACACTTTATTTTCTCTCACGTAGCACGTAGCAATCTTCTTTTGTATTAATGTGCATCTAACTTTAAATGCTTGCATACACACTCTTAACATCACATTTGAGAATAAGAGCCTCTTATTAGGAGGGCAAATCGTGGAGTGAGGTACGATAGAGAACGTTATGCGTTTTTGCAATGCCAGTGAAAATGAAATGAATGTAGCTCAAAACACGTTATTTAGAACAAGTGTAGCAGTTACACGTATTCACATTACTTCTATACATGGGTAAAATCCATATTATTGTCACTGTACTTTGTAAGCGGCCAGAAATAACACAATACTGTCTCTCAAATTGTCTAAATGACTTGTCAGAGAACCCCATAAATAGTCAAATGGCCTACCCAGTGTAACTTTGCCTCAAAGGTTCAACTCATATATTCGAATTTTGGATTAAAATACATAACTGCTAAACATTATCGGCATTACAAACACCACATGAAGAATGACAAAGTGTAATTTAATTCCCTATTACTAGTTTTTAGGCAGTGAAAGGGCACTATCTTACGCTGAAGGCTATGCTGCTCAAGAGTCAGGGCCCACATTCAAGAAGGTTAATTGATGGCATACTACACCCCTGCACATCTACATGCATTTTCTCTATCTCTCTTTTCTCTCTCATCTCGCCGCACCACCCCTTTAGGAGTAGTAAATCACTTAAGGGCATATATACAATGTAAGACCATGTCATCTAAAACACAGGAGACTGGGGCAAGTATTAGAACTGTCGGCTTTGTGACATGCAAAAACTACAAGGCCTGCCAATCCAGCAAAAATATGCAATCTTTCACTATACCAACTACCAATCGGAAATTTAAGATTCTGAAGGTTCTAGTACCATCCACAAGGTGAAAGACGTATATTGGAACACATGAGAGCTGTCATCCGGTGTGACAGAGACATTTCAGGGACTTTCATTCAGGTAACACTGACCTGCTGCAATTCTTTGCCTTTGATCAGATCCCTGTGAACATCCAAGGTGTGGATGAGTGTGATCACTTAGAAGGTTGGAATCTCAATAAATAATCTATTCCAGCATGATGCACCCATCAGGGCTCAACATGAGTAAAGAACTGGTAGTACATCTGAAATAATGGGTATAATGATTCGGTAGTCCTACTCTGCCAACCTGGTAACTTTAGCTTTTCAACTGAGCCCCCTCCTTTTTAACTATGTTGGTTTTAACTGTGTATTTAAAAAAAAAAGAAATTCACACAGGTCTTATTGTGTAGCCTGTGGCGTCAAATAGGGGGCTACTGAAGCTAAGCTTGAACGTTTTTGTTAATATTCTTGAATTTTTTAGATGGAACTCCTTCAGGGTCCACATGAATTTAGTTTGTGGTTTATGCATGTTGGTAGAAATAAAAACAATGTCATCCATGAAATGTGTGCACATAACAATGAAATTGCATCATTGTTGTCAATTCCACATGATGTGACCTCCTCATCAACCCCAAGTCAGAAATACGTGGTCAGACTGTACTGCCATTTGATAAAGTTTGTTTTGACCAATGACTTTGTGTTTCACCACTGCGCATATTAGTTGCTCAATGTTCACCAGTAGCACATGGTATGTTTTGTTCAGTTTAGCCGCCTATGGGCTTTGACATGGCATTAGCCATTACTTTCTGTATTCAGTTTAGCCGCCTATGGGCTTTGACATTGCATTAGTCATTACATTCTGTATTCTGCCTATTGGCTTTGACATTGCATTAGCCATTACATTCTGTATTCTGCCTATTGGCTTTGACATGCTGTATCCAGTCTAGCCGCCTATTGGCTTTGACATTGCATGCCTATTGACTTTGACATGATGTATTCAGTTTAGCTGCCTATTGACTTTGACATGCTATTAGATATTCTGCCTATTGGCTTTGACATGATATCATATATTACATTTTGTATTCAGCTCAGCTGCCTATGGGCTTTGACATGATATTATACATTGCATTTTATATTCAGCTCAGCTGCCTATTGGCTTTGACATGACACTAGACATTGCATTTGATATTTAGGTCAGCTGCCTATTGCCTTTAACATGACATTGCATTTGATATTTAGGTTAGCTGCCCATTGCCTTTAACGTGGAGTTAGATCTTGCAGTTGAGAATCCAAGCTGTATTTTTCCAAGCTGTGTTTTTGCACCAGAGAACCAAGATGTTTTTCTCACAGTAGACTAGACATGATAAGAGAGAGTACATGGGTGTTGTTTTTTCTTCGCTTGAGCTTGGGAACAGGAGTAGTCTTGGAGACCTGGCCAGTCTCCAAAAGGCTTGCTCAGTTTCCCAGGTCTGAGAGGAGGGGGCACACCTTTGTAACGAATGTAACAGGCTGCAGAGGGTCAGATTCGAATCTGCCGGACCTCGTGCTGGAGCTTGGCGCCAGCTGCCAGCATCCCGTGTGGGTAGATGAAACTCTTTCTCGCGGCTGACAGGGGTCATCAGCTTGCAGACCTTAGAAAGATGTAGCTGTAAATAGTTCCCACACGGTGAAGTATTTGTTTTGCTTTGCATTCAATATCTTATAAATATAACCTGCTGTGTATATTGCAAACTGATATATTTTGTTTGATTAACGCGGACTTGAAAGCTACTAATTCGTCATTCATAAAAATTGGGGTTGGGGAAGAATTAACAACAATAAAAGTCTTCTTTGACCTCACAAGTGCATTTCTGTTGTGTTATGTTAGTGCTTAGAAACTAGATAAGAGGAAAGCACTACACAGACATGCCCTGCAACCTAGGCCTGAAGCAACTGATTGACAGATCAGAGGTGAGGTGACATGTAGCACGTAGACAAACGTGCAAATAGGAAAAACACAGATTGATCCATCAGATAGGCAGTGACCCGAAAATACTTATAGGAGAGAAACTTATTGGCCAGAGGCGTGCTCGTTCCCAAAACACCATAAAGTTAGATGCCACACAAAGCTGGGAACACTCAGCTAATCAGACCACACCACATATGCAACAGGCAGTGATCATGCACTCCCTATGCCCGACATCTGGACATGTTATCTACTGGCCCACAATATGTCCATGCAAGGTCGAGACCCACTTGCACACTTTATCAGATGGTCAGATTTATGACTCCATGACTAGGCCCGGATTCCTTTCTGCAAAGAATGCACAGAATTGTTTTATATATCCCTTCAAAAATTGTATATAAAGGTGCTCAGAACTCTGTAATGTAAAAAGACAGTCATTAGCCCCTGACTCTGTACTGCCATCTCCCGTCCGCTGCGCTTAATTAAACCAACTGATCTTGTTTTGCCAAACGCCTCTTGTCTTTCATTTCTGTAAGGTAAATCTGCATTCCAACAACATTTTCCAAAGCCAGCCAGGAAAGATTTGTCCTTTGAGCCCATAATGCAGCTGAAAGAAGGGGACCCCACCCATACAGATTCACATCTGTGCAAATAAAAAGAGGTGAGAAGACCCCGCAATTGACTGAAAGCTCTGCTGAATCTACAGGGCGGAGATCCATCCTGAAGCTGCCATCAGTGGGTAAGAGACTACCTACATCTGATCCTTAGTCCCAGCATGTTCCAGAGGGAAAACTAGTGCTCTGCTTGGACCGCTGGACAAGACACAGATGGTACGCATGTCCCTGGGTGTGATATAGGGCTCTGCTTGGACCGCTGGCCAAGACACAGATCTTATGCATGACCCTGGTTGTGATAAAGGGCTCCTCTTGAACCGCTGGGCAAGATACAGATGGTACACTTGATCCCTGAGTATGACACAGGGACGAGGCCTCAATGCTTGGACCACTGGGTGTGACACAGATGGTACACATAGGCTCTGGTTGTGATGTAGGGCCAACACCTCAATCTTATTTTTTAGTCTAAAAGCGTTTCTCACCACTAACCGGTCTCTTAAACACTGGTGGTGCCTGAAAGAAATGAGAGGTTTTATTTGCTTGGGCCACTGAGCGTGACACAGATGGCACATTAGGGCCCATATTTATACTTTTTTAGCGCTGCATTTGCGTCATTTTTTTACGCAAAAGTGGCGCAAAATTACGAAATACAATTGTATTTTGTAAGTTTGTGCCGCTTTTGCGTAAAAAAATGACACAAATGTGACGCTAAAAAAGTATAAATATGGGCCTAAGTCCCTACGTGTGAAACAGGGTGCAATTCAGGTGCAAGGGAAAATAGTTGGATCTTGGTAATTGGGTGTAGCTTGTGTTTGGCAAAGGAGGGCTTGTAGTTGTCGAATTGTTCCTTCTTCTCCGCGTAAAGTTTTTGCTATCTTTGTCCTTGAGCTTACATTGACAAATTATTGGGCTCAGTTAGGGCCAGATGTAGGTAGGAAAAATTTAGCGAGTCAGAAATTGCGAGTCAATGCGAATCGCAATTTCCGACTCGCAAAATGGGATCCAAGAAAAAAAAGCGACATCAATTTGCGACTCGCAAATTATGTCGCACCGCAGATTGCGAGTCCGCTGTTAGCGAGGTTGCTTTTTGCGACCTCGCTAAAAGCGAACTCGCAATTTGCGAGTCGGGTGACGCAATTTGCGACTGGCCCGCAAATTGCATGCAGGTGCAGCAAAACATTTGGAAAAACACTTCCTGGCTCTTGCTGATGACATCAGAACCAGGAAGTCATCAAATACACCTGGGAGGAGGGAGAACCACACCCTTTTCAAACTGCTGTGCAACTACCTGGAGAGGGGAGCTGCTTTCTCCCATGGAAGACACAGGCAGTGCAGGAAGGAAAAGGAAACTCAAGTTCTCAAAAAAAGAACTTGAGGCGCTAGAAGAAGAATGCTGCCAGCACCATGACCAACTTTTTGGTAAGGCAGCCCTGAGTGTCCCAGACACTGAGAAGAGGAAGATCTGGCTGGAAATCCAGGAGAGGATAAATGCCATTGGGGTGAGCCACCAAACCCTTGATGAAATCAAAAAAAGGTGATACGACCCGCGCTCAAGAACAAAGGAGAGGGTGACAGAGCGCCTCAGGGAAATGAGGGGCACAGGAGGAGGCCCATCCACCATCCCACCACCCACAGCCATGGAGGAATTGGTGGAGCAGACACTGGAGCCTGAGGCTGTGACAGGAACGGGAGCACTGGACACGTCAGTGCAAAGGACATCCAAAAGTGAGTACCATGAAATATGCATGTACCCCTACATATGCTATATCCACATGGGCCACATTAGCCACGCAGTTGACATGTTGGAGGCCAGGCAGGTGGCAAGGGGCACGGGAGAGACCCCTCAGGACAGTGAGGAGGGGTCCACTATCAGCAGTGTATCTGCCACTGACACATGTGTACTGAGGAGTGGAAGTGCACGTCAGGGGTCAGCTGACCCACCTGGGACGAGCAATGCTGGCCAAACCAGGAGGAGGATGTAGGCAAGAGCACAGCAGGACTAATGAGGCACATGCAGTTAATGTGTCCTCATAAAGGGTGGACATGTGCAGCCCCTTACAGACAGTTATGTTCTTTAGACATTTGGTTCACTAATTAAAAAGTTTTGTTTGTTCCACTACACAACTGGGCTCTTTGTGTGTGACATTAGTGAGTGTAGTGTCAGTTGCCACGTACCTTCCATTGGGTTTCAATGTGGTCCGTCTCTGTCTGCCTTGATTTGCAATGCATCTATCTCCAGGCTGCCGATGTGGTAGCTCTTGCTCCTCATCCTCCGAATCTGGGGCTGCAGGGGTGAGATGTAGTCCACGTCTGGTGGCCATGTTGTGTAGTATTGCACATGCACAAACTATCTTGAATGCTGTTATTGGGGCATACTGGAGCGCACCTCCACTTCTGTGGAGGCATCGGAATCTTACCTTTAACAGTCCAAAGGTCCTCTCTATGACATTTCTGGTCTGCCGATGTGCACTGTTATATCACCTCTCATTCTCATTGCTAGATTTTAGGTACAGGGTTAGTATCCATGGTCGTAGCGCATATGCACTGTCACCTGTTTCGCAAAAATAAGCAATATTAGCAGGGCATGGATGGTTTCTACAGTGACCTGTGTGTATGGCTTCAGGGTGTATTCAGCAATACCTAAGAGATATCCGTCTCCAAACTCCCCACGTTCTAGGCGTTGGTGTATCCCACTGTGCCTGAAAATGTAAGAGTCATGTGTACTCCCTGGAAATTTGGCTACCATGTCAGTGATGACATAATGGGAGTCACATACCACCTGGATGTTCAGTGAGTGGGTACATTTCCTATTGCGGAACAGATATTCCAGATTTGCAGGAGGGCAAATTTGTATATGTGTCCCGTCCACACACCCTATTACATGAGGGAAGTTGGCAATTCTGTAGAATTCCAACTTGGTGCTGTTAATTTCTGCCTCATTCCTGGGTATGTATATGTATCTGGACATGTGTGTGAGTATGGCATCTAGGAAACATCTGAAGAACCGTGAGAGTGCACTTTGGGATACCCCACATGCCACTACAATCACCCCCTGATAGCTACCCGAGGCCAAGAGGTGCAGTGAGCATAGCACTTGTACATGTGTAGGGATGGCGCTGCCAGGCACAGTCTGGCGTTGAAGCTGCGGATTGAGTAGATCAATTAATTCTAATATTGCTGCACTGCTGAGTCTGTATTTGTGATATATCTCCTCCTCAGTTTGTTGGGAAAGTGTCTGCCTGGTTCTGTATATCCTCTCTTGTCTCTGGCTCCTCCTCCTCCTCTGCTGGGCGGCGTGGACTCTCCTCCTCCTTGCTATCACATTTTTTTCAGCCATTTTGAGTAACCCAGATGCCTTCTGGGTCTCCTTTTATACTTTGGTTCTGGTTACCACCTGCTCTGACTTAGTGGTAATTTGGGTGTGCAAAATGGTCTTTTTGCGACTAGTCGCAATTTGCGAGTGGCTTTTTCAAATGGTTTGTGACTCAAAAATTGCGACTTCCTATTTGCGGGTCGCAAAATCAGGTCGGTAATGGCTTCCATCGCAATTTGCACTTCGGAAATGGGATTTTTGCATCCCATTTCTGATTTTGCGGGGTCGCAAGTTGTGATTCTGGCCTTTTGCGACTCGCAACATTTTTCTACATCTGGCCCTTAGTCCCTTGTACCATGCAGAGCCTCCGATCGACACTGGGCAGCATGCACTAAGAACAGGCTAAGGGATTTTTTTGGACAAAGTCATCATTATTTATCTGTCATTTATTTTCTCTCTTTTTTCTCTCTTCTTTCTTTACTTTCATTGTGGCTTTTCAATTGATGCATTGTTGATGTTGTGCTGATAAACTATTGCAACTATATTTCATATTGAAATGCTATGTCTTGTTAAATGTTTTAATGTGTATATGAAGAAGCCGTTATCTTTCTCCAACAAATCGTTATGCCGTATCTGCGATTCCGCTGCTAAAAACAGTTGATAATGGTTGCACTAACCATTACACTTTCTTTCCAGTTGTGACCCTTCCTATGCGTTATTTTATGTATTGTGAAATGTCTGTGTGATGCATCTCTGTCTAAAGTTGAGCGTGTAGCTAGTAATTAATGCTGGAATATTCCTGTGTCCATATTTCCCCATGATCAGTGTAGAATTTAGGATTGATAAAAACTCAAGAAGGTTAGACTATACGAGTCCCTTAAAAAGGTTCCCAACCCATCATGGAGCCACAGTTAAGTCACATGCAAACTAGATTCTCCACGCAGTCTAAAAAGCTAGATAACTACTGCTGTGAATGTCACACACATACTAAGGCACATAAATTCCCCGGGCCTGAGGGGGGAACTGTCGACATCAAGACAATAGAGCACATGAGGACACACATTCAGACAAAATTTGTAGGCAGAAGGAAGACTAAAAGAGAAGCACTGTTACAACTATGGACCATCTTCAAGGTGACCTTGACCTGCAACCACCTAGAACCCACCGACAAGGTTTCTGCACCTCCCCCACCATATGTAGGTAGGGAGGTGCTCTCTCTGATGCCTGCCATCTCAGCTTTCCCACACTAGGCTACACCAATCAACCAGTTGTGGGACCTAGAGGGCCTCTGCCGGGCAGCAAAGCCACTGGATCCAGGGGTGGGGGGACACCAGTCCCAGCCCAAGTAGGTGCTGGGGTTCTCATAAATCAATCTCCCCACATCTGCCACGTTAAATCCATCAAACCCTAGTTTCACAGGGAACATGCATTCCTGCCCATCTAGGCAGACATGCACGGGCAACAGGATAGGGGTTTTGGCATGCCTGGCAAATGAAACAACACCCCAAGGAGGTGTCCACCCCAACCACATGGGGAGAGTCCCAGTGTCAGAGGTGGGCAGGCCACCTCCCCACTCCCCATGCAGCAGCCCACTTGGAAAGGTCAAAAGCAGGAACCAGTCCAGAGAAGGTCTGTTAAGGCAGGCCCATATAAACTTAATAAGACCACCCTTAAAGGAGTTACATTGGCCGCAAGTGTGCAAATGGCACCAGTCTCAAAGGGAGCTCCACTTCAGAACCCCAGAGGGTTTCCACCCAGTTCTAACAGGAGAGGTCATGGTGGCTGGCAGCTGCCAGACCTTAGAGAGTGCTACTACTGCCACAGAATGGGCAAATGGCTGACCGATGCCACCTAAAAGCATATCATGAGCAAAGAGCAAAAAGTATTGCCCAGTGCCCGCAAATACCCCATCCACAAAACCAAGCCCAGGTCTACCCGTATGCTTCCTACATTCAGCCGCAAGGAGGTCAGGTACCCAGCACACCACTCCTGAAGGGAGCAACTGGTTGGCCAAACCCGTGGCAAATCCAACAGTCTGGGAAGGCAGTGCCTTTATACAATCACAAAATCCAAGTACGCAGTTAGTCCGAATTCCCCAATAAGTTTACATTCACATCATACCCACTTCGAAACTCATTGAAAAAAATAAAAGACTAGTGACAACATGAAGAGGAAACTCATGCCTTTACTTGTGGTCAGAAAAACACATAACTGCTGTACACTTTGTCGATCAGGAATCCACACTAGAGTCTGCCATTCAGGTGCCTGTGGGGGGCCTAAGCCCACTCTGCTGCTGGTCCCCGAGGATGGGGTTGGCTGGTCACTCCCCAGGAAGGGCAATCTGACAAGGGGCAGGGTGGCCACCCACCTATCCATGAATGCAGGCACCCAGGTCCCCAAATCCAAATCCTAATTGAGACGGGTTCCTATGACCAGATCAAATAGTCCCCGTTCAAGGACACCTAGCCCAGGACCAAAGTTCCCTCGTGGTGCATAGCCCTCAACTGCAGTGCCTTCAAAGGCCAATGGAGGCCCCCTATTAGTTCCAAAATTAAGTGATGTTCCAGTGCCGGGAGCCAGGTTTCCAGAGCACATGAGATAATTATGTCCTCATAAAGCTTCAAAGTCCACGCAAACCTGACAGTTTACAAAGCAACTACATGGCACCCAGTCAGTAGGGAAATTAATAGGAGTAATCAGCCCTCCCATTTGTTATTCATACTGGGCAACCTCGACAAGTCCTGGCCGCACACCTGACTCCCATTTCAAGCAAATGCTTTGCCTCCTCCTCCTCCCCCAAAATATTCCAAATGTCCAACTTCTGCTTGTCAAATCTTGTTCCTCCAAAACAGCTATAGTCGCGTGTTGCTAGTTAGAAGTCGTTGGCCATGGCCAGGTTCGCAGGCCTTAAACATCCTGAATCTGAGGAGAGAGGGTGCCGGGACCATCTCAGTCCCATTTAAGTGACTCGGATATTTCTCACTGCTGCGTCCGGCCTGTCGGTCAGATCACACGAGGCCTTTCACACACACACACATCATCCGGGAAAGCAATAGGCCTTATCCCAGCAAATGACACATCCAACTTATACGGAGGCCACGAAGAACCTCTCCGACCCCCTTTGACATACTGCAATAAAAAAGCATTGTATAAAGATCTAGGAAAGCGCCCAGGTACCCGCAAAAGAAGCCCAAAATGGAGTTTCCAGAAAAGGGGCGAGGGAGAACATCTGACTCCGTTAAGGAGAACCTCATTGCATGCCACGTGCAGCAATTAGAGGGGCACACATGTGTCCTCAGAAAATTTTGCAACCACCAGCAACACCCAAATTCTCACCCCCCCCTTCCTTTCACACTACACTACACACGTATAGATCAAAAGGCTCCAACCACATCAATAAAGCACACACAAGTTAGAGAAAATAGTGAGGGAAAAAAGAGATAATACCATGAAGATCACCCAACAGAAATACTCTTCTCTGTCATGGCAAGAGGGGAGGGCCAAATGGCCGGCAAAACAAAACTAATTCGATCCACGTCTAAAACTCACACCATTCCCTGAAATAGTTGCCCCTACTGGGGCCACGTCCGAATAAAGGTAGAAAGCATAAGTAACAAAGAAAGGCACAGAAATCTACAGAGACTAAAAAATGATATGTTTTTCTAAAGCTAACCTACATCCCACAGCTTTTATCCAACAGGTTTGCGATGAAACCACAAGTGCACCACCTTTACAGTGGCCTGCCACTTCTTCAGCAACGACTCAAGTGTGCAAAGACAAAGACCATGGACTGTTTTTGGACTGTTCGTACAGGCATCCTTCTATGAACTCTGTTTCCAACAGCAAAGACACCCCCTGTACTACGGCTGTTTTTCCAAAAGCAAAGAAACTGCTGGTACTGCAGCACTTTTGCCAGGAGCAGAGATACCCCCGACCACCAGATGATCACAGATGTTTCATCAGGGAACCATCCCAAGACCTACTACACTCCAAAGGTTATGTATTCTTGTACCATTGTATACCTTCTGTTTGTTGGTGGGGTGTGGCCGCATCCATCCATAGTCAGAAATCTGCCTACTCACACAAAGTCCTCCTCAACATTACTACAGCCCTTGCACAGGTGCCTTTCCCACATCATTTATAATTACACTGATCCTAATGTTAGTATTCCATATGCACTACACAGTGCTCTCTTACACAACACATGGTATCAGCACATGAATGACTGCCATGGGTACCCAGATATCAGCCAGACCGTGCTATATCTTTTCACTGATACCATACGCTGTAGGCTCAGACAGACTTTATTTATCACTGGCGATAGCCCTCGAGAAAACAGAATGTCTCATCCATCAGTACCTATGTAGGATTAGTGCCAAGTTACAACCTAGCAGGGTGAAAGCCCATAGGGTGGAAGTAAACATCACTCAGTCTGAGACCAATCCCACTGAACTGTATCTTTACACCGAGCCTAGCGATATTCAAATCGAGATAGATAGTGTTGCTTGAATGAAAATTTACCTTAAATAAATAAGAGACAAGAGGCATCTGGCAAAGCAGTAACAGTCGGTTTAATTAAATGCAACAGCTGGGAGAGAGCAGGACAGAGTTGGGGTCTGATAACTGTGTCTTAAAGTTACAGAAGTTTGAGCGTCTTTTTACACATTGTCTTGAAATGCAGTAAAACGATTAAGTACATTCTTTGGAAAAGGGGAATCAAGAGCATCTGAGAAAGTGTGTAGATGGGTCTCGACCTTGCGTGGACATATTGTGGGCCAGTAGGTAACATGTCCGGATGTCTGGCATGGGGATCAAGTGATCATTGTGTGTAGTGTTTGTGTTGTGTTCTGAAATATATCGTATTTTGGAAATCCCTCCAGTCAAATGTGTTTTGTTAAGGGGCAATTTCCTAGGACCTTTGTGGTGTTGCTGCCTATCTGAGGGATCAATCTGCGTTTTCCTGTTTTGTGCATTTGTCTATGGGCTACTTGTCACCCCAACTATGATTTGTCAATCAGTTGCTTCAGGCCTGGGTCGCAGGGCCTGTGTGATCTCATACTTCTGGCTCAGGGTTGACAGGGAGGTCATGTTGAGTGGAATCGACAATAGCAAAGCAAGTTTGTGGTTATGCTGGGACATATCATGACAAACATTGACATTGTTTTATGCATCTCAGTAACAGGATGCACAGGAAGGGCACTACAGGGAAGGACACTGGTTGGCTCTGAGACTTCTCAGAAAAGATGTTCTTGGAGGTAGCAAACCTACCGGACCAGTGCGCAAATGCATGAGCTCCTTCCTTCCTCTGTGGTCCCAGGGTGGCTATTAGCATGTCTGGGGTTAGCATGTCTGGGGCAGTCTTCTTTAATAACAAATGGACCCCTGACATGAAGTTCCTGTGTAGGGCCTTCCATCTTATGGATACAAGGGGAAACAAGTCTCATAGGGGAGGATTGAATGCCAGCATACCCCATGTCAAGAAATCTGGGATGCTTAGTCAGATAGGTACACATGGTTGGAGGGAAATAAGCAATCCCTAATTTTACAGAAACTTACACAGTATTCCTTGTATTTCAGAGGAAAAGGAACAATCTCTCTCATCACGAATGGGAACTGTGAACCAATACTGCACATCACAGACATGCACTGGGGCATCTCCGTGCTGATGGACTTCTACTGCCAGTGTGGAGAATTCACCTATGTTCAGCTCGTCCCCAGATGGTGGGGCGTCTGCTCCCTCATGATCATACATATCACTACCTTGGTCATCCCTGGAGAAGATCTGTCAGAGTTTTTTCAACATCTGCTACAGAAGAAAACAACTCTGTTGCATCAGGCTTGAGGAAAAAAATGCCAATTTTTTTGGCTGGGCTAATTACAAGGACATTCCAGAAGAATTCAGACCATTCACTGAAGTCCATACCCTCCTCCACCCTACAGACAAAAGCAAACACCCACTGTTTGCAAATAACAAGGTGGGAAATGCTGAAAATGTTCAACAACACTGAGCTTGGTCTAAATGTAATCAAGGAAGAATTAAGAGCCATCTGCCTCCTGGTGATGGAACATCGGTGCGTGTTGGACTTAATGATCGCAATGGAGGGTGGGGTTTGGGCCAAGATTGGCACATTCTGTTGCACATTGATCCCTGGTAATGACTTGAACAATGGGACACTAACTTTTATCAACCAAGCACTGCATTGTCTATAAGCTAGCATCAAGAAGGAGGGAGGTGCCCCATAGCAGGACTGGTTATTTGATTGTTTTTCCTGGTTCTCCAAGTGAGAGACCAGACTGTGCATGTCATTGCTTCCGATCCTCATTGTTGTGCTATTTTTGTGGATGCAGTCCCCAAGTTAGGTAGAATGCAAATAACTAGGGAAATAGTAATAGACATGACAGGAACACGCGAAACCTCAAATAATGTGACTGTCATGAAGTATGAGGTGGATAGTGTAGTTGAACTTTCAACTAGAGGATGGAATTTTCTTAGAGATACAAACAATGTCAATGTATGCCATGAAATGCCCGCGCATAATAGCAAACTTGCATCACTATTGTCGATTTCACCTGAACTCATCAACCTTGAGTCAGAAATACATGGGCAGGCAAGCCCTTTGACCTAGGTCTGGAGCAACTGATTGACAGATCACAGGTGGGGTGATACATAGCCAATGGACAAATGTGCAAACATGAAAAACCCAGATTGATCTTTCAGATAGGCAGTGACACCACAATAGTCGTAGGAGATTGGCCTCCAATAAAAAACACATTTTGCTTGAGGGGTGCGCATTCCCAAAACGCCATAATGTTAGATGCCACATGAAGCCAAGAACACCCAGCCAATCAGAGTACAATACACACAACACGCAGTGATCGGGCGCTCCATGTGCTGAACATCTAGACATGTTACCTACTGGCCCGCAATATGACCACGCATTGTCGACACCCACCTGTGCACTTTATCAGATGGTCAGATTTATAATTCAGTAACTAGGCCCAGAGTCCTTTCTGCAAAGAATGTACAGAATTGTTTTATAACCCTTCAAGATCTATATGTAAGGGCTCACCGAACTCTCTAACTCTGAGAGACATTCATCAGATCCCGACTCTGTACTGTACTCTCCCGGCTGCTGCGTTTAATTAAACCAGCTGTTCCTGTTTTGCAAAATGCCTCTTGTCTTTCATTTCTTTTAGGTAACTCTGCATTCTAGCAACATGCATATGACATTCCAAGGTGATAGATGGTGGGTTACCTTAACAAACAATGGTTGCCATGTTTGGGTGCAATTCGTAAATAGCATAAAAAATGACATGATTGTCGAAGACTGCTCATTAATTATGTTCTTCTTGGAAAGGCAGAAGAAACCCACGTAGGTTTGATTGTTTTACATGTTGTGTACGGATGGCCATTTATGATTATGATTTTGCTTGCACTACCATTCTGAAACCTTTTTTATGTTATTTTGCCATGTGCAGTAATGAGACTGTTATTTGCTTTCTATAAAATGTGTCATGCGAGCTTCAATTTAAACTGTTGTCTGTGGCACGGATATTGATTGACTATATTGTATGACTACACAGGCACAGTATCCAGAAAATTTACATTTACAACACTAACTGTGTGACATCTGCAGCAGCTGCCCACTAGGGCACTATGTATATAATCTCTATGTAGCATATTCTCTGCTGGTTTGTTTTTATGTGTTTGCTCACATATCATATGGCTCTCACCAATTTATGCTGTGGCAGAGTACAATTCACGTCTCATGGGCTTTACAACAAATTGGTATCCATTGCATTAACAGGCTGTACTTACTATTTTGAAAACCATCCAAGATGGCGTTGAATGTTAGGTGGGACAATGTCCCCAGTCTTTTGCTTATCTATTTTCCCATGTATTTTTCCACATAATATGGTTAACTGTCCTTCTTCACTTGCAAGTGATAATCTGTGAATAGGATAATGTGCCATGTTAGCTTTAATTTATACTATTGCCTGTGATGTATACTCAAGCAAGTGATTTTATGACTACACTATATGATCACATAGACACAACATTCAAAGACTGTTTACACCCCTGACAAGTGTCACTCATAGGGGTTAGACTAATGCATTATGGGAATTTCTGTGTATTACCACAAGGCCTCAGACTCCTCACGCATATCAGCTGTTGAACCAACAGTAGGTACTGTATTCTGATCACAACCCCTCACACCTTCTTCTTATTCTGCCCCTTGCTGCCTCATGCAGTCAATCGGAGGAGGTTGACAGGATTCTGTGCTGATGTCCCTGCTCCCAGGTAGGACTGAGTTTACTGATTGGCCCTCAGCTAGTGTCGCTACCTGTGCATTGGAGAGCACAACAGTTTCCTTGTTACTGCATTTGCCTCTTCCTGTTGGCCATGCTCCAGCTCTAGTTCACAGGCCGACTCTCCTTGTCCTCCGGCTCCCAAGAATGTTCACCCTTCCCACTGGCACTCACAACAGCAGCCTGAGGTTTCCAGCTCCGTGTGGTTCTGCTACGTCCCCTGCCACCCACGTCTAACAACCAGCCACCGGAGACCGAAGCCCATCTCATACTTTGCAAGTGATGGCGTAACTCAGCGATGTATTTGGGTGAACATGTGAATATCACAGATGAGGCCGGTGATGTCTGTGCAATGCCACAAACAAAAATGGCTGGTCTCTGAGGTATACTATGAGGTATACTTCCGAGGAGATTGCATGTCTAAATGATATGGTTTATTAATATAAGAAGCACTGGGTTAGTAATATTGCTCACATTGATTTGGCCTTATAAAACACTACAAAGGAGGAGTAGTCTTACCGAGTTTCAAGAAGTTTTTTTTATTTTTTGTAAATGTGCATTTTATCACACAGTGGGCAGGACGGGTTTTATCATCAATGATGTCATTTCAAATGTTGGAGTGATGTTATCAGTGATGTTATAGAACATGTCATGACTGATGTAATATATGGGATATTTAGCAGTGCATGGTGAGGTCGTGAGTTATTGTTACTTTAGGGCAGCAGCTATAATTACTTGAGATAACTATGATTCATAAATGTCAGGTTTTTTTCAGTTGAAAACGCTAAGTTGTCACAAAGTTTCACTTGACTATAACATTACTTTACCCTCTGTTTTATTCAGTGAATTTCTCAGGTTTCTTAATGTAAAATATTATTTTCTTACTATATATAAAGCCAAACCCACGCCATGTATGGCCAAAGGTGTGGGATTTGCCCCAAGGCCTGGCCTGCAGTAAGACCCTGCATCTAATACACCACAGGCAACAAAGTTCCTTCCATGCACCGCTGTGGCCAGGCTCTACATCCAACCCCTCGCAGGCAAGCAACCATATACGAAACATGCTTGCAGTAGGTCTTACAGGACCTGGCTGCACTCAGGCAGACTTACTGAATTTGTCAAAGAGTCACAACACCAAAATATAAAAAGTTAACCTATTGGCTTTATAAAGGGTTAAGCATATCAATATATATATTAAGCATATCTTTCATCTTGTCCAAAAATAACCAATTAACTGTATACTTCAGTAATTCACACACTGCAAGGTTTAATATTAGTGATTATTATAACTGTTTAATAAAGATCTTTTTTTTAAATCAACATGTTTGTGAGTCTTTCTTTTCACATAGGTTTTATTATAGCATTTTGTAGTCTGAAAAAAATTAAAAGAAAAAATCAGACGTATTCTTTTTTAAAATAAAAAAACACCATCTCTCTGAGTCTTTTTTTTTACTGTTTTCAGCCCACAAAATGCAATCATAAAAACAACCACAAGATAGATTTGTACTCCAGTAGAAAGAGTTCCATAGAGCTCCAGCTATGAGTGCTTTAAAACATATGGTAAGTTCTCCAGGAGACTTAAAGTTTTTTGTAGTGCTTCTGGGAGCTGGTGCACTCCCTGCAGCACCCCAAACATTAAACTAATTAGGTGGTGTCCCTCCCCTTCCTATTCTAGGGACATAACGAAGCTCAAATAACATATAAGTATCCCTTACAGGGCATTATGGAGCACTCCTTCAAGGAGCTGTGAATAACAAACAAGGGTTGATTGGGGAACCCAGGAGCCCTTGAGGTCCTAACCGGATTCCACAGTAGGTAGGGGTGGGAGCTGGCATGTTTTTTAATAAGTGGGTAGCCCCGTGCCCATCCAGGGCACCCATAGCTCCAATTTGTGTTGGGGGAGCCCTAGAGTCCCTGCGGCCCCAGCAGGTTTTCCTGTTGGGCGTTGGCCTTTATTTTAAATGCAAGTGGGTGCACACGGGGCATCCACAACACTGGCAAGTTAGAGGCCATGGGGGAACAAAAGGTGCCTCCACAGCAACAACCAGCTTCCCTTACAGAACCCAGCAATGTTTAATTATAGGTGGGCGTCCTGGTGCTCACCAACTGGGTTAGCCACACTGCAGGGGTCACTGGAGGCTCTTGGGGGAACCACAATGTCCCTGCAATCATAGCCAGCACCAAGGCCAGCACCATACTGGGTGCTGGCCAAAACAAACACTTTCTCTTTGCTATCACTGGAAGGAGAAGCATTTCTTAACTGCTCTAGCTGGGCATCAGAAAAACGTGTGTTCCCTGCCCTTGAGAGTGCAGGCAGGGTATGCCCACTCTCTCTAGGGCAGAGAACCACAATTTCCCAGGGGTCAGCTTCCTGAATACTTTACACCATCCCCAGGGCTGGTGGGGTCCCTGGGGCCCAATGCAGAATGAATAGCGGGTGCAGTGGGTCGTGCAGCAACCTCCCCTTTTTAACAAATTTGGCTGGAGGTGATGGGGTCTTTGGGACCTGCAGAGACTCAGGGACGGGAGCTCTATGTGCCCTTGCACGTAAAAAAAAAGGATCTGATCCCTGGGAGTGGGGTCCTCAGGGCCTGAAAGATGCTTTGCTCCAGCCTCCCCTTTTATTTACATCACAGGCCCCAGGGGATGGGGTCTACAGAACCAAAATCGGCTTAGGGAGGGAGGCGACACATATGCCACCCTCTCCGAATACTGAATTGACCCCTGGAATCTGGCCACCCTAGTGGTCATTCAAAGTTAAAAATGTTCACAGTTGCTATTTTCTTTTCTTTTTTTTACCATGATCCCAAAAGAGTACAGTGGGATTGTTACAAAAAACCCAAATTTGTAAAAATATTTGGCCCCTGGAGGTTCTCTATCTAGGATCCCACCCCCTTAAGGGCTAGCGAGCACTGTATAAATCTATTCTGCACTCTTGTATTGTTGGAAAGTAGATTATTGCTAAGGGTTGGTAAGTACCTACACTTAGCAATAGGCCACTAACCCCTACTAGTTTCAGGTAGGTCTCAATAAATTAACCCCAGCTCAACCCTTGTTAGCCTGGCAACGAGTGACAAGGCTTGACTTAGGAGACTTTGTGGAAAGCATTCAAGTATCACAAAAAAGTAATTAAATAAAACACAAGAAACAGTTTAAAAATCCCAAACCAATGTATAAAAACAGGAAATATTTTTAGCTTCAAAATGACACCAACACAAATAAAATCAGACAAAGGGAACTGAAGATATGATTTTTTTTTAAATTACTATTTTTTAGCACTTAGAAATCATTAGACCAATCTGGTTATCTGGTTGCACCTCGAAGGGGGCAAAGTCAAAGTTTAGGCTGACCGCGATGGACCCCTGCTTGGCTACAGCAAGCGGGAGGCCTTGGTCAAAGGTTTACCTCCAGATTTAGTTGTTTTCTTGAAGATTTTCTTCAGGGGGATGAAGTCACCTGTCCAATTCGACCTCCCTGGAGCTCTTCCTCGGATACGTGTCGCTAGAGCTCTCAGTGGAGATTTCTACATACAGACTAAGACAATTTTTCGAGATGAAAATCCTTCGACCGGGGCAAACCTGAATCTTGATCCAACGTCCCTGGAGCCCTCTTCCGATACACTGTGTGGGAGGTCCCTGTCAACTTTCTACATTCTGACTTAGTCACTTTTTTGGAGATTTTGTTCAGCAGGACGAACCTGCAAGTCAGGCAGGGTTGTGATTGAGGCAA
Organism: Pleurodeles waltl; assembly: GCF_031143425.1. Lineage (NCBI taxonomy): Eukaryota > Metazoa > Chordata > Amphibia > Caudata > Salamandridae > Pleurodeles > Pleurodeles waltl. The sequence goes on along the minus strand of NC_090451.1, from coordinate 164,122,385 downwards.
GCCATCTAGAGTTGCTGTGGTGGGTTGGTCCCTTTAAGGAGCTTTTTCCAAAAAGTTCTCCAAACTTCTGAATCTTCTTCCAGAAGGTCATTTAAGGTCTTTTAGGAATCCACAGCTCATATATAGATAAATATAGATATATATATATAGATAATCACCTCAAGCTTTTAGAGGATGGAATATGTTTATAACTTCTGAATGTTCCATCCTCAGATTTCCATACACAATTGGATACAACACAAATATCCACTTTTTATGCATTCAACACATGAGGCCAGATGTATCATGCATTTATCGTTTGTGATCGCAAAAATGCATTTTGGTATAAGTTAATCCCAATTTGCGATTCGGTAACTTGTTACCGAATTGCAAATTGGAATTGCAACTAAATACCGATTTGGTATTAGGAAGGGGAAGGGGTGTGTAAAGTGTATCCCTTCCTAATACCGAATCGCAGAGGTATGTAGGAATGTTTTGTGATCGAAATGCGGTTGCAAAACATTCACATTTTATCACCTACTTTAGGTAGGTGGTAACCTATTTGCAAATGGGAAGAGGACACACAGGACCTCTTCCCCTTTTGTAAATGCATGAGAAAACATTTTTTAAGAGCAGACAGTGGTCCCACGGACCACTGACTACTCTTAACAAATGAAAAGAAAACCTTCCATTTTCCTTTTTTAAACGCACCTCGTTTTCCTTTAAGGAATCACAGACATAGTGGTCTGATGAGCGTAGCTGGCCACCATCCGTGTGATTGTATCTATTGACAATGGGTTGCAAATTGCAACCTACCTCATGAATTTTAATGAGGTAGGTCGATTTGAGAGCCGTTGGGAATCGCTAAACGAAACTCCTGGAGTTTCATACTTTCAAATAGCGATTACCAAATTGAGATTAGCAAAAAATCGCAATTAGGAAAAATATACATCTGGCCCACAGTGAGATATTGAACATTAATCAGTTATGGCCTCCACGTTGAACAATGTGCATGACATGAACCGTTTAGGAGAAATTTCCCCACTCAGGGCAAGATTGTATGGAGAGATAACACAATCTAAACTCTGTTGCTAAGATCAAGAATATTATAACAAAATATCAGGTTCAGATATGGTTTAATGTCAAAGCCTACGTCTCATGGGCATAAGCATACTGCAAGCCACTATAGACAATGGGATATGGTGATTATAACAACAAACATTTATTTCATAATGAATTTGATTTTGATTTGACCTGTTGAGGGTGTAGAAGGTTGGTTCCGACTGTCAGATCTGCCCAGATTTCTTTGCTTTTGGATCACCTGGTTTTCAACCTTTTACTGTGAAGAAGCCTCATAGGTTGGGACTCACCCACGGAATACTGATGGTAAAATGGACTGCACATGTTTACCACCAGTGCCGCCTTTTAAGACAAGGTCACTGTAATGCAACAAGTATAAGAGGTACATGGCTGGTTACATGTGACCACATGTAGAAACTTGTTTGCACCTGTGTGAGGGCTGAATCGGAAAAACTCCTCTCATGCTTAGCCAAAGAACTGTGCACAGGCAGTTTGTCACAGAAGAGACTATGCAGAGCGGATGGTGACCTGGAAGAGGCCTTATGATGCAGGTGTGCACATGTAAGAGATAGTCAGTGTGCTTTACCGTCCTAACTGTAGTGACACTCCTTTATTTTCCAATGGGAAATGTTGCCCTAGGGCCCAATTCTAGGTCTCTAGGGTCCACAGACTCCATAGTTGCATCAATGTACACGGCAACCTGTATGAAAATAACACTGCTGTGGAGTACAAAAGAATATCTGTACAGCTTATGGGTCATACAGGGATGTCATCTTTCCTAACTCAACTTAGAATCATGGCACTGGCCTTTTGTGATCTTGCTGGGCTGGATTTATTACTGTTCTCTCCAGCTGCAGGAACAGGGCCCTGGATCAGTCAGCCAGCTGTCATCCTGTGCTAGGAACAGGGTCTTCCCCAGGTCAGTCAAAAAAAGAAGGAGCTTGGCTGCCCAGCACGCGTCTGTCTGTAGGATCGGGCAGGCCAGAAAGAAGTGCTGGCTCCCACGCCAGCACGTGAGAGTGTGGCTGTGCGGGGAGCTGGCGGGACCAACTGGGAGTGGGATCCCTGAGCTCCTCTTCAACGTTGTTGCAGGCTGTGGGGTGCCCGGGTGGGACTTGGCACCCCCAGGAAAAGGAAGTCTGCAACACGAAGCCCCAGTAAAACAAAAGGAAACAAGAAAAGCCTAAGAAGGAGAAGAAGACTGCTCTCCCGTGTGTAGTGAGAGAGAGGCTGCTTCAAGATTCAGTGAAACATGCTAGGCACCCTGTGGGGCCTGGCCCATATTTTTCAACACAAACTGCAAATTTTCGGCTCATGGTGGTCCTTAGGAGTATGGGGTCGCCACCAAAGGAGAGCAAATATATCAGAGGATATACAGGAGCAGCACAGCCTCCCCCAGTAGGACGATGTGCAACCCCACCCTAGGTTGGATGGGACTTGCAAATGATAACCCCTCAAAAGTTTTGTGATACTTTTGAGTATTCCCCCTTCAGGAGCTTTTGTTCTACAGCTATGAATGATGGTCCCTCTTGTGAGGAAACCGCATGGCTACAGGGTTGTGGCCTAGAATAGTGCCATGTGTATTTTCATATGGAAAGGCCCCCTCTAGGGGTGGATGGTAGAAATGACAGATGTGTGCACTTGCAGAAATGATGTCCGTGAGGACTATGTTAAAAATGTGATAATGTACATGTGCAGTGACTGATAAATGTTGCACGCACCTCCTAGGGGTGAAGGTCTATAAATGCAGAGCATTGTAATTATAAATGTGATTAACTTGCGTTATTCATGTTGACAGTAATGATGAGTACACTGCACTCCCAGACATGCTTAGCTATAGCTCTTGCTAATGCTTTAATTGCATAATGGGACTGACAGCCACTTGTGATTAAAGTGTGCCTGCTTTGTTACCAGTACTAGGTTCTCTCAGTCCTGGTAAGATATAATTTTTGCATTTATTCCAATGGTGAAGTGCTTGATTAGGTAGATCGCCACCTGCTTTGGTGCCGGCATTCACTCCAAGTAATGTTCAACCCATGGCATTTAGGGACAAGGTAATGTTTAAACATGTGAGTTGTGGTACTGGACCTATCTGTAGGGAGAGGTAGGAGTGATTACACAATGTTTTCCAAAAGAAATACCATCAGCTCGTGTATATTTGTGAATTGTTGCATAGTATTGAGTGTTGTGTGTGTGATAAATGTACTTTTTCCGATTTCAAAAGAAAAAGCACTGAATGGACAATCATTGATTAAGTGTTCTTATTGCATTCTATGAATTGTGATTACTAGCCCACACCACCTTCCTTGAGAAGGCCTTGGACTGCTCTGCTTCACTACCCTATGAGAGTCAAGCGCTACAATGGAGTGTTTGGTTTCCAGTTGTGGACAAATGCGGACCTTTTCCTTGTGCAACCCACACAACTAATAAACCATTTTCCAACAATAGGACTATCATTGTGCTGAAAACTAACGTAAGAGAAACTACATAATTTATTTATGGGCATGTATATTTATATTGTATTCATTGCTTTAAATGTAATAGTTTGGTCTCAAATCTGAAAGTGGGTTACATGAATAGTAATGAATTAAAAAGATAATCAGTTAAGGTGACCGACATAGATGCATTCCCTTTAATTGTCTTTGCGACGTACCGTCTTTTTAGTTGATGACCACACAAAAGTAAATATAATTAAATTTTCAAGAAATTCACTAACAGTGAAGAAGGCCAGTGAGCTACAAAGTGTCTGTTTTATCTGGCAACAAACGTCTTGTTAAACATTTCTTTCCCTGTGTGCCCATTATTGCTCCCAAATTGGGACGGTTTTTGGTAATGAGGACCGCCGTCATGGAAAAGAGCACCGCTGTGGAGCGGCAGCACAGGTGGAATATATATATATATATATATATATATATATATATATATATATATATATATATTTATATATATCACCAGTAGGTAGTTGTAGTTAGGACTTAGGCCCTCATTTTGAGTTCGAAGGACAGAAAAGCCAATCGGGGAGGTTGCTGCCAATGTGGCTGCCTCCCTGCTGGAGCCATAACAAGTTTCCCACTGGGTCAGCAGGAGGAATGCCTACAGCATTGTCACCAGCTTGTAATAGAGCTGGCAGCAATGCTGTAGTGCGTAGGGTGCACCAGCAAAGAAGACAGTGAACTTTACGACAGTGCTGGCCAGCGTGGTTTTCTACACTGCCCATGCTAAGGGCATTGGCAGTGGAGGGACCCCTCTGGGGCACTCTGCACCCCGTCACTGCCCTCCATGAAACCGCTGGTGGAGAAGGGAGTCATAATGCCGTGGCAGATTAGGACAGCCAGCACCACCACACCATTGTGCAGATGAAAAATGGTGGCACTGCGGTCAGAAAGTGGCAGTCGGACCCCTGCCACGTACGCAGGGGACAGAGATGAAATGCTTCAGCAAGCAGAGAGCTGCTGTCAAAGCAGCTCTGTGCTTGCTGAAGCAATGGCACTACAGAGACTCCTTATGGCTTTCCCTGCCATGTCAGGTAGCCAGTAAAGGGCATTTTATTAAAACAAATTAAATAAAAAAATAAATGTACAAGGAGGGACCGCAGGGGAGCCCTTAAGAGCTCCCTCGTGGTCCCAGGTAACTTTTAAAGGGCATTTTATTTGAGAATTAACATTAAAAAAAAAATATAAAAAAAAATAGGGACCACAGGGGAGCCCTAAAGGCGTCCCCTGTGGTCCCAGATAACCCATAAAGGGCTAAACAAAAAACACAAAAAAGAAAACCCTTAAGGTCATAGACCTTCACACTGAGCATTGGGGGTTCGAATCCAGCTGGACAATTTTTATTTGTAATTATTATTCTTTTTTAAATAATAAATATATTTTTTAATTGAAATTGTACACAAATATGTCATTGTAAGTATATCAGACATCAAATCCTAAAAAAAGTCTCTCTCGCTCACTGTCTTTCTCTCTTTCTGCCTCACTTTCAGTCAATTTCTCCTACTCACAGACCCACTCAGACACTCATGCGCACACTCATAGACCCACTCAGACCCTCTGGCACTCACTCATAGCTCCAGTCAGACCTTCACGTACCCACTCATAGACACACTCAAATAGTTACACACCCACTCACACACCCATTTAGTCTGTCCCACTCACAGACCCACCCACTCACACAGCCACTGACGCCCATATGCACACACTGATGCACCCTCTAAAACACCAATGTATGCACTCTCACACCCAGACAGACAATCTGACAGCCATTCTCACCCCCAGATACGTCCTCTCACACTTATTCCTACACCCAGAGAGGCGATGGCGGAGGCGCTAGTTATAGTTACCTTAGGGCACGAATTATAGTTAGTTGATATAACTCTAACTTTAACTGGAAAATTTCTAAGGTTTTGTATGTTTAAAATGTGAGTCTAACTATAATATAGGAGAAACATCACTTGCAATGTGTCAAATGAAACGCAATGCCTTTACCATGCATATGTGTTTACCATGCATGGCTTTACCCCTCATGCCTTTACCAGGAATATACCTTTACCACACATGCCTTTACAAAAGTTTCGTTGTAAAGGCATGAATAGTAAAGTTGTATGCATGGTAAATGTTTTAAATGTAAGTACAAGTAAGTATCAATTGGATTGATTGATTGATACATATACATGGTTGGCAGTCAGGTTACCCCCTGTCCAAGCAAGGACCCTCACTCTAGTCAGGGTAAAGGACAATCACCCTCAGTTAACCCCCACTCACCCCCTTGGAAGCTTGGCATGAGCAGGAAGGCTGAACTTCAGAAGCAATGTGGAAAGTGTTTGTACCCACACACACAGTAACACAATGAAAACACTCCAAAATGACACAACACAGGTTTAGAAAAATAAGTAATATATATCTAAACAAAACAAGATGAAAATGACAAAAATCTGATATACATAAGTCATGTTACGAATTTAAAAAAGAATAAGGCCCTCATTACAACATTGGCGGTAAAAGCCGCTTACCGCCGTGCAGAAGACTGCCAACACACCGCCGCGGCCGCGGAATTCCGCCACAGCTATTATGACCCACATCTCGGAATCCGCCAAAATTCAGACACCCACATAATTCCGCCACACCAAAGGTCAGTGATAAACTGGCGAAAACAAAACCTCCACCGTCACGCCAACAGAAATACGCCCACACTATCACGACACATGAATCCACACGGCGGTCTTTCAACCGCAGTATTCCATTGGCGGTACACACCGCCGCGCTCAAAATATACACACATCTCCAAAACACCACCACATTGGACTATTCGAAATACACACACCTGATACACATACACACACCACTCCCACACACCCAATACAATATAAAACACACACCCACATCACCCACAAACCCCTACAACAAATTTACTGAGAGAAGGCCAGAGAGAAACACCATCAGCAAGAACAACAGCATCCACAGGCACACAACACCATCACCCACAAAACTTCCATGCACCTCACACAACACACTACTACATATCACCACACTTATCACCACACAATCCACCCCACACATCACCTACACCACCCCATGGCACGGCAAAGACACCCCAGGTTCTCGGAGGAGGAGCTCAGGGTCATGGTGGAGGAAATTGTCTGTGTAGAGCCACAGCTATTCGGATCACAGGTGCAGCACACCTCCATTGCAAGGAAGATGGAGCTATGGCAAAGAATAGTGGACAGGGTCAACGCAGTGGGACAGCACCCAAGAAATTGGGAAGACATCAGGAAGAGGTGGAACGACCTATGGGGGAAGGTGCGTTCCGTGGTCTCAAGACACCACCAGGCGGTTCAGCGGACTGGAGGCAGACCCCCACCTCCTCCCCCACAACTAACAACATGGGAGGAGCTGGTCTTGGCGATTCTGCATCCTGAGGGCCTCGCAGGAGTAGCTGGAGGAATGGACTCTGGTAAGACAAAGCTTTACTATTACATCCCCCACCCTACCTGCATGCCTGCACATACCCCCACCCTCACCCTCACCCCCAGCATCCCTACTTCTCACAAATGTCCCAGCATCACAAACCACACATCCCAACACCAAGCCCTGCATGCAACAACAAGGCATGGACACACATCACCAAAGCATGCCCACTGCACATACCCATACACCCCCCTAAACCATCATCACACAAGCTCCCACACAGGAATGCTAGCACTGGGGTACACGGTCACCCACCCATTGCACACCATTACACACACAGATTTAATAAACATCCTTTTATACCCCTGCAGGACCCCTACCCAACGTCACCAGACAGGAGGGTCCACACATGTCCACACCACCAACAGAAGAGGCCCACAGTGATGACAGCACCTCTGTCCAACTGGATCTAGATGACAAACCCAGACCATCGGGGACCTCTGTACAGTCGGTTCCACTCACACAGGCACAGGCCACCACAGACCTTCCCCCCTATGGAAACACCAGCACAGCATCCACCCAGCGGGCCCATACCTCCGTCCCCAAGACACGTCAATCAGCTGTGTGTCCACCACTACAGGGAACACAGGTTAACCCACCACCCCAACAACAACAGGGACCTGGGGGCAGTGGTAGTGGGCACACGGTCCAGGGGACGGAGTCACTGGAACACAGGGGAACTGGGAGGGCTGCCGTCCGACAGGGGGCGGACAGGCCAAGGGAACCCACTCTCCACGAGGCCCTCTCCTCCATCATGGGAGCCTACCACCAATCCCAGGAGACGATGGCAACGGTACTGGCCAAGTTTCAGGAGACCCAGCGCCTGCAGGAGGAACAGTATATGGGCTTCAGGGAGGAACTCAGAACCATCAGCTCCACCCTGGGCACCATCGTAGGGGTGCTGAAGGAAGTATTCAACACCAGGAGGGACACTGTGGCACTACAAGGGGCCCCTGACACTAGTATGGACGACGAACTGCCCACCACCTCCGTCGGCGCTAGTGGACAGGACGCCCCGCCACAGGACCACCACACCAGCACCCCACCCCCTGCAGAGGAAGAAACACCCCTCAAACGGTCCCTGAGATCCAGGACAAAGACAGAGCACGATGCCAAGACCCCCGCCAAGTAATGAGACCACCCTGATTGACATCCTACTGTCCCACCTTGTCACCCTGTCCATAATTAAACTGCCCCAGCTCCACTTCCTACGCCCATATGAGCAAAGCACCTGTGAGACTAATAGACTGGACTCTGCCATGGACACTCCTCCGCCATCACCCCTTACCATTTCACTACCCCCTCCAATTTTGAGCATTTAAATAAACACACCTAAAGCACAAAAAGATCTGGAGTCTGTCTGTGATTTTGAAATAGTGTATTAGCAATTACAGTGACAAAATGTATTTTAAAATAGTTATGTCAACATACCTATGTCACACAGCTCTAGTCCATGAGGAATCTAAGCAGATGTCACATAGTGGGACCCAAATCTGTGAAACCGTAAGGGAAAGTGACAACTCAGTGACCATACACTGGGTGAAAACGACAGACAGTAGAGAGGTAGTAGTGTTAAAGTACATGTAGTAGGCAGGATTGTATTCTTACCTGTGTATCACTGGAAATATTGCAGGATCACTGAGTCCCTGTTGTGCATGTCTTCTTCCTCTGCTTCCTCCTCATCACTGTCCACAGGCTCCACAGCTGCAATAACACCTCCATCTGGACCATCCTCCTGCAAAAAAGGCACCTGTCATCGCAAAGCCAAGTTGTGAAGCATACAGCAGGCCACGATGATCTGGCACACATTCTTTGGTGAGTAGAATAGGGATCCACCTGTCATATGGAAGCACCTGAACCTGGCCTTCAGGAGGCGGAAGGTCCTCTCAATCACCCTCCTAGTTCACCCATGGGCCTCATTGTAGCGTTCCTCTGCCCTTGTCCTGGGATTCCTCACTGGGGTCAGTAGCCATGACAGGTTGGGGTAGCTAGAGTCACCTGCAAATGGTGAGGGGCAACTGTTAGACACACACTAACCTGGAGGGATAACCCCAGACCCAGACACCCATTCCCACTGACTTGCTTCCAGGTGCTCAACTAATAGCCACACATGGTGCCTCTGGAGTTGACCCATCACATAAGGGATGCTGCTATTCCGCAGGATGTAGGCGTCATGCACTGAGCCAGGGAACATGGCATTCACATGGGAGATGTACTGGTCTGCCAAACATACCATCTTTACATTCATAGAATGATAACTCTTACGGGTTCTGTACACCTGTTCACTCCTGTGGGGGGGGACCAAAGCCACATGGGTCCCATCAATGGCACATATGATGTTGGGGATATGTCCCTGGGCATAGAAATCACCTTTCACTGTAGGCAAATCCTCCACCTGAGGGAAAACGATGTAGCTCCGCATGTGTTTCAGTAGGGCAGACAACACTCTGGACAATACGTTGGAAAACATTGGCTGGGACATACCTGATGCCATGGCCACAGTTGTTTGAAAAGAGCCACTTGCAAGGAAATGGAGCACTGACGGCACCTGCACTTGAGGGGGGATTCCTGTGGGATGGCGGATTGCTGACATCAGGTCAGGCTCCAACTTGGTACACAGTTCCTGGATTGTGGCACGGTCAAGCCTGTAGGTGATTATCAAATGTCACTCCTCCATTGTCGACAGGTCCACCAACGGTCGGTGCACCGGAGGATGCCGCCATCTCCTCACATGTCCCAGCGGACGGTGCCTATGAAGGACAACAGCAAGCACAGAGTCAAACAACTCAGAGGTACGTCCCTACAGTTTACTCAGAACACTAATCATACACAAAAGGTGGCCTGTATGTGTGTTGAGTCTAGGCCTAGGTATGTGTGATGCAGTTGAAAATTAAGCCATGTGGGCCCCTGAAATGGCAGCTGCCTGACCTCTAAAGTGGGACAATGGGATGTGAGGTAACAGCGCTGGCGTTGAACACCATCGCGGTAGGCGGTTGAAGACCATGGCGCAATGCTGCATTGGTTAACATTGGACCCTATGGGTCCCAGGAGCCAATAGCGATGTACGCCGGCGGTGACGGTACGCACTGCCGCGGACGTGACCGCCATTTTCTGTCACTTCAATCACTCGATACCTGATCTTCGACAGGAGAGGACCTACACTGCAAGTGCTGCTGTGACCTCAGTCAGGAAGAGACAATGGCTCGTGCGTCTTGGGAAAGGGCCCCTGCCTTCACATCGGAGGGTTTGGAGAAGCTCGTTGATGGGGTCCTCCCCCAGTACACGCTACTCTACGGTCCTCCAGACAAACAGGTAAGTACACAGGGAGCATGTTGTAAGGGCTATGCCTGTGTGGAGAGGGCTGGATGTAAGAAGGAAGGGGGCAGAGTGCTGCGTGCATGAAAGACGGTGAGTGCATGTGCCACATGGCAAGGGTAGGGATGGGGGCCACTCACTTTGATGCAGCAGTTGGTAATGACTTCTCTTCCTCCCCTGTACATTTCATGTAGGTGAGCGCCCACCAGAAAAAAGATATTTGGTGTGCCATCGCCAAGGACGTCCGGACCCTGGGGGTCTACCACAGACAGAGCACCCACTGCCGGAAAAGATGGAAGGACATTCGCCGCTGGAGCAAGAAGACAACAGAGGCTCAGCTGGGGATGGCCTCCCAACGTGGGAGGGGTGTCCGTCGAACCATGACCCCCCCTGATGTTCAGGATCCTGGCGGTGGCCTACCCGGATTTGGATGGGCGCTTGAGGGCATCACAGCAGACACAAGGGGTGAGTACACTCTCATTCAGCTGACTTTGCGTGCAGTGGAGTTGTCTGGGTGGGGGAGGAGGGCTGTGGGTTTCCATAGGCCAGGGCGAGTTCCGTAGGCTAGGCCCCTCCATAAGGCATGGCCCTGTGGGACCCCACCCCACCTCTGTAGAGTGCCAAGTACAGCTATTCATGCCCCTGTGTCATCTATGTGTGCAGACGTCGTCCATAGCCTTATAGGCCATTTCCCAGGAATTGAACTGTGGAGCCCAAGAGCACGGCGTAGTGCAGGGGGCCTCTGTGTCTGTCTTGTCTGCCAACGGTAGCGGTAATCCATGCACTCAACATGTCTTTATTCTGTCTCCCCCCCTCTTTTTGTGGTCTTCCTGTTCTTGTGTGCATTAGCATCATCAGGCGGAGGAGCAGTGGCACCGGAGCATGAGGGAGCTGCATCCCACATGGCCCTGGAGGGCAAGACTACGGACTCGGAATTCACCAGTGGGACGGAGGATGAGGAGAGCTCCACGGCGGGGACAGGAGCTGAGACCAGCGTCACGGACTCGTCCTCTGATGGGAGTTCCCTTGTGGTGGCGGCAACATCTGTGCCCCCGCATCTACAGGTACAGCCGCCACCCCCCCTACCAGCACCGCCCTCCCAGCAGCCCCTCAGCCCTCACCCCGTGCCCGCTCACCCAGGAGGGTGGGCATCACCTTCGCCCCAGGCACCTCAGGCCCTGCCCCAGTCACCCCTGCTGTCCTCAGTGAGGAGGCCATTGACCTCATCAGGTCACTCACTGTTGGGCAGTCTACCATTTTGAATGCCATCCAGGGTGTAGAAAGGCAGTTGCAACAAACAAATGCATTCCTGGAGGGCATTCATTCTGGTCAGGCGGCCCTTCAGCGAGCTTTTCAGACTCTGGCCTCAGCACTGATGGCAGCCATTGTCCTTGTGTCTAGCCTTCCCCCTCCAACTTCCTCCACTCAGACCCAATCCCCTGTACCCCAGCCTCTCCCAAGCACACCTCTAGACCAGCATGCACACACGTCAACACACAAGGGAAGCTCAGGCAAACATAAGCACCACACATCCCACAGGCATTCACGCAAGCAACACACACATGCAGGCACACCAACATCCACTGCCTCCACTGTGTCCCCCTCCTCGTTTCTCCCTCCTCCCTCCCAGTATCGTCTACACTCACTCCTGCATGCACTACCTCTACAGCCACTACGTCCCTCACCAGCACACCCTGCTCACGTGCAGTCACCACCCCCACTACCATTCACCCGTCCCCTGTGTCCTCTCCCAGTGTGTCTGTGATGCCCCCTCCGAAGATACACAAACGCAGGCACCCACCCACCCAACAGCCATCCACCTCACGACAGCCTCCAGCGCATGCACCTGCACCCAAAGTCACCAAACGTACACCTCCTACTACCACCATCTCTTCCTCCACTCCCAAACCCCCTCCAGCTACCCGTCCCAGTGTGTCCAAAAGAATTTTCCTGTTCAGCCTTGACCTTTTTCCCACACCTCCCCCACCCTGTCCATCTCATAGGTCCCGAAGTAGCACCTCAGCCACAACATTTCCGGGACCAGTGGTGCCTGTAGTCACAGGTATGTGGAGTGCACCAGCCACCAGGACAGCCAGTGTGGCACGGAGCCACAGCACAGCCATCCCCCCCCCCCCTGTGAAGCATCAGAAGTAGGCCACTGCCCGGCTGGAGAGGGGGAGGACTCCAGCCACCAAAGCCGCTCCCAGGGGTCCCGGTGGGAGTGTGGAGTCAGCTGTTACACCTCCCAAGGTGGGTAAAGGCCACAAGAAACCCGGCAAGTCTGGGAAGAGCTGCGCGGCGGAGAAGACCGCCATCATCCCCGCTGCCCAGGAGGCCACCGCCAGCCCCAGCCCAGCTGCCCAGGAGGACCCCCCAAGCCCCAGCCAAGCTGCCCAGGAGGGGCCCGCCAGCCCCAGCCCAGCTGCCCAGGAGGGGCCCGCCTGCCCCAGCCCAGCTGCCCAGGAGGGCCCACCAGCTCCAGCCCAGCTTCCCAGGAGGCCACCGCCAGCACAAGCCCCGCTGGGCCATGAAGGACCGCCAGCACAAGACCCACTGGGCCATGAAGGACTGCCAGCACAAGCCCCGCTGGGCAATGAAGGACCGCCAGCACAAGCCCCGCTGGGCCATGAAGGACAGCCAGCACAAGCCCCGCTGGGCCATGAAGGACCGCCAGCACAAGCACTGCTGGGCCATGAAGGACCGCTAGCACAAGCACCACTGAACAGGGTCCCGCCAACTCAAGCACCACTGAACAGGGCACCGCCAACTCAAGCACCGCTGAACAGGGCACCACCAAGTCAAGCACCGCTGAACAGGGCCACGCCAACTCAAGCACCGCTGAACAGGGAACCGCCAACTCAAGCACCGCTGAACAGGGCCCCGCCAACTCAAGCACCGCTGAACAGGGCACCGCCAACTCAAGCCCTGCTGAACAGGGCACCGCTGACTCAAGCACCACTGAACAGGGCACCGCTGACTCAAGCACCGCTGAACAGGGCACAGCCAACTCAAGCAACGCTGAACAGGGCACAGCCAACTCAAGCAACGCTGAACAGGGCACCGCCGACTCAAGCCCCACTGAACAGGGCACTGCCAACTCAAGCACCGCTGAACAAGGCACCGCCAACTCAAGCACTGCTGAACAGGGCACCCCCAACTCAAGCACCGCTGAACAGGGCACCGCCAACTCAAGCACCGCTGAACAGGGCACCGCCAACTCAAGCACTGCTAGCCCATGAGCGGCAGGGGCACTGACGCAACTGGGTCCATCACGGGGTGAGTGATGCACTCTGGGCACCAGTCCCCCTCCAGAACCGGTGGAGAGATCCATCCACTACCTCTGTCCTTCACAGGATGAAGCACTCTGGGCACCAGTCCCCCTCCAGAACCAGTGGAGATATCCATCCACTACCTCTGTCCTTCACAGGATGAAGCACTCTGGGCACCAGTCCCCCTCCAGAACCAATGGAGAGATCCCTCCAGAACCAGTGGAGAGATCCATCCACTACCTCTGTCCTTCACAGGATGAAACACTCTGGGCACTAGTGCCCCTCCAGAACCAGTGGAGACATCCATCCACTACCTCTGTCCTTCACAGGATGAAGCACTCTGGGCACCAGTCCCCCTCCAGAAACAGTGGAGACATCCATCCACTACCTCTGTCCTTCACAGGATGAAGCACTCTTGGCACCAGTCCCCCTCCAGAACCAGTGGAGAGATCCATCCACTACCTCTGTCCTTCACAGGATGAAGCACTCTGGGCACCATTCCCCCTCCAGAACCAGTGGAGACTGTTATCCACTTAAGAGACTGTGGCTTTGCACTCCCCAGGATATAGCAGTGAGCAAACCACCCACTTTAGAGACTTGAGAGACTGTGGCTTTGCACTCCCCAGGATATAGCAGTGGGCAAACCACTCACTGTAGAGACTTGAGAGACTGGCTTTGCACTCCCCAGGATATAGCAGTGGGCAAACCACCCAATGTAGAGACTTGAGAGACTGTGGCTTTGCACTCCCCAGGATACAGCAGTGGGCAAAGCACCCACTTGTGAGACTTAAGAGACTGTGGCTTTGCACTCCCCAGGATATAACAGTGGGCAACCCACCCAATGTAGAGACTTGAGAGACTGTGGCTTTGTACTCCCCAGGGTTGAACAGTGGGCATTGAGCCCCCTTGTGGATCTGGCGTGGTGCACTCATCCGGCTGAGGGGCCCCCCCTCTCTTCCCCCTGAGATGCCTGTTGTATTTCTATCTGATGCCCCTGCAGTGTTCTCTCTGTTTTGATCAGGTATCGAGTGTGGGCCTCGCCCATGCATTTTGGGCCCAGTGGTCCACCGACTATAAATGGTGCAATACCTGGACTTGTATAATTGGTGTTTATATTTGTTTATAGTGCATATATATTTTGGAGTACTGGATTTTAATATATTACAATCGTTACAATCATTTCCTTTTGTCTTTGCATTCTTCCGGGAGGCTTGGGGGGTGTAACTGTAATGTTTCAACATGTATTAGTGTGTGTGTTGTAGTGGGTGAGGGTGGGGGTGGGGGTGTTGCGTGTGTGTGTCCCTGTTTTTTGCCTCCCCCTCCCCTGTGTCGTAGGTGCAGTACTCACAGTGGTCTTCGCTGCCGGCGTTCATGCTCCTGGTAGAGGAGCAGGAAGACTATTGCAGGTAGAATTTGGAGTTACAATTCCATGATGTCCTCGTTCCTCGTGGGGTGTGTAGAGGTGAGAGTTTTCCCTTCTAAATTCCTGTTTCCGCCGTGTTTTTATCCGCAGTGAATCCGCCCCGGAAAAGGTGGCGGATTGGCCTGTCATAATAGTGTGGGCGGTACATTGTCCTCCGCCTGTCTGTTGGCGGTGACCGCTGCGCTGTTTGTTTGTACCGCCGTGGCAGTCTGAGTGTTAAAGTGGCTGTTTTGTTGGTGGTTTCCGCCACGGTGGTAATTGCTATTTTTTTACGTCCGGCCTGTTGGTGGTCTTACCGCCGCTTTGACACCGTCCGCCAGGGTTGTAATTACCACCTAAATGTTTTAATCCTTAGAAAACAGTGAGAACACTTTTATTTCACTAAAGTACCTGGGTAGCGTCAAAATAAAGCCGCACAGGTGAGTGTGTGTCGAAAAAGGCCAGCTCTGCGTCAATTTCTCACCCAAAAACGAGAACGTGCGTTGTTCCTCCTTCGGTCGGGTCAGCGTGGGTCATCTCTTCTCTCCCACAAGAGAGCTATGCATCGATCTGGACGGGCACCTCGGGTCTGGGAAGGCTTTGTATGGATTTTCCACACCCAGAGATGTTGAGTTGAAATCCGGTTGCACAGTGTCTGGAAACCACGCTGAGTGGGGGCTTACGTCCTTGACAGCAGCTGCTGCAGGTGTTGCACATCATTTCTCCAGCTGCGTTGCATCGATCTTCCAGCTGCGATGTAGGTGGAGCGTCCATTTTAGCCACAAGGCCGGCGGCACGTTGTTTATCAGCCGCAAGGTGGGTGGTGCGTCAAAAGCTTCCCTGCACGTTGATCTTTGCATGGATTTTCAGTCCTTCTCTGACAGCTTCACCTTTTAAGGGCCCAGGAACTGGATAGGGCACCAACTGGCAATGCAGGAGTCTCAGCAGAGATTCCAGGTGCTGGCAGGGGAAGTCTTTGATGGCCCTGAGACTTCAACAACAGGAGGCAAGCTCAGTTCAAGCCCTGGGAGATTCTTCTTAAGCAGGAATGCACAACAAAGTGTAGTCTTCGTCCCCTTTCACAGGCAGAAGCAGCAACTGCAGGATAGCCCAACAAAGCACTGTCACAGGCAGGGGCAGCACTTGTCCTCAGTTCTTCGCCTTAGCAGAGGTTCCTCTTGATACCAGAAGTGATCTGATCTTCAGGGTTTTTTGGTGCTTTCGTTATACCCCTTTCTGCCTTTGAAGTAGGCCTACTTCAAATATAAGTCTCTGTTGTTTTCAAGATCCTGTCTTGCCAAGGCCAGGCCCCAGACACATACAAGGGGGTTGGAGACTGCATTGTGTGAGGACAGGCACAGCCCTTTTAGGTGTAAGTGATCACTGTTCCCCTCCCCTCCAGTCCAGATAGCCCAACAGGATATGCAGGGTACACCTCAGCTTCCTTTGTGTCACTGTCTAGAGGAGAGGTGCAAACAGCCCAACTGTCAAACTGACCCAGACAGGGAATCCACAAACAAGAAGAGTCACAGAATGGTTTAAGCAAGAAAATGCCTATTTTCTATAAGTGGCGTTTTCAAACACACAATCTAAAAATAAACTTCACAAAAATATGTATTTTAAAATTGTGAGTTCAGAGACCCTAAACCCTACATTTCTATCTGCTCCCAAAGGGAATCTGCACTTTAATAATATTAAAAGGCAGCCCCCATGTTAACCTATGTGAGAGATAGGCCTTGCAACAGTGAAAAACAAATTTCCCATCATTGCACTGTCAGGACATGTAAAACACATAAGTATATGTCCCACCTTGAACATGCACTGCACCCTACCCACGGGTCTACTGAGGGCCTACCTTGGGGTGCTTTAGATGTATAAAAAGGGAAGGTTTAGGCCTGGCAAGTGGGTACACTTGCCATGTCGAATTGGCAGTTTAAAACTGCACACAGACACTTCAGTGGTAGGTTTGAGCCATGTTTACAGGGCTACTAAGGTGGGTGGCACAACCAGTGCTGCATGCCCACTAGTAGCATTCGATTTACAGGACCTGGGCACCTCTAGTGCACAGGACTAGGACTTACTAGTAAACCACATATGCCAATCATGGAAAGTCAATTACACATACATTTTACATAGGAACACTTTAGCATTGCATAGAAGTGGTAAAGAGCTCAGAGTAACAAAAACAGCAAAAAACAGAGTCCAGCATAAAGACATACGTGGTAAAAGCATATGTGTGGTAAAAACATTTTGTGGTAAGTGCATGCATGGTAATGACCAGGCATTGTACTTACTGCGTAGTAAAGTCATGCGTGTTCCGTCATACATCCGTTCCTGTAACCGTTTTTTTCAGTGAATTATTTCAGTGAAATATATATATATATATATATATATATATATATATATATATATATATATATATATATCTATTCGAAGTCCGTAGTTTCCAAATGCACACTCTCAGGCATTGAACAGAATTGCAGAAATATTTTAATCACTTCAATAAAATAATATATTTCTGTGATTCTGTCCAGTGCCTGAAAGAGCGTGTTTGAAAACTACGGACTTCAAATATGTGTGCCAGTTGCTCAACTGTTTACACTCCACCCCTCATGGGACCAGGATTAATATGTGCGTGTGCTGTCTGATATATATATATATATATATATATATATATCTTTATATATATATATATATATATATATATATATACATATATATATATTTTAAAATTCTATTTCCTAATTATAATGTCCCTGTTGATTCCCTTGTTTTCTACTGCAGCCTCCAAGAGTGTTCTAAAGAACAACTAGAGTGCTAACAGTCTTACTCATGAAAAAAGGTGGTGCACACTTGAAGCCATTTTGGTTGAATCAAACTGGTAAAACTTAAAACATTTAAGTTAGAAAGGAACAAAATGAGGGGTTTCATTTTGTCATAGAAATTACGGTTAATGCTGTAGAAAAATTGGGAGACATTTTAAGTGAGTTCTCAAATATCTTTCTATTTTACTTCATTAAAACATTCTGACATATACACTGAAACATACACTTTTAACACCAGTAGCAGACTGCCAGTTAACTCCCTGGTGATCAGCAGTTTACTGTGGTATTCTAATGAGCAACTAGAGTGCTAACATTCTGAATATATGTCAAAGGTGTGGCACATCTGACCACCATCTTGATGGAATCAAAGTGAAAAATGGCAAACATTTTTAGAGAGTATTCTTCAGTAAATGTGGAGTTTAGGGAGTTTCATAACAAATAAGTCTCCCAAGATGGCCACCAAAAGAAAAAGATCCCAATTGTAGCACACATATCAACCAAATGTAGCTCAGGTATTGTCCAATGTCAGAAATGTGCAAAACAGTATTTGGGAACCCAGAAAATATGTTCCCATTTTAGTTTTTTACAGGAATGGGAATAATACCCTCTGATTTTTGTATAATTTCTAAAGGAAATGCTTTAGGTATTACAGCTTTGTTTACATCAAGATTATGTCAGGCGTGCCACACTTTTGTAATAAAGTTAGAACTTTAGCAATCTAGTTGTTCACTCAAATACTGTGGGAAGGCAGATGTCAGGAGCGCAGACTCAGATAATTGTGAGCAGGGAGGAGGATTCAGGGGCAACAAGTTTATCATGCTGGGCAGGCAGGAGGGGCAGTGTCAGCAGAATGGACCATGAGGGGCTGGGGAAAGGGGGTGGGGACAACAAACCAACCAATCAGGACAAGCAAGAGAGGCTGTGGCAATATAACAGACCATTGAGGGCAGAAGGAAGAGGCAGTGGCAGTACAACCATACATGCCAAAAGACCTGTTTCTGAGAGGTGACTCCTGATGTTTTTATGCCCAAAAAAGCTTTATTTTATTTGTTTCCTGACTAAATTCTCCTCTTTTTCAATGTAAATCAATGGGGAAAATCAATTCCCCTGTTTTTTTTCAAAATCTCCCTTTTATCAAGTTCAAAATGTTGGCAAATACAGTACATTGGATCACTTAGGGTAGAAGGAATGGGGTAGGGACATAGAGTTGGATAACAGAGGGCAGCAGGGAGATGGGCAGGGGCACCAAACTGACCTTACAGGCAGGTGTCATGGTTGCAGCATCACAATATACCACACAGCGCAAGAGGGCCTGTAGGAGGCTGACTCAGTTTATGGTGTACACCTATTGTGTGGCACCCTATACTGAGTCCAGGCAACCCTTAGTGATAGTGTTTACTTGTCCAGATAGCAAACGCTTTCTAAGGGTAGCTGTGGTGAACAGCTAAAGCTTATCCAGGTGGAATGTAAAGCACTTGCAATAGCACAAAAGTCAGTCATTGATTGTCACGCAAGAAATAACCACACCAGGTGTTGCAAAAATAATGCATTCATTATGACAATGCTACTACTATACTAACACCGGTATATCTCCGCTTGGAGATACCTACACACAAAATATACACTTAGCAACAAGCAGGACAAACATAGAAATATATGGAGCCCTATGGGGGGGGCAAAACAAATACTAAGAAAGTGGTATAAGAATGGAGGTGCCCAACCAAGGTAAGTGTGTTAGAATCCCAGGGCCTAGGAGAGTAAGGAATTACCAGAGGTAAGTATCATAAATCCCACAGACGCCTAGGTGCAAAGTTGTTATCAAGCTGGCTGTCCCATAGACGAACAGACAACCATTGTGGTTGGACGTTTTTGGATCCAGGAGCCTTCCCAGAGGAATCAAAGGAAACTAGTTGGCACAAAGAAGGTTGGATAGTACCACCATCCGTGGATACCTCAAAGAATGAAGTACCTACAACCGGAAGTCCAGGTGAATAGGGGTGAAGTGACATTGGAAACCCTCCTTGGACTCAATGCAAGCCTCGATAGTTCAGTTGCTGATGTGACCCTTGGACCAGGCCGGTGGAACCCAAAGGTGGATTTCAGGGGTGAAGAACCTGAAAAAGAAGGGGACCTTCTCCAAACCACTCAGAGATGTCCAGGCAGTGCAAGTAGGCAATGCCCACCCTCCTAGAGGTGAAGTTCCTGGAGGTCATTGAAGGATGAAGTCCAGCTGCGGAGTCCAGGGGATGCAGGAAGATCCTTGGAGTCACCCATAAGCTGTCCCACATTGGTCTCTGGGCAGCAGGAGGGTCAGTGGTCAGCAGGACCACCAACAATCATTTGTAAATGCAATCAGAAGTTACAGGAACATTGCAGGATTTTGGGGACCAGCACGATCCAGTAGACTCGACCTTTAACCCCTTTGCTGCCAGGCCTTTGCCCTCATAACTTTTTGTCCACATAAGCTACCCACGCCAAATCTGCGTCCTTTTTTTCCAACATCCTAGGGATTCTAGAGGTACCCAGACTTTGTGGGATCCCCTGAAGGAGACCAAGAAATTAGCCAAAATACAGTGAAAATTTAGTTTTTTTCAAAAAATAAGGGAAAAAAGGGCTGCAGAAGAAGGCTTGTGGTTTTTCCCCTGAAAATGGCATCAACAAAGGGTTTGCGGTGCTAAAATCATCATCTTCCAGCTTTGAGGAACAAGCAGACTTAAATCAGAAAACCCCATTTTTCAACACAATTGTGGCATTTTACTGGGACATACTGCATTTTTACTATTTTTTGGGCTTTCAGCCTCCTTCCAGTTAGTGACAGAAATGGTTATGAAACCAATGCTGGATCCCAGAAAGCTAAACGTGTCTGAAAAGTAGACAAAATTCTGAATTCAGCAAGGGGTCACTTGTGTAGATCCTACAAGGGTTTCCTACAGAAAACAATAGCTGAAATAAAAAAATATAGAAATTGAGGTGAAAAAAAACAGCCATTTTTCTCCACGTTTTACTCTGTAACTTTTTCCTGCGATGTCAGATTTTTGAAAGCAATATACTGATACGTCAGCCGGACTCTTCTGGTTGCAGGAATATATAGGGCTTGTAGGTTAATCAAGAACCCTTGGTACCCAGAGCCGATAAATGAGCTGCACCTTGCAATGGGTTTTCATTTTATACCGGGTATACAGCAATTCATTTGATGAAATATAAAAAGTGAAAAATAGGTATCAAGAAAACCTTTGTATTTCCAAAAAGGCCACAAGATAAGGTGTTGAGAAACAGTGGTTATTTGCACATCTCTGAATTCTGGGGTCCCTATACTAGCATGTAATTACAGGGCATTTCTCAAATAGACGTCTTTTTTACACACTGTCTTACATTTGGAAGGAAAAAATGTAGAGAAAGACAAGGGACAATAACACTTGTTTTGCTATTCTGTGTTCCCCCAAGTCTCCCGATAAAAATGGTACCTCACTTGTGTGGGTAGGCCTAGCGCCCGCGACAGGATATGCCCCAAAACACGACGTGGACACATCACATTTTCAGAAAGAAAACAGAGCTTTTTTTTTTACAAAGTTCCTAGCTGTGGATTTTGGCCTCTAGCTCAGCCGGCACCTGGGGAAACCTAGCAAACCTGCGCATTTTTGAAAACTAAACACCTAGGGGAATCCAAGATGGGGTGACTTGTGGGGCTCTGACCAAGTTCTGTTACCCAGAATCCTTTGCAAACCTCAAAAATTGGTTAAAAAAACACTTTTTCCTGTCATTTTGGTGACAGAAAGTTCTGGAATCTGAGAGGAGCCACAAATTTCCTTCCACCCAGCGTTTCCCCAAGTCTCCTGATAAAAATGGTACCTCACTTGTGTGGGTAGGGCTAGCGCCTGCGACAGGATATGCCCCAAAACACGACGTGGACACATCACATTTTCAGAAAGAAAACAGAGCTTTTTTTTACAAAGTGCCTAGCTGTGGATTTTGGCCTCTAGCTCAGCTGGCAAGTGGGGAAACCTAGCAAACCTGCACATTTTTTAAAACTAGACAACTCGGGGAATCCAAGATGGGGTGGCTGGTGGGGCTCTGACCAGGTTCTGTTACCCAGAATCCTTTGCAAACCTCAACATTTGGCCAATAAAACACTTTTTCCTGTCATTTTGGTGACAGAAAGTTCTGGGATCTTAGAGGAGCCACAAATTTCCTTCCACCCAGCGTTCTCCCAAGTCTCCCGATAAAAATGGTACCTCACTTGTGTGGGTAGGCCCAGCGCCCGCGACAGGATATGCCCCAAAACACGACATGGACACATCACATTTTCAGAAAGAAAACAGAGCTGTTTTTTACAAAGTGCCCAGCTGTGGATTTTGGCCTCTAGCTCAGGCGGCACCTGGGGAAACCTAGCAAACCTGCTCATTTTTGAAAACTAGACACCTAGGGGAATCCAAGATGGGGTGGCTTGTGGGGCTCTGACCAGGTTCTGTTACCCAGAATCCTTTGCAAACCTCAAAATTTGGCCAAAAAAACACTTTTTCCTGTCATTTCGGTGACAGAAAGTTCTGGGATCTGAGAGGAGCCACAAATTTCCTTCCACCTAGCGTTCCCCCAAGTCTCCCGATAAAAATGGTACCTCACTTGTGTGGGTAGGCCTAGCGCCCGCGACAGGATATGCCCCAAAACACGACGTGGACACATCACATTTTCAGAAAGAAAACAGAGCTGTTTTTTACAAAGTGCCTAGCTGTGGATTTTGGCCTCTAGCTCAGCCGGCACCTGGGGAAACCTAGCAAACCTGCACATTTTTTAAAACTAGACACCAAGGGGAATCCAAGATGGGGTGGCTTGAGGGGCTCTGACCAGGTTCTGTTACCCAGAATCCTTTGCAAACCTCAAAATTTGGCCAAAAAATCACTTTTTCCTGTCATTTCGGTGACAGAAAGTTCTGGGATCTGAGAGGAGCCACAAATCTTCTTCCACCCAGCGTTCCCCCAAGTCTCCCGATAAAAATGGTACCTCACTTATGTGGGTAGGCCCAGCGCCCGCGACAGGATATGCCCCAAAACACGACGTGGACACATCACATTTTCAGAAAGAAAACAGAGCTGTTTTTTTACAAAGGGCCTAGCTGTGGATTTTGGCCTCTAGCAAAGCCGGCACCTGGGGAAACCTAGCAAACCTGTGCATTTTTTAAAACTAAACACCTAGGGGAATCCAAGATGGGGTGACTTGTGGGGCTCTGACCAAGTTCTGTTACCCAGAATCCTTTGCAAACCTCAAAAATTGGTTAAAAAAAAAAAATTTTCCTGTCATTTTGGTGACAGAAAGTTCTGGAATCTGAGAGGAGCCACAAATTTCCTTCCACCCAGCGTTCCCCCAAGTCTCCTGATAAAAATGGTACCTTTCTTGTGTGGGTAGGGCTAGCGCCTGCGACAGGATATGCCCCAAAACACAACGTGGACACATCACATTTTCAGAAAGAAAACAGAGCTTTTTTTTTACAAAGTGCCTAGCTGTGGATTTTGGCCTCTAGCTCAGCTGGCAAGAGGGGAAACCTAGCAAACCTGCACATTTTTTAAAAACTAGAGACCTAGGTGAATCCAAGATGGGGTGACTTGTGGGGCTCTCACCAGGTTGTGTTACCCAGAATCCTTTGCAAACCTCAAAATCTGGCCAAAAAAACTCATTTTCCTCACATTTCGGTGACAGAAAGTTCTGGAAGCTGAGAGGAGCCACAAATTTCCTTCCACCCAGCATTCCCCCAAGCCTCCCGATAAAAATTATACCTCACTTGTGTGGGTGGGCCAGGTGCCTGCAACAGAAAAAGGCCAAAAACTTGTAGAGATTGAGGTGAAAGCACAGCGAGTTGATAAGCACATATTCTTCTTTTATACATCTTTAGGCTGACTCTGCTTTGGGGACCCACACAAATGAGGTGTAATTTTTCTTGAGAGACTGAGGGGAACGCAGGGGAGTAGGAATTTTGTGCTGGAGCGGTGATCGTACAAAGAAAAGTCAGGAAAATATGTTTTTTTAAGCACATTATGAGGTTTGCAAAGGAGTCTGGATAAGAAATGTTGGGGGATCCACACAAGCCACACCTCCCTGGACTCCTTGGGGTGTCTAGTTAAAAAAATGTCTGGGTTTGGTAGGTTTCCCTAGATGAAGGCTGCACCCAGGACCAAAAACATAGGTGCCTCCTCCCCCCAAACACAGGTAGTTTTGCAATATATCATTTTGATGTCTCCACATAAGTCTGTGATGTGCCAAAGACTAAAATTGTGAAAAGAAACGCACTTAGGTTATGTGAAAAAGACCCCTCACCCACCAATCAAATTGGTGGCATGCTTCATCATCGGGGTCCCACCTGAGACACCTAGCGTGTCACAAGTGTGCTGCAGCGCCTGATTACAGCAGAGCAGGTTTTTTAATTTTTACCACACATACTGGTTGGATTTGGCACGAGGGTGAGTGATGGTTCAGTAGATCAAATTTTATTAACAAGAGATTTCACAAAAGTGAAATGCACTGGTAATAACTGAAAGGCCAAAAAACTGAACCAATGACTCACAGCCTGTGAGCTGTAAAGCCACGGCAAGGCACCAACCGCTTTACAGTCCATTCATACACCTTTCATACATGACATGCACAAGACCATTCATGCCGCCAGCCACGGGCCCAGCACATTACAACACTCGCATCGACAGATAGCGCCACTCAAGGGCCCATCACTTTCATACGCCCACATGCCTGATATAGCAATCACACCAACTGATGTGTGTGGACTGGCGTTTGGCTGGCACCGCCAGACAAGCGCCACCCCACACACACCGCCAGCTAAGCGCCACCCCACACACACCGCCAGCCAAGCGCCACCCCACACACACTGCCAGCCAAGCGCCACCCCACGCACACCGCCAACCAAGTGACACCCCACGCACACCGCCAGCCAAGCGCTACCCCACACATACCATCCCTTTTTTTTGTTTTTAAACAACAAAGAAACAACTAATCATAAATAAGTACAAAACTACAAACACAAAAGCTCTAACTGAATACATGACTAATGCCACCCGTGAAACTGAACATATAAAAATATAAAACAACAGTTTACGCTCACGGAATTTCCCAATAATTCTTCTGTGTGTGGTAGCTCCTGAAACAGCCACCAACACACAGCCCAGGCTTTGAAGGACAATCAGGGCAGTACATCCTAGCCTCCTTCCTGAGACCTCTTCGAGCACAGACTCTACATCTCTTAGCAGGAAAGTTTTTTTTGGCTGTGGGAGGAATGTGCTCCACAAAGTGGCGATCTTTCAATCTAGCCACATCCTCCACCACTGCTTCTCTAGGAACTCTTGCTTGTTCCAGCACAACAAGGCTAGCTATGATAGACTCCTGAAATTTCACAAATGTCATCCTTGACTCTGGAGAACTATCCTTGAACACAACAAAAGCATTAAACGTTGCCAAGTGGAACAAGTGAACCGCTAATTTCTTATACCAAACATAAGGCTTACGAGCAGCAGTGTAAGGTTCCAACCTCTGATCTACTTTATCAACACCACCCATGTGCTTATTATAGTTTAAGATGCACACAGGTTTGCGCACTTCGGCAACCTGACCCCAAACAGCCACAGGTGAAGTACTCTCATAATGGATGGTACTTAGCATGTATACATCCCTCTTGTCTACAAATTTCAGAGCTAGCAGGTCATCATTCCGCAAGGCACTGCACTGTCCCTTCTCAAGTTTTTTACAGACAAGCTCTCTTGGATAGCCTTTCCGATTAGAGCGGATTGTGCCACAAGCAACAGTGTCCACTCTGAACAACTCCTTGAACAACTGAACTCTAGTGTAGAAGTTATCTACATATAAATGGTGACCTTTGTTAAACAGTCGTCTACCAAGTTCCCACACAATTTTCTCACTAACTCCAAAAGTGGGTGGACAACCAGGGGGGTCAATATTGGAATCCCTACCAGTGTAGACCCGTAAATTATAAACATATCCTGTACTACTTTCAGACAGCATATATAGTTTAATTCCATACCGTGCCCTCTTGCTAGGAATGTACTGCCTAATACCAAACGACCCTTGAACAGGACCAAAGACTCATCTACAGATATTTCTTTGCCTGGAACATAGATCTCTGAAAACCGATCTACCAAATGATCAAGAACAGGTCTAATCTTAAAAAGACGGTCAGAATCAGGATGATCTTGTGGCAAGGCTAAAGCATTATCTACAAAATGCAACATCCGAAGAAGAAGCTCATACCGGTTACGACTCATGATGGCAGGAAATATAGCAGTTGCCATCAAGGGACTAGTAGACCAATATGAAGACAGCGATGGCTTCCTTAGCAGCCCCATCAAAAAAGTTAAACCCAATAACTTTTTCAACTCTTCCAGATTTGTGGGAATCCACCAGCTAGCTCTAGAGTGTGGCTTAAGTCTGGCAGCATTGTCCCTCAAAAACTGCTCTGCATACAAATTAGTCTGCTCAACAATCTCTTCCAAAAATATATTGGCCATAAACAACTCAAAAAAGTTGACGGGCAAAAAGTTTTCCATATTAACTCGACACCCTGGAAAACCAGTAAACACAGGCAACTGTGGCTGCTCCATGTTTGGTGCAACCCACGTGTCAGGTCTTCCAATGGGAAGCCTTTCAGCCGCTGGCTCCTGCACCATCGGCACATCAGTGTCCTCCTCTAAAACAGGCCCTTCATCAGCACTGAGAGTGGGTTCATCATTAGATGATTCCTCTCTGACAGAAAATTCACTTCCAGAATCTTGCACTTCCTCCTCTGCCTCAGATGCAGAGTCAGTCTCATATTCATGGTCAGAAGATGACTCAAAAAGCACACTAACAACCTGCTGAGCGGTCATCCTACGGCCAGCCATTATCCTTCCTACAAAAATTAACTGGACAAATACACCACCAACAACCCGCACTGTGTAAGATAAGTAACAAAGTGTAGCTTTATCACTAAGAGTTATAAACTCAAAAGCTATACTGCTCACTTGCCTGAAAAAGCTTGACTCACCAGCAACTACTCTGCACAGCCACAGCAATCACCAATGATATCCCACTAAAAAGAGAAAAAAAAAAAGCAAACTAGACATAAAACAACACAATAATCATTGTGCATAAATCTAAGGACAATTTCACACACAATCCTGCTTTCAGTACACCACCTACAAACCTGTCATTCATGCATGGCAACAATACTCACTTGGAGAAAACGTATGTACTTACCTAAAACAAGCAACTATGCAAACCCCAGGACAACTACTGCCAAAACAGCAACAAGCCACAGCAAAGTCAGCAAAAGCTTTGAACTAGAACGAAAAAGGGAAAAACTGTTATTATCATAAAAGCAAATACTTCGCCAGTTGACAAACACCCGCCACCAAACATTTTTAAATTTTCCCTCGTGTCTAGTGTTCTCTGCTTGGGGGAAGATGGGCCTAAAAAAAATAGGCCAATCTGCCCCCAAGGGGGGCAGAAATGCCATAGAATATATTGCACCCTTTGGGGGTGACCCTTGCCCAAGGGGCCAACCCCCCCACACAAAGCACACACATGATCCCTGGCGCTAAGTGGATTCTGTCCCCCTTGGGGGCAGATGGGCCTAAAATAAAAAATAAAATAGGCCGATCTGCCCCCAAGGGGGGGGGGAAGAACTTCCCAATAGTGCTTTTTGGCCCTTGGGGGTGACCCTTGCCCAAGGGGGCACCCCCCCAACACAAAAAAAAAAACAAAAGAAAGAAAAAATAATCCCTGGCTTCTTCATGGTTTCTGACCCCCCCTCCCGGGGGGACAGAAGGGCCTACAACAAATAGGCCAATCTGCCCCCGGGGGGGGCATAAATCGCCTAGATTACATTGCCCCCTTTGGGGGGCGACCCTTGCCCAAGGGGCCACCCCCTCACACAAAGCACATACACACACATACATTATCCCTGGTGCTATGGGGATTCTGCCCCCCTTGGGGGCAGAAAGGCCTAAAAACAAAAATTGGCCTATCTGTGCCCAAGGGGTGCAGAACTGCACGATAATGCATTTGTGCCCATGGGGCCGACCCTTGCCCATGGGGCCGCCCCCCAACCCCCCCCAAAAAAAAAACAGCAATAAAATCCCTGGTATCTTGTGGCTTTCTGCCCCCCTTGGGGCAGATTGGTCTAAAAATAAGGCCAATCTGCCCCCAAGGGGGGCAGAAACGGCGATAAATACATTGGCCCCCCAAGGGGAGCAACCCTTGCCCAAGGGGCCACACTCCCACACAAAGCACACACACACATATAGGGGGTCATTCCGACCCTGGCGGCGAGTGGATTTCTGGCGGGAACACCGCCAACAGGCTGGCGGTGTCCCGGCAGCAAGTATGACCGTGGCGCAAAAGCCACGGACATACCGCCGGCCCCTCCATTTTCCCGCCAGGTTTCCGCCTGGCGGGCATAATCCCCAGGGCGGCGGTGCAAGCACCGCTGCCCTGGGGATTATGAGTCCCCGACCGCCAGCCTGTCCATGGCGGTAGACACTGCCATGGAAAGGCTGGCGGTAAGGGGACGCAAGGGGTCCCTGGGGGCCCCTGCACTGCCCATGCACTTGGCACGGGCAGTGCAGGGGCCCCCAGGCGTAGCCCTGTCGCGCATTTCACTGCCCGAATTTCGGGCAGTGAAATGCGTGATGGGTGCTACTGCATCCGCTGCACATCAACATTGCCGCCGGCTCGATTACGAGCCGGCGGCAATGTTGATGTGCCATTTCCGCTGGGCCAGCGGAAATGGCGGAATAGGGAGGCATGAATACTGCCGGCAATGGCGGTATTCTGTCTCCCCCGGCCTCGGCGGTCTGGAAAAAAGACCGCTGAGGTCGGAATGACCCCCATAGTATCCCTGGTGCTATGGGGATTCTGCCCCCCCTATAAAAAAAATAGGCCTAGAACTACCCAACAATACAAATGGGCCCCTGGGGGCCACCCTTGTCCAAGGGGCCGCCCCCCAACACAAATAAAACCAACAATCAAATCCCTGGTGTCTAGTGGCTTTCTGCCCCCCTTGGGGGCACATCGGCCTAAAAATAAGGAACGGCAATAAATACATTGGCCCCCCAAGGGGAGTGACCCTTGCCCAAGGGGCCACCCCCCACACAAAGCACACACACACACATATAGTATTCCTGGCGCTATGGGGATTATGCCTGCAGAAAGGCCTAAAAAAAATAGGCCTATCTGGGGGGCAGAACTGCCCAATAATACATATGGGCCCCTGGGGGCCACACTTGTCCAAGGGGCCGCCCTCAACACAAAAAAAAAACAACAATCAAATCCCTGGTGTCTAGTGGCTTTCTGCCCCCCTTGGGGGCACATCGGCCTAAAAATAAGGCCAATCTGCCCCCAAGGGGGGCAGAAACGGCAATAAATACATTGGCCCCCCAAGGGGAGTGACCCTTGCCCAAGGGGCCACCCCCCACACAAAAGCACACACACACATATAGTATTCCTGGCGCTATGGGGATTATGCCTGCAGAAAGGCCTAAAAAAAATAGGCCTATCTGGGGGGCAGAACTGCCCAATAATACATATGGGCCCCTGGGGGCGACCCTTGCCCAAGGGGCCACCCCCAACAAAAAAAACAAAAAACAACAATAAAAATATAAGGCCAATCTGCCCCCAAATACATTGGCCGCCTAAGGGGAGCGACCCTTGCCCAAGGGGTCGCTCCCCCACACTAAAAACACACACACACATACACAAATCCCTGGTGTCTAGTGGGCATTCCTGCTGCCCGGTCGCAATCTGGCAGCAGGAATGCTCAAAGAGGCTCAAAGAGTCATTGAGGGAAAGGAAAACCCTTTCCTTTCCCTAGATGCCTCTGGCATCCCCCCGCCCCCGCACTGAGGTGAAAAACTCACCTTCTTCTTAGACGCACTGGAAGCAAATGGCTTCCAACGCATCTTTCACCCGTTCATGATGTCAGCGCGTGATTGCGCGCTGATGTCATCATAGGGGCGGGGTGGAAGGGATTCCCCTTTCAGCCCTGGCCTGGGGGGGTGGGGGGTGGCCCTTGGGGGGAGCGCTAGCGCTTCCCCCGAGGGCCGGTCCCAGAACGTAATGGTTACGTCCATGGTGCCACACGGGTGCAGCCATGGACGTAACCATTACGTCCATGGTGACAAATGGGTTAGAGGGGAGTGAGGGCTGACCTTCAGCACACAGAATAGCCAGGAGGAATCATTGGAGCCCCCATCAGTGACCCTCTGGCAGCAGGCCCAGAGAATCGCAGGGAGGCCTCAGTAGCAAAACGAAACAGGGTTCCCACGTCACAGGAGCTGCAGAGTGGAAGCTAACCTTGGTGTTGCAGAGTGCTGAAGGCTGGGGCTTCTGGGAGCTTGAAGGTATAGTGGAGGAAGAGTCAACAAATTTTAGTAAGAGCAACAGTCATTATGCATAGGAGTGCCATTGCAGTGGCTGCAGCAAGGGTCCACTATCTACCAAGTTAGTCAAAAGACAAAATGGTCCTGGAGAGGACCACAGAAGCACCACCTATGTTGCAGAGCCTTTTGATGTCTGTGGGACAGCAGGATCCACCAGCTCGTGGTTGTCGTCTTAATGTGCTTGCGGATAATGGGGAGTGACTCCTTCATTCACTCCAAGGGCTATCCCTTCTTGCTTCTTGGTACAAACAGAGTCCTTGTGACCCTGGAAGATGCACAGCAATGGATGTTGCAGAAATTTTGCAGGAGCTGGAAAAACAATATTGCAGTTGGAGCCTTACCAACTGGATCCAGTCTTGTTTCAATTCCAAAAGCAGACCAGCAGTGGTTCCGGAGGCCAGGACCAGAAGATGTCTTGCAGCGCGTTCCCTGTCGAGGCTTGCTTGACGAATCTCAAGACCCACCCTCGGAGCAGCCCTTAAGTAACCCTAACAGGTGGTTGGTCACTATTTGCAGTGACCCACCTATTAGAGGGGGTCAGGGACATTATCCATCTGGTGTAACTCCCAGTGTCCTCTGCACATCTTGTCTCCAAGATGGCAAAATCAATCTGCCACCTGGCAGAGCTCTGTGCACCTCCCTGGGGGAGGAGCTGGACAGGAGGGTGGTCACTCCCCTGTCCTTTGTGTGGTTTCATGCCAGAGCAGGAACTGGGGTTCCTGGACTGGTGCAAACCAGTTTATGCAAGGAGGGCCACCAAATGTCCTTTCAAAGCAGTCTGGTGGCCACCCCAGCCCAGTGACACCTAGTTCTAAAGGAGAAGAGGCCACACCTCCCTCCTACGGGAAACCTTTTGTTCTGCCTTTCCCACCTCAAGGTATGCTCAGCAGCAGGAGAGCAGAACAGTGTCTGGGGCTCTGCATCAGTAAGGACTGGCAGGAAGAATCTGCAAGACTGTACAATGCACATCTGGGGGATCCACTAAGGAACCGCCAGAGTACATGATATCATGTCACTAATACTTGAATCAGCGTATTTTTATGATTCCATCATGCTTGACACCAAACATGCATAGTTTCGGAGAAGTCATTATGTAGTTGGACTACTTGTGTTGACCAGTGTCCACTACATACCTTAAAATTGCTGTCCTGCACTTAGAAAGCCCAGAGAATGGAGTCTGGGATTTGTAGGGGCACCCCTGCCTTTGAGCTCAAAGGGTCTACCGTAAGGGATATTTACAGTGTTCAAGTGCAGTGACCGTGACATAAGGTAAGCTTTATATCTAGAGTGAAAGATGCATGCACCATTTCACACCGGCTGCAATAGCAAGATTGCAGACACAGTTTGCATCGGCTTCCATGTGTGGCATAATACGTGCTGCAGTTCATGGGAGAACCCTGCGGTACCATATACTAGGGACTTACATGAGTGCACCAGTATACCAATTATGGGGTGTAAAAGTTACCAAACAATCAAATTCAGAGGTGAGAGCACAGAAACTGGGGACCTGGGAAGCAGGATCCCACTGTACTGCAGTCTAAGCACACTGATACCAGGCAAAAAGTGGGGGTAACTACACCATTAAGATGCTACTTTCCTACAGGGCCGTAGTGCAGCACAGTGAGCCATGGAAAGCAATAAGCAGGGCACAGGGCAATTCACTTGGACAACAGAGAGCAGAGGGGAAAGAGGCAAAGGCAGCAAGCTACCCATACTAGACAGACTGGAGGGACAGTTGCAGCATAACAGATTTGCAGCATAACAGACCATAAAGGGCAGGAGGGAGGAGGCAGGGACATGACAACGGACCAGACAAGGCAAGAGAGAGGGGATAGGGCCTGCACATGGAAAAGAGAGGGCAAGGGAGCAGGGCTAGAGCAGCAAGCTGACCATGGAGGGCAGACAGAATAGGCACTGGAAGCACAACACACCATGGAGAGCAACAGTGAGACTTCAATGGCATGCACACAGACAATGGAGGGAAGGTGGGAGGCAGGAAGCTGACTACACGGGGCTTAAAATGCCTATAAACCTTTTTTGATGCTTTCTGAGATCAACAAATCCACCCGCACGGCTCAGTGCGCTCCCGGTATAAATCCACAGGTGGAAGCACTTACAGCTCATTAATTTGTGTGGTATCACATTATTGTTCACCTCCTGGGGTCAGGGTACCTCCCCCCGACCCCTTTATGTACATTGCAGTCCAAATTTCAGACTGTTCCCCAATAAAACAGTCCACAGCAGTCCCTGGGGCTGAAATATGGGCTACAATGTACATAAAAGGGTCAGGGTAAAGGTACCAAACCACAAAGTAATGGGCTTTAAATGCCTATAATTTTTTGGACTGTATTCGAGAACCACAGATCCACTTGTGGATCTCAACACAGCCCCCAGTGTAAATCCACAGGTGGATCAATGGATTTCGGGAAACGTCAAAAAATATATATATATATATATACTCTCACACTCTCATAGTTGATGGGTAAATATATAAATATATGCATATCGGATTATCTAGAAGGTAACACCCCACTGGAAATAACACAACATGGCTTTAGACCTGGTTTTAGAACTGAGACAGCTTTAATCACCATCTCAGAAGAAATTTGATCCATAAATGATAATGGGGGGAAAGCAGCAATGATCCTTCTTGATCTCTCCACCACATTTGATACCGTTAATCACTCTGTTTTGTTAGACAGACTAACCAAGATTGACATTTCAGGCTGTGCTCACAAGCTTATTGTTTCTTTCTTAGAGGAAAGAGATCAGGCAGTGGCCATTGAGGACTTTCAATCTAAATCAATCAGATCAGATATTTTAGAGAGTAATACTCACCTATAGGGTCTCAAGGTGCTAAGGGGTGTGTCCACAGAGATCACTTGAAGAGCCAGGTCTTGAGATCCTCCTGAACTGAGGCAGCAATAGCGATTTCTGAGGTAAAGAGATAAGGTGTTCCAAACTTTCGCTGCCAGGTAGGTAAAAGATCTTCCTCCTCCCCAGGACTTCTTTTTGGGGGGTATATTGGCGAGTGAATGCTGGGACAAGTGGTGAGGTCTGGAGGTGTACCAGGTGATGCAGTGGTTGAGGTAGCTGGGGCCAATGTTATGGACGGTTTTGTAGGCGTGTACAAGGAGTTTGAAGTTGATCCTCTTCTTGACAGTCAGCCAGTGGAGGTCTTTCAGGTGTTCTTTGATGTGTTCTTCATGGGGAATATTTAAGATGAGTCTGGCAGCAGTGTTCTGAATATGTTGCAGCTTGCTCAGGTTCTTCTTGGAGGTTCCAGCATAGAGGTCATTGCCATAGTCAAGCCTGCTCGTGATTAGGGCGTGTGTCATGGTTTTTCACCAGCCGGTTGGTATCCATCTGAAAATCATCCATAGGAGTCGGAGAGTGTGGAAACAGGTGCAGGCCACAGAGTTGACCTGTCTGGGTATGGTGAGCATTGAGTCGAGAATGATGCTGAGGTTTTGAGCATAGTCTATGGGGGTGGGGAGCCTGCTGAGTGTTGATGGCCATCAGGAGTTGTCCCAGGATGAGGATCTCTGTCTTGTCGGAGTTCAGCTTAAGACAGCTATCCCTCATCCAGGTGGTGGTTGCGTCTGTCCTGTTCCTGAAGTTCTTTTTGGCTGTTGAGGGGTTCTCAGTCAAGGAGATGATCAGCTGGGTGTCATCAGCATAGAAGGCGATGTTCATACCTTAGTGCCTGATGGGTTATGTAGATGTTGAACAGCGTGGGGCTCAACGATGATCCTTGGGGTACTCCACAGCTGATGTCTGTAGGTTCTGACAGGTGTGGTGGGAGCCTGATTTTCTGTATTCTTCCTGTCAGGAAAGACTGTATCCATTGAAGGGCCTTGCTGCACATGCCTGCTGAATGGAGTCTGGCACATATGGGGTGGTGAGATACTGTATTGAAAATGGCTGAAAAATCAAGAAGGATGACAGCTGCTGTTTGGCTGTGGTCGAGGAGCGAGCGGATATCATCTGTAGGGACGAGCAAGGTGGTTTCAGTGCTGTGGCTGGTTCTGAATAGGGAGATGTCCTGAATGTCCGCGATGTGTTGTCATAGCTGAGTGTTAATTGTTTTCTGGGTGACCTTCGCTTGGAAGGGCAGCAGCGAGGTGCGGAGGTAGTTCTTGCGATCCGTTGGGTCGGCTGTGGGCTTCTTCAGAAGTAGGTGGATCTTGGACTGCTTCCAGTCTTCGGGGAAGGTTGCTGGATCAAGAGAGCAATTGATGGTCTTGCAGAGTTTGGCCGTGATTGAGGTGCTGGCCTTGTTGAAGATGCAGTGGAGGCAGGGGTCAGTCGGGGCTCCATAGTTGATGCTACTCATGATGCAGTGAGTCTTGTCTGTCGTGAGGGGGGTCCAGGCATGCAGGAGTCATGGGGGCTCAGTGGATACGGGCAGGGGTGTTGTTGGTGGGTTCAGAGAGTCTTCGGGTCTGAAGCTGTTGTAGATGTATTTGATCTTCTGATGTAAGAAGGTTGCTAGTCTGTCGTAGAGTTCCTGAGATGGAGGGATGCTGGTGGTCTCGGCTTGTGGTTTGGTGAATTCTTTGATGACGTTGAAAAGTTCTTTAGTGTTCTGTGTGGTGGGATTAATGTGGTCTTGCCAGGTAGTTTTCCTGGCGGATCTGATGAGGCCATGGTGGGATCTTGAGGCGAATTTGAAGGTTGCAAGATCTATGTTCTAAGCTGTCTTCCTTGGAGGAGTGTTTCCCTGTGATCGTCCAGAGAGGAGCTAGGGTGTCAGTGCAGTCGGTGATGCATTTGTGGAGGTGGCACACTGAGGTGTTGGCATCTGTTGTGTCAGGGGCGGTGAGTTGCTGAGGGTGCTGACGAGTTGCTCCTCGGAGGTCTGGTTCCATTTCCTGTAGGAGGGGTGCATTTTTTGAGTGTGCGTTTTAGGTGTGGAGATGGAAAAGGGATGCAGTGGTGTTCGGTCCAGTGTATCAGGGTTGAGTCATCAATGCCGACTTTGCTGTTGGTGGAGAAAATGGGGTTGAGAGTGTGTCTGGTGGTGTGCGTTGGTGAGGTGACCAGTTGCTTGAGCCCGATTGTGTCCAGGTTCTCGAGTAGTGATGAGGTGTTGTGGTCGCTGAGATTGCTGAAATGGAATTTGAGGTTGCAGAGGAATATATAGTCACTGGAGGTGAGTACATGGGGAGCTACGATGTCGACAATGCAGTCACTCAATGCTCGGTGTGGTCTGGGTGGTCTGTAGATGAGGGTGCAGTGGGTGGTGGTCTTAGGGGTGGTGTGCACTTGGAACTGGAGGTACTCCATGAGGGGGTGGATTCCTGTGTGTTGATCGTGAGTCAGAGGGTGGTCCTGAGGGCGACGACTATACCACCTCCTGGTCTGGATGGACGGTCCTTGCGTAGCAGCTTGTAGTTGCAGGGAATGCCGATGGCGATATCTGTTTCGGATGTTGTGTTAGTCCATGTCTAAGTGAGGAAAGCAATGTCCAGGTGAGTTGGGTCTATCAGGTCCCAAATCTTCATGGTGTGCTTGTGCCGGGAGGTGATGTTGAGGAGGATGCACTTGAGGTGGTCTGGAGGTGGTTCGGGCACTGTGAGGTCTGGCGTTTGGCGTGCGGTGAGTGTGAGGTGGCAGTGGCGGCAGGAGAAAGGTCTGTGTGTGCCCTTGGAAGCAGGGTGGCAGGTACTCTGACATCCAGGGTTCAGTGCAAGGAGGGTCCTGGCATCGTATCAGTGTATGGAGCGAGATCCAGGGTCTGTGGCGCTGGGCGCGATCTAGATGCGGACGGGCGTAGACAGGCTTGCCTTTGGCGTGCCTGCGTATGACCGCGCAATGGTCACCACTAAGAAGGGGGTGGATTGGTCAGCTGGGAGGCAGGAGGGTGGGAAGCACTACGAGGGTGGGGTTGGGGCTGCATGGACAGCAGCGGCAGGGAGCAGGGAAGCACAGAAAGCGTGCTATAAGTAAAAGCAGAAAAGAGTGACAGAAGAGAGAAAAGAGAGAAAACAGCAAAAACATAAAGGAAGTTGGGAGAGAAAGGCAGACAGACCTGACAGACACAGATGGCAGGAGCAGTAGCAGCAGCAGTGGCCACGCAGGAGGGAGCAATAAACACTGGCCATAAAATGTTAGTGAAGTCGCCCCTCACTGTGCAGCGGCCACCCCTTAGGAGGGGAGGGGGGAACGGTCAGCTGGATGGCAGGAGGGCAGGAAGCGCTATGAGGGCAAGTCCATATGGGTGGGACCGGGATGAGAGGGAAGCACACTATCAGTAAAAGCAGAAAAGAGTGGCAGAAGGGAGAAAAGTGAGAAAACAGCAAAAATAGAAAGGATGGAGAGAGAGGAAGGCAGACAGGCGTGACAAACAAAGATTCCAGGAGCAGCAGCAGCAGCAGGGGCCATGCAGAAGGGGTGACGGACGCTGGCCAGAAATGGTTAGTGAAGTCCCTAATCTAAGTCTTTCTCCCTCTCATGTGGGGTGCCCCAGGGGTTGTCTCTCAGTCCTACCCTTTTTAATATGTACATTGCCCCTCTGGCAAAATTAATCTCTTCCCATGGTTTTGCTTCAGCAGTTTATGCAGATGACATGCAGATTGTAGTCTCTCTCCCAGGTAAGGCTGAAGAGGTAGCTGAGAGGTTCAAATCCTGCATGAATGCAATTGCCGCTTCAATGACATCAAACTGTCTAAGACTCAATTCTGATAAAACATAAGTGCTCATTTTTGACAAAGATCACACTTTCTGGGGCCCCTCTTGGTGGCCTGCTGATTTGGGATCACCTCCGTCCCCATTTCCCAAAGTAAGGAACCTTGGGATCCTCTTTGACACTGAATTATCTTACAAGAAGGTACATCCTCCTGTTTCTTTTGACTCAAGACTATAAATAAAGTGCTCCCTTATATTACCTTTGAACATCTGTAATGTTGGATGGGGTTATGTCTAAGATTAGATACTGTAATGCTCTATATTTAGGAGCAAGACAAATAGTATTAAAAAAAACCTTCAGATTCTGCAAAATGCTGCTGTGCGCTTTCTTAAGAAAGTAACAAAGTCTTTGTCAGTTGCAAATGCTCTTGTAGACCTTCACTGGCTCACAATAAAAAGTGGGTGGCTTGTAAAGCACTGTGCCTTGTTCACAAAGCTCCACTTGTGGTAAACTCTGTCACTTAGGAAAGAAAATCAGTTGGTACAACCCAGCTTCACACACTCCTCAACATCCCACTTGATAAGTAAAGTGTCATGGGTGGTTGTGGATTTGTCCACACAGCAAATCAGCTTTGGAAAAAAATTCCTCTCTACCTCAGAAATCTATTGAATCATCAGAAATGTTGCAAGATTTTGAAAATCTGGTTAATTATTATCCCTTTTATTAAATTGCTTTCATTAGAGTAGGGTTTTTCTTTTTTATATTTTCACATTGTCATCTTCCTGAATTTTCAATATCATCCGTTTTAGGATGCTGTTATAGTTGTGTCTAGATCTTTATAGCGTCAAGACACCCTCAGGTATGTTCCACGCTTTATAAGTATTGTTTCATTCATTCAGAGCCACTCAGGCACCCATATAGACATTCTCACACCCACTCACACACCCAGGCACAACTCTCATACTCTCTCACAAGCCCACCCAGACACTCTCATATCTACTCATATACCCAGACACTCTCACATCCACACACAGACTGACAAATATAGACACTCTCAACCCCACTAACACACCCAAACACTTTCACAGCCACTCACACACACAGATAGACAGCCTCACACCCCCTCACACACAATGTCACTCTTACACCCACAGTAACACCCAGGCACACACTCTCATACCCATTCTAACACGCACACAGACACTCTCACACCCACTCACACACCCAAAAAGACACTCTCACACTCACTCTCATACCCAGATAGTCTCACAACAAATCTCACACACAGGTGCACATTCCTACACCCACTCTCATACCCTGAAACACACTCTCACACAGACACTCCTACACCCAGTTTTACACCATGATAATCTCACACCCAAAGAGACACTCTCACACAAACTCTGACACCCAGACAGAGATTCTGACACCCAGACATAGAATACATCGCATCCATGCTCTATGGGACCGTGGAGGGTCCACAGATCCTCAAATAAAATTAGAAAAAGTAATAGATTGAATATAGTTTCTTATAAATTATTAATACTTTCATCTGAATTACTTTATTAGACTTCTTCACATTTTGTCCTCATTTTCTGTGCTTTATCCTTACTTTTTCATCCAATTTTTGAGTGCCTTCACATTGCTTATCCCACATTCTGACTGATATCTCCTTGGTTTTTCTCCTCTATTTACTGTGTCATCTCCTTGCTTTCCCTCATTTTCCCTGCTTACTCCTTGCTATTTTTGAATGCCTTCTCTTTGTTTTGCCCTAGTTTACACTACTTCCTTCTTGCTTTTGCCCTCATTTTATGCCAACTCCTTGTTTTGTACTTTTAGTGTGGGGTTGGAACAATCTGGGGTATTGGCTACTGAGCCTGGCCATAAGCCAGACCCTGCAGATAACCCCCTGTTGCATTTAAAAAACATAGACATTAAATGAAAAAAACAAAGGTTACAGGGATGTTAAAGTTAAGAAATGGAATAAAAACCCTTTGAAATTCATTCATTCACAGCCATGTTACAGGGATGTTAAAGTTAGGTATTGAATGTATTTGCATACAATGATAGCATTTCAGCAGTTATATTTACTATCCCTAACTATAAACTACTCCTGCAATGCACTGCTTATGACCTCACATAGTACTTCACTCATGACATGGTCAATGACATCACTGATGATATCACTAATATCTTGTCCCCCCTCCATGCACAGTTTTCTCCTCAATAATTGTGTTGCAAGGGTTGCAGTCATTATATTAATGATGCCATATTAGTTGTCATTAATGATGCTATATGTGGAGTAATTCATTGTGCATGGCTTTGTGCAAGGAAATTCAGAACTATGGCCCTCATTACAACAATGGCGGTAAATACTGCCTACCGCCGCGGCGACGGCTGTCAAAATGGCTACCAGCCATCTGACGGATTATGACCACAGACGGATTTGCACCAGAAGGATGGCGGAAATCCGGCTGTGGCAATGCCAGTGGATGGCGGTAAGGAGGCGCTGCTGCCAGCAGCAGCGCAACGCCAGTAGACCACCGCCGACTGTATCATGACACATGTTACAGCCTGGCGGTGCTCTGCTGGGGGATGCTGCTGCTGGCAGCAGCGTCCCGTCCCGTCTCCTGCCGGAGGACCCCCTGACAACAGGTAAATCGGGTGCTCTGACAGGGGAGGGAGTGGGGGTGTTGTGTGTGTTTGTGTGGGGGTGTTTGTGCATGTCTGTGCATGCGTGTATGCGGGTGTGTGTTGCGTTTTGTATGTGTGTGCATGTATGGAGGTGTGAGTGCGTGTATGTTGTGTTGTGTGAATGCGTGCGTGCTTGTATGGATGTATGTAGATGTGTGTGTGAATGGATGTATGCATGCATGGTTGAATATGGGAATGGGTGTGTGTATGGGTGTGTGCGTGTGTGAATGAAGGTGCGTGTAAGAAGGGGGGTCTGGAGAGAAAAGAGGGTGGGGGAAACCTATGGAGGGGAGGGGGAAGGGACCCCTATCAGTGACAGGGAAGGGATTTCCAGTCACTGATAGTGCCTACCGCCATGGTTTTCGTGGTATAAGGTTGCCACGAAAACCATGGCGGTAGGCGGGGTCATAATCCTGCAGGAGGGCAGGTGACAGCCGCAGGGCCAGAGAGTGAAGTCTCCAGCCCGGCAACTGCCAATGTGTTAATATGGAGGAAAGGACTGCCAGTCTGTTGGCAGTACTTTCCTCCATATTAGTGCTGTCCGCTGGGGTCATAATGAGGGCCTATGTGTCCTGTGGGGTCAGGATACCTATATCCTGAAACCTTATGTGTTTTTGCACTATTTTCTCACCACCGAGCGGACGCGAAAAACAAAATGGTGAAATGGTGGCGGGCAACTTTTCTCTCAGGTTGCGGTCAGCATTGCTTTTTCTCTGGATCCGCAGATCTGAATCCGTATTCATGAATCTGAATCCGCAGAGGACCCACGTCCTATATACCTATATTTGTTAAACTCTAATATCTCAGCAACTACGGAATGGATTTACACTAAATAACAAAAAGCCTGCTTTGTGGACCAAGCCCTAACTTTCTGCCAAATTTGGTGTAGTCCATTCAGTGACTTGAGCTGTAGTTGTGTTAAAAAATTTGAAAAATCCCGTTGATGTAGAATGGGGGAAAGTATTTTGGGAACACCCCCTTTTTGTCAGCCACCGCTTGATGGATCACCCTAACACTTTCATGGCAGCAGCTGAACTGACCAAAGAATAAGTTTTGAACATTTCTTGAAGATTTATGAAATGCCACAAAAGTTATTGGCAAAACAATAAACACTCCATCTATGAAAAAATGGTCCTAACTATAAGTACCTAGTGGCGACCGCCACTAATTAATATATAGAGATCGCTCTATCTATCTATCTATCTATCTATCTATCTATCTATCTATCTATCTATCTATCTATGTGTCTATATATATATATATATATATATTTATTTTTTTCTTTTCACTGAAAGAACAGTGGTTACAGGGACGTTACAGTTAGGCTCACATTTTAAACATACAGAACCATAGAAATTCACTAGTTATAGTTAGAATTACCTCAAGTAACTAGAACTCGAGCCCTAAGGTAACTATGACTCCCCCACCATGCAAAGGTATGTGATAATGTTACTACAGATCTTACAGTGACTTTATTAATGATGTTATCAAAGATGTCATGATTGCCATAATTTGTGGGGTATTTAGCAGTGCATGGTAAGGGTGCAAGTTATAGCTACCTTACGGCACAGTTATAGTTACTTGAGGTAACGTTGCCTATAACTGGTGAATTTCTATGATTTCATGCTTAAAATAAGTGAATTTCTATGTTTTTTTAAATTCTATTTCTTAACTATAACGTCCCTGTAACCTTTGATTTTTTCAGTGAATTTCTATGTTTTTTAAAATTCTATTTCTTAACTATAACGTCCCTGTAACCTTTGATTCTTTCAG
Organism: Pleurodeles waltl; assembly: GCF_031143425.1. Lineage (NCBI taxonomy): Eukaryota > Metazoa > Chordata > Amphibia > Caudata > Salamandridae > Pleurodeles > Pleurodeles waltl. The sequence continues at coordinate 164,081,026 of NC_090451.1, read as the reverse complement.
TGAATTTCTATGTTTTATAATATATAGTAATTTTAATTACTATACGTTAATCCAACCACTGCTACACAACCCGAAGGCCTTGAAGCCAGCCCCCTACAAACATACAACTCTGCACAATAAACGGCCTTCACCAATGCATAGGAGAGGTTGCCCGCAAGACCTGGACTGCAGCCAGACCCTCCTTCCAACACCCTCTAATCACCCAAACCCATGGTGTGCAAAGCCCTTTGGATGTGTATTGTTGGAGTTGGCTGCAGCTTCTCTGGGTGTGAGAATAGGTGTGAGACAGTGTATCTGGTGGTGAGACTGACTGCCAGATTGTCTGTCTGGATGTGGGAGTGCATTCATCAATGCTTCAGTGGGTGTGTCGGTGTGTGCATGGGTCTCTGAGTGGGTGCATAAGGACCTGAGTGGGCACAGCAAACACCTATGTCCAGGGAGTGGTCACCCCGGGACATAGCAGGAACCGGCCTTTGGGAGTGGCAGTCCCCAGTGCCATCAGTAGTTCCAAAAGGGGGGCTGTGCAGACCCCCCAAAAATGTAAGCATAGCCCAGGGGGTGGTCGCTCCAGGGCTTGGGGGTCACATAAGGACCCACTAGCTTTTAAAAAATATTTACCTCAGGGGGTGGTGGTCCCCAGGGCAGTTGAGGGCCACACTCAGAATACAGTGCACCCCTGGGGTGGTGGTCCCTGGGGCAAGGGGGATGTGTGGCCCACGCTCCAAATACAGTGTAGCCCCGGGAGGTGGTGGTCTCTGTGGCATTGGGGGCACAGGCTCCCCGCATTAATACATTAATCATCCCGGCGAGGTGTTGATCCCCTGGGCAGTGTGGGGCACCCGGCCCCCACATATGTAATATTTGCCCTAGGGAGGTGGTGGTCCCCAGGGCAGCGGGTGGGCACAAGGCCCCCTGTACATGAATGAAAAGCCCTGGGAGGTGGTGGTCCCCAGGGCAGTGGGAGGGGGCCAGGAGGCCCCCCACATTCCCACAGAAAAGCCCTCGGGACTTGGCCTACCCGGGGGACATTATATTAATGAAGCACGGAAGCCCGCTCTCCATTTAAAACAAAAACAATTCCGGCAGATCTGCGGCTCCAGCACGACTCCGCTCATAAATTTTTTAAAATGCTTTTGAGCCCAGGGGGCGGTCCCTTTTGGATCCTACCCCCAAGATAAGGGGTGAGGGTATACGTACCCTGGCCCCTTTTCTAGTTTTTCACTTTTTTAGGGGGGACTCAGCTTCAGCCAAGTCCCAAGATGGCTGACAACACTTCAACGACTTCAGGCAATCAGATCTCTGCACAAGATCAGGAGTAATTATACCGAAATGAAAAATGGTTGCTTTCTGGACCAAGACTTACCTTCTTGCCAAATTTGGTGTAATTCCATCCAGCAGTTTTTTGCACTATTGCTGTCCAAAATCCCTAAGGACAAATCAATGGGAAAAACGTGTTTTGGGACCCCCCCTTTTTCTCTGTCCCCCCTGGACGGATCACCCCAAAACTTTCCAGGCAGGAACTGACGGGACTGGCAAATTGTTTGGAAAGTTTATTTTGTCAAGCAGCACCAAAGATATAGGCAAATAAAAAAACACTTTTTATATAGAAACTAGGTCTTAACTATAACTACCTAGTGGGAACTGCCACTACGTAATACATACTGTTGGAAAGGGGATTACCTCTAAGGGCAGGTAAGTACTTATGCTTAGCAACAGGCCATTAACCCCCACTAGGTTGAGTTAGGTTTCAATAAATTAAACCTAGCTCAACCCTTGGTAGCTTGCCAACGTGCGTCAAGGCTTAACTTAGGAAACAGGTGTGTAAAGCATTTAAAAATCAAAACACAGTAAATAAGTAAAACATAGAACACAAAATAAAACCAACATATTTTCATCTTTAAAATGACACCAAAATGAATAAAATAGGATAAGGGGAACCGGAGATATGAGTTTTTAAAGAATTAGGTGCTCATTACCAGTTTGGCGGTCTTTCCAAAGACCGCCATGTAAGCGAGCGCTGAAAGTGATGGCAGTCTGAAGACCACCGTATTATGAGTCACCAACACAACACTGCCAGAAAACAGACAAAAATCCAACACCATCGGCCTGATTGACAGTGGGAGAGAGGCAGTTCCACCACCAGCACCGCCACGCCGACAACAGCCCGCCCTCCAAATTACAACTCACAGATCAGCATCGTGGTCTTTGCACATCGGTAAGTCATTGGCGGTCCAAACCTCCGTGAACAAAAACACACCTCCACCAGAACACTGCACCACATTGGACAATACCAATATCCCACACTTGATACAAAAACACACACCACACACACCTGATCACAGCACTATATTACACCCCCCCCCACAGATACCCACAATCCTTTGCACCCAGGAAGTCTGACATAGCGAGGCAAGACCACACCGACTGAAGGCACTGCACCTAGAAATCACAGGCATCATCATACTGAACATGCATCACACAACACACAACATCAAGCGCAACACAACACTGTCATTGCCACTGCACACAAACACCACAAACCAAACGCATGCCCTAGCACTCAACCTCACACCAACAAACAGCACACCCAGCATCCCTGCACATTACACACCCCACCAACCACAACACAACCTCATTGGCACGACAAAAACACCCATGAGTCACAGATGAGGAGCTGAGGGTCATGGTTGATGGAATCATCAGAGTGGAGCTGCAACTGTTTGGAGCACAGGTCCAGCAGACATCCAAAGCCAGGAAAACAGAGTTATGGCAGAGGATCATTGTCAGGGTGAACGCAATGGGAAACCATCCATGCACAAGGGACGACATCAGAAAGAGGTGGAAAGATCTACGGAGGAAGGTACCGGCCATGTCATCACAACACCAAATCACCGTCATGAAGACTGGCGGTAGGCCCCCACCACGTCCCCCAGAGATCTCATAGTGGGAGGAGAAGGGCTTGGCCATCCTACACCCAGAGGGGCTGATGGGAATACCAGGAGAACTGAACTCTGGTAAGTCAACAACACTCCCCGGCCACCATGTACCCCTGCACAGCATATACCCCCACCGCCCTGTCACCCCCTCACACCAGCCCCACTTGCACTAACTCACCAAGGACCCAATACTCTCCCTTGTATGCCACAGCTCCCTATTAACATCAGTACCTCATAGGCCCACCTAGTGCAATGGATTTCCCACACTGCAGCAAGTACTACAGCTACCACAATGCAACACTCCCTACCCTTGTATGACTGCAAAATCAGCTCCACCTGCATGGGTAACCATGTCATCCCCTTCAACAACAAGAAATTGGAATGCACATCAGTACATGGCAATGACAGTAGGAAAGACCAATACCAACTATAGAGCCAAATTGTACTATAGCAACTTTCAACTGATACAAAAACAAGCAGTAGTCAAGAAACTGTCAATGCCATTACTGCTCAGTAATTCCAGACAATGATGGCAAACAACCATGTGTACCACTAGTACAATACCATCATGTAACACAATACATCTCATTACACAGGTATCCAAAGTACTGTAACACTGCAGAGGATGTCAGAGGCAGAAAGCCCAGCCCTCAGCCCTAGAAGTAGGTCCAATAGAGGTGGAATACCCTGGATGTCTGGATAGAGATGACGTACCAGGCCCATCAGGCATGACTGGTCAGTTCACCACCACCAGACTCACCCTGCCTACAACAGAATCCCCCATGACATCCATTGCACAGCAGAGCCCACATTCCCAAACCTGTGTCCCAAGGACAGATCAAACATCAGTGTGCCCCATAGTTCATGGCCATGAGTCAACACTCCAAACCTAAGACAATGAAGGTCCTCGTATCAGTGGGAGGGGGCAGACTGTGCCAGGGGCCTAGGCATAAGGGGCAAGGGGCAGTGGGAGGGCAATCGTGGGCCAATGGATGAGGCAGCAACAGGACACAACTGGCCAGGAGGCCATCTCCAGGGTCATGGGAGCCTACCAGGAATCCCAGGACACGATAGGCCAGATACTTACCACCTTGCAGGAGAACCAAAGGCTGCAGAGGGAATACCACCAGGAGGCCATACAGCAGTGACAGGCACACCATACCACCATGGTTTCCATGTTAGGGGTTCTCAAAGAACTCACCACCATCCTGTGGCCGTCCTCCACCCACCTGCAAGCCCCATCCAGTAGTCACTCAACACCTGTGCCCTTTACATCTGCACCTGCTACTAGAAGGGAGGCGCAGCAAGAGGACCCACAGGCCACAAGCACCCTTTCCTCTACCCCTGCAGCCTAGGAACCCCCATAAAAGAGGTCAACCATCCAGACATCCTGGAGGACTGAGGCCAAGACCAAACACACTGCCAGGAAGTGATCCGTCTCCTGAACTGTCACCCTTGTGTGCCATTGATACACCCTGTTGATTGCCCAATGCATAATTCCCATCATCCTAATGGATACAGGACCTGTGGAAACAGCTGAACCACCCACTCTGATGATCACAAAAGACATGTCCCCACTCCTCAGAACTGTGATGTGACACACTCAATAAACACCAATGAGCACAAGTAATGGTGTATGTGTCTTCATTGTTTAAAGTGACATCTCTGTTAATAAGCAACAATCAAATACAAATATCTGTACAAGAAGAATGTCAGAGTGACAGATGTTGCAGGAATCTCCAGCAGGTGTGTAAGTGCATCCGTTTGATAGTAACATCCAATGGCTAGGGTGCCAACAGCTATTTCAGAAATCAGATTGCAAACAGATATGTAACCTGAAGAGGAAACAAAAACATGGGAAAAGGCTCAATGTAGTAAGCCATGTAGGCCATTACCATATATCAACAGAAGTATTCACATACACAGGATAATTGCTGCAGTGGGTATGATACCACATATGTATAGGCCAAGAGTTTCAGTTACACATGTGTAGTGATGGTATAATTCCTTATAGTGCCATCCTCTATAGAACACCACCTTGCATAGTCAGAAACAGGGAGATGCCAGACAGCAGCTCACAATACAACATTATAGGTTTCAGAACAGGACACGTCCGACTATTCAGAATTAGGACCATTAAACTTGGGTACATCTATAGGGATGAATTGTGATGGCACCAGCATTAATCACAAGAAATTGGCAGCAATGCATTTCCACTTCCCCTCATATTAAGTCAGCAACATGTCTGGTCTGGAATTCAAGATGGACGGCAGTAGTCTCCACATACACCTTGATGCATGCAACATTTATGTACAAACTCACATCTCCAATATATGGTCCAAGTGCACATTACACTTAAATCACACATACCTGAAAATCATTGAAAGTATGGCGAATCAGGTCAGTCCTGTTGTCATCTGCCTCCTCCTTGCCTGCCCCCTCTTCAGTATCAGGGTCACCAGCCTCCACCACAGCTCTTGTGGCTATGTACCCCTCCTCCAACAGTGGGATGTGCCTTCTGAGGGCCAAATTATATAGCATGCAGCATGCAACAATGATCTTGCAGACTTTCCCTGGTCTGTACTGTAGGGCACCACCCGACAAATGGAACAACAAAATCTAGCTTTCAAGGGTCCGAAACCCCTGTCTATCACCTGACTCATTCGGCAGAGTGCCTCATTGTACCGGTCTTCCCCACCTGTAGTTGGATATCTAACAGGTGTCAGGAGCCAGGGCAGGGTGGGGTATCCAGAGTCACCTGTGTGGAAATGGGAACATCACAATAAGAAAAAGTGATAGGCATGGTGCAGACTGTGGAAACAGATCAAACGCGTGACATGGACAGCAGGACCTATGACTCAGGCCCTTTCTCGCTGTAGCTGAAACATCAATGCATGGACACTGCTATGCCTCACGACATAGGAATCAAGTACTGAACCAGGATATTTTACTGTCACATGTGACATGTACTGTTCTGCAAGGCACACCATTGGTACATTAATCAAATATGTACTCTTCTGTTTTCTGTACACTGTTCATTGGCCCTCAGAGGTATCAAGGTGATTTGAGTCCCATCAATGTCCCCTATAACATGTTGTACATTTGAAATGTTGTAAAAGGCTGCCATAATACTGTGTGTTTAAATCTGGACGTTGTGGTAACCTTAGGTACCTGTTCAAATGCTTTAGTAGGGCATCCAGCACATCCTGTAACACCATACTGAACGTTGGCTGTGACATCCCTGCAACCAGTCACCTGAAATGAGCCACTGGCCACAAAAAGCAGGACAGAAAACACCTGGACTTTTGGAGGGATAGCATGGGGATTACTTATAACTGGCAGGAGGTCTGGCTCCAACTGGGTAAACATTTCCCAGATGGTCAGACGGTTCAGTAGACAGGTCATCATGATGTGCCTCTCTTCCATGGTTTCAAGGTCTACTAGGGCCAGTAAACTGGTGCATTCCTCATCACTCCAATTTGGCGGTATCTAGGCAGGGAGACAAACAATAATCTGGACATATCTCACAACGTAGTGTCCTCTGTATGACAAATGACAATCAGGAAGTATTGGCCATGTAAGATGGCTGTCATGTTCTAGAACAACACATTTCTCCACACACCATTCCTACCCAGACATTATGGAAATACCTCATATTGCCATAGCTGTGACAAGGGACGTGTACAGGACATGTAGTGATGTACTAACAAAGACTTTCCATATGTTTCACTATACGGAATGTCAATACAGACACATGTACAAACAACTGTAATAATGTCAGGTGACACTCACTACATATGTGAGTGGTGACATATTGCAACCTACAATTGACCAAATCGTGATGCTATGCAGGTAATGATGCAGTGGGAACACAGGTAAACTGTGAAATTATGTAAAATGGTAGCCGTCTGTCCTGCATGCAGAGAACAGATGGAAGTGACTTAATTCCGCTAGCGGGAGTTGTCATGGCGGAAGGCGGTCAGAACCGCCGTGCAACTCCTCATTGGTTAACATTGACATCTATGGGAAATGGGGTCCAATGACAATCACTGGCAGCGGTGATGGCCGTGACCGCCATTTTTTTTAGCCCATCACACTTGACTCCTGGCAGTCAGGCAAGAACTCCCTCCACTTCGTTTGCTGCCGTGTCCTATATCTTGGAGCCAAGATGGCACTCACATCATGGGATAGGGCCCCAGCCTTCACTGCTGAGGAGCTGGATAAGCTGATGGAAGGGGTCCTACAACTGTGTGAGCAGTTGTATGGGGCTCCAGAGCAACATGTCAAGTAGGGAAAGTGTGTGCACTTTGACATGGGATGTCTGATTTGGGGAATCGCATGCACATTATGTATGTGGTGCTTGGAGTATTGGCTATATGCAAGGGGCGTGTATGTTAATTGTCACCAAATGTTGCAGCTGTATAGGTATAATCTACATTATGTTCTCCATATTCTCAATGGTTCCCATGCAGGTCAGCTCCCACCAAAAGAAAGAGTTATGGAGAGCCATCGCCAAACAAGTGCAGTACCTGGGGGTCCATAGCCGGTGGAGCACCCACTGCAGGAACGGATGGGAGGACCTGGGATGCTGGCCTAAGATGCCCAGCTTAGGGACGGCCTCCAAACGTGGAAGGGATGCCCATTGGACACTGACCCCCCCCAATGGCCCGCACACTGGTGGTGGCCTACCAAGAGTTAGATGGGTGCTTGAGTGCAGCACAGCAGTTACAAGGAGGTAAGTGCCGACTGTTAGGTGACTACTGTGTGGTTGTCTACTTTGTCCCTTACTGGACTTAGGTATTGTGACTTGAATTATGTTGCACTGTAGTACGTTAGCTATGTAAAGCCATGCAGGAAATTATGTGGTGGTCCTGTACCACATTTTTTGAAAATGTGAGTTACTCAAATGTTGAGGCATTCTACTGCCTTTATACTTGTTGGCACTGTATTTTGGGAATGACAAGTATGTGTAGTATACATCGAAAGTGGTAGCATTGCAATATGACTGGACATCTGTACAGAATGTATTCCACACATACCTGTCATATCATTTGTGTACACAGTACCTCTGTAGTCAAATTTGTTCCATCCTGTCATGATTGACATGTAGCCAACTATGTTCATGGATGACATTGATAAATAAGTGAGTTAAACAGTTGACAGGCAGTTGACAGGCATGTAGGATGTTCAATCATGTGTCTAGGCTGAAGAGGTGAGGTAATAGGTGATAAGTTTGGTAATGACTTCCAGGACTCAATTGTCATAACTGTATTATGGGCTGTTGTCATGACAAGGGCAATTAGGTCTCTTGTTATTATGTGTACTATATGGGTAGGTATTTACCCTTTCCTCTCTTTCTTTCTCATGCAACCTCCTTCTTTCTCCACCTCTGTCTATGTGTGCATCAGCAACATCTGGTGAAGGAGGAAGGGCACCAGGGAGTGAGGAAGCTGCAGCCCACGGGACCCAGGAGGCTAGCACCAGCGGAGCCAAGGGGACCAGTGGGATGGAGGGGAAGGAGGGCACCACAGGGGAGACTGGAGCTACCACAACGTCTTCTTCCAATTCCTCTTTCTATGGCAGCTTCCTGGCGGTGGGGGACCCATCTGGGACCACCCAGCACCCTCCTTATCAGCACTGCCCTCCCTGTACCTCCCGACCCAGTTGCCCATGCCCGCTCCCCCAGTCAACCCTGCAGCCCTCAGTGAGGAGGCTATTAACCTCCTGAGGTTCATCTCTGTGGTGCAGTCAACCATTGTGAATGCCATCCAGGAACTGGCATCTCAGATGCAGCAGTGCAAGGCCTACCTGGAAGGCATTCATGGTGCCTTGGCTGGCCTACAGAGATCGTTTCAGGCTCCGGCCTCCTCGTTGATTGCAGCCAGTGTCCCTTAATCTTCCGTCCCCCCCCTCCAGCTACCTGTTCCCAATCCACAACCCCTCTCCCTTCACCCATCCAGAGCACACCTACAGACCAGGATACATCCACTACAACACACAAGGTGCACAAAGACAGACACAAGCACCACATACAAACCCACAAGCATGCACACACTAAACACACATCTGCATACACAACAACAGACACTTCGCACACTGTTTTCCCACCACCTTCTCCCTTACAGTTGCATCACCACTCACACCTGCTGTCACTGCATCAGCACACTCTGATCCTACCACTATTCCTGTCATACCCTCAGTCATCACAACAGCAGACTCACAGACACCCACCCCACACACCACATCCGCACTCACCACGACCACCTTCACTACCACCTGCAGCACATCCACCTCACTTGCACACACTACCCCAACATTTACACAAACATCTTCCATTCCCTCTCCCTGCATCTCTTCCCCCTCCTCCCAAGAAACACAACCTTATCCACCCACCCACCCAACAAACACTCACCACACACATGCACACATTGCAGGCACCAGCATCCACGTACAGCACACCAAGTCACACGTGCACTCCCTCTACCTCCACTCCCATCCCTTTTTCATGTGACCACCTGTGTTCCTAAAAAAGTCTTCCTTGCCTCCCTTGAGCTGTTCCCTACTCCTGTTCCACCCCGTGTTGCCCCTAAATGTCATGTTCTCCTACCCCTATCCGGCCCTTCACCTCCCATTCCTCCACTGTCCCCCTTGGTGTTGCCCCTGCTACTCCACCCAGTAAGCAGACCCCCCTCCCTGAGCCAAAGTTCCCCCTCCCAAGTCCAAACAGAAACACCCCCCTTCTAAACCCAAGCACCTCCCACTACCCCCACCCCATCACCCCTTGCTTTTCGAAGAGCCCCTAGTTAAATCCTGGAAGTCTGGGGCTCCAGAGCTTTTCAGCAGGACAAACCTGCAAGTCAGGCCAGGTCATTGTCAATGTAAGCCAGCTTCACACTTGACAGCGGGACGGTCACTTTACGCAGCTTTTTTCCAAACATTCTCCAAACGTTCTCCAAACTTCTGGATCTTCTTCCAGAAGGTCTTTGAAGGTCTTTTAGGCGTTCACAGCTCACCCCAAGATTCCAGAAGCTATGAGTTGATCCTTGAGGGTTAGGACTCCAACTACCAGAATGCACCTGGCTCAAACTCCAAAATGACCACTCGACAGTTGTCGGCTAGTCAGTTTCTTCAGGATTTGTTGCAGGAGACTCTGGTTAGCTAATTTCACCTGAAGCAAGCAGGGAGTCCATTCTTGAACCAGTTGAAGCCAGGCAAAGTCCTTCTTGTGGTGAAGACCAAGTGTGCAGCTGGTGTAGTCCTTCAGAGTACAGTGTTCAGGTGCAGGTCAGTGTCCAATCACGGGCAAGCTATTTTCCCCTTGGATGACCACTTCCTGGGAAGTTTGGCAAAAATCAATCCCAGGGAGCACATTCTTCAAAAATCCCACATGGCTGAAACAGATTTTTGGAGGTTAGATCTAGCTAAGCCCACCCACTGGTGTGGATAAAAAACCTATACATACCCCTCTCCTGCCCCCTCTTATTTAATCAAGAGGGCACCGAAGTGCCCGGGGTTGCAGGAAATGGGGAGGTCCTGAGCTGCTCCAAATAGCCTTTCCTGCCTTTGAAAACCAGTTTGGATGCCCTCCCCCCATCCTGGTTTACCATCTGCTGAGGCAGATCTGTTCCCCCAGGCACATCCTTCGTGTTCAGCCCATACCAATTCAAATCTCATCAAGCAGCCTGGCCAGGCTGCCAGAGGCTGGCCAATCAGAGAAGGGCGCTACAGAGCTGAAGTTGGCAACTTTCAAGTAGAGTTTTAAAACTCTTTTCCTGAGCTAGTTATATTAAACCCAACAATGGCAAGTTGTGGGATTTTTTATAACAATTAACTTGATACCAAACTCAATGTGTCTGTCTCTTATGGGGACTTTGTTAATTAAAATAAAGTCTTTCCATTTTAGCCTACGGAGGCTATACACTACAGTGAGAGAAAAACAAATGTGGCTATTTTACCTCACCAGGGCTTATAAGACAATTTTTATAAGGTCCCTGATTATAACTACATGGCACCCAACACTTGGGACACTTAGGGCAAACCTTTGGGTTGAATTATATGTAAAAATAAGGTAGTTTAAGACTTTGGATGTACTTTTAATTCCAAAATCGAATTTGGACATAACTGTAATTTAAAAGCAGCTAGCAAGGCAGGCCTGCCTTTACAATGACCCTGGGCACCTCAGAAGTGCACTAATGAGTCCCTAAACCTACATGCCCTACCATATATTAGGGACTTATATGTAGGTGGGCATAGCCAATTCTAATTAGCCAAATTTGCATATCCACTTTACACAGAGCAGAGGCCCTGGGACTGGTTAGCAGAACCCAAGGCACCCTCAGTGTCAGCATAAAGTGAAAAATGGGGACAAAAGGTTAGGGGGCCTCTGCAATCAGCCCTGTTTTTTCACACATACAAACACAAAAAAGGTATTTTAATGTATGTGTTTCATTATATATATATATATATATATATATATATATATATATATATATATATATATATATATAGATAGATAGATAGATAGATAGATAGATAGATAGATAGATAGATAGATAGATAAACACACACACACAAACACATTCATAATATATATGTCAGGGATAGATTACCAGAGATTGAACTTCTTCAGATATTCTCCATAAATAATGGCCGTTTGATAAATCCCCACAAAACTTTGTAGACCTTTTCTACCTTCTACATTAGCAGATGATGCAAAGTTTCATGGTGAGTGGTCATGGGGTGCAAAGATAAAAGAGGGGTCCCAAATGCACTTTCCCATAAACGTTCTACTTGATGTAATGCAAAACTGGAGATAACGGTTGAACAGATTTACATGAAATTCGGCAGGATTAGACATTGTGGTGCATAGAAGATCCTCTTAGTACAGTTGAGTATTTTCTTAAGTCAAAAGGTATTTTAACTTAGTTATCTCTCTTATTGCTTTTATCACAGTAGTTTTTGGAAGTATTGCTGTACATAGCGATGACAAGTCATTGGGTAATTGGCTGATGACTTTACAAAAGTTAGGGCCAGCCATGTTGTTTTTAGGGGCAGTTTGGCTGTGTTCTATGTTACCCATTCAAGTAAATTTTAGGTATGGCATTTTTCCCCTACCTTTTTCCACTTCAGTAAAGTGATAATAGGTAGAGGAAAATATTTATACGTTTCTATCTCTTTTGATTATTTTTTTTAAAGTACAGTAGTACTCCCTCAAGTGTACCACAGTACTAAAAACAGATTTACCAAGAATAAATGTTTTAAACATTTAAAAATATGCGAAAATACTCTACATTTTACAAATATAGTATTCTAAAGTGAATCTCCTATTTTTTACATGTTTAAATAATCCTACAGAGTAGCGTGGTAATAAGTGCAAATTACCACAATACTTAAAAAATTGCACTTCTCCCTAGACTTCTATAAAAAGATATGCAAAAATATATAAAACATAAAAGTACATTTCTTTCTCTATTACCACTTTAATAAAGTGGCAATAAGCAGTGAACAACAATAAAACCTAATACTAATTTAGAACTCAGCAAAACACAGACCGCAAAAGATAATATAGAAATCAGGCACACATCTATCTATTAGTCAAAACAATATGATAAGTCTTCTTCATTGAACTTGATGGTTCATAAAATTGCACATTCAGCCTGGCCAACACATGTTTCGTCCGGGACAATCATCCCACGACTTTCTCAAAGCTTGTAACAGCTGAAAAATCATTATAACCATCAATAATTTCATAGAGTTGTTATTTGAGCAGTCTAAAGAGTCACATCATATCAGTGTTGGTACTCTTCAATTCAAAAGTGGAAACCTCTAACAAGAAGGTTCTAATATATATCCATACCCACTAAATTATATCAGTATAAGTTAAATACAGTTCACCATAGTTGTGAACTCTAAGTATATATGGCATTGTAAATTCATTTAATTTGTTCATATAATTCCACATTCAGCCTAGCCATTAAATTAATGATTACTATTAGTAAAACCAATATATAGTGTAAAAATAGTGACATGTATCCAAACACACGTGAAAAAGTCTAATGTGTACCTTATAACCCTGTAGTCATTAGTAGAGTTTTGTAGATACTTGAATTATAATAATGTGAATATTAAATTAACATACCAATACAGCGCGGAACATATTGATTTTTTAGATGAAGATTCATTTGTGGAAGGCAACAGAATTAAAAGTAGGTTATATCGCAAGCCCACATCATGTAACTCAATCCGGCATGCTACAAGTGCACACCCTCTATACCAAATAGAGGCGATACCTTATGGGGAAATGATTAGGGCAAGACAGAATTGCAGTAAGGACACTGAGTTTTGGAAAAGTATTCAGGATATGGGATATTGATTTTTAGCAAGAGGCTATCAGAAACGTACTATTGCTAAGCTCAACAAAGTGTAAGAACTTTAGAACCTCATGGTAATCTCTGATCTGAACAAGGACAAAGATAAAGTAAGAATAGTATTGGACTATACTAAATATTCTAATATACTGCTCAGAATTATGAAAAAACATTGGAGAGTTTTAACTCAGAATCCAACACTAAGAAGTCATATTATGGGTAGGCCATTAGTGGACTTCCGTAAGGGTAAGACTCTTAACAATATGTTATGTCCCAGCTATCCAGAAATACGCATGGGAGAGAACTGGTTGAGGGTGCATAATAAAAAAAAAATTAAGTCTGGAGGTTACGGTGTCTGTAGAAGGACTTGGCACGCTAAAATAGAGTTCAGTGTGGATAATGGACCCAGGTACAACATACAAACACATATCAATTGCAACACCGATTTTGTGATATATATATTTACATGCAAATGCAACAAAATTTATGTTGGAAGTACTATTCATCCTTTAAAAATAAGAATTACTGTACATTGGAGGGCCAATAGACAAAATGACAAACGTTATCCCATTTCACAACATATGTAGACTTTTACTTTACAAAATACTCACAAGCTATTTAGATTTTATGGCATTAAACATGTTAAAAAAAAAAAACCCGAGGTGGGAATAGTGAACTATACCTTAGAAGAGACTGACAGGTTTCTGCGATATAAATGTCATTATGCGTTCAAGCCTTTTATGGATGCAGTACTCTTTCCACTTGCGCGTGCTCTTTTCATCAGATTTAGAATAGGGTCTCTTCCCTTGCGTTCTTTAACCTACAAATGGCCCAATTCTATCACCAAGTCTAAGTTATGTCCGATGTGCTGCAAGTATGAAGAGACTGATCTTCACGTTTTCTTTCAATGTCGTGCATATGGTAAACAGAGGGCCCTTTGGATTACACCTTTATGTAAACAAATGGGTTTTAGGAACTGTCTATCTGCTGAGAGAGTATTCAAATCAGACCCATCTGTACAAATAGCTTGTTCTGTGGCAACATTCCTTGAATCAATGTGGCATTTTAGATTAGTGATTTTAAAGAATAAGAATTTGTAGCAGATTTTAAAATCAGGCATAAGGTGCACAGGTGTTGTATTTAAGTGTAAGTTCGTTTGTCTGATGTTCTAGTAGGGACTGGTTGTTTTTTAAGTATTATATTTATAAGAATTTTTTTATGTCATTGTTTTATCTCGTTTTACTATCTTATTTTAAGGAGTTTGTAATTTATTTTATTTGTATTTTTCTTTTACTATTTTTCCCTTGGATTGCATGTCTTGTACTTTTATGGTATGTTTTTACCGAAATAAAGTAAACGATGATGATGATGATGATGAACTATACCTTAGGAGAAGAGAATTATTTGGATCACGCGCCTAGATGCGGTAGAGAAAGGACTGAATACTGATCATGAGCTGCTATATTTTCTGGGTGAAAACTGGTATACTTCTGATGTTTCTGATTGGAGATACTAATGAGATTATGCAACCTATTATTGATTTTTCATATGATATGCAAATATACATATGTTTAATTGAAGTATACTCTTTTATACAAATAAGTTACACATTTGAATGACTAAATTTGGGTTGTTCAACTTAAAATATATCATTCAATGTGGTTTGAGAAATTAGGAGAATTTGCTACCTGTTATTAGCAAAATATTTTATATATATGTGCACACACATGAATAGGGATTTTACTCTTCCTGTCTATTGGGACACTAAGGGGGTGATTCTGACCTTGGCGGTCTTTTCGCAAGACCGCCGAGTTACCGCCGCGGTAAAGACCGCCGACCGCGGCGGTATGCCGCGGCGCGTATTCCGACCGCTGGGAGCGTTCCGCCGGAAAACCGCCAGCAGCCACACTGGCGGTCGGCGGGAAAGTGGAGACTGGTCAACCTCCACCGCCACGCCAGCAGAACACCGCCCACAGAATTACGACCCACATTTCTGTGTGGCGGTCTTCTGTTGGCGGTCTTCTGTTGGCGGTCACGTCCCTATGGCTCCCGTCGCCTCCCGGAGGACCAACGCAAGGTAAGTTGATCGTCCGTGAGGGGAGGGGGGGGGTGTTGTGTGATGTGTGCGTGCATGGGGGTGTGTAGAGGGGGTGTGTGAGTGCGTGCATGCGGGCGGGGGGTGCTGCTGTGCCTATGGGCAATGTGTGTAGTTCGGCGGGTGCGCATGTTGGCATGTATGTGTGCGGGTATGTGCCCCCGTTGTGTATGTGTGTGTGTAGGGGGTGTGCATATGTGCATGTTGGGGGTGCGTGCATGTCGGGGTGCGTGTATGTGCATGTCGGGGTGGGGGGGGCAGGGGGTTTGTAACATCTCTGGGGGGTGGCAGGGGGTGGAGGGTGGGGGGGGGGGACTCGTGGGGGGTAGTGGGGGGTGGGGGAGACCCCTATCAGTGCCAGGGATGGAATTCCCTGGCCCCGATAGTGCCTACCGCCATGGTGCGCAAACTCCAGCCCGTCGGTCATGACCGCCGTGGCGGTCGGAGTGGGAAAGTGGCGGTCGATCGCGGCGGTGACCGCAGCGGTCAGAATACCATTTTTTGGAGAATCACCCCCTAAATCCCCTTCTAAATATTCCAATTATTTGAGTTTAAAATACATTACTTATTTTACGGACGTATATACAATCTTATTACGGTTTGCTTTAACATACGTAATGGTGATATGTGCAATAAGCATCTTAAAATGGCGCCTAAGCATAAATATGTCAACTGTATTTATCGTCTATAGTCCGTTTCTAGAGTCCTAACCTCACAGCAGCAGTCGGTTTTCGATACTGCCGCTGTGGTAGATTTGAAAGGTATAGCTGATTACTGCACGTGAGCGTACTCGCGCTGCTGTTGCAGGTGACTGAAAGTTTGGCATACTCACGGTCACAAACTAAGGGACTTGTGAGTTGATATTGAAGGGATAATATAAGTTTAATTTGTGTTCATAGACACGTTCACACCTTTTAACTTGCATCATATTCATGCCTTCAGGACGACTATTATATTCATGCATAGGACTCTTGTATATGGATTACCTTGACGCAGTGAAATATAATTAGCTAAGCGGTCTGAACTCTGTTTATCACATGGAGTCTCTGTGACACTCTTTAGCATTTAAAACTTACAATTTCCTTTATTAAATATAGGATTCTCACTAGGAAACAAAGTTTTAATCTGCTAGAGGTGAATACTTCCTATACAAAGCAAACTCTACACATTGGGTACAGGGCAATTATTTCTACTAATGACTATAGGGTTATAAGGTACACATTAGACCTTTTCACGTGTGTGTGCATGCATATCACTATTTTTACACTATATATTGGTTTTACCAATGAATTTATAATGCCATATATACTTAGTGTTCACAACTATGGTGATCCGTATTTAACTTATACTGATATAATTTAGTGGGTATGGATATATATTAGAAACTTAATGTGAGAGGTTTCCACTTTTGAATTGAAGAGTACCAACACTGATATGATGTGACTCTTTAGACTGCGCAAAGAACAACTCTATGAAATTATTGACATTTATAATGATTTTTCAGCCGTTACAAGCCTTGAGAAAGTCGTGGGATGATTGTCCCAGATGGAACATGTGTTGGCCAGGCTGAATGTGGAATTATATGAACCATCAAGTTCAATAAAGAAGACTTATCATACCGTTTTGACTAATAGATAGACGTGTGCCTGATTTCTATATTAAATTGTAACAACCTTAGGCTGTTATTGTGGGGTTTTGGGTGGTTCCCTTTCAGAGCACCGTCTACGACTTGGAAGTAGAATTTGATACATGTGAATATTTATATATACAAAATTGTGAGCACCATTACCCTAGTTAACCACCTTTTCGTTTGATATTCACAGACCGCAAAAGCACTGACATTGTGGTTAAAAATACATGGCTGTATTTTACCTTTGGTAAACACAGCCAGTAGACAATCATATACTGACCTCTCATCAGCATGGACTGTGGTATACCACAAACGCACGGTAGTATACATCGCACAATATATAACTATGTTTTTTAAAACTTATAACTTTAACACTACTTACAGTAGTAACACATACTACCAAAAAATACCATTTACACCTCATAATGAATATTCATGCCACATTACATCTACATCTGTTCATACACATTCATGGTACATCTGTTTCAATTACCACACTGTACTCTATGCAACTTTACCATAACCTATTGCACTCTAAGCCACTCCACTCTATGTCACTCCATCAAGTACCACTAGACTCTTTTCTAATCCACTGTACACCACTCCACTCTACTCCACTCCACTCACAACTCTATTCTACGCCATTATTCTGTTCACCACTCTGTCTATAATACTCCAGTCTAAGGCACTCATTGAACACCTCTCCACAGTATGCTACGCCATCATGTGTTAGTTACTGTACCTAATTACATTCTATGATACTAAGGGCCTCAATTGGAGATCAGCAGATGGTTTTCACTGTCTGCCACACTTCCGACAGGGAGGTTGCTGCCACACTGACTACCTCCCCGCTGATCTCATTAAGAGTTTCTCTCCAGCCTAGTGGGAACCAGGCTCCAGTATTGTCTCTGGCTCGTAATTGAGCCAACGATAATGTTATAGCCAGCAGGGTACACAGTGAACATTGCAATGGTGCTGGACAACGGGCCCCCTGCACTGCCCATGCCAAGTAGAGGGGCAGTGCAGGGGCCACCCTGTGTCCCCCTGCACCTGATCTCCACCAGCCTTTTCATGGCAGTGTTACAGCCATGAAAAAGCAGGCAGAGAACGAGGTAATAATCTGCAGGGCAGCGCTGCATGCAGCACTGCCGTGGTGGATTAGGATTTCCGCCACCTCTTTACACTTTGTATATGGCAACACAAAACCTTACTAGGGCCGCATACTCCCCTATTTTTTAAAGGATATAGTAAACAGTGCTCATACACAGGAAAACATATTTGTTGCCTAATATGTATACTGAGATAAGAAGAACCTATATCAGTAAATTCAAACATAGAAGAAACATGCTGTGGATCACTCCAAAAATGTAAATGGTATGTTTTCAAATATAATGGATTCATACAAAGTTCCTGATTAATTAGACCATCACAATTTTGAAAAGAATGTGTGCAATGGGTAACATGTGGCAAAAATATAAGCCAAACATTTAATCAAACAATTATACATAAAAATCATCTATATATACAAAACAACACAATATAACACCTTATTTGACAATTATGATACAAAATTCATCATACACTTATAGACGTAAACGGTCAAAAAGAAAAAACTGCGAGTCCAAAATGACAATCAACAAAGTCCATGATCAGTCCATCAAATGCATAGTATAGTCCCACCAGGGAAATGCTGCTTGTAGTCATGAAATTCAGCCTAGTTGGAACCTTCAGCCTACTTGTAATCCTGAAATTCAACCTAGTTAGAACCTTGAGCCAACACGTGTTTCGTCCAAATAAGGACTTTATCAAAGCTCTTATACAACAAGTCTCTTCATACATTCATGATAGTGTCCTGTACAAGTAAATATATATTTATAGGAGTTTGTCTTGATGTAGACACCAGTATACAAAATCATACACAACACCGCTCATCTCAAAGGGATCCTCGTAGACCCCATACCAATTTTCTCATAATATGTTTCCTCCATGCCTGGCAACCGATAGCATGTCTGAACTGCAAAAACGGCAGGATTTCCGCCACCTCTTGACTGCCGCAATCCAAGATCCAGGCAGTCGAACCATCAGGTTTGTTATGTGGAGGTGGGACTACCACATAGGTGGCATTCCAGGCCGCCACCACGAATGTGGCAGTCGTAAGACCGCCACACTCATAATGAGGGCCTAAGACTCTACTTTATTGTACTCTATCACTCCACTGCCTCTAGACTATTTGATATTCTACTGTACACCACTCCTCTCTACTCCACGCCACTCTACACCATTCTACTCCACTCTGCTCCATGCTGCGACGCTGTTATACTGTACACCAGTCCATTCTACGAAGCTCCAATCTACGCCACTCACTCAAGCCCTCCACTGTATGCTACTACACTATATGCTATTGCAGTGTATGCAATTCCACTCTACAATACCGCAGTATACACTACACCACTTAACTGCACACCACTGCACTGTATGCTAGTCCACACTACACCTCTCTACTCAACCCCACTCCACTATAAACCAATGTATTATACACCACTCCACTCTACGACAAACCAATGTATGCTATTTCACTGTACGGCACTACATTCTACACCACTGTATGACACTGCACTCTACGCTACTACTCTCTACAACACTCCACTCTATGCCACTTCACAGTATGCTAGGACACTGTATGCCTCTACAGTATACCACTCCACACTACAGCACTCCACTTTATGGTATTCCACTCTACAGCAGTCCATACTACAGCACTCTGCTAAAAGCCACTCCCCTCTACACCACTCCACTCTATGCTATTTCACTCTATGCCACTACACTGTACTTCTCTCAACTCTGTGCCACTCTATGCCACTTAATGTATGCAACTCCACTGTCACCACTGCACTCTTTGCTATTCCATTCTACTCCACTCCATGCCACTCCACTCGACTCCACTCAATTGTACACTATTTCACTGTACGCCAGTCCACTGTAAACCACTTTATTCTATGCCACTCAACTCTACACTACACTACACCACTGTTTGCCTGTCCACTCCTCCATACTCTAAGCCACCGCACTGTACACCACTTCACTGTAAGCTACTCCAAGGTATACCTCTCCACTGTATGACTCACACCTTCTCCATACACTGGTTATACCCTTCCATATTACAGCCCTTATACTATGTGAAATCATAACATTCATAAAACCACTTACAAAATATCAAATGTAATCATTTATGAGAACACAGTGAATGGAAAAGGGGTGAGATATATTTAATGTGGTGTGGCAAGTGAGATGACAACAGTGGATAAGGAGGTACACGACTTATAGTAATTTCTGAAGGTAGTGCGCAAATTATACATTTAAGTTATAATTATAATTTTAGAATAATTAATTTTTGTCTAGTTAAAATTTGGTTTTCATAGAAAGAATAAAATAAATAAAGTTAACCTATCTATAACTGATCCCTAACCTTTGATTATATATAGTTAGGTTTAGATTTTGCACGCAAAAAAACATTGAAATGCAGTTGTCATTGTTATTGTTCTTAAGTAACTATAACTCGAGCCCCAGCCATGCGCAGCTATCTCATCAATAATTTGACTACAAATGTTACATTGATATTATCAATGCTGTTATAAAAGATGTCAAGACTGATGTAATATCTGGGGTTTTAGCAGTGCATGGTGAGGGCCAATAAAGGCTCTAGAAGGTGGGCACGCTGCCCCCCTCCTTCAATTTGCACGGGCCAGCCTAAGGGAGGTGGTGGCCTCTGGGGCTGTATATGGCCCAGGAGGGGGACTGGTTGGTCCCCCTCCTAGATTTACTTATTTTATAGGCCCTAGGAAGGTGGTGGTCCCTGGCTCCAGGGGTATCCACCTGTCCCCCTTTTAAAGATTTTATTTTAGCCATCTGGGAGGTGGTGGTTCCCTGGCTTCAAATAGCCCCGGGGGGGGGGTTCGCGGATCCCCCCTCCAATATTTTCCAAAAGCTCTGAGGAGGTGATGGCCTCCTGGGCTTGAAAGAGCCTTAGGAGAGGGGCCCCATGCACCTACCCCCTATTTTATATTACTTCTGCATTCCCCATGGACCTGGCCCACCCAGGGGCTAGATTAAAAACAAGCTCAGGAGACTGCACTTTTTTTTTTTTTTTAATCACCAAATTTGCAGATCTGTTGTGATTTTCAGTGAGATTTTTTAAAAAAATGCCTTTTTGCCCTGGTGAGGTCCGGGGGAACCCAGCACCAAGGCTAGGGGGTCAGGGTATTCCTACCCTGTCCCTTTTTTCTTTTTTTCATCTTTTTGTTAGGTACTCGGCTGAGTCTCAGTCCAAAAATGGCTGCCAACACTTCCTGGTTAAAGTGTTGGCAGATAATCAGATCTCTGCACAAGATCGGTCAGATTTGCGAAAGGTTCGAGCTTCTAGATATACACATTTATATTTTGTTTTACACCTCCAAAATTGACACCAAATAACAAAAAAAGTTGCTTTCTGGGCCTAGAGCTACTTTTCTGACAAATTATATATAAATCCATTCAGCTGTTCGAGCTGTAGTCATGTTCAAGAATTCAAAAAATCACATTGACATAGAATGGGAAAAATGTGTTTTGATACCGCCCACTATTTTTCAGCCCCCACTTGACCAATGTACCCAAACCCTTTACACAGCAGCTGAACTAACTATCTTACTAGTTTTTAAAATTTCATGAGCACTCATCAAACGGCACCAAAGTTTTTGACAAAACAAAGAACGCTCCTTCTATGGAAAACGTTGGTCGTTACTATAAATACAAACTGCTGATCCTTCTTTCATGTTTTGTACGTTGAGCAGGCTGCGAGGTCCGTTGTTGATATCGTTGATGTGGAGTTATTTATACACAAGGGGAAGTTTGTATTTAGTTAATCCGCGATAAGGCCCGGCTGAGCATAAACGCATTGGGGATTCAACATAAATGTAATCACGATCCTTCATTAAATCACAAGCTGTGTCTTGGCGTATCTAGGGTGTGAGTGGATACCCTTTTGTGATAGATAGATATATATATATATATATATATATATATATATATATATATATATGTATTTATATATATATATATATATATGTATTTATATATATATATAAAACTGAATAAACAAAGGTTACAGGGAAGTTATATTTAGGTTCTGAATTTACTTGTACAAAACCATACAAATTCAGCAGTCATAGTTAGAGTTCTTTCAAGTAAACATAACTCACACCCTAAGGTAACTATAACTCGCGCCTTGCCATGCACAGTTTTCTTATCAATAACTTTATTGCAAATGTTGCGCTGATGATATCAAAGATGTCATAAGAGATTTCATCCATGATATAATATGTGAGTAATTATCTGTGCATGGCGAAGGCACAAGTTATAACTACCTTATTGTGTGAGTTATAGTTAATTTCTACGGCTTTTTTAAAGTAAGGTAAATGTAATCTATACATTATTCCAACCCCTGCCATGTGAAGCAGATATTGGGCGCAAGGCCTGGCCTGCAGCTAGGCCTGGCAGCCAAGCCCTTATAACCACCCAACCCAGGGCCATGCATGGCCTTTGGCCATGCGCAGTGCAGGTTGGCCACAGGGCCTGTCTCTCTCAGTCGAACTGTGAGTGGGTGTGTGAGTGTCTGAGTGGGTCTGAAAGTGGGTGTGTGAGTCTATGAGTGAGGATAAGTGGGTGAATAAGGGTGTATGTGGGTGTGTGAGTGGGCTAGGAGTCTGAGTGCATGTATGAAAGAATGAATTTGTGTATGAATGAGTCAGTGTTTTTTCTTTCAACACATTTATGAATAATTTGTGAAAATTCACAAAAATTCCTGAATTTTCATAAATACCATACATGGTGATGCAAAATTATTTTAAACCCATAAGTTGCCCCTAAAACACACCTATAACACACCCCTGGGTTCAGCGTACCTTCACCCTGACACCTTATGTCACTTTCAATGAGGATTTTCACCCCAGGGGACCCTGCCCCGTGAAATAAAAAGGGAGGCCGCAATTTTCTAGTCAGGTTGCGGTCAGCCAATTCCAGCTCTTCTTTTCACATGTGCATTTGTGAAAATTTGTGAACATTCACAATTTATTTTCAAAATAATCATAAAGTCGCCACAGCCAGAGATATACAAATTTGTTCTCCCTTTTCTTTCTCAAAAACTACTGAACAAATTTACACCAAATATGGGAAAGCCCAATATGCATACCGAAAGCTAGCTTTCTGCCAAATTTGGTGTAATTAATACCAGTGTTTCGGGCTGTACTCATGTTCTTTGATCCTATAGGAGTTTACATGAGAAATGCATGTTTTATTACCCCCTGTTTTCTCGGACCCCGCTTGACAGATTACCCCGAAACTTTCCATGTGCAAAAAGAATCACAGGAATACATTTTTTAGAAAAGTTCCCAAAGATTTGTCAAACGGTAGCAAAAATATAGGCAAGTCAAAAAATGCTTTTTCTATGCAAACATGGTCCTAACTATATCTACCTACTGGCGACTGCCTGTAGATAATATATATATGTATATATGACGGTCACTCTGAGATATGTGCAAACAAATTGTGATTTATTGAAGCAGATTTAATCCGTACCAATGCGTTTCCCTTACAAATGCATTTCTTAAAGAGTCACAGGCAAATAAATAGGTCTGTGGTTCCACCACGGTGCTCAGTGTGGCCCCAATATGAATCTGTGATGAATCCGCTAATCCGAGAAGGAAAAAAGTCATACAGCCACTCACCCGCCAAACCCCCATGCGCATGGCCATCAGCCATGCTCAGCATGGGATTTGGTGCATGTGGGCTGGCTGGCCGCGGGGTCTGGTTTAGGTGGGACCTTGTGGCCGACCCCCTCTGCGCTCAGCCAAAGGCCATGCTTGGCAATGGTTGTATTAATGTACAGCAATTATAAATTACTTTACACTGAAAAAAACATAGAAATTCACTAAAATTTACCGGTTGTTACAGGGACATTATAGTTAGGTTGACATTTTGTCCATACAAAACCATAGATATTCAGGAGAGAGTTACACTTCTCCGAAGAAACTATAACTTTTACCGTTAAGTAACTTTAGTCCACAAGTTATAGTTTCTTAACATAAGTATAACTATACATATCACTATACCAGCGGACTCACACCTCAATCAACCAGTAACTAAATGTATTACATTCTTTTTAATCTAACAACAGAAGTTTCTGCTCACTGTTCGCTTCGGCTGCATACCAAATGGCAATTTAAGGAAGACTAATCAGAAGGCATCTCTATCAGAAAGGACCTAAACAAGGTCTTTGTTGTCTGGCTTCCCTTCCTCCATTCACAGGAATGTCAGCATTAAGATTCACTGTCTTGGAAACCAACCTCACTTATCTTGTGCACATGAATAGGCCAGGAGGTTTCCAAGTGCAATCCACATGAATGTGTCACTCTGGTTGACTCACGTACTCATACATAAACATGGGATCTTGGCACTAGGAAGCCAGTATTCCTATTACAAGCATAGCTTTGTTATATTTGTGCCAGTTGGTCCCCCTTCACATGACTTCGATAAAAATTACTGGTAATACTAGAATCATAACAAAACATGGTATGCTGCCACTGCCGCCCTACATGTGTGAAGCCGTGAGAGGGATGGTAGTCCTTCTGCAACTGTTTAGAGCTCACTCAATGCACCCCACTATGCCCAGGAAAGGACCAGGACCAGTAACAAATCAAGGGAAGGACTAAAACTTCATGTATATTCTATATTAGCACAAAACTGGAGCTAAAATCTAAAAACTGGATAAGAGATACTTTTATTTGAGCACACAGGGAAGGAGAACCAAACTGTACATCATGCAGGGGATATTCTTGTCCCAAGAGATGTTCTGTCATCTTTCTCACCACTTTCTGCTCTCTGCAATGAGAGGGGCAAGGGAGTGTCAACCGCCACAAACCTACCTAACAGAAGAAGCAATATCTGAGGGCCAGTGACAGGATGATAGGCCCTGTGAGAAAGTAGCTGTCAGTGTAATGTGAATCCCTGGTCACTCAGGGGTCTATATGTCCCTGGGCTGAAAGGTTTGTGGAAGTTGACACTGACAGCTACTGTCTCACAGGGCCTATCATCTTGTCAGTGGCTCTCAGACATTCCTGCTTCTAGTGGAGGGAGGGATGCCCCAGAGGGTGGGTGCGGGGGCACTATAACAGGACATCAGGTATTTTGTTTTTAATAATGGGAGTAGGGTGAGTTGTCAAGCATGGTTTGGCAGGATGCAGGATGCCAGGTATTCATTTATTTAAAATGGGGCAGCAATATAGGAATGTGTATTGAGGGCGGTAGAGAAGGATCTCAGGACCCCAGATATCTGTGTAATTGGGTAAGGTGAGGGTGCTGGTAAAGGTAGTGTGGAAGTCTGAGAAAGTGCGATATTATATAAAGTACCCAAGGGGCACAAAAGGTTTGTGTGCCCACTTTCGATGGCCCTGGCAGACTTTCAGTATAAAAAAGGGGCTACAGACACTTGTGCTGCCTTTTGTGTAATACAGATAGCCCGAACGCACATGTAGTTCTGGTGTTGTTCTAAAGGGGCATTCCCTCATTTGCACGGGGGTGTGCCCACATACAAATATTGGACACTCTCTCTCTCTCTGCTCCCATGCTGTATTATGAAAGCAGGCACAGAGGTTTTCAGGAGGTGACAATTTGCCTCAGAAAAAAGTGGTGTACAGCCAGTGTACCTCCCAAAGTCATCCCTCTGTAAGGGAAAATGGGGTCCTAGGGACCTCCTCCAGACATCCCGAGAAGGCAGGTATCCAGTGCACCTGTTAAAGGTGCACCGCAGCAAAAAACAGCAACAGTGTACACTATCTACAAAACGGCTTCAGGATTTAAAATATTTGGCAAGGAAGGATGAAACATGGCCAGACTTTTGTGTGAATGGATTGCAAGGCATCAGGTATTTACTTTTTTTAAGTAGATCATAAGAGGGGGTTGAATGGAGGTAGAGGAAGAAAAACTGCAGGTGGTCAGAAATAACATAAACTGTACATTGGTACAAGCCAATAGTGTTGAGTTTTCCTACTCTGGGTTCCAAGTGACATCATACCATTTTTCGCTTTACTTTCAGTGTCAATCTGATATCAAACAACCTCAGTCTTTGACAGCTACTCATTTTATAAATATATAAAGTTCTATAATTAATAGCATTTGTGGTTTTAGCAGTAGTACTGGATATTGTAGTACAAAGGGTCACGGAAGACGATACTTCAAGGTCCCCAACTGATAAATCATCCACAATTACATATTGGGCTGATTCAAATGCAGCATCCTGGATGGAATTCAGGGAGCTCTCTTTAGCCTGGGATTCATAGTTGATAGTTTAAAAACAATTATTCAATCAAATTAATCAATCATTTGTAGAGTGCACTACTCACCCGCTATGGTCTCAAGGCGCTGAAAGGAGGGGCGAGGTGCTACTGCTCGAACAGCCAGGTGTTGAGGTGTTTCCTGAAGTTCAGCAGGTCCTGGGTCTGTTGTAGGAGGACGGGAAGGGAGTGCCAGGTCTAGGCGGCGAGGTAGGAGAAAGATCTGCCGCTGGCTGTGGTTCGGTGGATGCGAGGGACGTGGCGAGAGCGAGGTTAGAGGAGCGGAGTTGACAGTTGGGAGGGTGGAATGTGAGTCGCTTGTTTAGGTAGGCAGGGCCATCGTTGTGGAGTGCTTTGCGGGTGTGGATGAGGAGTTTAAAGGTGATCCTCTTGTTGACTGGGACCCAGTGAAGGTCTGAGATGTGGTTTCGGCGTGGGATGTGAAGGATGAGGCGTGCGGTGGCGTTCTGCATACGCTGCAGTTTTTTCTGTAGCTTGGCCGTGGTTCCCGCATAGAGCGCGTTGCCGTAGTCCAGTCTGCTGCTGATGAGGGCATGGGTGACCGTCCTTCTGGATTCAGTGGGGATCCACCTGAAGATCTTGTGGAGCATGCGGAGGGTGTTGAAGCCGGAAGATGAGATGGCGTTGACCTGCTGGGTCATGGTGAGCACTGAGTTTAGGATGAAACCTAAGTTGCATGCGTGCGTGGTTGGTGGGCGTTGGTGCAGTTCCTAGGGTGGCTAGCCAACAGGAGTCATCCTATGCGGAGCAGTTGGAGCCGAGGATGAGGATCTCCGTCTTATCTGAGTTCAGTTTTAGGCGGCTCCTCTCCATCCAGTTGGCGATGTCATTTATTCCGTCGTAGAGGTTGGTTTTGGCGGTAGCGGGGTCCTTGGTGAGTGGGAGAATCAGCTGGGTGTTGCCGGCGTAGGAGATGATGTTGAGGTTGTGGGATCGGACGATGTTGGTGAGCGGTGCCATGTTAAAAAGGGTTGGGCTGAGGGAGGATCCTTGGGGAACACCGCAGATGGTCTTGGTGGCTTCAGAGAGGATGGGAGGAGGTGGACTCTCTGGGTTATGCCGGAGAGGAAGGATCTGATCCAGTCCAGGGCTTTGTGGCGGATCCCTGCTTCATGGAGGCGTGTGCAGAGGGTGTGGTGACAGACGGTGTCGAAGGCAGCCGAGAGGTCAAGGAGGATGAGGGCCGCAGTTTCACCTTTGTCGAGCATGATCCTGATGTGATCGGTGGCGGCGATAAGGGTGGTCTTGGTGCTGTGGTTCCTACGGAATCCAGATTGAGTGGTGTCCAGCGCGTTGTTGTCTTCCAGAAAACGGGTCAGTTGGCCACTGATGATCGTCTCGATCACCTTAGACAGGAACGGGAGGAGGGAGATGGGCCGGTAGTTCTTGAGGTCTTTGGGGTCTGCTTTGGGTTTCTTTTGCAGGGCGTTGACTTCGGCGTGCTTCCAACTCTCCAGGAAGGTGGCGGTTTCTAAGGAACTGTTGACGATCATATGGAGTTGGGGGGGCGGTAATGGAGCTGGCTTTGTTGAAGACATGGTGGGGGCAGGGGTCAGAGGGTGATCCGAAATGGATGGTGCTCATGGTTTTTATGGTATCCTCGTCATTGATGTGGGTCCAGGAGAGCAGGAGGTTGTTGTGGGTGGGTGCACTGGGGTTTGTGGAGACTGTTGTGGTCATGGGGGTCGAGGTGTTGAAGCTGTTGTGGATTTCCATGATCGTGCGGTGGAAGAAGGTGGAGAGGGAGTCACAGAGGTGTTGGGAGGGAGGCGAGTCAATGGAGCAGGACCTGGGGTAGGAGAGTTCATTGACGATGTTGAAGAGCTCTTTGCTGTTGTGCGCGTTGTTGTCAATGCGATCCTTGTAGAAGGATCTCTTGTTGGTCCAGATTAGCTGGTGGTGCTTGCAGATGGCTGTCTTGAGGGCGGTGTGGTTGCTCTCTGTTTGTTTGTGGCACCACTTCTTCTCGATTTTTCGGCACTCCCGCTTGGAGGTGTGAAGGTCGGCGGTGAACCAGATGGCCTTAGTATTGGTGCAGTTCTTGAAAGGTTTCCTTATTGGGGCGAGGGTGTTGGCACAGTCGTCTATCCATTGTCTGAGGTTGAGGGCGGCTGTGTTGGGGTTGGTGGTGATGGGCTGCGGGGCACGAGTGAGGGTGGAGATCAGCTGGTCTTCAGTGATCATTTTCCAGCTGCGGCGGGGGATCTGTTGTGGGTGGTGGTGCATGGCGGGTGTCAGGAAGATGAAGTGGACGCAGCTGTGGTCAGTCCAGTGGAGTTCGATGGTATGGCTGAAGGTGATATGGCTGCTGGCGGAGAAGATGGGGCCGGGCGTGTGGCCGGCGGAGTGGGTGGGCGTTGTGACAAGTTGTTTGAGGCCGAGGTTGTCAAGATTGTCGATCAAGGCGGTGGAGTTGCTGTCGTTGGTGTTCTCGAGGTGAAAATTCCGGTCGCCGAGGAGGATGTAGTCTGTAGAGGCAAGGGTGTGGGTGCTAATTAGGTCAACGATGGAGTCACTGAACTGTGGCCGGGGGCAGAGTGGCCTGTAGATGAGGGTTCCTCTGAGGGTGGTGTTGGCGTTGATGTGAATCTGGAAGTGTAGGTGTTCAGCGGCGTCAAGGGCGTCATCGGTGCTGGTTGAGATTCTGACAGTGTTATTGTGGACTATGGCGATCCCTTCTCCCGGGCTGTTGGTGCGGTCTCTGCGGGTGATCTTATAGCCTTCAGGGATTGCTATGGCGATGTCAGGTTCTGAGGAGGGGTTCATCCAAGTTTCGGTGAGGAAGGTGACGTCTGGGGAGGATGAGGTGAGTAGGTCCCAGAGTTCGACTGCATGCTTGTGGACAGAGCAGGTGTTGAGGAGGATGCAGCTGAGATGGTTGTGTTTGGTTCTGGTGTGATGTTTGGTGGTTTGAGGGCAGGAGAAGCTGCAGTTCAGGCAGGAGAAGGGTCCGTGGGTGTTCTTCGGGGTGGCTTGGAAGCAGGTGGCAGAGCGGCTTGTGTTGAGGGCAAGGAGGTCGCTGGCATTGTAGCAGCATTGGGCAGCGTGGGGGCGCGGGAGCCAGGGGGTCTGGCGCTGGGCACGGTTCTGGCGTGGACGGGTGCAGACAGGCTTGCCTCTGGCGCGCCAGCGGCGTGGCCGCACAGCAGCCACCATTAAGAAGGAGAGGGAGAAGCAGCTGGGAGGCGGGAGCAGTTGGACGAATGGGGGCACGAGGGGGCCGGGCCCTCAGGGGACGCAGCAGCAGGAAAGGGAAGAGCGAAAACAGCTTCATACAAGCTGAAAAACAGCAAAAAAAGGAGAAAAGAGGCAAAAAGGCTCATAGTAAAGGAAAACAAGTCTTGAAAAGCAGAGATAAAGCAGTGAAAGAGGCACAAAAGAAAGACAGTTACAGGACAGACACACAATACTTACGGCAACCACTAGATACCAGGGATGAGGTGCAGGCAGGGGCCTGCAGGTTGTGGAGGGCCTCGAACTCACAGCAGCAGCGAGGGTGGGGTAGAGGGCACGGACGCAGTCAGGAGGAGCTGCGTGGTGTGGGGAGTGAAACCTGACCTTAAATAAGGTCAAGGGTCACATTATTATGAATCGTATTAAAAAGCAAGTACACTCAATTAACAATCCACCTTCTTACCCAATTATCAGATTACTCTAGCTAATAATTTTGGCCGTTATGAATTATCCATGGAACTGCATGAAATTCATAAAGACTACTGAATCCATTTTTTTTCACTCTTTGGGGCATCTTTAAGAGCCCCTAAAGATATTCTAATGCCACATTAGCGTCTTTTTTTTTTTTAACCCTAATGTGGCGTTAGAAAGCCTAAAACACTATGCCATGTTGACAAAGTAGCGCAATGCATGCATTGTGCCACTTTGTAACCGTTCGTGCTACATTATGCCTGCGCCAGCCATATGGATGCAAAGGGGGCGTTCCCCCGTTAGGGGGCCCCAAAAAATGGTGCAAATAAATCTAATAGACTTCTTTGCATCATTTGTTTCCAGCACTTTTAAAATCTGCTCAGGGCAGGCATTAAAAGGAGGCTTTCCACTGGCTACAATGGGTCTCTGGGTACCTTACAGGATTAGCGTCAACATTTTTTACGCTAATCCTGCAAAGCACCGGAATAGCATAAATAATTCTGACACTAGTCCCCTAATTACCGCCATGGTGTGCCATATTTTAAATCCGGCGCACACATGGGGATGTTAGGGGGGCGCTAAGGGGTGCAGCCCCACTTTTCTTGAATATGCCCCTTGGTACATGTAACTATTTGAGCTCATCGAAGAAATTTAACTTTTTTGATCCAAATAAAATATTTCCCCTTTTTTCCCATTCCACACTCATTTTGTCATTTGCTCACTCTTTGAGACACTTTCCACATTTTTTGCAGCACCTATTCCAGAACCATTCAGATGCAAGTTAGATACGATGCTCACTTTGGAAAATGCATCACAACGTGAATACTGTATGGGTTTTCACCTCAGTTGCACTAGTTTCATCTGGTCACTCTACTCAAACACTGCTTGGAATACCCACACGGAGTTCAAAACTATGGGCCTGATATAAGAAAAGTGGCGCTCCACACAGTGCTGCGCCACTTTTCTTGCGGTCCTTAGCGCTCCCCTAACACCATCTTGTGTGCGCCGTATCTAACATATGGCGCACCATGGCGGTAGTTTATGGAACTAGAGTCACATTTTTTTTTTCGCTAAACCTGCATTTTGGCCCATAATAAATAATGGTGTGCCTTCTTTTAACGCCTGCTCTGATCAGGCGTTAAAAGTGGCCAAAATAATGACACAAAGAAATCTCTTAGATTTCTCGCACCATTTTTTCACCCCCCCTCCCCAACCGGGAAACACCTCCTTTGCATACATTATGCCTGGTGCAGGCATAATGTAGCAGAAAGGGTTAAAAAGTGACACAATGCATGCATTGTGCAACTTTGTAAATTTGGCAAAACGATTTTGGCCTCGTTTGGCTACATTAGCATAACAAAACTGATGCTAATGTGCCACAAGGAGGCGCTAGGGGCTCTTAAATCAGCCCCTATTTATTTGTGTGGGTGAGTGTGGACATGTCTACACATTTGTCTAGTTCTGCATATCATTATATATATTGTGTATCTGTAGATCACATGCATTTATGAGTACTTAACAGTGTGTGAATGTGACATAAACAATGGACACCTAAATTATCATTTTTCTCCTAGGGCTCAAGTCAGTTTTACTTCTAGAAAATCATTGTATGCTAATAAAGACTGGAAAACCAGTGATTTTGTTATTGGAACTGATATGTCAGCTGGGAACGTAGCAAAAGCTAACGATGATTTCAATTGTTATTGGGCTCCCGATTTTAGCACCTGAGTATTTTGGCTCATATCTTGGACTGTCAGTGCAGACCTCTGGGAGTTTGGAAGAAAACAAACAGAAGATCAGAAGCATGGCCTGGTCTACATTAAGACCTGTGTTACAGTATCATCACAAGATAGCGTCAGATTTCAACATATTACCTCAAATTACCTTATTGTAGAAGGAAGCGGAGTGCAAAAATGGCAAAATGTAGTTTCACCAGTGTTCCAAAAATTGTGGCACTTAGCTGTCGAGAAGTACTTTTAGATTTATATAGCACAAACAAATCAAACTGAGAGTGGGTACCAGAGTTATTACTCTGAGTACCTTTTGCTTTCTATTCTAAACTCAGTTGGTTTCTTGAAAAGGTATCTATACCGTGTGTGTTACATAATGCTACATGTATTTGTATAGTGCACAACTCACCCGGGAGGGAATCCTGGCACTGAAGCAGGGGCTGTATGAGCTAAGCCAGAGCTGGTGGCTAGGTAAAGAGCCAAGTCTAGAGTTTCTTGCAGCATTCCCGAACTGAAGAGGCAGGATTTAGGAGAGTAGCAGAAAAAGGCACGAGTTCTGGATCTGTTTCTGCGAGGGGTGTGTGTGAGTAGAAGTCTGGCGGAGTGAAGTTGTCAGGTAGGCTTCAGAAAATGGATGTGGTTGTTGAGGCATGCAGACCAACGTAATGTAAAGTTTTCCATGTGTGCAAGAGGAGTTTGAAGAGTGCCCATTTGTGGACTGAGAGTCCATGAAACTCTTTGAGGTGCAGGGTGAAGTGAATATTGGGTGTGAGGGTGAGGCTGGCCACTGAGTTTTGTATGGCCTGGAGTCGTCTGGCCCCACATTGCAGAAGAAAAGATGTTTAGTTCAGGAACACATTACAGTATTTTCTTTCTTGACTTTGTTTTGACCCTGTGCGGCACCTGCTCATTATTTCTTGCACAGCGCCCTGGAAGGACTTTGCAAATGTCTATTGTTTGCATTACTTTCTCGCTTCCAGATGTCGGTGCAGTTAAATATGGCTTCATAAATTTGATGGCTAGCGTCATGAAAGCTCTCAGATTGCTTCAGGGTAATGTGTCCACAGCAGTGTAATTGGGCGTAAAGTAAACCGCTGATAATTGTGGGGAAGCCACATCTAACCTTGCTCATCTTGAAAGATTTAAAAATATAAGTTTTCAATATGTGACCTGCAAAACATGTTTACTCGGGGAAGCCGAATAATGCTGCAGTTCCCTGGAAAATGTGTGAATTCCTGCACTTGGGTGTTCGATAGCCTTTTGTAATGTGTTTCACCTTCGTGTGTGTTCATTTTCACACGTTGTCATTTTAAAGGTCAAGATAGTTGGGGTGTAGTAGGTAAAAAAAGAGAACAACATAACCTTGGCCAGATTATTATCTGCACGACAGGTATGGATATTTATTTGCGTAGAAGGAAAAACGTTTGCATTAAATCCATAAATTACTATTGCAACTTTTGCTGTCAAGCAGAGGAAAGGGTGACTTTGCTATCATGTGAACAGCTTGAGCCGAGAGATGCTGCAAAGAACCTGTACATTGTGGCGAGAATACAAAATCACCTGTAAGAACTGCGATGGCAGGAGGACGCTGTTAGAGTGATGTGTCATGTTAAATGCTCACAGCAGGTAGAATGCCAGGGACTATGATGGATTTCCCAGCTACCCGCTGCCAACCTCTCAAAGCGTGGTGTGATTAAAGAGTTATCAGAATTCAATACTTCAAAATGACTGCACCAAGTACCATTCCTTTAAGAGATAGTGCATTTTTTTCTGGCATGTCCTGGCCGTTAATTTCATTTAAATACGGATATGCGACCTGCGCTGGCAAATGGAAATATAGATTTAAATGGTGATTTCAACTCAACTAGGCGTTCATTATAAGTGTTCATCTATGTCTACTATTTGTCAATGGTAGTAATTTTCACATGCATGTAAGAAGTTTGGTTACTGGTTGAGGGGTGTGAAGCCTTCTCAAGCAACATCCATCATTTTTCTCAGAGTGAAGTCACAAGCAAACCCTAAATTAACCTGCACTGAACTCTCAGGTAGCTTAAGTGAGAAGCAATGTGTAAAGCATTTGTGCAACATTTCAAACAGGAACATAGTCAAAACACACCACAAAAGGAGCCCACACCAGTTACGAAAAATAGAGCCACTTTTAATAAATGAAACGAGACCAAATGACAAAAATGCAATAAGTAGGACCAGAGAAACTCAACTTTAAATATTTTATTTAAAATCACAGCAAAAGGTTTACAATGCCAACTGTGGATCTTGGATTATGCTGGTTTGGAACCAGCTCACAAGTTCAGACTGACTACGATTGAGCAAAGGCTGGCTAGAGGGGCCCAGTTATGCCCTCTGAACAGAGAACCTTAAATCCTGGGGTCCGATTCACAAAGGTAAAGTTAGACCAAAAGTCTAAGTTTAGACCACAAGTCTAACTTTACTCATTGTAAAGTTAGACTTGAGGTCTAAATTTAGACCAAAAGTCTAAACTTAGACCAAAACTCTAACTTTACTCGGAGTAAAGTTTGTTGGTCTAAACTTAGACCAAAAGTTGAACTTTACTCGTAGTAAAGTTAGACTTTTAATCTAACTTTACACTTTTAGTCTAAGTTTAGAGCAAAAGTGTAAACTTAGATCAAAACTCTTACTTTACTTCGAGTAACATTAGACCTTTGGTCTAAGTTTACACTTTTGGTCTAAGTTTACCTTTGTGAACCAGGCCCCTGGTTTGCAGAGCATCATGAGGATTTGTGTCAGGGATGTGCAATGCAGCCAAAGCAATGCATTGGTTCTGAGAGGTGGCGAGGCTGCAGTGTGAGGACCTGCATCATCATCGAGGGTACCATTGGCGAGGGCTTGCGAAGTGAAGTTTGGGGTCAAGGATGCGTCGCATAATTGAGGCGATGCATTGGTTCCATGGAGGTGCAAGGCTGTGACGCAGAGTCTGGTGTCATCACCAAGGCTGACATCCACAAGGGATGCAAGGGCCTGCAGAAAGGATGCATCACACAGTGGTGGTTCTGATGCGGAGATGGGCTGGGAAGCGATGCTGGTCTTTGAGGCTGCTCCGATTCACATAGTGGCAGGGATGTGTTGGTTCTACTCGGGGTTGGCCCGTGCACCAGAGGAGATGCATCAGTTCAGCTGCATCCACAGAGACAGGTAGAGCATTTTAGGTCAACTTCCAAAGGTCTAGGTCTGGGGTGGCACCACTTGGCAGGGTAGACTCATAGATCACAGGTGCTGATGCAAGGTTGTTGTAAGCCTGTTTTGTCCCTGAAGCTTCAGATCTGGAGGCCAGCCAACTAATCCTTGGAGTGACTCTGGGGCTCTGGATTCAAGAGATGCAAGCCCAGTCCTTCTCAACCAGGTGAAAGGGCAGAAGGCAGCAGGTCAGTACAATTAGACAGCAGTCCAGCAAGTCAGGACCCAGCAGGGCAGCAGTCCAGAAGACTGGCAGTACTTCAGCAGCACAGGATTCCTTCTTCCTGGCAGAGTATCCACAGACCCAGAAGTGCACTGAAGTGGTGGTGTCTGAGGTCCACTATTTATATCCAGCTGTGCCTTTGAAGTGGGGGGGTAGCTTCTAGAGGTTTTCCTTTGAAGTCCCCAGGCATCCTGCCTCCCCTGTGCTGGCTGCAGATTAACTACAGGGAGCATGAAGGCTTTTATTTCGAGTCAGGATAATGGCTATTGATGTGTAAGTGAGGCTGTGCAAAGCTCCCCTCCAATCCTGCCAGTGATGTCCCATCTAGGCACACCTAAACTCCCTTTTGTGTGTGGCTGTCTAAGAGGAATACACAAAGTCCAACGGCCACCTGCATCCAGTCATGTGACCTTAACACAGACTACAAACAGAAAATGTCTAATGTAGGAAAACTCAAATTTTCTAAAAGTGGCATTTTAAAAATTGTAATTCAAAAACCGACTTCTTCATAAGTTAAGATTTTCCATTAAAATTCTAAAGACACCAAATATTAACTGGTTACCTGCTCCCATATGGAAATAACAACTTATTAAATGTAAGAAGGTATCTCCAATGTTAGTCTATGGGAGAGGTGGGCCTTGCAGTGGTCAAAATCAAATGTAAGATTCTTTTTGCTACCAGGACATGTGAAACTTAAAAGTACATGTTCAACCTTTTAAATACACTGAAC
Source organism: Pleurodeles waltl (assembly GCF_031143425.1). Taxonomy (NCBI): domain Eukaryota; kingdom Metazoa; phylum Chordata; class Amphibia; order Caudata; family Salamandridae; genus Pleurodeles; species Pleurodeles waltl. The sequence goes on along the minus strand of NC_090451.1, from coordinate 164,045,074 downwards.
CCTGCCTTCTGGGTTGTCGAGGGCCTACCCTAGGGGTGATTTATATGTATTATATAAAGGAAGATTTAGGCCTGCAAACATTGTATATTGCCAGGTCAAAATGGCAGTTAAAAACTGCACACACAGGCTTCACTGGCAGGCCTGAGACATGATTAAAGGACCACCTAATTGGGTGGCACAATCAGTGCTGCAGGCCCATTAGTAGCATTTAATTTACCGGCCTTGGGGGCATGTAGTGCCATTCTACTAGGACTTACAAGAACATTAAATACATCAATGTTTCCATGTTTTAAGGGGTGAGCACATGCATTTTAGCACTGGTTAATAGTGGTAAAGTGTACAGAGCACTGAGGCCAGCAAAAACAAGATCATCAAAAATGAAAGAGGAAGGCAAAAAGTTTGGGAGGAGACCACCGTAAGGCTGAAAGGTCTAACAATGTATGCTTGCATCTTCAGTAAAAGTATCAGCATCTTCATTAACAATATAGGTAGCTCAGTAACCTATTGCTAGTTCAGTAACAATATCAAGAGCTGGAAGCTTGTATAGCTGTTGTACATACATACAGTCAATGACCAAGAACTAACAAGAGGAAAAGTAGCATGAGGACAATGATAATTCTCTGTGTGTATAGCGTTAATAGAGAAGCAGCACTGACTTATATCAGCCAGTGGATTGTGCTCCGATACCCGAAGAAACTACATATTTCTCTAACAGTAAAGTGTGCACTCTATGGAAAGCACAGAAATTGTGATCCCCACTCGGCAATTAAGGATTTTTATCTAAGCCAGTGCTTATGAAGCTTTTTAGAACCACACCTAATTTTAACAATGACACATTTTTGAGACCTACCCTGCTTTAATAGACATTGTTAGAAATGGGGTCTTTGGTTGGCAGTCAGGTTACCCCCTTTTAAAGCTAGGGCCCTCACTCTAGTCAGAGTAAAGGTGAATCACCCTCAGCTAACCCCCGTTCGCCCCGTTGGTAGCTTGGCATGAGCAGGCAGGCTTAACTTCAGAATCTAGGTGTAAAGTATTTGTACCAACACACACAGTAACTCAGTGAAAACACTACAAAATGAAAAGACACAGGTTTAGAAAAATAGGAGTTATTTATCTAAACAAAACAAATACAAAACAACAAAAATCCAATGTACACGACTCAAGTTCTTAATTTTAAAAGCAAAATAGTCTTAAATCCTTTTGTAAACAGTACAAACACTGATAGCGTTGAAAATACATGTGTAGCATCAAAATAACATGCACGGGTGAGTGTGCATTAAAAAATGTTAGTGATGTGTAGATTTCTTACCCGCAAGCGAGACCATGAGTTGTTTTTCCTTCTCCGGTCAGGTAGGTGTGCATCGGTTTTCCTCTCCGCAGGACAACGATGTGTTGATCCAGGAAAGCACTCGGGTCCGGCAGGCGTTGCATCGTTTTTCCGTCCCTGGCAAGGTTCCTGCTGCTCGGTATCAGCAAAACTGCGCTGTGTGAGTTGCGATGTTACCAGCCTTCGTTAGCGGTGCTGCGTGTCGTTTCTCTAGCCACGTGCGTTGATCTTCCAGCTGCACTGCAGGCGGAGCATCGATTTCAGCCGCGAAGCCAACAGCGCATCGTTTCTTCAGCCGTGTCTGAGAGGTTGCGTTGGAAATTTCCCTGCACAGCAGTCTGTGCGTGGATTTTCAATCTTGGTCTGCCAGCTTCACCTGTGAAGGCCCCAGGAACTGGAAAGGGCAAAACTAGGTGGGGCAGGAGTCTCAGCAGAGAGTCCAGGTGCTGGCAGGGAAAGTCGGGACAAGCCCTTAGAGATTTCTTCACAAGCAGGAATGCACAACAAAGTCCAGTCTTTGTCCCCTTTCACCAGGCAGAAGCAGCAACTGGAGGATAGCTCCACGAAGCACAGTCACCTGCAGGGCAGCACTTCTCCTCAGCTCTTCAGCTCTTCTCCAGGCACAGGTTCCTCTTGATTTCCAGAAGTGATCTAAAGTATGTGGTTTTGAGTGCTCTTCTTATACCCATTTTGGCCTTTGAAGTGGGCTTACTTCAAAGGAAAGTCTCTCTTGTTTGTGAAATCCTGCCTTGCCGAGGCCAGGTCCCAGACACACACCAGGGGGTTGGAGACTGCATTGTGTGAGGGCAGGCACAGCCCTTTCAGGTGTACGTGACCACTCCTCTCCTCCCTCCTAGCACAGATGGCTCACCAGGATATGCAGGCTACTCACCAGCTACCTTTGTGTCACTGTCTATAGAGAGGTGCAACCAGCCCAACTGTCAAACTGACCCTGACAGGGAATCCACAAACAGGCAGAGTCACAGAATGGTTTAAGCAAGAAAATGCTCACTTTTTAAAAGTGGCATTTTCAAACACCCAATCTTAAAAACAACTTTACTAAAGGATGTATTTTTAAATTGTGAGTTCAGAGACCCCAAACTCCATGTCTATCTGCTCCCAAAGGTAATCTATGCTTTAGTCAGTATTTCACTGTTAGGACATATAAAACACATTAGCATATGTCCTACCTTAAACATACACTGCACCCTGCCCTTGGGGCTACCTAGGGCCTACCTTAGGGGTGTCTTACATGGACAAAAAAAGGGAAGGTTTAAGCCTGGCAAGTGGGTACACTTGCCAAGTTGAATTGGCAGTTAAAATCTGCATACACAGATACTGCAGTGGCAGGTCTGAGACATGATTACAGGGCTACTAATGTGGGTGGCACACCCAGTGCTGCAGGCCCACTAATAGCATTTGATTTACAGGCCCTGGGCACCTTTAGTGCACTTTACTAGGGACTTACTAACAAATCAAATATGTCACTCATGGATAAACCAATCAACAATACAATTTACACAGAGAGCATATGCCCTTTAGCACTTGGTAGCAGTGGTAAAGTGCTCAGAGTTCAAAAGCCAACGAAAACAGGTCAGGAAAAATAGGAGGCAAAAAGATTGGAGATGACCCTGCAAAAGGAAGAAAGTCCAACAGACATGAGTTGGGGTGATTTTTTACTCTAAAGAAAGAAATGTGTTGCTTGAGATAATGACCGCTGCTAGCTGGCACAAGAGGCATCTATGTTCATTTTCAAGGAAGTGCATTATGGCACCGTCATGCACAGTCTGGTATAAATTAATCAGATTTTTGATCCCCAAGGACTTTTTTCTGCATGTGTTACAGACAATAATATACCCACAACTGTGCTCTTCAAATATGGGGAGATTTGATGATGTAGCAGTATGTCAGTGATCAATATTTAAACAGAACAATGCCGAGGACACAGACATCACTGGAAATAAGGGCATGGTGATCCAATAGTGTCATGTTGCATTTTTCTTCTAAACAAGGTATTTTTAGCATTACGATTATTGAGGTGTGTGTTACAAATCAAGCACACGCTTTAAATGTGTCTGACTCCGATTCAGCTCTACTGGCCTTCCAACAGAACTAGCCTGAAAGTAATTACATTAATATGCTACCTAGCCCAGTCCCACTCTGGCCTTGAACAGAGGCACTTGCAGCTGCCAAGACCAAAATACTGAAGGCTGCAGAACCAAACTCATACCAAGGCTATTAATCTGCATGAACAAGAGAAACACGGAGGATATACGTTTATTAAGGTCAGGAATATTTATGTTCCATCTTGCGAAGGAGTTCAATTTCAGCATCTGCACAAAAAGGGGACAAACACAAAGTATACCTGTGAGAGAGCTCAGCTTATATAATCTATATTAACATGAAATGTTTATGAATTAAGGGGTGATGATGCTGCATAGAAACTATAAAAATAGCAATTTTGCTTAGAGGTGCGCTTGAATTGTGACCACGAAGAGTGGCCATCAATGTATACGCAAACTAATAATGATGACCAAAATGTTTATGTTACATTCAAATGAGCTTATACTAACATTTGCGTTATTAAATCTGTATTGAAAACCTCATAGGCCTTAAGTTAGCATGAGCTACAGCTTAGCTGCTTGGCTCTCATATAAAATGCATTTTTCTATTTTTCAGTATGCTGACTCACAGGGTACATGACCCTGCAAGTTATTTTTGGAAGATGAATGTAACCATGTAAATCCGTTTCCCACCGCTTCTCATCGCCTTGCAAAATAAATGTTAAAATGAATTGAAACAGTGTAGATTAATGTAATGTACAAGGTCATTCAAACTGGTGAAGACAATGGAACTGCTGACCAAAAGATGTGCAAAGAATTACAAAAAGATTAAATCATACCGGACGTGCCACTTCTGAAGACGTCAATTACGAAGACCAATCAAAGACTTGTAAAATAACATGGGGTGAAGATCAGGATTACCTAATGCTTATTTGATAGGTTAAAGATAGTGGGGTATAACGAACGTCCAATAGAATTTTGGGAGAATGTACATTAAAAAAGGGATAAAAACCCATTTCACAGGAAGTCATTTAGAATTAGGTAGGAAATGCTATTGATTTTATCCAGAAACTCTGTCACTCTGTTTGGTGACTTTTTGGTTTACTTAAAACCATCCTCGCCCTTAGATTGCCCATTTACACTTTACCTCCTTATGAGGGAAGTGCCCTTTTTCCCCAGAGCTGAGTTCTGACTGAAGGTGATTTGACTGATGTCCTGAAGACGAAGACTGAACCTGTGCGCTGACCTAATCCTTGGAGGGTAATTATGCCAATGCATTTGTGATCTGTCTGTTTGCTTTTCCTTTCTAGGTACCAACTGCTTGCTTTTGACAGAGACCTTAGCTAGATGTTTTCCAAATTAGTGTTCTAAATTATTTTGCATGAAGCCCAACATGCGAATGCTAATCAGTGGTTAGGACAGGTGTTCATCAAACTGACGCAAATAGACAAACGACCAAAACTATGCTTTGTTGAAACTGACGTGTTATTGACACTCTGCTAAAATTGATCCATGTTCGCGCCGTGTTATGTTCTGATGTTTGTGATTCTCGCCTACCTGAAAGCTTATCAAAGTTGCCCTATTGTGACTATGCTATTATGTTTCTTGGTGTTGAGATTAACACATTTGCTGTTAGATTGTAATTAATAGGGAATAAAATTCATAAAATTCTACCAAACCAAGGTGTGGTTATTCATGGCTGGAAGGTCATGGTAATGTTTTGAATTGATTAATGACTCTGACTAAAGTGAAATGCATTGTCGTGATAAATATTGATGACATTATTGATGTGTTGATTGATATATTGATTAGCTATCTCGTCCTAAGGTGTCTCTCAACTGTGTCAAAAGATTAATTGGCCCAAAACGAGTCCTGATGTGTAATAAAATATCATAAAAGGACGCGTTAACACCTGCATTTTATTTTCTGTAACACAAGCCAAGGAAACATGTTTGGGCTCAAAAGTCTGATTACTTACATAGGCCAGGCCTTTTGCGACCCACCAAAAAACTTCTCATTAACCACCAGTGGGTTGCTTTCCAGTTTGGGAAACTATGATCTAAACATAAAAATGCATTTACATATTCAGAAGAAAGTAAACTCTGTTGATTGTTACAACAATCTACTGCAGGAATGAGATCCAGATATAACATTATGGGGGTCATTCTCTGGCGGTGCTCCGCCGGGCATTCTGACCGCGGCGGTACAGCCGCGGCCAGAAACAGAAAGTCGGCGGTGTACCACCGACTTTCCGCTGCCCATGGGAATCAACCATGGCGGTGCAGCTTGCTGCGCCGCCATGGGGATTCTGACCCCCTCATCACCATTCTGTTCGGATGGCGGTGAGGGGTGTCATGGGGCCCCTGGGGACCCCTGCAGTGCCCATGCCAATGGCATGGGCACTGCAGGGGCCCCTGTAAGAGGGCCCCACTTTGAATTTCAGTGTCTGCTCAGCAGACACTGAAATTCGCGACGGGTGCTACTGCACCCGTCGCACATCCTTCACTCCGCCGGCTCCATTCGGAGCCGGCATCCTCATGGAGGGGTGTTTCCCACTGGGCTGGCGGGCGGCCTTTTGGCGGTCGCCCGCCAGCCCAGTGGGAAACCCAGAATACCCGCGGCGGTCTTTTGACCGCGCAGCGGTATTCTGGCGGTTCCCTCCAGGCGCCCGCCGGGGTCAGAATGACCCCCTATATGCAGTCAGCTCTCCATTGTTAACTGAACACTTGAAAGGTCAGCCGTCAACCCAAACTACTTAATGGTGGGTGGTGAACTCTGCTCCACCGGCTTGAGTCTGCAGGATTTTGCCACTCCGAGCTCTGTTTGGAGCGCAAACGTTGTCCAAGAAAACTCTGCCATTCTCTGGCAGAGCAGAAGGTACTAGCACATGCCGCTCACCCATTGCAGAAGAGCACCAGCGAGTTTTGAGTAAAGGGCAGCCCCAGCTCTGCTGTTTCAAATGACAAGTGACTGAACAAGGATTGCTAGGCTGCTATAACAGACCCTCTCTAAACCACACACTTACTGTCATCATAACAACATGACCTGCATCACAAGACCCGCTGGACATTGTAGTTCGTACTGAAATTACTTATGGGCTACTCTCAAAGAGTCTGGAATGCAGCACAACCACTAGCAGCCATCTTAGTACTGTGAATTTTCAAAGTGAATTATTATTTTGCATTCAGGCACAGTAGATGTTTTACTTCGGGGCATTTTTGATGTGGATTGATAGTCACTGATTCTTTCTTGTACAAAGAACAGTGATTGATTCTAGCGCCATTATTTAAAACCTGGGTCAGGGCAGGCATTAGGGGACCTGTGGGCCCATTTCCAAGGTGGAACACCATGGAATAAGTCCACAGGTGCTCTCCCCAGGCCCCAGGGACACACCCACCCACACCAGAGGGACAGCGGAGGATGAGGGACCCCATCAAAGGTAAGGTTTTGCATTATTTTTTTAAATGCCATTGGGGGCCCTGAATTGAGTCCCCCTTCATGGCACTGGGTACAATGATCATGCCCAGGGGACCCTGTCTCCTGTGCTGGCCATTGGGGTGGTAAGCACGACTCCTGTCTTTTATAAGACAGGAGTCATGTGGTATGGTAGGTTTTGTGTCAAGAAATGACACTGGGCTGATTAGAGTCATCATTTTTTACTTTAACCAGCCTAACATCATTTTCTGGTGCAAAAACCCTTCTTTCATCCTGCCACACCCACCCAGCTAATGTCATTTTCCTTGCCGTTAGCCCACACTTTGCGCCAGACTGCATCATTCCATAAATAAGATGCCCGGCTGGCTTCTTGTAATGGTGCTAGCCGGAGTTAAACGTTTTCACCCAAAACTGCTTTAACGCAATTTTGTGTGAAAAAGTATAAATATGGGCCTAGGTTTGCAATATTCTGCTGGCGCGCGAAATTCAGCGGAATGCAGCTGAGTTCTTCTGTAACTCTGCAGAATCTCATGGATTGAAACTCTGCAAGCTCCGCCCTGCAGTAAAGCTACTGCAGTTGAATATGCTTTTAACATTTAAAAAATCATGTGAGTCTACGAAGATACATAAAAAATGAGTCTCTTCTTTCTACTTTAGGTGCAACTCTATTTTTAATAACAGTATTTAACTTACACTATTCTATTTGGACAAAATGTTTCTAAGCTTCACTATGTAACAACACCATATAATGTAAAAATAATACTTAAATAATACTTAACATGCAATGCGGATCATGGTCCATACTGTTGCCTGGATTCAGCTAATGCATATAAATCTCTCCGAGTAATTTTCATGCTGATAGTAACTGTCAGACTATGTATTAATTTTTTTGCTATTTTTATGTAGGTGAACTGCACCTGGAGCTATTAGTGTGCTTTACATTTGAAACAACTATACATTGAAGTTAGTTAAGAACTTTTAACAGCAAGCAATTTTGTGGTCAATAGGTTATGTATAATGTAGAAGGAGGACTGGATTGATGAAGGGTGGGATTGAAATATCATAAGGAGGGATGGGTAGAACTTGTGGAATATGACTCTGTGGAATTCCACTGAGTTTAATAAAAACACCACGAGATTCTGCACCGGCCAGAAATAGGCATGTCACGCTGCTCTCGCTGTGATTTAGCACTAGAAGCTTGTTCCGCACTGAAAAATCAGTGCAAACAGCACCACATGGTGCTCAAGAGGGCACAGCTACTGGGTATGGTTTTGCTGCCACTCAAGTACATTTTCTTCTTAAGCAGCAGCCTTCCGAGTACGAACAATCACGACTGCCCATGACCTCCTATGTTGGAAAAATCTCACCAGATGTCCTCCTAACAACCAGAGGTCAGGCTTGAGTTAGCCAAATCTTGCTCGCGCTTGCCAACTTACCACTTTGGATTCACATGCAAGAAAAAACTCCACCCCACAGCAATTTGCGGATTTGCGCTGGAACTCCATGTTAGAAGCGCAGCAGAGAGTATGCAGAATTTCACAAATTCCACCACTGGAACAGAATATTTTGCTCACCCCTAATAATAAGAAGTTAACTAGAAGGAATTGGTATAAGCAGAGTGAGGGAGGAGATGAAAGAGGCCACTAAGACTTGGAGAGATAAGTGAATAATCATGCATTGTGAAAAGGTCTTGGATTATTTCAACAGTCTGCAATGTCAGACCTGAGACTTCATTTTCATTTTCTTTTATTTGTGGCTTTGATATCATTTTTGCAACTTTTCTTCTTCTCCATCACCCAATCTCCTCCTTCTCCCCATCTTCATGCTCCATTCTAATAACCCCTCACGACTTGGTGCCATTAAAACCATTAAATAAACAGATTAATGAATGAATACTTGCAAGAGCTTCCCACTGGCAATGGAAAGTTGGCATACTCAGCTTTCTTGACTCTCAAGGCAGCTGTTAGAAGGTGGTGTGAAGCTGAGTCATTGTACAGTTCAACATAGCCACCACAGTTTCAATCATGATGTTAATGTCCATTTAGAGTTGTGAATATTTGTATTAATAAATTTTTCCCAGCATTCATCTCAACAGGGAGACATCGCAGCACTCATCTCAACAGTAAATGACATCACTCCATTTCGCAGGATCCATCGTTACTGGAAATTATCATATCAATTTCTTGCAAAACCATTTTCAAAACAAGATATCAGGCAAACAGACTTAGGGCCTGATTTAGATCTTGGCAATTGCACCGCCTTGCCGTGTCGATGGCAGAACCAAAAAGACCGTCAAGTCAACTGTGTTCTGCACATCGTATTTAGATGTTACAGTTCTGCACGCGCATTGACTGGCGACACTAGCTGAGGGAGGAAGGCAGTGGCGGATCCCAATGGCTTTTGCACAATGTCAGGGCCTATGGAAGAGAGGTAAGTGACACACACACACACACTGTCCTCTACCCATATATGTACCCCTGCACTAGACACTACACAGCAAACCACATACACACAACAACCCATTGCCATTCCAACACAACACAACCCAACCCATGTATGCCAAAAACACAAAGTGCCATATATCTATGACACAACGTACACACACCATTTACACTGCACCCACACAACTACACACATCATGACCATGTCCACTACACAACAACACTCACCTGAATGGTGCACATGACAACACAACATACACAAAAACATCAGTCTCACATGCAAGCGACGCACATACAGACAGAACCACAAAACCCACTCCAGCTCCCTCCATTTCAAATAGACAGTCCACATACACAGAAATACACGTACTGACTGACATACATAACAGACAGCACAAACCTACCCTTTGTAGGTCCAGTTGCAATGCGCACACATGGAAATCATTGTCTAGTGGGAATGCACCATCATTGCGGTGCCATTATTCATTTTGCAATGAATAATGGCACCACAATGACAGTTGTGCATGTGTGCGATATGCGTGTTGTGCCAGTGAGTCCTCAACAATGTGACATAATTGTGTCCCTGACATATAATGTATGTCACAGTGATTAAATAAAATTACTGTGACATGTATATGATTTCAGTGTCCCCAGCCTCCTGTGCAGTGCTCACCCAAAGTACTCTGGAAATGCGGTGTCCCTACGTTTAAGTCCAGTGATGAGGGGTCACGTTGACTCCACAGGTCAGTGTCAGTAGCGATGGCAGGTCCAGGCGTTTCCAGTTGAAGGTGGACATGGAATGTGGAAAAAAGTTGAGTTTTCACCCATTGCGGCCAATTCAGATATGGAGGCACATCCAAATCTGCACAGTGGGAGAGGTGTCCTGGGTGCCGCCATCAGCCACTTTTCCCTCTCCCGCCATTGACGCAGGCACTGTTTTTTTTGACTGAGACATTGGTTATAATGCAGTCTTTCATCTATGGGACCGCCATCATCTAAATACAGCTGGTGGACCCTCACAGCAGTGGATGGGTTTTCATTTCAAAGGTCAACAGATGGACAGTTACTGCCAAGATCTAAATCAGACCCTTATTTCCCTAGTATTCATTTCTCCAAGCAGATGTCTCCAGATTTTCCTAGTATCAATAGGATATTACATCACTGTATTTTTCCCACCCACACCGCATACTTCAAAGGTCTGGCCCAGAGCATCCTTTGCCCGGGTGGCCCCAGAGAATCACCTGTTTGAACCTATTCAGACCTGAAGGACCTAGGGCTAGAACTCCGTCTGCCAAGATAAGCCACACATCATCATGTGTCTGTCAAACACCACTATGCCCACCAAATCCCCACACTCACAGCAAGAACACAGAAAGATAGTCATTACACTCACACATTTAGCACCAACAATCTCGTCTACCTCTTACTCACTAGAATGCACACATCACCCACAGCATACCATTTTCACCATGGTCATCAATGCACTCAACAATAAGTCATTTCCCTGACATGGCCAACTTCATTGCACACCAAAACCTGGTTGAAACCCTCCTCTACATACATTCTAGACATCCTCCTCAACTAGTGGATACAACATCTAACAAGACTGCATATGCAGAACTAGAGAAGGACTCTCAATCATAAACACATCAACAGGACCTAGCACCATCTTCAAATTGGCTACACTGATGTCATTTGAGCTTCTCTCTCAGCACTTTTCTCTCTCAGTCTACAAAACAGGCTCCTTTCATCTTAACTACAGACCACCCAAAATGCACAATGACTTTATAGAAGAAGTATTGTACCTCATCATCTCTACCTACATACACACCTTCCACCCTACATTCAATGAAGACTCTAATCTGCCCACCAATGTAAGTACCAAAACCATGAAAGAAGCCTTATTCTTTCTACTCAGCACCTTAGAAATAAACCACTACATCAGCAACCCATCTCATCTCAAGGAAAATATACTGGACCTCATCTTTTCTGCATTCACCAAAATGTACTACCAGTCCCCAATACTTATGGAGGAGGCTCATCATCTCACAATCGATTTCACCATCACACATGACACTCCTATATGAAAGGCAGCTAGGAAAATCAGAACATCCCACTCCTTAATGGATATCCATCTAGAAGAGATCCAAGAAGAAATAATGAACCTACTCACACAGTTCCAGCTCCCAAAAGATGTGAATACCCCTCTCAACATCTACAAATTAACTCTGAAGAATTATATTGAACACTAAGCATCTCTGAAAACTCATGCCTCTAACCCTAAGCTGTCAGCACCGCTGTCAGCACCCTGGTAAACCAAAGAACTTTCTGAAAACAAGTGCACCATTGGAAGACAGGAGGAGAAATTGAGGCAATCAATATGCCAGAGTACCTTACCCTTTGGAAAGCACTCAGCTCCAACTGTTGTTCCATTGTCTATATAGCTAACAACACCTGCTACAAAACCACTTTCAATAAAGCAATAAAAAAAAAATTAAACCCTTTTATAAGGTTGTCAAACATTGTGCCATGTCCATTCCAGAACATCCTATCCCACCATCAGCCAAACGGTGCACCACTATCAACTTCTTCATGAAATAAATCAACACAATCAGATCTAGCATCACCAGTTCATAATTGTAATCCACACTATTAGACCTGATAACCGTAAAGTGCTTGTGGTCTCACCCCTAAACATGGTAATATTGGCTCCTCGCCAATTGGCATATTTAATTTACTTATACGTCCCCAGCAAAGTGCACTAAATGTGCTCAGGGCTTGTTCATTAAATGCTGCTGATGGGTCTACAGCACTGACTGATTGTGCCACCCACCCACATAAGTAGCCCCTAACTCCCTACAAACAACCTGGCGTGTGTGACTGGGTTGAAAGGATACTGGTGCACTTCAAAGCCACTCTTTGAAGTCTTCCCCACTTCAAAGGCAATTTCAGTATCAGTACTTGGCCTTTGACCCCTCAAAATCAGACACATCTGGATCTGGAACTGAACCTCTGTCAGAAGGACTGTGCTACTCAAAGTTGAGTTGAGGGGGCTCAACTGGACTTGTCTCTCAGAAGGACTGTTTTTATGCTTGTTGCCCTGCTGCCTGCTACTCTCTGATGTTGCTGGAAGGACTCTGTCTCCCCTCCAAAGTTATCTCCAAGGGCTTACTGGCTTGCCTCATGTTGTCTGAAGTCTCAGGCACACAAAAGATGTCCTGCAAGTCTGCTGGTTCTGCTGGACTCTGCCTACTGTGAGTCTCACCCTTGTCTGAAGTGCCGCCTTCAAGCTCTGGGTCTCAGAAGTGGGTTCTGCAGCTGATTTGAGCAAAAACCAACTCATCGCTTTAAGTGCATGAGAAATTCCACTGCATTGCTCCTTTGATCCCAATGCAGAGGCTGTTCGATGATACCAGATTCACAGCCTTTGGGGCCCGGAGACGACAATCTGCGCGGCTCAATGACAATGCATCCTGTTCAATTCAATGGACTTTGATGCTGACACAGTGACCCGAATGCGTTGAAAGTACCACTGCATCATACCCTCCACATCGATGCACAGCTCTATTCAAGGGACTGTTTCAGCGGACCCGGTGTGTGTTCTGTAGCTGGCCTACCCGCCATCTTGGTTAGCCTGAATTTTGGATTTGCGCAAGTCCCTCGCAACCTCAGGTAACCTTTTTGACTACTAATGAATTCTGAGCACTATTTTGGGTTTAATCTTCACAAATTCGTATCTCAACTTCTACAGTTTTGTCGTTTTGGTTTTATTTTACTCAGATAAGTATTCTCTATATTTCTAACCTGGTGTGGAGTTTTTTTGTGTTGTTTTCACTGTGTTACTGTTGGAATGTGGAATATTGGTAAGGGCAGGTAAGTACCTACACTTAGCAACAGGCCACTAACTTCCACTTAGGTCCAGTTAGGTCTCAATAAATTAAACCCAGCTCAACCCTTAGTAGCTTGGCAACGAGCAACAGGGCTTAACTTAGGAGACAAGTGTGTAAAGCATTTAAAAAGCACAAAACAGCGAATAAGTAAAACACAAAATCCAATCACAGTCCAAACCCAATTCATACAAGTAGATTATATTTTCATCTTAAAATGACACCAAAATGATGAAAATAGGATAAGGAGAACCGGACATATGAATTTTTTAAGAATTAGGCCCAAATTTTAAGACCAGCGGTAAAAACCACCTACCGCGAGGGGACAGCTGCCAAAAGACCGTCACCGCGGCTACCAGCTGTCTGCCGTATTATGACCAAAGCCGGATTTCCGTCAGAAGGATGGGAGAAATCTGGCTGTGGCCATGCCGGCTGATGGGGGTAAGGTGGCGCTGCTGCCACCAGCAGTGCCACACCAGTAGACCGCTGCCAGCCATATTATGGCCCTCATTACAACCCTGGCGGTCGGTGTTAAAGTGGCGGTAATACCGCAAACAGGCCAGCAGTAAAAAAAATGGGATCACGACCATGGTGGAAACCGCCAACACAGACAACCACTTTAACACTCCGACCACCATGGCGGGAGCAACAAACACTGCGGCAGTAACCGCCAACAGACAGGCGGAAGACAATGTACCGCCTACACTATTACAAGGCACCAATCTGCCAGCTTTTCTGGGGCGGTACCAACGCCATCAAAAGCACGGCGGAAACAGTACACAGAAGGGAAACCACTCACCTCTAGACACTCAACAAAGAACCAGGACACCATGGAGCCCGAATTGCAGATCCTACCCATGTTGCGGTCTCTATTAATATACCATGAAGTGGAAAGAAGACGGCGGCGACGACGACGGTGAGTACTGCACCTAGCACACAGGGGAGGGGAGGAGGGAAAAGAGAGTGACACATACACGTGGCACGCAACACCCCCACCCACAACCACATACACACACACATATCCAATAACATCACAGATACACCCCGTCACCCCCTGGAAGAACGCAAGGACCAAACGAAATGAGTTTAACTAGTGTAATATTCGAACAATCAGATAGATCAAGAGAACAGCAAATAATCAGTATACACAAATATTTACAGCAAGTACACAAGTCTGTACACTGTCCCATGAAATGTCCCTGGACCAGTGGTCCCAAAAAGCATGGGCAAAGCCCACACATGACACCTGCTTCAAAACGGAGTGAACACTGCAGGGGCATCGGGTCAAAAAAAACACAGGCACCTCAGGGGGAAGGGGAGGTGGGGCACCTCAGCTGGATGATGGTATGACGCCACAGGTCCTCGAGGGGGCTCCATGCCCACTGCTTGGTCCTGAGGAGTGCAAAGCCACAGTCTCTCAAGTCTCTCAAGTGGGTTCACTGCTCACTGCTTGGTCCTGGGGAGTGCAATGCCACAGTCTCTCAAGTGGGTGGTTTGCCCACTGCTTGGTCCTGGGGAGTGCAAAGCCACTGTCTCTCAAGACTCTCAAGTGGGTTCACTGCCCACTGCTTGGTCCTGGGGAGTGCAAAGCCACAGTCTCTCAAGTGGGTGGTTTGCCCACTGCTTGGTCCTGGGGAGTGCAATGCCACAGTCTCTCAAGTGGGTGGTTTGCCCACTGCTTGTTCCTGGGGAGTGCAAAGCCATAGTCTCTCAAGACTCTCAAGTGGGTTCACTGCCCACTGCTTGGTCCTGGGGAGTGCAAAGCCACGGTCTCTCAAATGGGTGGTTTGCCCACTGGTTGGTCCTGGGGAGTGCAAAGCCACAGTCTTTCAAGTCTCTCAAGTGGGTTCACTGCCCACTACTTGGTCCTGGGGAGTGCAAAACCACAGTCTCTCAAGTGGGTGGTTTGCCCACATGCTCTGGTGGGGGCTTTGTGCCCAGAGTGCTTCATCCTGTCAAGGACTGTGTGAGTGGAAGCATTTCTCCACTGGTTCTGGAGGGGGCTTTGTGCCCAGAGTGCTTCATCCTGCCTAGGACAGGGTGAGTGGATGCATTTCTCCACTGGTTCTGGAGGGGGCTTTGTGCCCAGAGTGATTCATCCTGCCAAGGATAGGGTGAGTGGATGCATTTCTCCACTGGTTCTGCAGGGTGCGTTGTGCCCAGTGATGCTGCACCTGGGGTGTGGCAGTTGACATCCTGTCAACTGGGTGTCTTTGACACGCGATGTACCTGGAACAGGTAGCATGATACTCCATGGAGGTAGAGCCACACACCATCCTGCGGCGAATTAGGCTGCCAATTGCTGGTTCATATCAGTGCTGGAGGTGGTGTCTCAAGTGGCTTGTCCAGGGTCCAGGACGTCACCTGCAGACTCTGACGGCTGCACACTGGGGACGGGGCTGACGTCCGACAGAGTGGCATCGGCTGTGCATGTGGCAGTGCTGATGGTGGTGCAGGTGGCGGTGTCCGCGGCGGAGATGCTGCCAGCGCTGGCCGTGGTGCAAGTGACTGTTGTGGTGGATGGAGACACCATACCGTCTTGGGAAGCCTCTGATGGCTGATCCTTGGGGAGGATGGTGTAGACTGATGTTGTGGCAGCGGCGGTGCAGGTGGCGGTGCAGGTGGCGGTCGGAGCGGCGGTGGTGACTGTGGTGCATGTGGCTGCCATCCCTGATGATATGGAGACATCATGCCCTGAGGTGACGTGCCCTTTGGCTTGTGGTCCTTCCCCATCTTGACAGTCACTGCAGGGACCTTGGCACTATCCACTCGGTGTTTGGGCGAGGCCTTACTGGGTGGGTGGTGTGACTGTCCCCTGCTGGAAGCCGGCCCCTTTTTGACCTTTGCAGGGGGTGGAACTGGGTGGTCCTTCTTTTCTGTTGGTGGCACACTGGAAGCTCTGACGGGTGCCCCCTAAGATCGTACTGGACTAGCAGGGACTACAGGGGATGCAGATTTGGTGGCTGAGGTGCTGGGCTGGGATCTAGACATCCTGGCCCTAGGGTAAGGATGGGGGAGGTGTAGGGAAGAGGTCAAAGTTAGCTAGGAAACGTTTTTTAGACACACTGGGACGGGAAGATGGACGGGGTGTGGGAATGAGGAAGAGGTAGTGGTTGTAGGAGGTGTACGTCTGCTGAGTTTGGGTGTAGGTGCATGGGCTGGAGGCGGATGGCTGTTGAGTGGGTGTGTGCCTGCGTTTGTGCACTTTGGGAGGAGGGCTCACAGACACACTTGGAGAGGACACAGGGGACGTGTGAATGGTAGTGGGGGTGGTGATTGCACGTGAGCGGCGTGTAGTGATGGGCGTGCAGGTGATGGAGGTGGTGGCTGATGATGTAGTGCATGCATGTGTGAGTGGAGACGAGACTGGGAGGGAGGTGGAGGACCTGGAGGAGGGGGACACAGTGGAGGAAGTGGATGTTGGTATGTGTGCATGGATATGGTGCTTGTGTGTGTGCCTGTGGGATGTGTGGTGCTTATGTTTTCCTGAGCCACTTTTGTGTGTTGATGTGTGTGCATGCTGGTCTGATGGTTTGCTTGGGATAGGCTGAGGTAGAGGCTAATGGGTCTGGGTAGTGGAAGTTGGAGGGGGGAGGCTGGACACAGGGACAATGGCTGCCATCAGTGCTGAGGCCAGAGCCTGAAATGCTCTCTGTTGGGCTGCCACGCCAGAATGAATGCCCTCCAGGTATGCATTTGTTTGCTGCAAATGCCTCTCGACACCCTGGATGGCATTCAGAATGGTTGACTGTCCAACAGTGAGGGATCTCAGGAGGTCAATAGCCTCCTCACTGAGGGCAGCAGGGCTGACAAGGGGCAGGGCCTGAGGTGCCTAGGGCGAAGGAGATACCAACACCCCTGGGTGAGTGGGCACGGAAAACACGCTGAGGGGCTGCTGGGAGGGCGGTGCTAGTAGGGGGGTGGCAGCTGTACCCGTTGTTGGTGTGGGCACAGAGGTGTCCACCACCACCAGGGAGCTTCCATCAGAGGAGGAGTTGCTGTCGCTGGTATCCCCTCCTGTCCCCGTCGTGGAGCTCCCCTCGCCCTCCGTCCCACTGGTGCCTTCACCCTCCGTGGATTCACCCTCCAGGGCCATGTGGGATGCAGCTCCCTCTGTCGCCGGTGCCTCTGCTCCTCAGCCAGATGATGCTAATGCTCACAAGGACAGGGTGACAAAACAAGAAGGGGCGGGAGACAGAGAAAACACTGATCAATGCCAGCAACACCACTACTGTTGGAGGACACAACACACAGGGAGCAGCCCTATGCACTAGGCCATGCACTGGCAGCTAGTAGGAAATTCACCAGGCCATGGGATACAATGCCTAACACCATTTGCTGTACACCTGGAACCCACAGGAGCCTGGCCAGTTGTAGATGGGCACTAAAAATATTGGGGTTGGAGTGCCTCAGAGCCTACCCAGCAAGGGACCTACTCTGCCATGGTCGCCCTGGCCTAGGGGAACCCACAGCCCACATCCCCCACCCAGACACTTCGTAAAGTGTGCAGAGTCAGCTTAATGACACTGTACTCACCCCCTTGTGGCTGCTCTGATGGCCTCAAGCGCCCATCCATCTCCGGATATGCCACCGCCAGGATTTGGAACATCAGGGGGGTCATGGTGCGATGGGCACCCCTTCCACGTTGGGAGGCCATCCCCAGCTGGGCCTCTGCAATCTTCTTGCTCCAGCGGCGCAGGTCCTCCCATCTCTTGTGGCAGTGGGTGCTCCGTCTATGATGGACCCCCAGGGTCCACACTTCCTTGGCGATGGCACACCAAATACCCTTCTTCTGGTGGGTGCTGACCTAGAGGAAAGGTACAGGAGGAAAGGACATTACTCACCCGTCCGGACCGTCATACTCATTGCCCACCAGATCAGAGTGTTGTCTGCCCTGCTGAAACACATGCACAGCTACATCGTGTTTCCCCAGGTGTAGGATTTGCCCACAGTGAAGGCTGATTTTTATGCCCTGGGACATATCCCCAACATCATTGGTGCCATTGATGGTACACATGTGGCATTTGTTCCCCCCGCAGAAATGAACAAGTGTACAGAAATAGAAAAAGCTACCATTCGATGAATGTGCAGATGGTGTGTTTGGTGGACCAGTACATCTCTCATGTGAATGCCAAGTGTCCTGGCTCAGTGCATGATGCCTACATTTTGAGGAATAGAAGTATCCCTTATGTGATGGGCGAACTCCAGAGGCACCGTTTGTGGCTAATAGGTGAGCCCATGGACCCCACACAGTATGAGTAGGTGTCTGGGTATGGGGTAGCCCCTAAGGGTTAGTGTGTGTCTAACAGTTATCCCTTGACATTTGCAGGTGATTCTGGTTACCCCAACCTCTCATGGCTACTGACCCCAGTGAGGAATGCCAGGACAGGGGCAGAGGACCGCTACAATGAGGCACATGGGTGAACTAGGCGTATTATTGAGAGGACGTTCGGCCTCCTGAAGGCCAGATTCCGGTGCCTCCATCTAACAGGTGGCTCCCTATACTACTCACTGAATAAGGTGTGCCAGATAATCATGGCATGCTGCATGTTGCACAACCTGGCATTACAACGCCAGGTGCCTTTTCTGCAGGAGGATGAGCCTGGTGATGGTCTTTTGTCAGCGGGGGGGCCTGTGTACAGTGAGGAAGAAGAGGCAGAGGAAGAAGATCTTGACAACCGAACGAACATCATCATGCAGTACTTGCAGTGATTCACAGGTAAGAGACTGTAACTGCTCCTCACATTTCTGATTACTATAGGACATTGTATAAGTCTGCCTCTTAACCTCTGTCTATGGACACTGTCAGTTCACTTTGGATTTACATTTTTCAGATCTGGATACCTCATTCTGCACTCTGATATATGTACTGCTGCCCAACAACTGTCATACATTGGTATGAGCAAATTAAAATTTACATTGCTATTTGTTGCTGATGTTGTAATAATACATTTGTGAAAGATCAGACTGACTCCAGATTGGTTTGTGATTAAAGTTTGTTTATTTTGGGGCTAATGAGTATAGGGGTACGTGCAAGGGGCTGGGGTGATGGTGGAGGAAGGTCCATAGTAGAGTCCAGTCTCTTGGTATCACAGGTCCATTGTCCAATGGGGCATAGAAAGGGGAGTAATGGCAGTTCAAGGTGGACAGAGTAACTGGTGGGACGGAAGGGTGACAATCAGGAGAGTCCTATTTCCTGGTGAGGGTCTTGGCAATGTTCTCTGTCTTCTGCCTGGATCACAGGGACCGTTTGCGGGGTGGTTCTCCCTCTGCAGGGGGTGGAGTGCTGGTAGCCTGTTGTTCCTGTGGCAGGGCCTCCTGTCCACTAGCGCTGCCGGAGGTGGAGGGCTGTTCCTCGATTTGGCTAGTGTCAGGGGCCCTTTGTTGTGCCACTGCCTCCCTCATAGTCTTGCCTATGTCAGCCAGCACCCCTGCTATGGTGACCAGGATGGTGTCGATGTTGGTGAGGTCCTGCCTGATCCCCATGTATTGTCCCTCCTGCAGGCGCTGGGTCTCCTGAAATTTGGCCAGTACCGTGCCCATGGTCTCCTGGGAATAGTGGTATGCTCCCATGATGTTTGATAGTGCCTCATGGAGGGTTGGTTCCCTGGGCCTGTCCTCCCCCTGTCGCACAGCAGTCCTCCCAGCTTCCCTGTTGTCCTGTGCCTCTGTCTCCTGGACTGTGTGCCCACTGACACTGTCCCCAGGTCCCTAATCATCCTGGCTTAGTGGGTTTGCCTGGGGTCCCTGTAGTGGTGGACACACTGCTGATTGATGTGTCCTGGGGCTGTGGCATGGCCCTGCTGGGTGCGTGCTGTGGTGGTGTTTCCTGAGGGGGGAGGTTCTGTGGTGGGTTGGGACTGTGGCAGGGGAACCGACTGTCCAGAGGTCCCTGATGGGCCAGGCTGGTCATCTTGATCCAGGCGTGCAGAGATGCTGTCGTCACTGTGGGCCTCTTCTGTGGGGGAACTGGATATGGCTGGCACCTGCTGTCCGATGACGTTGGGTAGGGATCCTTTTAGGGTGTAAATGCATTGTTATTTTATCTGTGTGTGCTATCTCATGCAATGGGTGTGTTTCCCTCTATTACTGTGCTTGCACTATCGCCATGTCCCTTGAGTGAATGGTGATTGTGTGCCCTGGGTGAGTCTCTCTATTGGACATGCTTTGGTGATGGGTGTCCATGCATGTCTGTGATGGGTGACAATGCATTGTTGTTGCATGCAGGGCTTGGTTGTGGGGTTGGTGGGTCATGATGGTGGGGTGTGTGGGAGATGGTGGAGTCATGGGAGTGAGGGTGAGGGTCGGAGTATGTGATGGCATGCAGGTGGGGGGATAGTTTAGTAAAGATATGACTTAACAGAGTCCAGTCCTACTGCTACTCCTGCGAGGCCCTCAGGATGCATGATCGCCAAGACTTGCTCCTCCCATGTTGATAATTGTGGGGGAGGAGGTGGGGGTCCACCTGTAGCAGGCTGGCCTGGCATATAGTGGGTACCTGATGGCACTTACACCTTTTGCCAGGTCCATTTATCCCTTATTAGTAGATTTGTAGTGTTCTAGCAGCTTAGGCTGATAGAGGTAGCTATAGAAGAGCAGCTAAGGCTGAACTAGGAGAAAGGCAAAGCTCCTATTATACCACCTATATCATATTGCGCTATATCATAAGAATCATAATACTCAGAGTTACTAAAAATAAAGGTACTTTATTTTCGTGACAATGTGCCAAAAATATCTCAGAGGATACCCAGACCCCAGGAGGGCAGAAGCCTGTCTGTGGGTTGGCAGCAGCGGTAACTGCAGTGAAACCCCCAGAAGAGCTAGTTTGGCAGTACCCGGGGTCCGTGCTGGAGCCCCGGGGATGCATGGGATTGGCACCCCAATACCAGATTTGGCATCGAGGGACAATTCCATGATCTTAGACATGTTACATGGCCATATTCGGAGTTACTATTGTGAAGCTACATATAGGTATTGCCCTATATGTAGTGCACACATGTAATGGTGTCCCCGCACTCACAAAGTCTGAGGAAATTGTCCTGAACAATGTGGGGGCACCTTGGCTAGTGCCAGGGTGCCCTCACGCTTAGTAACTTTGCACCTAACCTTCACTAAGTGAGGGTTAGACATATAGGTGACTTATAAGTTACTTAAGTGCAGTGTAAAATGGCTGTGAAATAATGTGGACGTTATTTCACTCAGGCTGCAGTGGCAGTCCTGTGTAAGAATTGTCTGAGCTCCCTATGGGTGGCAAAAGAAATGCTGAAGCCCATATGGATCTCCTGGAACCCCTGTACCCTGGGTACCTAGGAACCATATACTAGGGAATTATAAGGTTATTCCAGTGTGCCAATCAGAATTGGTGAAAATGGTCACTAGCCTGAAGTGACAATTTTAAAAGCAGAGAGAGCATAAACACTGAGGTTCTGGTTAGCAGAGCCTCAGTGACACAGTTAGGCACCACACAGGGAGCACATATAGGCCACAACTATGAGCACTGAGGTCCTGGCTAGCAGGATCCCAGTGCCACAGGCAAAAACAAATTGACACACAAGTAAAAATGGGGGTAACATGCCAGGCAAGATGGTACTTTCCTACACCACCGCCAGTCCTCTGTACGGCTACCTGGTGTCTGGATACCACGGATTTCACCTTCCCCTGTATGTCGTTCCACCTCTTCCTGATGTTATCCCTTGTTCTTGGATGCTGTCCCACTGCGTTGACCCTGTCGACAATACTCCACCATAGCTCCATCTTCCTTGCAATGGAGGTCTGCTGCACCTGTGATCAGAATAGCTGTGGCTCTACCCGAATGATTTCCTCCACCATGACCCTGAGCTCCACCTCAGAAATCCTGGGGTGTCTTTGAGGTGCCATGATGTGGTGTAAGTGATGTGTGAGGTGATGGTTGATGTGATGTGTGGGGTGATGTGTTGGGGTGTATACTGTGATGTGTGTGGATGGTGTATGAGTGATGGAATTGTGTGCCTCTGGATGCTGGTGTGGTCTTTGCTTTTCTCTCTCTGTACTTCTTCCAAATTTTTCGCTGTAAGGGGTTGTGGGTAATGTGGGTGTGTGTTTTATATCGGATTGGGTGTGTGGGTGTGGTGTGTGTATGTGTGTCAGGTGGGTGTAGTTTAAATTGTCCAATGTGGTTGTGTTTTGTAAATGTGTGAGTATTTTGAGCGCAGCGGTATGTACCGCCAATGGTTTACCCCGGTTGTATGACTGCCACGTTGATTCGTGGGTTGTGATACTGTGGCCGTATTCCTGTTGGCGTTAATGGTGTGGGTTTTGCTATCGACAGTTTATCACTGACCTTTGGTGTGGCGGACTTGTGTGGGTGTCTGTATAGTGGCCGAATTCTCAGTGTGGGTCATAATACCCCTTGTGGATTTCTGCCGCAGACACGGTGTGTTGGCGGCCGTCGGCACGGCGGTAAGTGGGATTTACCGCCAGGGTTGTAATGAGGGCCTATGTCCCATAATACGGCCTGGCGGTGTTCTGCTGGCGGATGCTGCTGATGGCAGCAGCGCCACGCCTTGTCTCCTGCTATAGGACCGCCCTGAACACAGGTAAGTCCGGTCTCCAACAGAGGAGGTTGTGGGGGTTGTTGTGTGTGTGTGTGGGTGTGTGGGTGGGGGGTGTGAGTGGATGTATGCATGCTTGGATGTTTGTGGGAAAGGGTGTGTTTGTGTGTGTGAAGGGGGCGTGAATGTAGGAGGGGTGGGGGCTTTGGAGAGGCTGGGTTGGAAACTGGACAGGGAGGGGGGAGACCCCTATCAGTGACAGGGAAGAGATTCCCTATCACTGATACTGCCAACCGCCATGGTTTTCGTGGCAGTAAAGAAGCCACGAAAACCATGGCGGTAGGTGGGGTAATAATCCCGCAGGTGGAACAGTGACGGCCGTCGGGCTGGAGATGTATATCTCCAGCCCGGCTGCTGTTATCGCCGTGCCAGTCGGAGTGGTACATTGGTGGGTTGGCTTCAGCCAACCTGCCAATGACATACTATGGTGGTAAGTACCACCAGACTGTTGGCAGTACTTACCGCCATATTACCACCAACCGCCGTGATTGTAATGAGGGCCTTAATGTTTTCTAGGGCATAGAAGCAACTAGCGCTCAAAGGGTTAAAAAAGGTCACACTGGAAAGGGACAAAGTCCAGAGTTCAGGCCACCCACAAGGTAACACTGTTACACCTACTTTCAGAAGTGTTTCTCGATTCAGGAAAGTGATCCACAGTTCCAGTCAAGGGTTCAGAGGCTCTGGTTTGCCTCTTGGAGTCTGGGACTACAACTCCCACACTGCACCTCTTCAACTTATGAAGTTGCTCTAAATGTCTCAAAACTTTGGATCTTCTTCCAGTGATCTTTTTTGGGTCCTTGAAGTGTCCACAACTTGATCCAAGGTTCCAGAAGCTCTCAGTTGCTCCTTGGGAGTTGGGACTACCCTTCCCAGATTGCACCTGGTCAGAATCCTCAAATGGCCACTGGATGTTGGTCAGCTGGGCTCTGCTTGCAGGACTTGATGCAGGGGACTATGAGCAGCTCCTTTGTACCTGTAGCAAATAATGAGTCCCTTCTTGAAACAGTAGAAGACAGGCAAAGTCCTTTTAGTGGTGAAGCCCACGTGTGCAGCTGGTGCAGCCCTTCAAAGTGCAGGGTCCAGGTACAGGTCAGGGCTCCAACAGGGCAGTCCTTCTTCTTCTTTGTCTTGTTCCTTGTAGGGATCTGAGGTGTGGGTGCAGCTCTGTCATATTTATCCTTGCTCCTGGGTGGAAAGCAGGGGGGTCCTGGGTATCCAATCACAGGCGGCTCCTTCCCTCTTTTATGACCACTTCCTGGGAAGTGTGGCAAAAATCAATCCCAGGGAGCAACATTCATTAAAAATCCAAAATGGATGAAAATTATTTTTGGAGGTTAGATCTGGCTGAGCCTATCCACTGGTGTGATTAAACATTCTAAACACACCCCTCTCCTGATCTAATCAAGAGGGCACCTGATTGTCTGGGTTTGCAGGATGTGAGGGAGGTCCTGAGCTTCTCCAAATGTCCTTCCCTACCTTTGAAGACCAGTTTGGCTGCTTCTAACCCCATCCTGTTTCATCATCTGCCGAGGCAGATCTTCTCCCCCAGGCACATCCTTTGTGTTCAACCCAGGCCACTTCACACTTCATTAGGGTCAGTCTCACCAGGGTGCCTAAGGCTGGCCAATCAGAGAAGGGCACTACAGAGCAGAAGTTGGCAACTTTCAAGTAGAGTTTTAAAACTCTTTACCTGAACTAGTTATATTAAATCCAACAATAACAAGTTGTGGGATTTATTATAACAATTAATTTGATACAAAACTCAAGCTATCTGTCTCTTATGGGGACTTTGTTAATTAAAATAGTCTCTCCATTTTAGCCTATGGAGGCCATTCACTACAGTGAGGGAAAAACAAATGTGGCTATTTTACCTCACCAGGGCTTATAAAACATTTTTTATAAGGTCTTTGCTTATAGTTACATGGCACCCAACCCTAGGGGCACTTAGGGCACACCTTAGGTGCGAATTATATTTGAATATAAGGTAGTTTAAGGCTTTGGAAGTGCTTTTAATTCCAAAGTCGAATTTGCATATAACTGTCATTTAAAAGCAACCAGCAAGACAGACCTGCTTTTAAAATGACCCTAGGTACATCAGCAGTGCACCTATGGGTGCACCAACTAAGCTGGGGTCCCTAAACCTATGCCCTACCTTATACTAGGGACTTATAGCTAGGTTGACACAGCCAATTATAATTAGCCTAATTTGCATACTCATTTTACAGAGAGCACAGTCCGCACAGGGGCTGGTTAGCAGTACCCAAGACACCATAAGAGTCTCACAGTTACTATAGGAGTTATTGTACAAATACTTTACACATTGCCTTCCACGTTAAGCCTGCCTTCTCTGTGTCAAGGTACCAGAGGGTGAGCACAGGACAACTTAGGTTGTGTTGTGTCTTACCCTCATTAAGATTGTGGTCCCTAATTGGACAGGGTGTTTACATCTGCCAACTAGAGAACCAATTCCTAAAACACACTAAACCTTCAACACCATCTCCCACAAAGATCTCGCCAACATTTGGAACTCATTTAAAGCCACCTCTTACAAAGACAGCATGCTTCTCTTCTTCATCTCCATGTCTATACACTGTGAAGCCCTCATATACTTCCCCAGATTGTCAATGCCTTGTTGATCTACAGCGTCCTTCAGAAGGCATTGCCAACCAGCTACAGGAGCACATCAGTAAGAATAACCTACTTCAAGAATATAAACTGAGGTTCAGACCAAGCTGTATTATTGAAAAAGCTATGTTCCAAGTAGTCAACACAACCTCTTCCTGAACAACACAACATCCAATGCCTCTTGGACCTGCTCGATCTCTCTGATGCTTTCAACACCATTGGGCATTCAGCATTGAGCTATACCCTGAAGATATGTGTGGGTGTCCCTAGCACAGTCCTAAAATGGTTCTCCTTCTACCTCACCAACCAATAACAATTTATTCAGAGACAAACTACTAGATCACTGACTATCTCCATCTCCTGCAGAGTCCCCCCCCCAGGGCTCCATCTAATCATACATCATTTTCAACCTTTGTATGGAGCCCTTAGGAACTATCCTTGCTGACACCAACTTCAAGATCCACCAGTAAGTGGTGGTCACTTCCATCTCAAAATTGCAACCAGAGATGCAAAGTTTGCTGTGAAAACATCAAAACCTGGATTTCGGCAAGCTACACAATACTAAACCCCACAAAGATGGAATTCCTACTTAAAAACAAACACCAAACATTCTCTTATTCAGTCATGGCTCTTAAACCTAAACCTAATGGGCTTTACACCCATACTGATAAAACAGACAAAAGCCCTCGGAGTCACCCGAGAGTTGAGCCTCTCATTCACAGAATACATTGCCAAGAAGACCAACACATCCTGGTTCCAACACTGTGTCTCGAAATATCCAGAAACTTGATATTAGGGCCCCACTTGTGGAACACTTCAATTAATTTCATCCTGATGAACGCACTTTTACCTTTTGTGGCCTTTGACGTCTTAAAGCACTTCCTAGAGGGGGCAACTTAAAACTACGACTGCGCCAAGAAGAAAGTCACCTGATCATTCTCTACGACACAGTCCGTCATGGTCTCAACAGAGAGTCAGAATGGCACTATTGTCTGATGTAATCCTTTGAAAGTGACTATATAATGCCTTTTCCATTCATTTACCTTTGTTTATTATTTATGTTATTTTATGTGATCGCATTTTTATGGTGATTCTTTCAGCTATACAATTGATGACCTTTATCTTATAAGAGAAGTGTTGTTTTTGATCGAATCTGAGTATAAACTAGCAATACTTGCATATTTTACCCATACATAAGTCCTTTTGGAAGAGTGATAATTCTATCATGTATTGCAATTCCATACGTGAACACATCACATTCAGAATGCCCTCTGAAATTGGTGCTCCCTTATTATCTCACTAACACTTAGGGGGTCATTACAACCCTGGCGGTACAAGACCGCCAGGGCTGTAATGACGGAAGCACCGCCAACAGGCTGGTGGTGCTTCCCAGGTCATTACGACCGCAGCAGAAGCACTGCGGTTGCACCGCCGGGGCTGGTGGTTTCCCGCCACAATGGCCCCGTCAGTAGTAATCCGCCAGGGCAGCGCTGCTAGCAGCGCTGCCCAGGGGATTACGAGTCCCCCCTACCGCCAGCCTTTTCCTGGCAGTTTGAACCACCAGGAAAAGGCTGGTGGTACGGGGAGTCGCGGGGTCCCTGGGGGCTCCTGACAGGGCCCGTGCAGCTTTCCACTGTCTGCATAGCAGACAGTGAAAAGGGCGACAGGTGCACCTGCACCTGTCACACGGCCGCAACACCGCCGGCTCCATTTGGAGCCGGCTCCTGTGTTGCGGCCGAGATCCCCACTGGGCCGGCGGGTGGAAACTAGGTTTCCGCCCGCCGGCCCAGCGGGGATCTCCAAATGGCCGCGGTGAGGGTGCGGCTGCATTGGTCCGATGAGGGCCTTAATATGTCGTTTCTGTTTAGACATTTTGCAATTACTTGAACAATTGCTTCCCTTTTCCTGTGCTTTTGTACATTATCCATGACCTCCAAGATGGCGGCGCCCGTTTTTTCTTTCCCTTTCTTTAATTTAATAAATATAAAGAAAGGACTTAACCTCTTAGCTGCTGGGCCTTTCCCCCCCAGTGCTGAGCCCTTTTTTGGCTATTTGGGGTAGTTTGCACTTCATAACTTTTTGTCCACATAAGCTATCCACGCCAAATTTGCGTCCTTTTTTTCCAACATCCTAGGGACTCTAATGGTACCCAGAGTTTGTGGTTTCCCCTGGAGGAGACCAAGAAATTAGCCAAAATACAGTGAAAATTTCATTTTTTTTTTAAAAATTGAAAAAAGGGCTGCCGAAGAAGGCTTGTGGTTTTTTCCCTGAAAATGGCATCAACAAAGGGTTTCTGGTGCTAAAATCACCATCAACAGGCAGACTTGAATCAGAAAACCAAATTTTTCAACACAATGTTGGCATTTTACTGGGACATACCCCATTTTTACTATTTTTGGTGCTTTCAACCTCCTTCCAGTTAGTGACAGGAATATGTGTGAAACCAATACTGGATCCCGGAAAGCTAAATATTTCTGAAAAGTAGACAAAATTCTGAATTCAGCAAGGGGTCATTTGTGTAGATCCTACAAGGTGTTCTGACAGAAAATAACAGCTGAAATAAAAAAAAATATTGAAAGTGAGCTGAAAAAACAGCCATTTTTCTCCAAGTTTTACTCTGTAACTTTTTCCTGCAATGTCAGATTTTTTAAAGCAATATACCGTTACATCTGCTGGACTCTTTTGGTTGCGAGGATATATAGGGCTTGTAGGTTCATCAAGATCCCTAGGAACCCAGAGCCAATAAATGAGGTGCACCTTGCAATGGGTTTTCATTCTATACCGAGTACACAGCAATTCATTTGCTGAAATATAAAGAGTGAAAAATAGGTATCAAGAAAACCTTTGTATTTCCAAAATGGGCATAAGATAAGGTGTTGATAAGCAGTTATTATTTGCACATCCCTGCATTCCGGGGTGCCCATACTAGCATGTGAATTACAGGCCATTTCTCAAATAGACGTCTTTTTTACACACTGTCTTACATTTGGAAGGAAACAATGTAGAGAAAGACAAGGGGCAATAACACTTGTTTTGCTATTCTGTGCTCCCCCAAGTCTCCCGATAAAAATGGTACCTCACTTGCGTGGGTAGGCCTAATGTTCGCGACCGGAAACTCAACATGGACACATCACATTTTTACATTGATTTGCAAAGTGCCTAGCTGTAGATTTCGGCCTCTAGCTCAGCCGGCACCTGGGCAGCCTTCCAAACCTATGCATTTCTGAAAACTAGACACCTAGGGGAATCCAGGATGGGGTGACTTGTGGGGCTATCACCAGGTTCTGTTACCTAGAATCCTTTGCAAACCTCAAAATCTGGCCACAAAAACACTTTTTCCTCACATTTCGGTGACAGAAAGTTCTGGAATCTGAGAAGAGCCACAAATTTCCTTCCACCCAGCGTTCCCACAAGTCTCCTGATAAAAATGGTACCTCACTTGTGTGGGTAGGCCTAGCGGCCGCAACAGGTTATGCCCCAAAACACAACGTGGACACATCACATTTTCCCAAAGAAAACAGACCTGTTTTTTGCAAAGTGCCTAGCTGTGGATTTTGGCCTCTAGCTCAGCCGGTACCTAGGGAAATCTAGCAAACCTTGGCATTTTTTAAAACTAGACACCTAGGGAAATCCAAGATGGGGTGACTTTTGGGGCTCTGACCAGGTCTGTTACCCAGAATCCTTTGAAAACATCAAAATGTGGCTAAAAAACACTTTTTCCTCACATTTCGGTTACAGAATGTTCTGGAATCTGAGAGGAGCCACAAATTTCCTTCCACCCAGCGTTCCCCCAAGTCTCCCGATAAAATTGGTACCTCACTTGTGTGGGTAGGCCTGGTGCCCGCGAAAGGAATAGATCGCACAACGGTCAATGTTGGCCCTTACATGAGACAGCTGTTGACCCTGGGGTGATCCATTCCTGACGCAGGCACTAGGTATAGACACTCAAGTGGGGTATTGTTTTTATCAGGACAGGTGAGGAATCACTGGGTGGTAGGAATTTTGTGGATCCCAGCAAATTCCTGTAGTTTGTGTGACAGAAATGCAAGAAAAATAGAGTTTTTATTCAACATTTCAGCTTTGCAGGGTATTCTGGGTAAGAAAACTTTGGGGAATCCACACAAGTCACACCTCTGTGGACTCCCCTGGATGTCTAGTTTCCAGAAATGTTTGGGTATAGTATGTTTCTCTATATGGCCGCCGAACCTAGGACCAAAAACACAGGTGCCTGCCTTACAAAACCAGTTTGTTTTGTGATAGATAATTTTGATGTCTCCACAATACGATTTGGGCGGTGGAATTTGGGGCTGAACTAAATTGGGGAGCTCCCAAGAGAGCACTCTCTCTCTCTGCTTGCCGCCGCATTCACCTGCTCTCTGGGTTGGGCTAACCCACTATTACCCCATTGCACAGACTGTGCTTGCGAAGGGACAACAGGACTGTCCTCATCACCTCCCTCATAATGTACTGGAAGAGGAGTTATCGAATGGGACTCCTCCGACTGAAAAATCACTCCCAGAGTCTGCGCCATTGTCCTATATCTCAGATGCTGTCTCAGTATCTAATGTCTCAGTCTCTGATCCTATGTCAGAGCTGTCCTCTATAACCCGAGTGACGACAGCAGTCATCCATCAAGATGCCATCTCTGCTATTGGCTAAACTGTTGCTCTAAAACAGTAGCCTACGTAGACAGTCACAAAATCGATGGTGTGTGTGAGATATGTGAAACAGTAGAGGCCATCTTACCTGCGCTTCTTCCCTCAATCAGCACGTTCTTTCAAGACACTCAAAAAACACCTTGTCACATACCATTCGTCACAGTCTTTAGCACCTCCTGCGCCCAGTCCAAGAATCATTATTGGTGCTCCCACTCCCTCCTCTTCGGATTCCCTCATTACCACCCAGCATAGGTGCCCTTCATCTCTCCATAGCCGCCCCCCACTCCGCACATACATTTCATTTGTATTATAGCACAGGCAATGGCTGACTTTACTAATGTACTCAGCTATTTACGTAAAATACAGATTTGCTCTTTGCAGTAGGCAGATAAACCTTCTGCGCTTCTTTATGGCACTAAAACTGCCACTAGACAAAAGTCTGATCCTTTTGTAGCAGAAACTTAATCACAATACTTACTTGACTTTTTTATTGCTGCCTAAAAGCTACAGTTGAAATGCGTCAGTTGAAGTATGTGCATTGCTTTGAAGACACAAGCTGCAAGTGCAAGACAATTGGTGGCAAATATATATATATATATATACATTTATATATAGATCACTTTTATATGTGGGTCTGGTTTTCCTGGGGGCCGATCGCAGCCCCCAGGGAAACCACACATGTATTGACAAAAGTGATCTATAATATATATATATATATATATATATATATATATATATATATATATATATAGATCTATCTCTATATAGATATATCTATTGACATAGATATTCCTATAGATAGACCTATATATATATATATATATATATATATATATATATATATATATATATATAGATCTATCTATAGATATATCCATGTAGATAGATATATCTACATAGACATATCTATATATATATATATATATATATATATTATTTTTAGTAATTGTATGGTTTCCTTGGGGGCCCAAATGGCCCCCAGGGAAACCCTACAACAACTAAAAAAAAAACATTGCCACCACAGGGGTTCACCCTGCCCACAGGTGACCCCCTGTCCTTTTCTTTTTTTTTTTTTAAATAAAATTTAGCCCCCAGGGGACACCTACCTTT
Organism: Pleurodeles waltl; assembly: GCF_031143425.1. Lineage (NCBI taxonomy): Eukaryota > Metazoa > Chordata > Amphibia > Caudata > Salamandridae > Pleurodeles > Pleurodeles waltl. Next base: position 164,013,938 of record NC_090451.1, on the reverse strand, counting down.
TTTCGGAAAAATATGCCCCCAGGGGTGGGGGGCGGCCTGTTTTCCGAGGGGGCGACCCCCCCAAGTGAAATCTCTGGTGTCTAGTGGTGCTTCCTGGCCCCCGATCGCAGCTGTGCTGCGATCGGGGGCCAGGAAACACTTTTAGGAAGGCCTCGTAAGAAAGGGGAGAGTCTCCCCTTTCTTACGAGGCCTTCCCGAACGTGGGAAAGGCCGTTTGGGGCCGTTTTACACATCAGAGCAGAGAGTGGCCTTAAGGCCGCTTCCTGATCCGATGGGGAAATCAACAAGGTGACGTCAGCGCGTCACAAAGGGGCGGGTGGGGGGCGGGGGGAGACATAGAAAAGCTTCTGTGTCTCCCGGGTATAAAAAAAAATAAAAAAATCCTCGGGTGCGATGTACCCGAGGATTTATTAACCCCTTCCCTGGTGTCGGTCACTGGTCGTGACCCGCACTAGGGAGGTAGTGTGGGCATCGGCCAGTGGCCGATGCCCGCTTTTAAAGGGTTAAGCGCCGAGCTCGCATAATCAAAGATCACTCGTTCCATCAGCGCGCTCCTTAAGAAGGCGATGGGCGCGACCTCCAAGATGGCGGCACCTGTTTTTCTCCTTCCCTTCTTTAATAAACATAAAGAAAGGATTCAAGCCCCGACCTCGCAAAATAAAAGAACACTCGTTCAATAAGCGCGTTCCTTAAGATGGCGACGGACGCGACTGACTGAACCTCCCCGGGCGGCTATTATAGCAGCTAAACAGGTAAGCTATGTTTAACTTTGCAGTATTTACGTTACGAGAGAGTCTTTTCTCTTGGTCATCCACATAGTTAAACTTTATCATGATTCACGTCACTAGAGAGGTTTTGCCCACTGGTATCTATATTGTCGAACTTTACCATGAGTGTGTATTCGCCCACAATTTTTTCAAACAGTATTTCACTTGATCACATTTTTCTTAAATCTTTAATCCGTTTGAGGACAATGGCCCTCATTCTGACCTTGGCGGTCTTTTCGCAAGACCGCTGAGTTACCGCCGCGGTGAAGACCGCCGACCGCGGCGGTGTGCCGCTGTGCGCATTCTGACCGCTGGGAGCGTTCCGCTGGAAAACCGCCAGCAGCCACACTGGCGGTCGGCGGGAAAGTGGAGACTGGTCAACCTCCACCGCCACGCCAGCAGAACACCGCCCACAGAATTACGACCCACATTTCTGTGTGGCGGTCTTCTGTTGGCGGTCTTCTGTTGGCGGTCACGTCCCTATGGCTCCCGTCGCCTCCCGGAGGACCAACGCACAAGGTAAGTTGATCGTCCGTGAGGGGAGAGGGTGGGGGGGTGTTGTGTGATGTGTGCGTGCATGGGGTGTGCGTGTGAGTGTGTAGAGGGGGTGTGTGAGTGCGTGTATGCGGGCGGGGGGTGCTGCTGTGTCTATGGGTAATGTGTGCTGTTCGGCAGGTGCGCATGTCGGCATGTATGTGTGCGGGTATGTGTCCCCGTTGTGTATGTGTGTGTAGGGGGTGTGTATATGTGCATGTTGGGGGTGTGTGCATGTCGGGGTACATGTATGTGCATGTCGGGGTGGGGGTGGGGAGGGGGTTCGTACCACCTCTGGGGGGTGGCAGGGGGGTGGAGGGTGTGGGGGGAGGACTCGGGTGGGTAGTGGGGGGTGGGGGAGACCCCTATCAGTGCCAGGGAAGGAATTCCCTGACCCCGATAGTGCTTACCGCCATGGTTCGCACGGCGGTTCCCGCCCGCAAGAAACCGCGGCGGTAGGCAGGGTCATAATACCCTTGGCGGTCTTGGGACGACCGCCGGGCCGGAGTGCGCAAACTCCAGCCCCGCGGTCATGACCGCCGTGGCGGTCGGAGTGGAGAAGTAGCGGTCGGTCGCGGCGGGGACCGCCGCGGTCAGAATGCCATTTTTAATACCGCCGGTCTGTTCGCGGTCCGACCGCCGTCTCTCCGCCGACCGCCAGGGTCAGAATGAGGGCCAATATTTCTTTTGAATTGGTTTGTGTTTTTTTTTATAGTCCCAGGGACTTTTATACAATTGTTACATGTTACTTTCCCATGTTCTTATTTACAGATTGTTTATCTTCTCAAAAATACTCAGTACATTGTTATAAGTGAAAATGATCCACAATTATGGTATGTTACGTATTTTAGTGGTTCATTTTGCGTATGGACTAATGTACCACTTTCAATTTTCAGTTGAATATAACTAATTTGCACCAGCATGTTTTCCTTTTAACGGTCACGGTGCTGGCACCATTATTTCATTCATTCTCGTATCTCTAGCACTTACTGCACTTTCTCTTCATTAGGTCACTATGGGCCAGATGTAGCAAACGTTTGCGACTCGCAAACGGGCCGATTCGCAATTTGCAACAGTGCAAAATCGGAAATGGGATGCAAAAAGCCCATTTCCGACTCGCAAAAAGCGATGGGACCCGTTTGCGAGTCGCATCCGTTGCGACCCCATTTTGCGACCCGCAAATTGCAAGTCGCAATTTGCGAGTCGCAAACCTTATGCAATTGCAACTCTCAAATTGCGACTAGTCGCAAAAAGCCCAGTTTGCATGTCCCATTCACCACTAACTCAGAGCAGGTGGTAACCATTACCAAAGTATAAAAGGGGACCCAGAAGGCATCTGGGTTACTCAAGATGGCGGAGATATACCTGATAGCAGTGAGGAGGAGAGTCTACGCAGCCCAGCAGAGGAGGAGGAGGGGCCACAGACAGGAGAAGATATATAGAACCAGGTAGACTCTTTTTCAGCAAACTGAAGAGGAGAACTATGACAAATACCGCCTTAGCAGCGCAGCCATTCTAGAATTAATAGATTTACTGAAACCACAGCTAGAACACAAGACTCTGCGTGGCTGCGCCATCCCTACGCATGTGCAAGTGCTATGTGCACTGCACCTCTTGGCCTCAGGGAGCTATCAGGGGGTCATTGCCGTGGCAGGTGGGGTATCCCAAAGTGCAGTGTCAAGGTTTTATTTTTGCTACATCTGACCCATAAATCTAATTTCTTTTTCCTAATTTCTACTATGGATATCCTAGTTTGATCACCTGCCCTTTTGACCTTTTTCTAAGCTTTCAATTCGAAATGGATCTATGCAACTGCACCTTTATTGCATGGGCACTTATCTCTATCCTTTTCATGGATAGAATCTCCGAGATATGGCAGCACTTAGATGTATTTATTTTTTCTATAATCTTGGGTTTTCACCCTTTTGGTGTTTCTTGATCTCTAGACTTTAATGACTCATTAGTTTTCTTTTAATACTATCCTTAATATTATTCTATCTCATCTTCTACAGCCTTGAGAAAGCCCTGGTGAATGCACCCCAGAGGGCGAAACAAGTGTTGGCTGAGTATCTACTTTGTTCTACGCTTTATCTACCTCTTGTGTAATATGAAGCCATTTACTCCTGTTTAATAAACTTCAAATTTGATTACATATCCTGGAGTACTTTTCCAATCCCTCAAGGAACTTCATTGGATAATTGGCATCTGGATGCTTTTAAATTATTGACACTTAAGTGGGAACCTCCCATATATCAGAAAGTTCACTTTATAAATGGGGGACTAGGGTCCATTTCCCCCGGTTTAAGTTCCCACGTCTATCTAGCGAACTGGCATTCTGTACGAGAAGTAATAAACTGGACCCTTACCTATGTTCATCAATATTTGGAGGTCAATGCCAGATGAGAAGCTCAAAAATTGCCCGATTAGAGACTCAGTACTGCAGGAAGAAGAAAACAAGACAGCAAGCTTTCTCGGCCTAGCCTAAGCCTACAGGAAATGGAACATGTTTGAACCCCATAACAGCTCTCTTTTGCTAGTTGTGCTTTAGACATACCAAAACAAACACACATGACTAATGTTTCACAAAACAGATGGCACGTGTGGTAGTGCAAGAAAGTGAAATATTTACTAGTCGAAGTGGTTGCTGCTTTAAAGGGGTTACCTGAAGGGATTGGAGGTCCCAATATGCTTAGTGGAGGGCTAAAAATGTAAATATTTGCGGTCTCATTTATGAGAACTGATGCATCACTGCAGCAAGGCAGTGATGCGTCAGAAAACATTGCCCTGCGGTACAACAGTTCCGAAAGCCACTGCATTCATGTTACGGTGCACCATGTCGTAAGGTCTCAAGGTGAATCAAAAGTATTGTTGCATCAGTGGGATGGATGGTGCAGAAACAATTGTTGCATTTGCAGCCAAAGTGATGCTAAGGGCTTTGCGTGTCGTAAAACAACACTAACATGCCGCAAATCACTTTTTTGTCACATTGGAGTGCATCATGCATCAAAAATCACTGAAGAAGCAACACATTGGGAAATAAAATATGTCATACACATCAAAAGGGAGATATGGAGCAGGCAGCAGTTACTAGCATTCAGGGCAACAACACAAACAGCAGCCAGCATGTGCAGGGAAGCTCTAAGGGAAAGGAGAATAGTAATTTTAGTGAAGAGGAGAACCAAACTCTAAGTAAGGAGGTGACAAAGGATGAACATCTTTTCTTTGTCACCTTAAAATTGCCATTAGGGAAATAAGAAGCCATTTGGCAGTTCATAGTGGAGAAGATAAACAGCGTAGGGCATATTAAAAGGACAGTGCCAGAGTGCAAAAAGCGTTGGCATGACTATAAGTGCAGTACCAAGGAGAAACTGGCAAAGAACCTGAGGGCAGCCATGCGGACTACAGGAGGCAGACCTGTAGACCAGGACATGCTAGACCCCTTGGGAGCAGGTGGCGTCAGTCATCCCAGCAGAGCTGGTAGCAGGAGTGGAAGGGCAGAACAATGCTGGCTTTGAGAACCAGCAAGACCTAACGGGTAAGGGTCAATAAGGGACAATATGGTTAAAAATGTCATGCTGTGCAGTGCAGCAAGCTACATTCCTGCACTGGACTGTGCTGTGTCCAAGGCAAAGGTGAGGAATCTCTCACAAAGCATTTCATACATCCCATAGCTGTAAGTCATACTGCCCACTTACATGTTGTACAGATCATTCTAGCTCTGTCAAGGTTGTTCAGTTCACGTGCAGCACTAGTCCAGGTTCATCGTACTATATTGGGACTTGTAGTGGAATGTAGAACATGCATGACCAGTACTACAAGTCCCACAATACAAAGCAAGAAGCCTGGACTGGAGCAGCGCACCATCCATGTACTCAGGACTATGTAGCCAAATCTGGACTGAAAAGCAATGGAATGGAATGAGGTTGCCAGAGGATTAGCTCCTCATCTGAGAGGGGGTACAGGTGTAGAGTATGTGAAGTATCACTAAGTAGGATCATGCGAAGAGCCGTGTATAGTCACTAGTATGAAACTATTTTGCAAGCAGCTGTCCCAAGGTGCAGGGTGAGAACACGCAGGTGTCACCCGCCATGTTAGAGACCACTGTACCTCCTTTCATGTACAAATATATACTGGGGGTGGGAGTGAATGCAAGTGAAACACACCAGAGGACCTTGGTGTTTTTTGGGAGAAACAATAGGGTATGTGTCTGGTGGGCCCCTAGTACTGTAGTGCAATGTAAGTGTGGCTGAGCACATTGAACTGGCATAGTGGCTGAATGGGGAGCCATTGCATAGCAAGGAGGTGAGTTGTGATGTGTATACTGTAGTGCAAGGTACCCTGAGTGATAGTTACACACTGCTATGTCTGATGGTATCACACTTGTGTCACAGCTGTAAAGGGATGCCGTAGAAGAGGGCAATGTACAACATCCTACATGTAATGTGGACCCAGGTGAAGATATAGCAGGTGTCATGAGGGAGCCTTGTAAACAAATGTCTGACTGGGTCACATATGCAGAAGGATGTGAAACAGGGAATAGTAAAGGGACAAGGATGAGCTAGATGTCCAGGTTGATGAGCATGTTTTGGGGTTGGTGGAAAGTGAGGTGTAGGAGTCTAGTTGTGTGGCCAACCAGGGAAGGTACATGTCACAGAATATAACTAATGCTAGCATGTTGGGCACATTTGAGCCATAGCTCTCACATACAGGTAGGCATGTTGGTTGATTGCATACAGTAAACTATACTTGTGGTGTTGGTCCCATATCAGAGTCAAAGTATAATCTGGTTGCCATCAGTGTGTGACAGTAAGTAGAGTCCCTGGGTCTAAATGAGTATTGCCACAGGAGTCATGTACAGGTACAAGTGAGTGAGATTGAGTTAAAAGATGTGTGATTCTGTGCAGATAACCAGCTCTGGCAATAATGAAATGAGGGGAGCGTCATTGGTTGCAATTTTCCAAGTTTTCCTAGGCCTATCCAGCTTGGAGATGGTACGCAGTGCCTACTGTACTAAACTATGGAGATGACTGTGCGTGTAATGAAATGAAATGATTACACTCAAATAAATAAGCCTTGGTAAGTGCTTACATATTCCTTCAGTGTAGCAAGGTTGCCAGCTATGTAGAGATGTGTAAATGCCTATCGAATATGAGCCTATGGCCACATTAATGAACAAAGTGCATGGAATAATGTACAACTTTGTGAAAGGCAGAGCGCAGGACCAACTCAAATACAAGACCAAACCTACATCCCTTTCCCTGGAGCTGTGAGCTGAATAGTGGCTAGAGGGAATGCAGGCACCCTGGTGATTTGGTGCAATGTGTACATTAGTGCTTCAGTATGTGAATCTCTAATCAGTATAGCCATCATGAAAAAGAATGATAATCAACAAGGCAAATGTGGCCCTTACTAAACTTATCTACAGAGGAAAGGGAGGCCAGAAAGCTGTGTAACTGTGTTGCAGTGTGTGGCAAAACATGAAAAGGCACAATTGTCTAGGCCTCAGTGAAGTTGCGCTAGGTGGAACACTGCAAAGTGGCCAAAAAACTTTGCCACACTACGTGGTGTTCCGCAAGCGGCAAAGTGTGTGTAGGTTGCGCAGTCCACGCTGATTTTAAGCACTGGATGTTTGTCCCATGCTGTAAAATCAGACCGAACTGCACCATGTGCAGCACAAAAGTGCGCTGCTTCTTTTCTGCCCCTCAAGTAGATTTTCTACTGGAGTGGCAGCTTCCTCAACGTAAGCCAAAGGTTTCTCAATTTGAGCGGTAGCGGCCATCCGTGACCGCACAGGTTGAGAAATCTTGCAGGGAGTTGGTCTGAGTAGGATTTTCCTCGCTTGCGCTCACCAACTTAACACTGGTGAGTGCGAATTAGGAAAAAACTCCACTACATGGAATTTTTTTGAACTCCGCGCTCTAAGTAGAGTGTGGAATGAGAAAAACAGTTCAAACTCCACAAACGGAGTGGAGTTCACCACCCACCCCTACAATTTTCATAAGTAACATATGTCCTAAACATTAATGTTTATCTGAAAGTGAATAAAAATAAAGTCCGTATGGCAGCCAAGATACCCATGTCAACATCTTTCATCATCCCTAACATATTCCAATACCACTGCACAGGGACAAACACCTCCTTCTGAATGGCAGCCCGTACTTGATGACCATTCTGATGGCGATGAGATCCTGCTCCACATGGACAATGAAACCTTCCAGCAACTCCTGGACCCCTTTGGAACACCTTCTGCAGTCTTGACAAGTGGTGACAGCGTTGCTGGGTCTACAGAGGAAGTGCCGACCACAGGACCTACCCCATCTGCCAGCCCAAGACCCTGCTGTGTACTCTGAGGACCTCCAAGTAGCCTTCCAATGGCAAGTGGTAGAAGTCCAGTGGCAGCTGGTAGATGAGATGAAGGTGGGGATGGAGACCACGGTGGGCACCATAGAAAGACACCTCTGAGGCAATCAAAGACACCTACTCTTCACTCCATTGAAAGGAGAAGTCCCTTGTGGACATTGCTGGTGTCATGAGGCAACAACAACAGCCCTGCCAATGTGATACCAGTGAGGTTGCCACCCAGCTGGGTGCCATCCGCACCATCCTACAATCTATGGAGTGCAATCAGGACTCCTATACAGCAACTATGGGTGCCTTCCACTTGTCATCAGGCCCTTGTCAGTACTGTGCTACCTTCCATGCTGGCACAGACAAATGCGGCTGTGGTCAGGGAAGCTACATCTTCTGTCCCTGATGTGTGTGTGCCTCAGATGCCTCCCTTACAAGCACCACCACCCTCAGGGGAGGCACAGTGAACATCAGAGGAGAAAGATGGGGACTCGCTGAAGTTTTAACCCTCCCTGACATGTCCCTATCCTGCCCACAGACACTATAAAAAACTTGACCCCCTACCAACTACAGTATAACTCCCTGTACAAGAAAATACCCTAAAAAGATAAACTCCCAACAATACAGAGACAAAACTAGACAAAACTATGCAAAAGGACAAAAAGGTAAGAGATAGAGCACACACTGACAAGACCAAACAACCACCAATCTCACAACCACTCTCGAAACACCTCCTGCACCCAGCACACACTAACAGAGAGTAAGAGAAAGTGAAAGTAACTTTGCACTTCCTAGTATGCAACCTGCCACACCAATTGCATCATTTCCTGTGTGTGATCCCACCTGTTTTCAACAAATGGATTGTTCTTTCTGACACATCAGTATTGAAATTGCCATTGTGTGATGAACACATAGTGCATTGGCTCTTCTGCAGTTTTATACACACATTGGCCTTGATGCGCTGCTTTGACTAGTGCAACTGGCGCAATAAGCCATGCAACAGGGGTGTTGCATGGTTTCTGACCTGTGCACTAGCTTAATTTGTGGGATCTAATGTAGAGGACTAGAAAAATCAGAAAATCACAACATGTACACACTTCTTTTAGTCAAAGAGGTATAGCACTAAAGTTAAAAGTTTGGTTATGTGTGATATTTCACTGTCATAGTGTGCTTATGTGTGATATAATACCTTCTTAAGTATTACATCTTGAGTGACAATTTATTTTGAATGTATAACATAATTATTGTAATGTATTGAGACATTTACTACATTATATTTATTTTGTGGTTTGATTTAGGCTTGGAGGACTTAGGTAGCTATGGTGATGCTGCAGGTATGTGATGTATGTGTTACTACATCCAGTGTTGTATGGTACTGGACACAGCTCTAGATGGGATTGGCATCACTTGACAGGTCTGTGTGACAGAGAGACGGTATCCAGGTGGTGATTATTGATGGGTATAATTGGTTCATGTCCCTGTCACTTCATGACTATTGGGCCAGCACATGGCCTGTGGAGTGAGTATGGGTTCAAAGTGTGCATGTGCATTCCTCTTCATCCAGCCTGGGGAGCAACAGACAACCTGGCAGCACACCAAGGCTGGAATCAGGAGCATTCTGATCACCTTTAAGTCGTCAGAGCAATTACTTGGATACACACCTGAATGTCCCCCACACTCATATGAACATGTGAAGAATGCTCCAGAGGGCCTTTGTGCCATGCTATTGTATTCCCTATTCTGCCCAATATCTTTATTAATTTAATTTGTCAGGTGTCCTGCCATGATTTGTCTTACGGATGAAACACAAACTTTGGGAAGCCCAGAGACAGGCTGACTCAACCATACTACATTGTATGTGTCGCCCAGCTTGCAGATTTACTGGTTATTTCAAAAACACCGGTTGTATTTCCAATACATGTTTGCACTCATGTGTGGGGCTTGCACAGTGCACCATGGTAGAAGTGTTACGGATATCTCTTTACCAATTGTTTGAGCCAAGCAAGGCCAGCTGGTGTAGCAGTGAATAGTGCCATTAATCGGGGGTGACACAGCTCCCAAGATATGTTTGTTAGCAGGAAGACAACCCTTCATGCACACATACATTCCAATCTGCGATATTTGTATCCCTGCTCCATGGTCTAAGTGTGCCTGCATAGGCCCTATGCAGCCAAAGCCATTGTAGAGACACTCATCGCACACATATTTCTTCTGTTTCCTTTGTACTCATTTTGGGTTGTCTGGCATACCACTTGTTTTTTATTGTGATTTGTTTGTCAGTGCAGATGATGGGGTTCCATCCATTCACATTGAGTGAAATGACCCATTGCCACTCACTGATATTCTGTAGCTACTGCCATTGACAGATTATTGAGGACATGCCAACGTGGTACATCAATGGCTACATGTTGCAGCACATTGTTCCCACAATGTTCATATGACACACAGACCTAGATATTTGGGAAAGTGGCACTGTGGAGTGTTGCAAGCCGCCTATCTGTGCTACTCTGCATCACTGATAAAAGGCAATAGTGCACAGTATTTAGGCCACACAGCACATCCCTTTCCTTTCACCCTGCACTGCCACACAATGGGCTGCCTAGCACAAACATAGGCACACTTTCACTATGGTGCTAGGGTGCCTGCATTGTATGCAAGATTGTCTTTGTGTAGGAGGAGGCACGTCCTGCACAGAATGAAATCGTAGAGGCATGCTCATCTATGTATGTGTTCCAGGATTACCTGGTGTGGAATACATGAGATGCCTCATGGACCATCAGAGTTTCATGGAGACACCACCACAACACCCTTGGAGCCCCTCCCCTGAACACAGTGATGCAACACTGCATGTTTGTGCAGTGTTTCTTTGCTCTGGATTTTTATGTTATTCCAAGGCATACAAAGTGGCTATGTATGTCTTAATATGTCTGACTTAGGGGTTTGCATTACACATGTATCATGGTGCAGGGTGCAAGAAACAGGCACACCTCTCATTAATATTAATAGGGCCATAGCTCCATCGACAGACACAGTGATGGCTATAATGGTAGACATTTCCTATTAATCGGTTATGGACTTTAGATTTGCATACCAAAAAGTAGGCCATTCCCATATCACCCATTCTGGACGCCCTCACTGATGAGGCTGTGCTGGAATCATGAGCACTTCCAGGGTGCTTGGCAAGCACATTGGTGAACATCCTCAGATGGTCCATGATGACCCAGAAGTTGATGGAATAGGTTTGCGTCTGGTTTCTGTACAGGCGTGATGTTGCTGCAGGAGGAACCATTTGCAGATGTGAGCAATCCATGGCACTTAGCACATTGGGAAATCCCACAATGCACAGAAACCTTGCTTGGGTCCCAGCTTCTGTTGTTGTGTCTTGCGGAAGAGGAGGTACTGAGGTGTGAGGTGGATGATGGCATCCAGGACGGAGGGTAGAAAGGCAGGAAAGGATGGTTGTGGTATTCCTGCCACTCTGACTGTTGTGATCTGAAAGGAAACAGACGTCAGCATGTGGAGGACTGCCATCCGCTTGACCTGTGAAAGAATGTTAGTGGGCCTGGCGACTAGTGGCTGGAGCCTTGGCATTATCTTGTTTGCCAGTTCTATAATGGAGTCCCTCCACAGTCTGTAACATCTGATGACCTCATCCTCCCTGAGGTCAATGAGGGAAATCCACTGGAAAAAAACATGGTCCCTTCTCCTGAGCTGCTTATGTGGTGGCAGTGGGCTCCTTGTGACTCCCAACTGCAGAATAAGCACCTCCATGGCATAGTTGAGCTTGCCAAATTGTTTTGTGTGGCTTGTCTTTATTTTACCAAGGCCACTGTGTCAATTCCTATGCCAGGGTTGCCGATGCACAGAAATCTTAATGCATTCCAGGCTTTTTGCACTGCTAGCTGACAATGCCTCACACATTGACAAAGCCAGAAATATTGCTGTATTCATTTTCAATTGGAATTTATGGGGGAATGCCTACTTTGCACATTTTACTCTGTGCGTGGTGGAGACAGTTTTGGCAGAGGCATTTTTTGAGATAGGCCTATAAAAACTGATGCATTTGGCCACCTAGTCAACTTGTAGATATGGAGTACTACCTGTTTTGCCATAGCGTCAATAATAGTGATGCAACAGCAGTGCAAGTCTATCATAATTTTGCTCATTAGTGTCCAGTGACCTAGAGGCCACGGAAGCATCAAAGAATATAGGCCCTCATTACGACCCTGGCGGTCGGCGGTAGTTTGGGGAAAGGTACTGCCAACAGGCTGGCGGTACCTTCTCCCAAATTATGACATTGGCGGTTTGGCTTAAGCCAAACCGCCAATGTACCACTCCGACCGCCAGGGTGGTAACGGCCACTGGGCTGGAGACTTCGGTCTCTTGCCAGGTGGCAGTCACAATCCCACCCTCGGGATTATGACCCCGCCTACTTCCATGGTTTTCATGGCAAGTGTACCGCCACGAAAACCATGGCGGTAGGCACTATCAGGGCCAGGGCATTCCTTCCCTGGCACTGATAGGGGTCTCCCCCGGCCCCCTCCCCAGAGCCCCCCTCCACCTTCTCCCTCCCTCTCCTGCCCCCACACATTTACACACCCACATGCAAACACATATACACATATACACGCAGGCATACCCACATCCACCCACTCATGCACACATACATTCCAACACACCGCAACACACACCAACATACTTTGGCGCACACATGCATTCACAACACACAACATACACGCACACTTACATTCAGTCATTCACGCACTCAGTCAACATGACTCACACCCCCATGCATGCATACCAAAACATACACACACACACACCCAGCAAACACACACACAACACCCCCCACACACACGCAACACCCCCCAGCCCCCTCTCCTGTAGGAGAACCCGACTTACCTGCTTGCAGGGGGTCCTCCGGCTGGAGTCTGGACGTGGCGCTGCTGTCAGCAGCAGCCTCTGCCAGCAAAACACAGCCAGGCCGTATCATTGCTCATGATACGGTCGGTGTTATTTTGCTGGCATGGCGCTGCCGTTGACAGCAGCGCCACCTTACCACCGTCCGCCGCCATGACCGTCAACAGTATTCCGCCAGCCTTCTGGCAGAATTCCGTTGACAGTCATAATGCGGGTGGGCGGCTGGCGGTATGTCGGCGGCCGTCGCCATGGCAGAAGGCAGCAGTTTCCGCCAAAGTTGAAATGAGGGCCATAATGTTTTGGGGAGCAGCAGTTGGCATACCAACACGTCAGCTCCACATTGGTTTAATATGTTGTTATCCTAAGTCTCCTTGGTACCAGAGTGACCCCAGTAGAGGCCTTCGAAAAATTCATGCACTGCCAAAGAGGTATTTTTTTTTACCTCTGGTGTGCATGGACCTTTGTGACTAGGTCCTTTGAGGTTGGTATGCAACTGTGTCAATGTAGAAATGAGACCCTTGCACTAATGTTTTATTCAGTAGTACATGCCAAGTTAAAATAAGTGTGTATCTATACTATGTGAAAAATGTGTTTATTGGTTGAGGGGGGGGTTAACGCTCTTAAGAAACAACCACAATCCCTGTCACTGTGAATTACAAATAGTTACTAAATCACCGGAGGTTAGCTCGCTGGTAGCTTAGCACAAAAGTAGCCAGGGTTACCTTAAAGGCAATGTGTAAAGAATTTATGCAACACTAAAAAAAAAAAACTGAGAATACAACACAAGGAAAACCCCACATCAATATTGAAAAAAAGAATACAATTGAATATATTATTGACACAAAAAGACAAAAATCCAATCAGTAGAACTGGAGATATGCAACTTCAAATTTTTAGGGTAATTATAGTGCCTAAAATCATAAAGAGCCAACTGTTGTCAACTGGTCATGTCGGACTGGGATAAAGGTTTTGGATAAGCAATAATATTGTGTTTCATTAACACCATCTACAGTGATATGTTGCAAAGGTATTGCAGTATACCAAGGCCAAACATTTCACTAGGGTTTTGTCCCATATTACTTAAAAAGAACTGAACAAATTCAGATCAAATAACAAAAAGGGCCCTTTCCTTACCATAATCTATATTCCTGCCAAATGTTATATAAATCCGTTCAGCCATTTTGTTGCTATGTCTGTGTAAAATGTCTACGGAAACTACATTGATATAAAAACATGTTTAGGGACCCCTATTTTATTTGCACACTTTAGTTAACCAATAGGAAATGTTCCATCATCAGCCATTGTAGAAAAATAATTTGGGTGAAAATGTTCCTAGAGATTCATTAAATGGTGGCAAAGTTATTAGGAAGCAAAAATCTGAGGAATAATTTTCTCTCTGAATTGTAGCTATAAGTACAGAGTGGGTACTGCCACTCTGTCATTCCATAATTAATAAATATACACTTGCAGGTGTGTATATATCAACACTCTGCCGCTCTGTAATTTATGTGTATGTGTGTTTGTGTCTATGTGTGTCTGTGTGTGTGTATATATTATCTACTGGCAGTCACCAGTAGGTAGTCATAGTTAGGAGCCTGTTTTCTTAGGGAAGTGTTATTTCACTTGGCTAAATCTTTGGTGCTGTTTGATGGATCTTCATGAAATTTTCCAAAATAGTGTCTTGTTTGGTCTTGTGCATGAAACATGTTGGGATGATCTATCAAATTGGGGGTCAAGAAAAAGGAGGGGTGTGATAAAAGTGTGCATTTCCTATGTTAATTCGCATAGAGATTTTAGGCACAACAGCAGCCCGAACCACTGAATATAATTATACAAAATTTGGTAGGAAGGTAGCTCTTGGTCCAGAAAGGACATTTTTTGTTATTAGGCGTAAATCCATTCAGTAGTTTTTGAGCTATTAAAGGAAATATAAATGTGTATATCTGGGAGGAGCCTAAGCACAGATGTCATGGTGCGATCTCATTGGCTGTCAGAACTTCAACCAGAATGTAATGGCAGCCATCTTGGGACCAATATACATGACAGCATCAACTTGAAATGCATTGTACTGAATGGCAGGTTTTGAAGGTCACAAAAAGAAGAACGTATAAAGGGTGATAACAAATTTAGTTACAATATGAATTATTTGTTGCTAAGGTGATTTTGTCATGTGAAATAGCTTTCTGCTGGGATTTCATGAATCATATTAGAGAAAAAACTGTTTCATATGATTTTCCCATAGTGGTTATGGAAGGTGCTACAGAAGCTAAAATGAGAGCATATTTTCTGTAAATTCACACTATCTTTCTCATATGAGAATGAAGTCTGACATTCTCAGTAGAACATGTACTTTCAACAGGAGCAGCCTGTCAGTTGATTCCTTTGTGTTCTACTGCAGCATCCAAGAGTATACTAAAGAACAACTAGAACACTAACAGTCTTACATATGACAAAAGTGTGGCATATCTGAAGCCATTTTGAGTAAATCAAACTGGTAAAACTTAGAACATTAAATTTAGAAAGGAACAAAATGAGGGATTTCATTTTGTGAAAGAAATTATGGTTAGTGCTGTACAAAATAAATTACGACATGCTTTAGGTGAGTTCTCAAATATGTTCCTTTTCTAGTTCAACTAGCAACTATAATGCTAACATTCTGGATGTATGCCAAACGTGTTGCACATCTGACCACCATCTTGATGGAAATAAAGTGGAAAACTAAAAGCATTTTCTACTGAGGATGCTGCAGTAAATGAAGAGATTATGGAGCTACATAACAAATCAATCTCCCAAGATGGCCACCAGAAAAAAGAGCCCAAAGCTAGTGCAAATATCACCCACATGCAGCCCAAGTATAGCCCAATGACAGTTTGCAAAACATTTAGGGCATCATTTACAAGGCACTGGCACATCAGCTCTGATACACCAGTTCCTTGCTTCGCCCTGTGCCGCCTAACAGCACTATGGCAGTGCTGTATTTAAAATACAGCGCACCACGGTGTTAGCAAAACTGCACCAACATTCTTGGTGCAGTTGTGGCACTTTACAGGACTAGTGTCAAAAATGTTGACGCTTGTCCAGCAAAGTACTGGGAGGCCCAATGCAAAGAGCATAGTGTCAGTTTAACGCCTGTCCTGGTCAGGCGTTATTAGGTTATGCTATAGTGGCTCAGTGAAATCTTGTAGATTTTTAGGGCCTCCCTGTGGGGTAATGCCTTCTTTGCATACATTATACAAACTGGTGCAATGGTGACATTGTGCCAGTTTGTATATATGGCATGGTTTAGGGGACTGTTTTGCACTGCCGTAGTGTCAAGAAAAATGATGCCACAGTGGCACAAGTGGCTTGTAAATGAGCCCCTTGTAAATGAGCCCCTTAATGTTTTACCTTCCCTAAGTGTAACAAATAATCAAGTGATCAACTGGATAAAAAAGATATCAACATAGCAATTTAAACGTGTCTTGTTGATATTTGAGAACTCAAAAAATATGTTCTCATTTTAGTGTTTTAGAGCACTAACCATACTTTCTAGGACAATAAGACCCTCTCTTTTTTTATAATTTCTAAAGGAAATGCTTTAGTTTTGGTTACATCAAGATGACGTCTGGCGTGCCACACATTTGCAATAAATATCGAATGTTAGCAATCCAGTTGTTCATTAAAATACTGTGGGGAGGCAGATGTCATGGGCGTGGACTTCGATAATTGAGAGCAGAAAGAAGGGTGCAGAGGCAACAAGTTGAACACACTAAACAGGCAGGAGGGGCAGAGGTAGCACTATGGAAGGCAGTGGCAACAAACCAACCATGCAGGACAAGCAAGAGAGGCTGTGGCATTATAACAGACCACATTTCAATGTAAGTTAATGGGGAAAATCAATTCCACTGTATTTTTTTCAAAATCTCCCTCCTACCAAGTTCAACATGTTGGCAAGTATGGTACATTGGATCACTGATGGCAGGAGGAATGGGGTAGGGACATCGACTCGGATAAGAGAGGGCAGGAGGGAAATGTACAGGGGCACCAAACTGACCTTACAGGGCAGATGTTGGGGGTTGCAGCAGCACAATAAACCACACAAGGCAAGGGGGACAGCAGTGCAGCACAATGTACCATGGAAAGCAAGAGTGAAGGAACAGGGCCATGCACATGGAAAAAAAGAGAACAGATGGGAAAGAGGGAAGGGCAGCAAGCTGAGTATACCAGAGAGACAGGAGGGACGGTTTCAGCATCATGGACCATGAATAGCAGAAGGAAGGGGGCATGGGCATAACTGACCAGACAAGGTAGGAGTAAAATCTGAACAAAACGATAACGTCCCTGTATCCTATGTTTTTTTAGTAAAAATGACCTTCCCTACACCCTAAAAATAAGCTTATCACCCAAATACTCTTATCTACCCTAAACCCTACAAAACCCTTATAACCAAGATACCCTTACCCACCCTAAAACCAAAAAATATCCTTACCACCCAATACCCTCTCCCACCCCAAACCCTAAAGGTACCCTTACCATTTAAATCTGTTATCCACACTAAACCCTACAAAACCCTGTAGGGGGGAGACCTGTCAAGTAGGGGCCGGGAAAAAAGTGGGGGGTCTAAAAAAAAAATACACATGCATTTTCCATGAACTTCTTTAAAATTTGCTACAGCAGCAGCTGCTGAATGGAATTAAACCAAATTTGGCAGGAAGATAGATCCTGGTCACAGATGCTTTTTGGTGATTTTGTGTATATCTCTTCAGTAGTTTTGGAGAAATTAAGGGTCAAAAATAATTTCATATCTGGATTGCTAGGTCCACAAGAGGAGTGCCAATTTAAAAATGAAGCGTTCTGATTAGCCTACGTAGCTTTATTTCCCTTGGGCCATCTTACTCACGTGGGAGTCAGAATTCTGAGGTAGAGAGTGCTCTGATTTGCTACAAGCAACATGAGAAATATGTAGCTGGCAGCCATTATAGGACTCAGGGACTTAGGCCCTCATTATGAGTCTGGTGGTCTTGAGACCGCCAGACTCATGGTGGCGGTCGGACCAACACAGTCCCTTTCTAGATGATGTGTTTTCACACTTCTGAGTGTAATATTTCTGTGGGGTGCAACACATTTCAAAAATAAAGAACTCAAAGATCACAACTGGAAGGATGTTATGCTGAAGTACGTTATGCTGATGCATACTCATCAATACATATCCCATGGATTGATATTATGATTATTTTTTTCTCTTTCCCACAGGAATTCAAAGAGACTGTTCCAATTACAGGGTGAGTAGCCACTTGCACGCACTTTTGTATGCAATGTCTTGTGTCCAACTAGACGTGAGTATGGCATTGACAAATCGTTGAAAATGCACATTACTTTGTCTTTATGCTCCACATCACTGCCTCGGGGACATCATTTAGTCCTTATGAAGGCCCCAGGCCACTTGCGCCACTTGCAAACTAGGGCTGAAGCAGGTGAGCTTGGTTTAGGGTGTAGGGTTATAAATCCCCCTCTCTCACACTAGTTTTTATCTGTGTCTGAACTACATTTACTAAAGTGATACATTGGTGTTAGTAAGGTATTTGTCTCTGAGACCCCGTTACACAGCAATCTCAAAAAGTGCTTCCTGGAATATGGTTGAGCCCATCCTGGTTTGTAGGGACCAGGATGTGGTCTGATAATTAATTATGCCACTACTAGAATGGGTGGGAGTCTCTAAAAAAACAACTAGATTTTTTTTTTTTTTGTGTCACTATGGGGATGTACCATGACCACTTTCTGATTCCACTGTGAAGGTCAGAAAATGTAAAGGTTGTACCATTTTGTTTGATATAGTTTCAGTTAGGAAGGCTGTATCCTGCAGCCCTACTAATGTGGTCTTCTTTTCTTTCTACCCTTCCCGAGTATGAATTTCTTAGGTTCACTTGGACTCCTGTAAGAATAATTTTTCCATGTCGGTCATGAGATATGTATTGTGAGTGCTCAACCCTTTCTAAACCTGTGTGATAATACCATATATATTGCCTTGAGAAACAAGGAAATGATGGGGCTTATAAGTGTGGCACTACTATCCATTTTAGGTCCTTGCCTCATCTATCTAGTCATAGGAGAGAAATCTACAAACAAATTATTAATAAACATATTGTTAGCTATATGGTCTGTAAAGAAGCAGCTGAGGTAGTAAAGAAACTTAGGGCCACATGTAGCAAAGTTCAGATTTGCGACTCGCAAATTGCGAGTCAGAGCATCTCGCAATTTGCGAGTCGCAAATCCGAATGTAGGGCAGTGTCCTTGACACTAATTGCGGGTCGCAAATGCCCACCCCATGAATATTCATGAGGTAGTTCGCAATTTGTGACCCTCTTGGGAATGGCGGCCCTTAACCCCTTCACTGCCAGGCCTTTTCCCCCTACTGTGCCAGGCCTTTTTTTGCCTATTTGGAATAGTTCTCGCTTAGGCCCTCATAACTTTTTGTCCACATAAGCTACCCATGCCAAATTTGAACCCTTTTTTAAAAACATCCTAGGGATTCTAGAGCTACCCAGACTCTGTGGGTTCCCCTGAAGGAGGCCAAGAAATTAGCTCAAATACAGTGACATTTTCGTTTTTTTAAATAAAATGGGAAAAAGGGGCTGCAGAAGAAGGCTTGTGTTTTTTTCCCTGAAAATGGCATCATCAAAGGGTTTGCGGTGCTAAAATCACCAGCTTCCCAGATTTCAGAAACAGGCAGACTTGAATGACAAAAACCCAATTTTTCAACACAATTTTGGCATTTTACTGGGACATACCCCATTTTTACGATTTTTGTTGCTTTCAACCTCTTTCAAGTCAGTGACAGAAATGGGTGTGAAACCAATGCTGGATCCCAGAAACCTAAACATTTCTGAAAAGTAGACAAAATTCTGTATTTAGCAAGGGGTAATTTGTGTAGATCCTACAAGGGTTTCCTACAGAAAATAACAACTGAAAAAAGAAATATTGAAATTGAGGTAAAAAAACAGCAATTTTTTTCTATGTTTTACTCTGTAACTTTTTCCTTCAATGTAAGATGTTTGAAAGCAACGTGCCATTACGTCTGCTGGACTCTTCTGGTTGCAGGGATATATAGAGCTTGTAGGTTCATCAAGAACCAATAAATGAGCTGCACCCTGCAGTGGTTTTCATTCTATACCGGGTATACAGCAATTCATTTCCTGAAATATAAAAAGTTAAAAATAGCTATCAAGAAAACCTATGTATTTCCAAAATGGGCACAAGACAAGGTGTTGAGGGGCAGTGGTTATTTGCACATCTCTGAATTCCGGGGTTCCCTTACTAGCATGTGAATTACAGGGCATTTCTCAAATAGATGTCTTTTTTACACACTCTCTTATATTTGGAAGGAAAAAATGTAGAGAAAGACAAGGGGCAATAACACTTGTTTTGCTATTCTATATTCCTCCAAGTCTCCCGATAAAAATGGTACCTCACTTGCGTGGGTAGGCCTAGCGCCCGAGACAGGAAATGCCCCAAAACACAATGTGGACACATCCCATTTTTCTATAGAAAACAGAGGAGATTTTTGCAAAGTGCCTACCTGTAGATTTTGGCCTCTAGCTCAGCTGGCACCTAGGGAAACCTACCAAACCTGTACATTTTTTTAAACTAGAGACCTAAGGGAATTCAAGATGGGGTGACTTGTGGGGCTCTCACCAGGTTCTGTTACCCAGAATCCTTTGCAAACCTCAAAATTTGGCTAATAAAACATGTTTTCCTCACATTTCGGTGACAGAAAGTTCTGGAATCTGAGAAGAGTCACAAATTTCCTTCCACCCAGCGTTCCCCCAAGTCTCCCGATAAAAATGATACCTCACTTGTGTGGGTAGGCCTAGCGCCCACAACAGGAAATGTCCCAAAACACAACGTGGACAAATCCCATTTTTCTACAGAAAACAGAGGTGTTTTTTTCAAAGTGCCTACCTGTAAATTTTGGCCTCTAGCTCAGCCCGCACCTAGGGACACTTACCAAACCTGTGCATTTTTGAAAACTAGAGACCTAGGGGAATCCAAGATTGGGTGACTTGTGGGGATCTGACCTGGTTCTGTTACCCAGCATCCTTTGCAAACCTCAAAATTTGGTGAAAAAAAACTCATTTTCCTCACATTTCGGTGACAGTAAGTTCTGGAATCTGAGAGAAGCCACAAATGTCCTTCCACCCAGTGTTCCCCAAGTCTCCCAATAAAAATGATACCTCACGTGGGTGGATAGGCCTAGCGCCCGGGACAGGAAATGCCCCAAAACACAACATGGTCACATCCCATTTTTCTACAGAAAACAGAGGTGTTTTTTGCAAAGTGCCTACCTGTAGATTTTGGCCTCTAGCTCAGCCGGCACCTATGGAAACCTACCAAACCTGTGCATTATTTAAAACTAGAGACCAAGGGGAATCCAGGATGGGGTGACTTGTGGGGCTCTGACCAGGTTCTGTTACCCAGAATCCTTTGCAAACCTCAAAATTTGGTTAAAAAAACACGTTTTCCTCACATTTCGGTGACAGAAAGTTCTGGAATCTGCAAGGAACCACAAATTTCATTCCACCTACCATTCCCCCAAGTCTCCTGATAAAAATTATACCTCACTTGTGTGGGTAGGCCTAGCGCCCGCGACAGAAAATGCCCCAAAACACAACGTGGACACATCCCATTTTTCTACAAAAAACAGAGGTGTTTTTTGCAAAGTGCCTACCTTTAGATTTTGGCCTCTAGCTTAGCCGGCACCTATGGAAACCTACCAAACCTGTGCATTTTTGAAAACTAGAGACATAGGGGAAGATTGGGTGACTTGTTGGGCTTTGACCAGGTTCTGTTACTCAGAATCCTTTGCAAACCTCAAATTTTGCTAAAAAAACACGTTTTCCTCACATTTCGGTGACAGAAAGTTCTGGAATCTGAGAGGAGCCACAAAAGTCCTTCCACGCAGCGTTCCCCCTGTACCTCAATTGGGGGTGTGGGCCAGGTGCCTGCAACAGAAAAAGGCCACAAACTTGTAGAGATTATGGGGATAGCACAGCGATTTGATAAGCACATGTTCATCTTTTATACATTTTTAGGCTGACTCTGCTTTGGGGACCCACACAAGTGAGGTGTCATTTTACTTGGGAGACTGAGGGGAACGCTGGGGAGTAGGAATTTTGTGCTGGAGAGGTGATCGTACAAACAAAAGTCAGGAAAATAGGCTTTTTTAAGAAAGGTTTGAGGTTTGCAGAGGAGTCTGGGTAAGAAAATGTTTGGGGATCCACGCAAGCCACACCTCCCTGGACTCCTTGGTGTGTCTAGTTTTAAAAAATGTCAGGATTTGGTAGGTTTCCCTAGATGAAGGCCGCACCCAGGACCACAAACATAGGTGCATCCTCCCCTCCATACATAGGTAGTTTTGTAATAGATCATTTTGATGTGTCCACATACGTCTGTGATGTGCCAAACACAAAAATTGTGAAAAGAAACGCACTTAGGTTATGTGAAAAAGACCCCTCACCCAGCAACCAAGTTGGTGGCATGCTTCATCATCGGGGTCCCACATGAGACACCTAGTGTGTCACAAGTGTGCTGCGATGCCTGATTACAGCAGAGCAGGTTTTTTAATTTTTACCACAAATACTGGTTGGATTTGGCACGAGGGTGAGTGATGGTTCAGTAGATCAAATTTTATTAACAAGAGATTTCACAAAAGTGAAATGCACTGGTAATAACTGAAAGGCCAAAAAACTGAACCAAGGACTCACAGCTCGTGAGCTGTAAGGCCACGGCAAGGCACCAACCGCTTTACAGTCCGTTCACACACCTTTCATACATGACATGCACAAGACCATTCACGCCGCCAGCCACGGGCCCAGCACATTACAACACTCGCATCGACAGACAATGCCAATCAAGGGGCCATCACTTTCATACACCCACATGCCTGATACAGCAATCACACCAGCTGATGAGTGTGTGGACTGGCGTTTGGCTGGCACCGCTAGCCAAGCACCACCCCACCCATACAGCCAGCCAAGCGCCACCCCATGCACACCACTAGCCAAGCGCCACCCCAAGCACACCGCCAGCCAAGCGCCACACCACCCATACTGCCAGCCAAGCGCCACCCCACGCACACTGCCAGCCAAGCACCACCCCACGCACACTGCCAGCCGTGTGCCACCCCAAGCACACCACCAGCCAAGCGCCTCCCCACCCATACCGCCAGCCAAGCGCCACACCACGCACACCACCAGCCAAGCGCCACCCCAAGCACACCACCAGCCAAGCGCCACCCCAGCACACCGCCAGCCAAGCGCCACCCCACGCACACCGCCATCACTTTTTTTTGTTTATAAACAACAAAGAAACCACTAACTAATTATAAAATAAGTACAAAACTACAAACACAAAAGCTCTGACTAAATACATGACAGTAATGCCAACCATGAAACTGAACATATGAAAATATAAAACAGGCAGTTTACACTCACGGTATTTCCCAAAGGTTTTTCCTGGTGTGGTAACTTCTAAAACAGCCGGGCACACACAGACCAGGCTTTGAAGGGCAATCGGGGCAGTACATCCGGCTCTCCCTCCAGATTGCTCTCCGGGCACATACTCTACATTTCTTTGTGGGCAAGTGTTTTTTGGGAGTGGGAGGAATGTGATCTAGAAAGTGGCGATCTTTCAATCTAGCCATCTTCCTCAACCACTTCTACTCTAGGAACTCTTGCCTGTTCCACTACAATAAGGCTCTCTATCACTGACTCCTGAAATTTAACAAATGTCATCCTTGACTCAGGGGAACAATCCTTGAACACAAAAAAAGCATTAAAAGTTGCCAAATGAAATAAATGTAGGGCCAAATTTTTATACCACACATGTGAATTACGAAGAGCAGTGTAAGGTTCCAACCTCTGATCTACTTTATCAACACCACCCATGTGCCTATTGTAGTCCAAAATGCATGCAGGTTTGCGCACTTCCGCAACCTGACCCCAAACAGTCACAGGGGAAGTAGTCTCATCATGGATGGTAGACAGCATGTACACATCCCTCCTGTCTGAACATTTCAGAGCTAGCAGCTCATTATTCCACAAGGCACTGCACTGTCCCCTCTCAAGTTATTTACAGACAAGCTCCCTTGGATAGCCTTTCTGGTTAGAACTGATTGTGCCACCAGCAACAGTGCCCATTCTAAACAACTCCTTGAACAACTGCACTCCAGTGTAGAAATTATCTACGTACAAATGGTGACCTTTGTTAAACAGTTGTCTACCAAGTTCCCACACAATTTTTTCACTAACTCCAAAAGTTCTCTGACCTTGTTGTCAGGACAGGACACTCCCCTGCAGGTGCTCTGTCCCTGACTGCCGCTGCTGCCCTTGTTCGAGGCCTTCCTCCACCCGCAGGCCCCCGCCTGCGCCTCATCCCTGGTGGCCCAGTGGTGGGCAGTAAGGTTTGCTTCTGTTGTGTTTGTATTCACTTCGTTTGTCTCTTCGTTTCTGTCTCTGTTGTGTTGTTGTCTCTGTTGTGCCTACTGTATTCACTAGTAACTGTATTCTGTATCTGTATCTGTATTGTATTCACTAGTATCTGTATTCTGTATCTGTACCTGTATTGCCTAGTAGTCACTTTATTATTTTTGTCCTCTCTGTGCGCTTGATCTCGCTCTCTCCCCTTGCGCGTCTCCCTCCTCCTCTGACCCCCCCCACCCCCAATCCAGCCCCATCCGCCCGCTTCCCTGACTTTTTTCCCCTACTCTACACCCCCTGCCCTCCCACCTCCCCCTCACCTCTAGCTACCTAGCGTTATTTCCAACCCCCCCTCCCCACTCGCCGCTCCCTCGCCCGTTTTCCCGCCGCTTCGGCCCTGCCCCCCTCCCGCCCCCAGCTCCTCCTCCCTCCCTCCACCCCATCCTAATGCAGGTCGCTGCGCTTCGAGGGTGCGTTCTCTGACCTTGTTGTCAGGACAGGACGCTCCCCCTGCCGCGCAGTGCACCCTGCAGGTGCTCTGTCCCTGCCTGCCGCTGCTGCCCTTGTTCGAGGCCCTCCTCCACCCGCAGACCCCCGCCTGCGCCTCATCCCTTGTGGCCCAGTGGTGGGCAGTAAGGTTTGCTTCTGTCGTGTTTGTATTCACTTCGTTTGTCTCTTTGTTTCTGTCTCTGTTGTGTTGTTGTCTCTGTTGTGCCCACTGTATTCACTAGTAACTGTATTCTGTATCTGTATTGTATTCACTAGTATCTGTATTCTGTATCTGTACCTGTATTGCCTAGTAGTCACTTTATTGTTTTTGTGCTCTCTGTGCGCTTGATCTCGCTCTCTCCCCTTGCGCGTCTCCCTCCTCCTCTGACCCCCCACCCCCAATCCAGCGCCATCCGCCGCTTCCCTGACTTTTTTCCCCTACTCTACACCCACTGCCCTCCCACCTCCCCCTCCCCTCTAGCTACCTAGCGTTATTTCCGACCCCCCCTCCCCACTCGCCGCTCCCTCGCCCATTTTCCCACCGCTTCGGCCCTGCCCCCTCCCGCCCCCAGCTCCTCCTCCCTCCCTCCACCCCCTCTTAATGCAGGTCGCTGCACGATGGCGTGCCGGAGGTGCGCCAGAGGCAAGCCCGTCTGCGCCCGTCCGTGCCCGGACCGCCCCCAGAGCCAGAACCCCTGGACCTCGCCCACAGCTCCGCACTCCACCCAGGCTCAGCTACGATGCCGCCTCTCTCCACGCACTCAACAACGGCCGAAACCAAAACCAACACTGCCACCAAGCCGCCCCGAAGCACACCCACGGACCTTTCGCCTGCCGCAACTGCCACTTCTCCTGCGACCGAACCTCCAAGCCAACGACCACCAGTCCGAACCTCCTCCGCTGCATACTCCTCAACACCCGCTCCGCACGCAAACACGCCGTAGAACTCTGGGACCTGCTCGACAGCACCGCCCCGGACGTAGCCTTCCTGACCGAGACATGGTGGAACGACTCATCCGCGCCAGACATCGCCATCGCCATCCCAGACGGATACAAGATCTCCCGCAGGGACCGCATCAACGGCTACGGAGGAGGACTCACCATCGTCCACAAATCCTCCCTCAAGATCACCACCCACACCAACGACCTCTTCAACACCGCAGAGCTTCTACACTTCCGGATCCACACCGACCCCAACACCACCCTCAGAGGAACGCTCGTCTACAGACCACCCGGACTACGGGCCCAGTTCTGTGACGCCATCGCCGACCTCGCAAGCACCCATGCACTCGCCTCCATGGACTACATCCTCCTCAGGGGCCTCAACTTTCACCTCGAGAACAACAACGACCACAACTCCACCACGCTGATCAGCAACCTCACGAACCTTGGACTCAGACAACTCGTCACGTCACCAACCCACACTGCCGGACACACACTGGACGCCATCTTCTCCACCAGCGACCACGTTACCTTCAAAGACACAACCGAACCCTACTGGACCGACCATCACTGCATCCACTTCACCTACAACAAAAACACCGCACACCACCACAGCCGCCAACTCCCCCCGCAACTGGGGCAAAGTCACCGAAGAACAACTTCTCAGCACCCTCTCCCAGAACCCACCGAACGAGCCCACCGACCCAGACACCACGGCCTGCAACTTCAGACAATGGATCATCGACTGCGCCAACATCCTCGCCCCACTGAAGAAACCCCCCAGCAACCTCGCCAGCAAGAAAGCCTCCTGGTTCACCGACGAACTCCTGGCCTCCAAACGCGCCTGCAGGAAACTGGAAAAGAAATGGCTCCAAGATCGCACACCGGACAACCACGTAACCCTCAAAGACACCACCCGCCGACACCACCACCTCATCAGGACCACCAAGAGGTTCTCCTTCAAAAAATGCCTAGACAACAACGCACACGACAGCAAAGAGCTCTTCCGCATCGTAAAGGAACTGTCCGCCCCCAGCGCCAACGTCAACGACATCCCGCCCTCTCAGGAACTTTGCGATTCCCTCGCCGCTTTTTTCCACAGCAAGATCGCCGACATCCACAGCAGTTTCAACACCCCCACCACGCCCATCACCATCACCACCTCGAACCCAAGCATCGCCAACCCCATCACCGCCTGGTCCAACATCGATGACGACGCAACACACAAAATCATGAACACCATCCACTCCGGATCACCGAATGACCACTGCCCCCACCACATCTTCAACAAAGCCGACTCTATCATCGCGCCCCAACTCAGCAAGATCATCAACGCCTCCTTCGAAACAGGCACCTTCCCGGAAAGCTGGAAGCACGCAGACATCAACGCCCTACTCAAGAAACCCAAAGCCGATCCCAAGGACCTCAGGAACTTCCGCCCCATCTCCCTCCTCCCATACCCAGCAAAAGTCTCAGAAAAGATCGTCAACCTTCAACTGACACGCCACATCGAAGACAACAACGTCCTTGACCCCTCACAAACCGGATTTAGACGCAACCTCAGCACCGAGACCGCCCTCATCGCCGCCACAGATGACATCAGACGCCAACTTGACCACATCGAGACCTCCACCCTCATCCTCCTAGACCTCTCAGCGGCCTTCGACACGGTCTGCCACCGCACCCTACTATCACGCCTCCAAGAAGCCGGCATCCAGGAAAAAGCCCTAGCCTGGACCTCATCCTTCCTCTCCGGCAGAACACAGACCGTCCGCCTCCCACCCTTCCACTCAGAAGCCAACAACATAATCTGCGGCGTCCCCCAGGGCTCCTCCCTAAACCCAACGCTGTTCAACATTTACATGGCCCCCCTCGCACAAGTGGCCCGCCGTCACGACCTCAACATCATCACCTATGCTGATGACACCCAGCTCATCCTCTCCCTCACCAACGACCCTGCCACCGCCAAAGCCAACCTCCACGAAGGAATGAAAGCAGTCGCCGACTGGATGAGAAATAGCCGCCTGAAACTCAACACCGACAAGACAGAAATCCTCATCCTAGGGACATCCCCCTCCGCCTGGGACGACTGGAATGGCTCCGACGCCCTCCGACCACGCCCGCAACATGGGATTCATCCTCGACTCCGCACTCTCCATGGACAGACAAGTCAGCGGCGTCACCTCCTCCTGCTACAACACCCTCCGCACCCTCCGCAGGATCTACAAGTGGATCCCGACCGACACCAGGAAGACAGTGACCCACGCCCTCATCAGCAGCAGATTGGACTACGGCAACGCACTCTATGCAGGAATCCCAGCAAACACCTCCAACGACTCCAACGCATCCAAAACACCTCAGCCCGACTCATCACCAACGCACCCCGCCACAGCCACATCACCCCTCACCTCAAAGAGCTCCACTGGCTTCCTGTCGACAAAAGGGTCACCTTCAAGCTCCTCACCCACGCACTCCACAACGCCGGCCCCACCTACCTCAACGACAGACTTAACTTCTACACACCGACTCGCCAACTGCGATCCGCGAACCTCGCCACCGTCCCCCGCATCCAACGAACCACCTCCGGTGGCAGATCCTTCTCCTACCTTGCCGCCAAGACCTGGAACACGCTCCCTACCTACCTCCGACAGACTCAAGACCTACTCGCCTTCAGAAAACTCCTCAAGACCTGGCTCTTCGAGCAGTAGCCGTCTCCTCCCCCCACCCCCCCCCCCCTCAGCGCCTTGGAACCCTAACGGGTAAGTAGCGCGCTCTGTAAATGTCTGTGATTGATTGATTGAAAAGTGCTGGACAACCAGGAGGGTCAATACTGGAATCCCTACCAGTGTAGACCTGAAAATTATACACATATCCTGTACTGCTTTTGGACAGCATATACAATTTAATCCCATACCGTGCCCTCTTACTAGGAATGTACTGCTTAAAAACTAAACGGCCCTTGAAAAGGACCAAAGACTCGTCCACACTTATCTCTTTGCCTGGACCATAGACCTCTGAAAACCGATCTACAAAATGATCAAGACAGGCCTAATCTTAAAAAGATGGTCACAATCAGGGTGATCTTGTGGCAAGGCTAAAGCATTGTCTACAAAATGCAGCATACGAAGAAGAAGCAAATAGCGATTATGTGTCATAGTTGCAGGAAATATAGCCGTTGCCATCAAGGGACTAGTAGACCAATAAGAAGCCAGTGACGCCTTTCTGATCAACCCCATCAAAAAAGTCAAACCTAAAAACTTTTTCATATCTTCCAGATATGTGGGAATCCACTGAGTAGCTCTAGACTGAGGCCTAAGTCTGGCAGCGTTGTCCCTCAAATATTGCTCTGCATACAAATTAGTCTGCTCCACAATCTCTTCCAAAAACACATCATCCATAAACAAGTGAAAGAAATGGACAGGCATAAAGTTTTCTGTATTGACTCTACACCCTGGGAGACCAGTAAATGCAGGTAACTGTGGCTGCTCCATGTTTAGGGCAATCCAGGTGTCAGGCCTTCTAATGGGAAACCCTTCAGCCCCAGGCTGCTGCACTCTTGGCACATCAATGTCCTCCTCTAACACAGGCCCTTCATCTGCACTGAGAGTAGCTTCCTCATCAGAAGAACACTCTCAGACAGAAAACTAGAAGCTAGAATATCTCACTTCCTCCTCTGCCTCAGATGCAGACTCAGTCTCGTAATCATGGTCTGAAGACGACTCAAAGAGCATTCCAACAACCTGCTGAGCGGTCACTCTGCAGCTAGCCATGATCCTCACTAACAACAAATTGCCAACAACAACTAGCACTAAAATAAGTAATAAACAAAGTGTAGCTTTATCACAAAGAGTTATGTACTAAAAAAACTATACCACTCACTTGCCTGAAAAAGCTACTCACCAGCAACTACTCTGCACAGACACAGCAATCACCAATGATATCCCACTGAAAAGAAAAAAGAAAAAAGCTAATTAGACATATGAAAAAATAAATATAATTGTGCTTAAATCTAAGGACAATTTCACACACAATACTGCATTTAGTACACCACCTACAAACATGTCACTCATGCATGTCAACAATACTCCTTTGGAGTCAATTGCTTTCACTTACCTAAAACATGCAACTATGTAAACCGCAGGACAACTACTGCCAAAACCGCGAGGATCCACAGGAAAGGAAGCAAAAGCTTTGAACTAGAACAAAAAGAAGAAATAAACTGTTCTAATCACAAATACAAATACTTCGCCAGTTGACAAACACCCCACCACCAAGAACTTAGAAATTGTCCCTGGTGCCTAAGTGGCTTCTGCCCCACTAGGAGGCAGATGGGCCTAAAATAAAATAGGCTGATCTGCCCCCAAGTGGGGCAGAAATGGCCAACAGTTCTGTACCCTGTTTAGGGGGGCGGCCCTTGCCAAAGGGGGCGAATGGGGGTGCCACAGCACAAAAAAACAAAGGGAACCAAAAGAAGAGAAAAAAATCTCTGACATCTTGGTGCCTTCTGCCCTCCATGGGGGCAGATGGGCCTAAAAAAAATAGGCTGATCTGCCTCCAAGGTGGGCAGAAATGGCCATCACTAATGTGCCCCCTTTGGGGGTCACCCTTGCCAAAGGTGCTGCCCCCCCACAAAACACACACACACGATCCCTGGTGCCTAAGTGGATTCTGCCACCCTTGGGGGCAGATGGGTGTAAAAAAAAAATAGCAGATTTGCCCCCAAGGGGGGCAGAAATGGCCAACAGCATTGTGCCCCCATTAGGGGACAACCTTTGCCAAAGGGGGCACCCCCAGCACAAAACAAAAAAGGGGAACAAAAAAAAATCCCCGGCGTATTGGTGGTTTCTGCCCCCAAGGGGGGCAGAGATAGCCAATACAAAATTTCCCCACTTTGGGGGGCGACCCTTGTCCAAGGGGTGCCCCCAGACACACAAAACACACACCACACAATCCCTGGCGCCTAGTGGGTTTCAACCCCCCCGGGGGCCAGATCGTCCAAAAACATTGCCGATCTAGCCCCAGGGGGGGCCGAAACATACAAAAAATGATTGCCCCCGAGGCAGCGACCCCTGCCTAAGGGGTCGCTTCCAAAAACATAAAGAAAATCAAATCCCTGGTGTCTAGTGGTTTTCGGACCCCCCCTGGGGGCAGATCGGCTGAAAAATCAGCTGATCTGCCCCCATGGGGGGCCAAAAAAGGATTAAAAAAGTAGCCCCCAATGGGAGCGACCCTGGCCCAAGGAGTCGCTCCCAAAATACATAACAAAAATCAAATCCCAGGTGTCTAGTGGTTTTCACCCCCCCCCCCCCCCCCCGGGGGCAGATCGGCCGAAAAATCGGCCGATCTGCCCTCAGAGGGGGCCGAAATAGGAAAAATAAATAGCCCACCATGGGAGCGACCCTTGCCCAGGGGGTCGCTACCAAAATACATAACAAAAATCAAATCCCAGGTGTCTAGTGGTTTTCGGCCCTCCTGTGTGACACTGGTGGTAACTGCGATTGCTTTGCGACCATGTTCACGGTCACACAGCAATTCTACATCGCACTGCGAGTCACAATTAGGAAGGGAACACCCCTTCCTAATTGCGAGTCGCAAACCCGTTTTGCGATTCGGTAACAATATTACTGAATCCCAAAACTGGGTTTGTGCATCGGGAAGTGCTTTTTGCACGTCGCAAACAGCCTAATTTGCTGTTTGCGAGGTGCAAAAAGCTACGTACATGTGGCCCTTAATGACCTACAGGATGCCTTGGGTCATAAGCCTGTGCAGTTCACACCATGAATGAAGCTTGATTTTTCTATTACTAGCTTATGCTTGTGTGAGTTTATATTTATGTGAAAGACAATGTGAAGACACCCAAGCATTGATTTTATCAAGTGCTTGGGCCTATGTTTAATGATGCTCTATTTATGTTTTATTTGAAATGTGTGCTTGGATTGTGCATCTGCATGGCATGTGTGACAACCATGCAATGAACTTTACCTTTGTGTTCGATGCAATGTTTATTGTCTTAGTGCATTTTTCATTTTAAGAGAAAGAAGGAGCCCAGCTCAATATGTCTCAATTAAATATATTCATTGTACTTTGTACAGGTGATTTCGCTATGTGCCTAGCCTAGCTTTGGCACTGTAAGTTCCACATTTCATTTTACCATGAAGGCAGTAGGGAGGACAGTTGAACTTGGTGATCATGAACATGTTCTACTTCAGTGTGCCGTCTCAGAGTAGGTCTGTTCATCTGTTGTTGTTCATATTGTGCAGACTGCACAATATACTAGAAATCAGAGTAGTAGCTGCGTCTATGTGTTTCTGAGCTGCACTGTATGCAGCTTATACACTGACTTGTAGATTCTCTAAGTTACTGTATGCACTGCAGTCAGAAATTTTTTAGCAAAATCAGAGCATGGATACCTTCTGGGCCTGTGCAGGTTGCTGAAGATGTTCATGCTATATTGTCATTGCTCTCTGTATGAGAGGGTATGACTCTTAAACTCATGGTTTTCAGACCATCACTATGTAAATTTAAGGAGGGTTTTGTACATTGTGTAACTGGAGACCATTGATTCTAGAGTTATCCATAAGCAAAGTGTTCTTTGTTGCCACATTCTGTAAGGATCCCGAGCTTTGCCAGAGCAAAGCTCCATCTCACTCTTAGTAAATGAGGATGACATCAAGGTGGTCCCTCTTGCCTTTAATTCTGACCCTGCTCATAGGTCAATTCTGAGCCTTCTAGCCACTATGCATCATAGCAGTGTGCAGTCAACAGTGAGCTTTTGGGGCTACATTTTGGATGGAAGTGAGAGATGAAAAACAGGTTGAACACTTTTTCATTGCAACAATGACTGCACACCTATGGCTACATGTATGAAGATTTTATGAACCACAAATTATTCACACACATTGATTCGTAACCATGAAAACTAAAGATTGTAATGGATTAAAGTGGTTTTGCATCCAATTGCAAAACTAATGAAGTGAATCAAATGTTTTGACTCAATATTTTTATGACTACCTATTACTGATTGCCAAATTGCATTTGGTAATTGGTATGTATAAACTGTCTGCAAAGTGTGAACATTTGTAAAAACGGCTTTTAACATTTGCAAATTAGCATCAAGTGGCACTAGGTGGTAATGAGGTGCAAATATAAAAGGAGAAGAAACACCTTTTGTTTCTTTCAAAGTGGCTGCTCTGTATTCTCTGACAACGATAATCAGAGTTTTTGCTCCACACCAACAAATGAGAATGTGACGATAGAATCACATTTTTAGAGTTAGGTTAACTTTACTTCATCAGCATAAGAATAAGTAATAAGGTAAATAAATGTAGACTGAGCAGAAATTGTATTTTGGACCTTATTCCAGATTTGGGCTGAGTATTGTCTATGGAAACACACAAAGGTTTATCTAGCCCCAAACATGGACACGTTCTTTGATACATTCACCTTTTAGCATCAGGTAGCTATCAGGGTGTAGTAGACACAACAGGAGGTGTTTCTCAGAGCTCACTTTCATACTTTTTTGTCATTTTCTTGAAGCAATACTGCTTACCATAAACAGACACATCACATTGTATTTCTAACAATCATGTTTTATTTTGTCCATTTAGTGCCATAGAATATTTAGTGAGGAATTGTGAAAGACAACACTCGTTACATATTGAAATCATATGCAATCAGGCTGTTTAATAACTGATCTTGTAACTACGTTGCCTAGCTTTTAAGCATGATGCTTACATTTTCAGGCACTGTGGCCTATACAACCACCTCTCAAAAGGAGACTTTGTTGATGACTACCTATTTGCTGTTAATTGTAATGTTGAAATTATTTATGTAAATATTTATGTATGTGACCATGGCACCCAAAATGTGGAGAAAAAAATCAAAGAAAACTGCAAGGGAGAGCAGCCAATCCACTCATTAAACATGCATTTTCTTACTGAGCAATGCTCCATAAAGCCTCAGGAGAGGAGTGGAGGTAAGGAAGAGGGGTTGTGGGGGTACGAGGAGGGTGCTGTGTGAGGCGCTGGATAGGGAGGAGGCGGTAAGGGGGAATAGGTTGACACTGCATGCGTGTGCAGTGTGCATTGCACGGGTGGACGGGTGCAGAAGTAGTGCCTGGGTTGGTGTCGGGGTCAGAGACAGGGCCAGGCTGACTGACTGTTCAGACACTGTGGGCACTGTGGAGGTGCTGAGGCAAGTGGTGCAGGATGAACGGGACCGGTGGGTGGGGGTGCCACTCTCCTGCATCCACTGCCTGTCTTACCGTCCTGCCGCCATCCTACCGCTGTCCTGCCGCCACTGGCATCCGCGCCTCTCCTCTGCCCCTTTGCCCCCCGGTTCCTCCGGCTCGGCCTCCCTTTCTCTCAGCTCTGCCCCCATCCCCTCCATCTATGCCTGTTCCCCTACCCCACCTGTCACCGCCCTGCGGTTGGGGCCCTCCTCTATCACCTGCTCTGGGATTCTGCCTCACCGCTGACAGTGCCCCGGTGGCCTAGAGCCTTAAACTCCTCAGCACCTGACCTCCACGATCCTCCCTGACCCTCCCAAGTCTCCCGCCCCGGCCAGGCCCCTGGTGGCACCGACAAACAGGGAGGGCTAGGCAGAGGGAGGATGGCTGGTCGGGCCCCTCTGCGTGCAGTACCAGGCAAGTGCGGTGACTGTATCCAGTCACCGCAAAGGGTGTGCCCCAGCATCCGTGGAAGCGGCCCTCCTAGGGCGGGTGCGACTGGCTGGTGAGCCCCACTTGCCAGTCAGCAACATCAGCCGCAGCAGCAGCACCAGCGTTGAGATCTCCAGACCCTTCAGCCTCCATCTGACTCTACCTAAGCGGAGCCCAGGGCTCTCGCGAGTGACAGCATAACTTCCCCATGCCTCCACCTCAACTTCCATTACCACCATAACCCCACTAGCTGGAAACTACGGACGTCATAGGAGGCCAAAAAGGGAAGGAAGTGCTGGGAAGAAATTACATGACCATGCGGTCAGGCAAAACAAGGAAGACAGCCCCCAACAAAATCGCTACGGGAAAAAGGAAGAGGAGATCACTAGCTCAGGACTGCCATCATGAGGCCTAGACTACCCCACCCCTTATTGAGATTGAGTCACACCCACTCCAAGGAGGTCCAGAAGAGCAGCCTCATGCTGGGCACAGTCTGGTACCAAGATACAGTCTGGAACAATCTAAAAAAATGCTGCGCCGCCAATTCCCAACTGAAAATCTACACCAAGTTCTTATTTCTAAGAAACGGCAGAACTGTCCTCATCTCCAAAAGCAACGACACACAGGAGCTACAAACACCACTAATTCTGTTGATCTTCACTCATGCAGTAGAAAGCCTCCCATCAAGAAACAACTCTGCCACAACAGGGCTTTCTCAAGCCCAATCTCTGCTCAACCTCTCCCTGCTAGCACAATCTCAACACCTCTGGGGCAATCTACCAAACTCGCCAGGGCAGAGGTGCACGAGGAGCCCATACGGACTTCAGTGAAGTCATGGTGGACTTCCCCCCAACAAAGTGCAGCCCACAAAATCCACCTGCCGCTACGTGGACTGAAAGCGGCGCAGCCTGATTTTGTCATCAACGGGGGACAGCTTCCCACAGACGTTTTGGCCTTACCTCTGATGACCTCCGATGATGGCTGCCTGGAAAGCACATCAAAAGATGGCCCTCCAGCCCCCTCACCTCCTTCAGTAAAAATTATATAAGAGGGCCTCCATACAGAAGCGGCCAAAGAAACCCTATCTTACCTAAACACACAGGACTGGGAAGATATGCTTGTTGCATATTCTCAAGACTCCCATTCTGCCACTAGAATCACCCTAGAGCCTAGCCAGCAACCTCCAGATGACGAACCAAGGAACAACGTGGCCATTCCACTTCTAAGCCAACCGATGAGGGTGCAAGGATCAGAGCAAGCATGAACACTAGTGCCACATCAACAACTGGACAGGACCCTGCCTCAAACCATCTCAATCCGCACGCGGATGGCACCTGGGCCTCCCTGCTCAACACCATGCAACTCCTAGTCGAAGCACTTCAAAACCAATCAGACAAAATGGATGTTCAGGTAACCCTACTCAACACCTTGGCAGTATTTGTAGCAGGCATTGATGAGAAATTCAGTGACTTCAAATCCCTCTTTATGCAACCACAAGAAAACTCCACGCACTTCCCTACAAGCTGCCTATGTGGCCCCCATAATTGCTTTGATGCTAACCAACCTCTGTGCATCTCTAAAGATGGGAGCCACCAGCCAGCACCCACACTCACATCCCTCTCCTGGCCTTTCCACACAACTTCTGGTAAAGACTCACTCAGACTCACTCAAGACCATAACCATTGGCCTGGGAACAAAAAGCGATGACAGGGCAAAAGAACCCTTCCAGGAGACTCCAGTATTCGCAAACTTTTGCAATCCGACTCCAACATTAACTGTACCATCACCTTCAAGAGACATACTCTTATCTGGCAGCCCTGGGGACAGCAACGCCATGGTAAAACTCAACGCCATGCAGAGACGCACTCAGCGGAGGAAAGGCCGCAAGAAGTGAATTGCAGGGAACAGAGTACTCCCAGATGCAGCACCCAAACTAACAATACCTGACATCTGGGCCTCCAAAGAAATTATGTCCCCCGGGTCACCTGCCCCAACAACAATCTCAGTGGTTCCATCCTTGAATTTGGCCACAAAGCAGAAGAAAGCTGCCAAAAGCAACCACAATTGGTCTACAGAAGGGGCAGGCAACACCGGGGAACTCTGAACTGTACCTTTTGGAAGTCACAGTCAATCCACAAAAGTAACTTCCCCCAACCTCTCCCTGGCCCAGCTAACGGCTCCTCCTCCTCAGGCCATGAGAGCAACTATTACACCTCCTGGCCCCACATATCACACACAAGCGGAAAACTCCAAAACCAGCAGGTCTAACAATTGCTGGAACCAGGGAGAAGACTCTTCCCCAGGGTCCCTTCAGCATCCTCCACAGAAATTCAAGACTCCACCAGATTTGGCAACCACCAACTCACTAATCTTTCACCCTCATTATAAATCTAAGGGATCTGGTGACATTCTGAACTGGGGGAACATTCTTCAGTACTCTCACATATCTCTTCCACAAGCGGCCTCAACTCAACTGATCTTCTAGTGGTTGAATTTCTCCACCCAACTAACACCACTGCTCCCGAACCCACTAAAGCCACGTGGAAGACAACCCTGATTGCCCAAACAATCCTAGGAGAAAGTACAACCTTTGAACGCTGGGGTATTAGTATTACCACGTACTGTGAGGTTGGCTACCCAACTCTCCTGCTATCACCAGATCCCGCTTTTGAACCAGGCCCACAGTGCTGGAAAACATGCTCCGTACTCAGGAGCACTTGCAGCTGCTCTCCCGCAAACTCAAGTTCCTCCAGGACTGTTAGAGGGGAATCTCGGCCCCAAAAATCTATCACCTCAGTCAACCTCTTCTCAAACTATGATGACTTAAGGTGGTTCTCAAAAACAATCAACAACTGCAACAGGCAAGGGTGACAAACCTCAGATAAAAATATGGGCTCTACATCCACAAAAGAGACCCTTCATATGTGCTCATGGAACGTTAACGGCCTCTTCTCCAAAATTCAGGAATCCGATTTCATCCAATACATCAGTACCTTTGACATCATATTAATACAGGCAACCTGGCTGGATGAACCATTTCACTTGCAGGGCTATATTTGTTTCATTACCCCAGCAACTAGGATAACGAAGTATGGACAACCGCAAGGTGGCCTAGCCACTTACGTTTCCTTAGCACTATCGGCTAGAGTCACCACTTTGCATTCCACCTGCTCCTCCATCAATACTGTGTCAATTGCTGCCACAAAGAGTGCGTCCGCAGCAGAGATATTTCTTGCAAACACCTACCTTCACCCCAAACTCAAACTCAGTGACGCCAATAATTTAGTGGTTCTGCTCGAGAACTACATAAGCAGCAGCGTCATAGCTGACGCGGCTGACATCATCGTCGCAGGCGACTTCAATCTGCACTTACTAGGATCCTCAACAGATGAAACCACAGCTGCTCTTTCAAGCGCTTGGGACCTCCCCGCACAAGGGGCCAACAAACATGGCCGTCCAACAAAGACCAGCAGGACTCTGCTCAATGGATTAGAACTGTTATAGCCCTGAATGGCAGATTTACTCAGGACTTGCCTCCGGCAGCATCATACTTTTCAACAACAGCATCCACCACAATTGACTACATGTTCGTTACTCTTCCACTGTTCAAGCAAGTAGCTTCTTTTCAGCTAGGCAACAGGTGTGAGAGTGATCACAGCCCACAGGAATTATCCATCAATCTGGGGATAACCAAAATGGAGAAAACGAACATTGCACACTTCACCACCTTTACCACAAATTGAAAGCGTGTCAAATGTGAGCAATCAAACATTGATCAACTCATCAAAGCAGCAACGGATCTCGCACTCGAACTAGAAACAACTAACAATAGCGAAGTGCAGAAATGGGAACAACTCACAACCAGGTTTAGTGGAATGTTTGCAATACCAATTACCAACAGGCGACCACCACCTCCTGCAGCAGCAACTCACCTGGCGCAAGCCCATAGGACAGCACTACGAGATGCAAAGAGAAAAATCAACTCCAGCATAAGGCGACTCCATGGCAGCCCGGGTAATCCAGAACTTCTGACAAACCTAAGGCACCACAAACAGGTACTGAAGAAGCTAAAATGGGCAATCAATAGGAGCTGCAATGAAGACCTGTGGGCCAGGCTACATTTGAATGCAAGGAGTAATAACAGAGCACGCTTCTGGCACACAATATGCAACCTCACACGCCTATAACATGGTGCCATTACATCGCATATACCAGAAGCTGTCTGGGCCAAATATCTTGAACTTCATTTCAACGGACCAATATCAGTTAGCATGGGCACAGAAAGCATGATCTCACCAGGAAGTCTTCCTCTACAGAGGCCATCACCAAAGACTACGCACTCATTACTCACTGATTCGGTCACTATATATAACCAGTTAGCCAAGGGCCGGAAAGATGGCACCCCGGATCCAAATGGTCTACCGCCCGCAGTCTTCAAACACAAGAAACCCTTCTGGGAAAAGATTCTTGAACCCCTCTACCTGGAAATAGGTCTGACAGGATTAATACCGCAGTCCTGGAAGGGGTCCAAAATCGCCCCCATCTTCAAAACAGGGGACGGGTCGCTCCCCGATAACTATCGTCTGATTGCCTTAATTGACAATGACTCAAAGTACTTTGCTGGCCTGCTATTGGATCATCTGCTGGCATGGGCTACCGAAAAGGAAATAATCCCTACAATTCAAACAGGATTCTCCAAACATACCAGCACTATCACAAACATCATGGCCATTACCCTTCTAATCGACAAATCAAAAACACTGAAACGTCAGCTCCACCTATGCTTTGTTAACTTCAAGGCTGCATTTGACCATGTGGACAGGAACCAGCTGTGGAAGATGCTTTCCCATCCACTTCTATGCCTAATAATAGCCCTCCACACAGACACATGGGTCCAGATAAAATTAGGCACAGGCACTCATCTCTCAAGGTGGATCCCTACCACCAAAGGCCTAAAACAGGGCTGCATTCTGGCCCCCACACTGTTCAATCTATATCTAGCAGCCTTAGCGGGTGCACTCACCCTCACAAACTCGCACCCTTCAAAATTTGGGGACCTCAAGCTATCATGCCTCATGTACGCTGACGATCTCGTACTACTCAGCCACACAGAAATAGGCCTTCAGAGACTAGTCAATGCCACTCAGCACCATACAGCTACGAATGCCTTGACAGCAATCTTTGACAAAACATGCATACTGTCAATTAGGTCAAAGACACCCTCGAGAGCCTGGTTTTGGGGTGAGACATGACTGGTCCAAACAGATAAGTACAAATATCTTGGAGTCACTGTTGACAAATCGGGGAACTTTGTGCATCAAAGGAAAAGCCTAATGGGGAAAAGTCTAGCCATAGCACTCTCTATAAAAAGACTAAAAACCCTTCTGAACGTGCCCTCATACACCCCCCTCTTAAAAGTGCTAGAAGCCAAGCTCCCCCCCACAATAACATACGGGAGTGAAGCACAAAGAGGCAGGGACTCAGATATCTTAAACCGTGCAGCGAGCAAAGCTTACTGGACGATCTTCAACATCCCCAGATTTATCTCCTCTGCCCAACTGAGACTGGAGTTTGGTCTGCTGAACCAATCCCTGGCTCGACCCGTCGCCTATGTAAACATTTGAAGCAAAGCCCTTGGTGCCTCCCTAGGCACTCTCAACTACCATTTGTGGCAAAAGCTTGAACGTAAGAACACCTCCCTGTTCAGAATCCACCTAGATGACTCACTTAAGAAGACTGGGCTAATAAACTTGTGGAGGACCCCAATCCCACACAATGTTTTTATCCCCTTCTGTGCTGGGGACGTAATGGTTACGTCCACCGGCACAGTGCTCAGGTGCCGAGGATGTAACCATTACGCCCTCGGCACTGAGCTCAGAGGGAGCATTAGCGCTCCTTCTGTGGGCTTCCCTCCCACCCACCAAGGCAGTGATGGAAGGGCAAAGCATTTCTCTTCCAATCATGTGATGGGGGCCTGAGAGTCTTCAAAGCGAAGGAAAGGAATTTCCTTCCCTTTGTAGTCTCTCAGAGTATTTCAAAAGCTGGATCGTAAAGCGATCTGGCTTTTAAAATGCCCAGTAGACACCAGGGATGTTTTCTAAAAATGAAACTGGCACAAGGGGAGGGACCCCATGGGCAAGGGTCTCAACCCAGGGGGGCAATATTTTGCAAGGCCTTTTCTGCCACCCGGGGGCAGATCGGCCTATTGTTTTTTTTCTGTTTTTTTTTGTTTTGTTAGAGTTGGGGAGCGACCCCTTAGGCAAGGGTCGCTCCCTAGGGGGCAAATTAAATTTAGGCCAATTCTGCCCCCCTTGGGGGCAGATCGGACGTTTTTCGTTAGGCCAATCTGCCCCCAAGGGGGGCAGAAACCACTATTCACCGGGGATCTTTTTTTTTGCGCCAATTTCACGCAAGGGGAGAGACCCCTTAGGCAAGGGCCTCTCCCCGGGGGGGGGCAAATTTATTTTAGGCCGTTTGGCCTATTGTTATTATGCCGATCTGCACCCGGGAGGGCAAAAACCTCTAGGTGCCATGGATAATTTTTATTTTAGGTCATTTCTCCCCTCCTTGGGGCGGATCAGCCTATTGTTATTTTAGGCCAGTTCTCCCCCCCCCCCCAGGGCAGATCAGCCTATTGTTATGCGGCCAATCAGCCCCGGGGGGGCAGAAACCTCTAGGCGCCATGGATAATTTATTATTATTTTTTTTAATTATTTTTTTGTTAGAGGTGGGGAGTGACCCCTTAGGCAAGGGTCGCTCCCCTGAGGGGCAAATTGGATTTTGACCATTTCTGCCCACTGAGCAATGGGGATCTTTTTTTTTTGTGCCACTTTCACGCAAGGGGAGCGACCCCTTAGGCTCCCGGGGGGGATTTATTTTAGGCCATTTCTGCCCCCCTGGGGGAGATCCGCCTATTGGTATTAGGCCGGTCTGCCCCCAGGGGTGGCAGAAACCTCTAGGCACCAGGGATAAAAAAATGTTTTTGTTGTTTTTGTTTTTTAGAGGTGGGGACCCACCCCTTAGGCAAGGGTTGATCTCCTGGGGGGCAAATTGTATTTAGACCATTTCTGTCCCCCTTGGGGGCAGATCGGCCGATTTTTGTTAGGCTACTGTGGCAGAAACCACTTAGGCATCACAGTTTGGTGTGTGTGTATGTGTGTGTTTTCTCCAGGGGGTAGCCCCTTGGGTAAGGGTCGCTCCCCATGAGGGCACATTACTGTTGGCCATATCTGCCCTCTCTAGGGTCAGATGGTCCTCTTTTTGGAAGGCCCATATGCCCCCAAGGGGGGCAGACAGCCCACCAGAGACCAGGGATTTTTTTTTCCAAAATAAGAGGGTGGGGTTATGGCCATACCCTCACCCCAAATAAATGGGGCACAAGTTGTTCTGCCCACCAGTGGGCAGATAGGGCAATTACCCCTGATCCACACCCGGGAGGGGCAGAAAGTCTACTAGATGCCAGGGAATTAAAAAAATATATATATATATTGGGGTGGTGGCTACCAACCAGCATGGGCCTGGTTATGCTCCCACCTCAACTGAAGGGGTTAACAGTCTTTCAGCTCTTCCCGCACTCTAAAACATCTTATCCCACAGCAAGCAAGAAGACATTTGATTATATTGGGTTTTGGTTTTACATTTGGGCCATGAGAGCTTGGCTAACTCTCAAAATCGTCCCACTTGGAATGGTGAGGGCTGCACTTTATGGACTTTGGGACGCTGCCATGTAGAAAAATCCACAAGACCTAGACACATCTGAAAACTAAACATCTGGGTGATTCCAGGGTGGTGTGTTTCACATGCACCCGCACCATTTTTGTACCCACAATGCCGTGCAAACCGCCAACTTTGCAGGAAATCACACATTTTTCCCACGTTTTTGTGATGGAACCTTCCGGAGTCTGCAGGAATCCACAAAATTCCTACCACCCAGCATTGTCTCATCTATACCGATAAAAATTCTGCTGCACTTGTCAGCCTAAAATTTATTTTTTTTTGCAAACTGCCCTTTTGGACTCTCTTTGGTTCCCCCTCAATATCGACATGTTTTTGGCTTTTCCCTTTCACAAGCATTTGGCCCACCTACACAAATGAGGTATCATTTTTACCGGGAGACTGAGGGAAACATTGGGTGGTATGAGATTTGTCCCAGTGAGATGATCCCACACAGAAATGTAGGAAATTTTTTATTTTTTAGCTAAATTTGAGTTTTGCTGAGGATTGTGGGTGAGAAAACATTGAGGGATCCACGCAAGTCACACCTCACTGGACTCCCTCGGTTGTCTAGTTTTCAGAAATGTCTGGGTTTGGTAGCTTTCCCTAGAAGGCTGCTGAGCCCAGGACCAAAAACACAACACAGGTCTACCCATAAAAGTGAGGTACCATTTTTATCGGGAGACTTGGGGGAACGCTGGGTGGAAGGAAATTTGTGGCTCCTCTCTGATTCCAGAACTTTCTGTCACCGAAATGAGAGGAAAAAGTGTTTTATTGGCCAAATTTTGAGGTTTGCAAAGGATTCTGGGTTACAGAACCTGCTCAGAGCCTGACAAGTCACCCCATCTTGGATTCCCCTAGCTGTCTAGTTTTCAAAACTGTGCAGGTTTGCTAGGTTCCGCTAGGTGCCGGCGGAGCCAGAGGCCAAAATCCACAGCTAGCCACTTTGCAAAAAACAGCTCTGTTTTCTTTGTGAAAATCTGATGTATCCACGTTGTGTTTTGGGGCAGTTCCTGTCGCGGGGGCTAGGCCTACCCACGCAAGTGGGGTACCAGTTTTATCGGGAGACTTGGGGGAATACAGAATAGTCAAAACAAGTGTTATTGCCCCTTGTCTTTCTCTACATTTTTAACTTCCAAATGTAAGACAGTGTGTAAAAAAGACGTTTATTTGAAAAATACCCTGTAATTCACATGCTAGTATGGGCACCCCGGAATTCACAGATGTGCAAATAACCACTGCTTCTCAACACCTTATCTTGTGGCCATCTTGAAAATACAAAGGTTTTCTTGATACCTATTTTTCACTTTTTATATTTCAGAAAATTAATTGCTGTGTATAGAAGCCCTATATATCCGCACAACCAGAAGAGTCCAGCTGACGTAACGCTACATTGCTTTAAAAAATCTGACATCGGAGGAAAAAGTTACAGAGTAAAACGTGGAGAAAAATTGCTGTTTTTTTCACCTCAATTTTAATATTCATTTATTTCATCTGTTATATTCTGTAGGAAACACTTGTAGGATCTACACAAATGACCCCTTACTGAATTCAGAATGTTGTCTACTTTTCAGAAATATTTAGTTTTCTGGGATCCAGCATTGGTTTCTCACCCATTTCGGTCACTAACTGGAAGGAGGCTAAATGCACAAAAAATAGTAAAAATGGGGTATGTCCCAGTAA
Organism: Pleurodeles waltl; assembly: GCF_031143425.1. Lineage (NCBI taxonomy): Eukaryota > Metazoa > Chordata > Amphibia > Caudata > Salamandridae > Pleurodeles > Pleurodeles waltl. The sequence goes on along the minus strand of NC_090451.1, from coordinate 163,970,430 downwards.
ATTGTCAAAATTCAGTTTTCTAATTCAAGTCTGTCTGTTCCTGAAAGCTGAGAAGATGGTGATTTTACCACAGCAAACCCCTTATTGATGCCATTTTCAGGGGAAAAAAACACAAGCCTTCTCCTGGAGCCCTTTTTTCCCATATTTTTTTTAAAAAAGAAATGTTTGCTGCATTTTGGCTAATTTCTTGGTCTCTTTCAGGGGAACCCACAAAGTCTGGGTACCTCTAGAATCTCTAGGATGTTGGAAACAAAGGACACAAATTTTGTGTGGGTAGCTTATGTGAACAAAAAGTTATGAGGGCCTAAGCGCGAACTGCCCCAAATAGCCAAAAAAAGGCTTGGCACAGGAGGGGGAAAGGCCTGGCAGTGAAGGGGTTAAGAATGCACCTGGGAAATCACTTAGGCTTGAGTCACTACTGGAGGACAAAGCAGCCTTCTAACAGAGGTCTCATGCCTGGATGACCATGCACACATACACGTCTTCGACACCACAGCCATACCTAGGCCAGGACTTCTCAAAACGAACAAAGGACGATTTTTTAAAGTACCGACTTGGTCTCCTACCACTTGCTTTAAATGCTGCCCCCTGGTTGAGGACCATAACCAACTCTATCTGCCACCTGTGCGGTGAGGACACAGAAGATCTTCTCCATGTCCTCTGTTCATTCAATCATCTTGCACTAGAACGAAAAGCCCTACTGAAGAGCAAATTTAATGAAAAAGGCATACAGACACGGAGACAAGCAATAATGGCGTGCTTTGCACCTGGTGACCTACAGTTGAATTGTGCATTGGTAAAGTTTCTATTGCAGGTGTCACAAAAGCAGGATTTAAACAAGCAGGACTGCCCCCTGTTGATCCACAGGAGGTTGTCAGACTCAATGCCTGACAATGGACTACAATGGCATCAAGCGCAGCTCTACTCACACTGGAGCAATGCAAAATCTGAAGTAGCAACACTCAACCATCTTTTAAAACGAGCTCCTACGGAGCGCGAATCGAAATGACTGAACAATGTATAGAATTATTTGATAGAAACTTAGTAATACTAGAAATGTCCTATTTTTCTTTTTTTACCTTTTTATATATGTTTATCTATTTTTTATTTTTTGTGTGTTATGATTTTAAGTATCTCAACAATAAAAATCTTCCTCATAGCATTACCTCCAACAAACTGCAAATCCCATAATGCATTTCTTCATGCAATAAAACAAGTCTTTAGCTTTTTAACTGCATGTAAATATAATAAAAAGTAGAACTAATAACAAATGTCAGTAGAATTATTATCATAACATAGTACATGTGATTTAAGTAACTAACCTGAAGACTGGTTGTGTAGGTTCTGAAGTGTTACAGGCAGTAAATCCTGCAACAGGCTCTGATGAGAAAGTAGTCTCAACAGCCTCATCCAAAGGTGTGGGTAGTGGCTGCATTGAGAGTCTCCTCCAGTTCCCGCAGCTTCCTTTCTCCGTCTTACAACCTTCTTTCTTTTGGAGTAAAGATCATACTGATGTTTGAGAATTTCAACCACAGTGTGCTTGGTTATATATACAGTTCTAATTTGCTCTTGAATTCTGCTTCAGATCCTTTCTTTGGTTACTTCAGGACCTGTTAATGACGCATTACCACAAAACAGATGATTGTTGGCCACACAGTCTTTAACAACTATTTCAATGTCTTGGTCAGTAAATGTATTTTTTATTTTCTGTCCAGGCTCCTCTTGCTGACCTTTTGATTTGCCATTCTCAAGGATTAAGGTGGATTGTAAGTGCAGCACCTCTCTGCTAGAAGCCAGAAAATGCTTCTGACGTCATCACCACGTGTCTGTGTGAAATTCGCAATTGGCGAACTAGACCGAATCACCATTTATATTTTGGTATTTTGGGGACTCGAATCTAAAGAAATCGCTATTTTATACATGCACGCGATAGTACAATCCATTTAGCTGGTCCAATACGTCAAAAATAGCAAATTATGATTTTGTAAATTTATCAGCAATACATATGACCCCCTAGTCCTGAAATACGGGTGGCCTACTGATCTCCATGTGATTGGTAACTAATTTTGCAGGTCCCTTTGAATTACAAATCCTGCAGGAACATCATGTTGGTAGTGCTTCCCCCGCACACTTTGCCTGCTTAAACCAGATAAAATGCCTGAGTGAAAATCCACCCAAAATGGGGCAATCCGTGTGAGAATCAGCACAGAAAAAAGTTTCTGCTGTTTCATCCCTATTCCAGATGTTAATCTCATAATGGTCTTTTACAACTCTGACAGTATGTGCAGGCAATGATGAAGCAGAAAAATAAAGACTAACAAACATTCATATATCATGTAACAAAATCGTCCAAAAAAAAATGAGATTTTAGTAAAGAAAAAATAATGTATGTATAAAATGTGCCCAAGAAGTAGATCGCCATTAGGATAAACAAGCTCAATTAATCATGAAAACCGACAAATGTATTAATATGTCATAATTGCAGCTATATTCTATGATTTTCTCGTTAAAATTGTTATATGCTTAGCTTAAATTTAGCAGAGGCTTTGGCCTAGTTGCCTGGTCTCAATTTTAACTGCGTAAGTTTTCACTTGTATTAACAAAGACTTGTTTTAAACCTTTAAAAGCTGTATTTTTCCAGTAGAATGACTAATACACCTATCTCAAGGTTGCGTGTTAGGCAACTTTCATCCCCTTTGAAGCAAGGTCAGTTTCTGCAGGTGCAGACAATAAAGACACTGATGCAGAATTAATTGGCAACTTTGTTGCTACTTGTGTTCCAAAACTCCAAGGATACCTTATGCGTAGGTGAGTATTATGAGAAAAGACACTATTCATTGGTCAAAGAGAAATCACCCCATGGACCCTCCAATGGAAGAACCTGAAGAATTTGGAACTTTTCTTACTTAATCCCATCGGACGGAGAGAAACGAGCCATTTTTTTTCTTTGATGCCATTTTGAAGCCAGATTCAAGAAGCCATTTTGATGACACTTTGATGCTTTTTCTCTATTCCAGCGAGAGAGACTTTAAAGAATTCTCACCCTAGAGACTTTAACTTTAACTTTACTTTGCCTTGCCCATTTAATTACTTTTGTTCCCCCATTTTCCTTGCTGCTGCAAGGGAAACTTGCCTTACACTTTGCCCCCTTGAAGTCTGCCCCATGCTGATCGAACCGGTACCTGAAGGATGAAGACTTTCCTTGAATGCTGATTGTATTTGGTAATTATAAAAGGATAAAAGTATTATTTGTTGTATTTTCCTTCTTAGGTACCAACTGCTTATTTTTGACAGAGCCTAAGCTAGAAGTTTTCTAAATTTATGTTGATTAAACTCATTTTGCATGAAGCCCCACATGCCAATGCTAATCAGAGGTTAGTTGAGGTATTCATTTGATACACCATGCTGAATTGAAATCTTGTTATGATGACCGATGTATGCAATTAGTCAATTTCAGTTACTTTTATTAGTGATTTGCATTCCTATAGCCGAGTGCATTATAATCCAAGTTTTGCGTAGATTGCGTTTCTTCCGTCGTTTTGGACAGCCAGTAATGTTCGTATATGTGTATCATTTGATTTTGAGACTTACTTACATTGTGTTAGCTTTGTTAATATAGGGAAATAAACTCATTAATTTTTAATAAACAGGTGCGGTTATTCATGACTGAAAGATCATGGTGTGTCTAATTACTGATTTTCTGTTTAACTAATTTGTTGATTGATTACTAATTGAGTATTGGTTATTGATTATAAATGCTTATTGATTTGAGGGATCTGACAATTCTTTGGATGAGGAGAACTCAACCCGGTCAAAAGGTTCACCGACCTCCGGCGTGTCCAAGTATAAGTAATTTATAAGGACTGGACGCGCTATCAGTAGTTGGTAGCAGAGCTTGATGGTTTGGCCGTTTGGGACCCCATCCGAACAATAGACGGATTCAAGTTAGAATTTTCTTTAATAAAACAAGTTGGAGAGATGATGATGCCCTAAATCCCCAGTGACTTTCCTGGAATCTCGGAGCTTGCGAATGGAGGTGTGAGAATGTTTTCGGCGTTTCTAGTGACGGTATGAGTGAAGTTAGGGTTCTGCGCTTGCATAGCTTAATCCACAGATGAATTGTGAAGTTTGTGAGGATTTTAGGGGGTTACGAACTCCAATTAAAATTTTAGAGGAGTGGTACTCCAAAGTGTGAAAGTAGGGAAGTCGTCGAACTTCATATGTATGTAGCACTTTGTGCAGGAAAAATTGTCCACGTGGTTGTTGATGCTGAGACGGGCCCTGCGAGGTCAAGAGACTCCAGAGTATGTTGAAAAGTGTATGAGACACTTGATTGATGTTGTAATTTGTTCGGTTTAATAGGTTGATCGGGCGTGGTACACAAGTCAGTACGAATGTTGAGGAATAAAAGAACATTTTCGACTTTGAGATTTGATGAATTCTAAGGTGCACTAGAATAGTTCATTGATCAGTTGAGAGTAAAGTTTGCAGGTCAAATTTTGCTTGCGAAAGTGGCAAACCGAGAAAGATGGAATAAATGCTGAGGCTAGTGAAAAATCCCTAAGGTTTCTGAAGTGATTGTATTACCTTTCCTGTAGTAAACCGACAGATTTGTTTTCTTCTTTTTGATTAGTGCTTGCGATATATTGCAGAAATTAGTTTTGAGTGAAGCTGAATGAAGGAGGACAAGCCGCATGACTTTGTCAGCCGCAGTGTGTGAGTGTGACGTCACTAGGAGCCGCGCTGGGATAGGTTGTTGCAGTCCGTGAAGTGCAATTGGTGGGGAAAGGCAAGCAAAGAGTATTCTGGGAATTAAAGTCACTTATTGATTACATTTTGAGAAAATAAAGGACAGAAAGATTACATTTTTCAAAGCATTTAAGAGTGCCTTGCGGGGAGATGTATATATTAAAGCAAATGTAGGAGAAGAAACACCGCCCGAGGGTACACCAGCTTACATCGTAATTGAAGAAAAGGGTGTTGCACCATGTCTTTGGTTAAAGCAATGGTGTAAATTAACAGAAAAGCATGAAAGTGTAGCGTTTCCTATCCATGGGACGTTCAATCTAAGAGTTTTGGAGAATTTAAGATTTGCGCTATATGACATGAAAATACCTCCAAGACCAGCACAGTTTGAAGCATTAGCAATTTGGGAACAAATAGCTAGAGGGCAACTACAAAAGAAATTTGAGACAAGAGTGAGAAAAGTAGAAAAGACACTAGCGGATGCTAGATGGGATAGTGCGCAAAGGGTTTGGAGATCAGATATATTGCAGGGAATTAAATTGTTTCCAGCAATTACTGACGAAGCAGAGATTGAAGGAAAGAAAGCTACCCATTAAACAAACAGGAGTCAGTCCAAAGATAGGGAAAATAAGAGAACCTCGAAAAGGTCAGACGAATCAGACGATGAGGAATTAATTTTGCAATTGCTAAATGACCGTCCACCACCATATGTGGAAAACGAAAATGGCCCAAGCACTAGTGCTGCCCCTCCAGAATCAATACAGGGTACTGTAACACCGAATTTGAGAAAATTGCAGATGCAAAGTAGTCCTAATATGTCTTTTACACAAGAAATACCACAGGTTCAGAGAATATATCCTGACATGACTAAACTGGAACATGTTAATGATTATCAGCCACAGGTCCAGAGACGCTATTATTATGAGCATAGTTTGGAAATAACTTCTAATTTAATGGTGCAGAAAGGACAGAATTACCAAAGACCGACATTGATTCAAACCGAACCAACACAAATTGTGATGCCTCAAAAGGAGATGCAAGAAATGCCAAAGTACATTCAAACAGCAGAAACACAGTTAGACATGTCAGCAATGATGAACCATAATGTGGGAATTAACATGCCACAGAATTTGGGTAACAGACAGAATCCGGACGCAATATCTTTGCCTATCACTGTAGGTCCGCCAGTACCATTATATATACAAGCAAAGCCAGGTGTAATGACACAGAATGAGACAGGAAGGAGGTACATAGAAAATACTCAAGAAATGACTCCCTTAGGAACACTGTTAAATAGATCTGGGTCTTTGTTGGAATTTAGTCCAATTCCAATTTGTGTTCCGTCAACTGTGGTAAGGTTAAATCCACCACTAATAATACTGCAAACCTCAAAAACAGAAACATTACAGAAACCATCAGTAGCAGTAGACGTAGATGCTACATTAATGGGACTAAACGCACAACAGTTAACACAATGGTTGAACAGTCTGAATACCCCACAGAGTACACCCAAGGGGAAAGGAGAAGAATATTTGAATCAAATAAGATTGGGCATGGAAGCAGGTGAACTCGTAGATGGAACGATGGGTCTGAACAGGTTAGAATCATACACAGAAGAAGAGCTGAGATACATTTGCCCTAGAATTACAAGAGAAGTAAGCAGCATACATAAGAGTTACAAGAAATTGCAGACAGACACAAAATAGACATAAATAAAACCAAGCACTTGAGCAGAAGTTACAGGTCAGACTTTGAGGCAAAAGATTTTGAACACATGAGGTCTGCAGGAATGAAAACACACCTTAAAGAAATATTGCAAAGCGCGCAGGTTTGGAGATGTTTAGACAAGTGGGAGAGTAGGTGGGTTAAGAAAAAGCATAAGAAGAAAGAAAGTACCCCAGATCAGAATGATAAAATACAACAGAATGGTGATCTTATAACCATGTTACCAATGAGAGAAACAGCAGGAGGAAAACGTATCCATGTACCATGGCACAGGTGTGATATTCAATCTTTTACGGATGATTACCCTAAGTTAAGAGAGAAACCGATCGAATGGTATCAACAAACAGATAGATTTGTAAAACTCACAAAACATCTTTGGGAAGACCTGAATACTTTATTCAAAACTGTAGTTCTGGCAGATTTGTGGGTAGATTGTAAAAGGGCTGTAGATTGTCCAACAAGTGAACCAGAAAGAGATAAGGACACAGGTGCACCATCGCCAAGGGTAATGAGCATATACCATAAAGTGATTGAGTATTTGAAAACAAAAGTTGCGTCGAAAAATATAGATTGGCAGAAAATTGACAGAACAGCACAGGAAGTTAAGGAGTCGATACATGCATACTATGAGAGATTGTTGAAAGCTTTTAAACATTACAGTGGCACGGAAACAATTGAGGAAAAGGACATGCTCCATTTTGTAATCAGATTTGTGGAAGGATTGAGACCCGAAATTAGCCAGATGATTAAAATGCATTTGATTTGTTGGCAGTCAAAATCGATCGATGAAGTGTTGAACTATGCAAAATACTGCAGTGATGAGATTGAGACAAAGCAGAAAAGGTTGAAAGAAAAAGTGATGGTGATGCAGATTAGAGCAGCTCAGACAGGTTTGCAAGGTTTCCAACAACAGTTGCCGCAGCAGCAACAGCAGGGAAATGTTATGTTTCAGCCACAGATGAGAGGCAGAGGCCGAGGAGGTTTTGTGAATAATGGTCCTGATTTAAATACTGTCGGGATTCCTAATGGTATACAGGCAATGAAGAAAGTAATGCCATGTCACACGTGCGGAATCGTCGGGCATTGGAAACGGGAGTGCCCAATGTTGGTGCAGGAAGGTGTAGGTCAGCAAAACAATGATGTCAATACATTTCAGAATATGAGACGACCAAAATTGAGAGGTCCAAATCCAAATTTCCAAAATAATGTAAATCAGATGCAAGGTCTACAACCTATACAACAACAGCAGGTGCAAATGCCTTGTGTACAAATGGCACAATCACAGCCAATGCAACAGCAGTTTCCTTTGGTACCTAATCAGCAAATGCAAGTACCCTTAGCACCAATGAATCAGCAACAAGTAATGCTTCCTCAACAGGTTACAGGTCAAGGAATGAATCAAAGTAACACAGTACACCAATTACCGTTACACAGTGAGAATGGAATAAACAATGAATGGGAGAGTGAAAGTTCAGATGAGGAGGGAAATTGTATACTTGCAGCATCTTTGGAAGTTGATCAAAAGGGACCATATGTGGAAGGAAGAGTTATGGGTCACAACGTTTAATTTTTGGTTGACACAGGAGCTACACGCTCTACAGTTTGAAGTATCGAAGTACCAATTTGCCACTTTCAGGGAGAAAAGTTCAAGTAGTGGGAGTAGCAAATCGGTATCTGACAAACCCAATTACAGATCCAGTGCAAGTCAAAATTGGTAATTTTCAAGGATTTCACAAATTTGTGGTGTGTGACTCAAGTCCAATATCCTTATTAGGAAGAGATTTATTATGCAAACTAGGATGCTCGATTATGTGCTCACATAATGGAATTAAAATCCAGACAAACAGTGATGAGGAAGAAGAGGACAGTTTAGAAGAAGAAGAAGAAATGGAAACTGTTGATGAAGAGTATCCCCTGATTACTCTTTATCCTATGCTCACTGAAGCAGATATTCCATCTGATTTACAAGAAACAGTTGAGAAGGAAGTGTGGGATATGACAGGGAAAGAAGTAGGATTGATCAAAGGAGCAGAACCAGTGAAAGTGACTGTAAAACCTAATGTAAATTTTCTTCAGACTCCACAATACCATATGCCACAAGATACTCTCATGAAAGTCGCCCAACTCATTGACGAATTTGTGAAACAGGGAGTGCTGAAAGAAGTACTAAGTAGTCCATGTAATTCACCAATCATGGGACTAATAAAACCAAGTGGAAAGGTCCGAATATTTCAAGATTTGAGAAAAATAAATGACATAATAATCAAATGTTGTCCCGTAGTACCAAATCCAGCTGTAATAATGTTTCAAATTACCTGTGATGCAGAGTGGGTCACAGTCATCGATTTGTCACAAGCATTCTTTTCTGTGCCTCTTCATGAGGACAGCCAATTTCTCTTTTGTTTCAAATTCCTGGACAGAGTCTACAGTTGGTGTCGAATTCCTCAAGGGTTTTCGGAGTCACCATCAATTTTCAATCACATTCTAAAGAAAAATCTGGAATGATTGTAATTACCTTTTGAATCAACCTTAGTACAGTATATTGACGATTTACTGATTGCATCCAAAACAGAAAATGACTGTACAGTTGACACTAATGCCTTACTGAACAATTTGGGAAGGAATGGACACAAAGTGTCTCCTTCAAAATTGCAATACTGCCAAAAGAAAGTGAAATATTTGGGTCACCAAATAGAAAAAGGGTCGAGAAAAATCATGAAAGAAAGAATAACGAGTGCACTTCAAATGAGTCCACCTAAAACAAGAAAAGAGGTGAGAAAGTTTTTGGGAATGGTGGGCTACTGTCGCCAATGGATTTCCAATTTCTCAACTCTAGCCAAACCTTTACTGATACTGACCCAGAAAGATGCGCAGGATGAAATAATGTTGAAAAGAGATGAAATGGATGGCTTTAATGAATTAAAGATTAAGAGATGCACTAGGAATATTGAAAACAGGATTTGCTGTATGTATAATAACTGGTGTTCTAGAAGCATCTTGGCTTCAAGGAATTTACTCTGCACAAGTAGCGGAACTAGTAGCCCTTACTAGAGCTTGCCAACTTTCGGCATTAATCAAAGTCACCATTTACACTGACAGTCAGTACGAATTTGGAATAGTGCATGATTTTGGACAATTGTGGTCCAAAGAGGCTTTATGACCTCTTCAGGATCACCAGTGAAAAATGGTGAAAGAATAAGAGAATTGTTACATGCTATCCAGTTACCAGGAGAAGTAGCAGTGGTAAAATGCAGTGCACACTCGAAATCACATGACTTCATTTCTTTGGGAAATGGATATGCATATCAAGTCGCAAGGTTTTGCACATTGAACTGTATATTGCTCAGAGACTAATGGAATTTGATAAATGAGCCAGAACTTGAACCAAATGAAGCCTTTGCTCTAAAAGTTGTAGACACAATAGAAGAATTGAAATTCCTACAAAATAATGTTAGTAAGGATGAAAAACTCTCATGGAGTAAATTACAATGCGTAAAAAAACCAGATGATTTGTGGGTTTCAAGTGAAGGGAGATTAGTTTTTCCAGACAGTCTTTTGACACAAATAGCTAGGCTATATCACGGACAAGCACACATTGGAAGAGATGCCATGATTAGATTATTCAAAATTGATTGGTTTAATCCCAAATTTCGCCAAGTTGCTGAAGCAGTTTGCCATTGTTGCGTCATTTGCCAACAAATGAACGCAGGGAAGGGAACCGTAGTAAATTTGAGCTTTATTGGAAGAGCAGGTGGGCCGTTCAGCAGGATGCAAATGGATTTCATTGAGATGCCTATGCAAGCAGGCTTGAAATACGTGTCGGTGATTGTGTGTATTTTTAGTCACTGGATTGAAGCATACCCTACACGGAGAAATGACAGTCTCACAGTTGCAAAACTACTTTTGAGAGAACTATTACCACGTTTCGGATTTCTGATCTCTTTAGAATCAGATAGGGGAAGTCACTTCAATAACGAAGTAATCAAATTACTATGTGCAGCATTGAACATTGAACAAAAATGTCATTGTAGCTACAGCCCTGAAGCATCAGGACTAGTGGAGCAAATGAATGGCACGCTGAAATCAAGAATGGCGAAAATATGCGCATCCACAAACTTGAAATGGCCTGAGGCGTTGCCTTTGGTGTTAATGTCAATGAGAAACACACTTGATAGAAACACTGGACTATCACCACATGAAATTCTTATGGGCAGAGCCATGAGACTTCCAGCAGTTCCTGTGAATGCCCTTGTAAATATTACAGATGATATGGTATTGGACTACTGTAAAGGTCTGGTTGATGTAGTCCACTCTTTTTCTCACCAGGTAGAGGTAACCACCTTGCCACAGATCCAAGGTCCAGGACACGCCCTGAAAGCAGGTGACTGGGTTGTGGTAAAGAAGCACGTGAGAAAGTCGTGTTTGGAACCCCGTTGGAAAGGACCTTTTCAAGTGATTCGGACAACTACCACCGCTGTGAAGTGTGCGGGAGTTCCCAACTGGATTCACACCAGTCACATGAAAAGGGTGACGTGTCCCACAGAAGAGGAAATTGAAGCACTGAAATTACCAACAGCTAACAGGAAAGTACCAGGCACTGAGACAGAACGAAGAGAGCCTGAAAGCGAACAAGAAGAAATTGAGACAGAAGAAATATTCTCTGAGGAAGACGCAGTCGATCCTTTTGAGGACAACAGAGAAGAAGCCTCAGGAGGTGACAAAGATCCTATCCCAGGTGAAGAAGCAGGAGAGCCTAATAAGAGGAGGGCTTTCCCAGAAGCAGACGATACAGGAAAAGAAGGAGAAAACCTGACTGACCTCCCAGGTGAAGGAGACAAGACAGAGCAAAGTGAAATTGTTCCAATTCTTCCAGAACCGGTTGCAGGTCCATCAGGTGAAAACAACGCGTAGCGGAGACAAAGCATATCACCAGTGAAATCAAAGACTAAAGAAACATTAAACGAAAACAAATGGCCAAAATTGAAGGAGAAAAGAAAGGAAGTGTCTATCATAACCACATCGAATGAAGAAAAAGACACAGCCAAAGGACAAGACATAAGCGAAAGGGAATCGAAAGGAGATGGAAAATTGAAAAGGAAAAGAATAGCGAGCAGAAGATATTCTGGTCCAGAATGGGCATACACAGCCACTAATGATTGGTCAGAATAATTTCTATCTCTTAGTCTTGAAAATGAAGAAGCAGAACGATACTTTGGTACTTGAAAAGTGAAATTTCATGAACATTACCGAATAAGACATTGATAACCTGATTGACTTTTGAAACCGATTTTGAGACAAAGCTGCTAAACCGATAAGAGACTAAGGGGGTCATTCCGACCCCGGCGGGCGGCGGGCACCGCCCGCCAGAAGACCGCACCGCGGATAAATGACCGCGGCGGTCATTCTGACTTTCCCACTGGGCGGGCGGGCGACCGCCAAAAGGCCGCCCGCCCGCCCGCCCAGCGGGAAATCCCCAGCAACGATGAAGCCGGCTCTGAATGGAGCCAGCGGAGTTGCTGGTGTGCGACGGGTGCAGTGGCACCCGTCGCGATTTTCAGTGTCTGCTTTGCAGACACTGAAAATCAGAATGGGGCCCTGTTAGGGGGCCCCTGCAGTGCCCATGCCAGTGGCATGGGCACTGCAGGGGCCCCCAGGGGCCCCACGACACCCGTTCCCGCCAGCCTCTTCCTGGCGGTGTAAACCGCCAGGAACAGGCTGGCGGGAAGGGTGTCGGAATCCCCATGGCGGCGCTGCTTGCAGCGCCGCCGTGGAGGATTCCCTGGGGCAGGGGAAAACCGGCGGGAAACCGCTGGTTCCCCTTTTCTGAACGCGGCTTTACCGCCGCGGTCAGAATTGCCCCAAAAGCACCGCCAGCCTGTTGGCGGTGCTTCCTCCGTCCCCGGGCCGCCAGGGTCGGAATGAGGCCCTAAGTTGCTAAAGAAAACCGTGTGAACTTTGACCTCGTTGATCCTTTATATATATCTGCAAATTTGATTTGATAAAGTATCTTCAACTTTCTGATTCTCTATAGATCATGACAGACAATACTACACAAGGACATAAAATGAAATATTGTAAATACATGTGTTTAGGTCTAATAATTGCATGTGTACTAATAATTATGGCAATAATTCTTGGAATGCATGGAGGGAATGAAAGAGACGTGAATGATGCTTCTACTTTTAAAACTACTACTGAATTAACTCCTTTGAAGAAACTCGAACAAGACGAAAAATATTTACATGACTATACTAACGACAAGAAAGAACTCTCATCTAATGTATCCTATCGCTTGCTGAGTGAGTATGTTGAGACAATGGACGCAAAAGATTGTTATATATGTACACAAATCCCTACCTCAGTAATAGAAGGGGTGACATATCATAGCATGACCCTTGCGTATGGAATAACATGTAGTTTGTTACTAACCAGATTTTATGTCCAGAAGTATATTCAATACTTCTATTCCAATCATGATGTCGTATTTTCATTCGTCCCCATAATTGAGTACTTGAGTAAAGTAGCAAGAGATTATTATATAAAATTAGTTAGTGGTTTCTTTGAATCATTATCACCTTTTTCCACAGTTCAGGCTCATAAAGAAAACCTTACATGCTTACTTTCACCCTTAGAGAAAAGCTTTTTAGATCACACTGAAGATAGAAGGAAAATGATAAAGGAAAAATTTGAAAAAGAATTACACAAAAGGACATCTGTAGATAACTATTCTTTTGCCGCAATAAAGACACAAGGGAAACTAGCTTTAGATGCATTACACATAGGGAAACTTTGTATATATAGACCTAAATCATACTATGACACAATCTTTGTAGGAACGAGTGAATGTAAACACGTGTTTTTATTCCAGAGTAAATGGACGTTCATGTTAAATGGACTAGATCCAGCTACTCCAGGGGTATATTATATTTGTGGACTTAATGCCTATTATCGTCTTCCAAAAGGATGGTATGGGAGATGTTATTTGGGAGTAGTATTTCCAAAGATTTATCAACTAGACGACTTAAAGACATTTCCAAATCTGTCTGAATTACATCGTATTCAGAAAAGGGAGACAGCTTCTGGTGTGTTAGGAGACATATTTGGAGCAATAATTCCTTCAGCAGGAGTTATATTGAATTCAATCAAAATACGAAAGTTGTCGACTATTGTGGAAAACATGCTGACAAATTTCTCAGGAGCAATGATCCTGATGGATACTGAACTTGCTTCAGAAAGAGCTATGACTCAAAACCAGCTTGCTTTAGACATTCTTTTAGCAAAGTTTGCAAAATGCTTAGTGCACGTCACTGTTGCTCATATATACCAGACAACAGTAAACAAATTAGAAATATGCTTACAAATTTAACTAACAATAGTACAGATTTGAAAGAATTGAAAGAACCAGTAGCATGGGAAAAAGTTGGAAAAGGATTTGCTTCCGTGGGAAATTGGCTCAGCAACATTTGGAACGGAATATTACTGAAAATAGTAAAAGGGATATTAATAATACTAATTTGCTTAATAGGTATTTGGGGAATATGGAAAGCTATTAAAATACTGAAATCAAGAAACAAGAGAAGAATTGAAAATAAAGAACAAAAAGAAATGGTAAAATTATACAGGGAAAAATCAAAGGGAGTAAAAAGGAGAAGGGAAATGATTGAAATGCAAAATTATTAAAACAGAATTTTAATGTAATAAAATTTGTGATGGAAGATTTAATGTGATGACCTAATTAGTCAACAGAGGAGGGATTGATGAAGTAGAAAAAGAAAGACTAACAAACATTCATATATCATGTAACAAAATTGTATAAAAAACAAATATGTGATTTTAGCAAAGAAAAAATAATGTATGTAGAAAATGTGCCCACGAAGTAGATCGCAATTAGTATAAACAAGCTTAATTAATCATGAAAACCGACAAATGTATTAATATGTCATAATTGCAGCTATATTCTACAATTTTATCGTTAAAACTGTTATATGCTTAGCTTAAATTTAGCAGAGGCTTTGGCCTAGTTGTCTGGTCTCAATTTTAACTTTTAACTGCGTAAGTTTTCACTTGTATTAACAAAGACATGTTTTAAACCTTTAAAAGCTGTATTTTTCCAGTAGAATGACTAATACACTTATCTCAAGGTTGCGTGTTAGGCAACATTCCCATGAGGAACAGGGTCAAGACTGATTTGCATATGGCTGGGTCCAAACTGGGGTGGCATGGTGAGCAAAAGAACAATGGATTAAACCCAGATCTGTGCCTGGGGGTGAGTGTGTGCATTGTCAGCACTCTGTCCATCATCCTTTTGTGTTGCTAATGTTGCCCTAAGTGGGAAGGATATGCCCAGATGTGGGTCCCTTGCTCACTGTGCCACTGGAATTAAGCTAGCCTGGCTGACGAAGGGTGATACCCTGAAACCGGTCCCAGGATGCTTGTTTCTGGTCTAGGGAGGACCTGGCCTGGTAGTTCGGGCTGGACTGTTCCCATGAGGAACAGGGTCAAGACTGATTTGCATATGGCTGGGTCCAAACTGGGGTGACATGGTGAGCAAAAGAACGATGGATGAAACCCAGATCTGTGCCTGGGGGTGAGTGTTTGCATTGTCAGCACTCCGTCCATCATCCTTTTATGTTGCTAATGTTGCCCTAAGTGGGAAGGGTATGCCCAGACGTGGGTCCCTTGCTCACTGTGCCACTGGAATCAAGCTAGCCTGGCTGAAGACGTGTGATACCCTGAAACCGGTCCCAGGATGCTTGTTTCAGGTCCAGGGTGGGCCTGGCCCGGCAGTTCGGGCTGGACTGTTCCCATGAGTAACAGGGTCATGACTGATTTGCATATGGCTGGGTCCAAACTGGGATGGCATGGTGAGCAAAAGAATGATGGATTAAACCCAGATCTGGGCCTGGGGGTGAGTGTTTGCATTGTCAGCACTCCGTCCATCATCCTTTTGTGTTGCTAATGTTGCCCTAAGTGGGAAGGGTATGCCCAGACGTGGGTCCCTTGCTCACTGTGCCACTGGAATCAAGCTAGCCTGGCTGAAGAAGGGTGATACCCTTAAAACGGTCCCAGAATGCTTGTTTCTGGTCCAAGGAGGACCTGGCCTGGCAGTTCGGGCTTGACTATTCCCATGAGGAACAGGGTCAAGACTGATTTGCATATGGCGGAGTCCAAACTGGGGTGGCATGGTCAGCAAAAGAACGATGGATTAAACCCAGATCTGTGCTTGGGGGTGAGTGTTTGCATTGTCAGCACTCTGTCCATCATCCTTTTGTGTTGCTAAGGCAACTTTCATCCCCTTTGAAGCAAGGTCAGTTTCCTCAGGTGCAGACAATAAAGACACTGATGCAGAATTAATTGGTAACTTTGTTGCTACTTGTGTTCCAAAACTCCAAGGACACCTTATGCGTAGATGAGTATTAAGAGAAAAGACACTATTCATTGGTCAAAGAGAAATCACCCCATGGACCCTCCAATGGAAGAACCTGAAGAATTTGGAACTTTTCTTACTTAATCCCATCGGACGGAGAGAAACGAGCCATTTTTTTTCTTTGATGCCATTTTGAAGCCAGATTCGAGAAGCCATTTTGATGACACTTTGATGCTTTTTCTCTATTCCAGAGAGAGAGACTTTAAAGAATTCTCACCCTAGAGACTTTAACTTTAACTTTACTTTGCCTTGCCCATTTAATAACTTTTGTTCCCCCATTTTCCTTGCTGCTGCAAGGGAAACTTGCCTTACACTTTGCCCCCTTGAAGTCTGCCCCATGCTTATCGAACCGGTACCTGAAGGATGAAGACTTTCCTTGAATGCTGATTGTATTTGGTAATTATAAAAGGATAAATGTATTATTCGTTGTATTTTCCTTCTTAGGTACCAACTGCTTATTTTTGACAGAGCCTAAGCTAGAGGTTTTCTAAATTTATGTTGATTAAATTCATTTTGCATGAAGCCCCACATGCCAATGCTAATCAGAGGTTAGTTGAGGTATTCATTTGATACACCATGCTGAATTGAAATCTTGTTATGCTGACCGATTTATGCAATTAGTCAATTTCAGTTACTTTTATTAGTGATTTGCATTGCTATAGCCGAGTGTATTATAATCCAAGCTTTGCGTAGATTGCGTTTCTTCCGTCGTTATGGACAGCCAGTAATGTTCGTATATGTGTATCATTTGATTTTGAGACTTACTTACATTGTGTTAGCTTTGTTAATATAGGGAAATAAACTCATTAATTTTTAATGAACAGGTGTGGTTATTCATGACTGAAAGGTCATGGTGTGTCTAATTACTGATTTTCTGTTTAACTAATTTGTTGATTGATTACTAATCGAGTATTGGTTATTGATTATAAATGCTTATTGATTATTGATTTGAGGGATCTGACAATTCTTTGGATGAGGAGAACTCAACCCGGTCAAAAGGTTCACCGACCTCCGGCGTGTCCAAGTATAAGTAATTTATAAGGACTGGACGCGCTATCAGTAACGGAGGCCTTGGTGATTACATTAATTTTGAATAAAAGACCTCCACTGATTATGGAGGGTATTAGGACGGAAACAGACTAATTTTAAAGACGGGGTGAATAATTAATTATGAATTTGGATTCAGTTAGTTCAGCAACATGTATTGTTTTTTAGAATTAAGCATGATGATTTTGCCAAATAATTATTTCTGTTCAAAGAAATGTCCCATACATGTTTTATTCTGATTATCTTGGTCTCTAATATCCAAAACATTTGGAAATTCTGGAAAACACTGAATAAAGTTGGTCTGAGCCGAAGAATTAAACCCAACAACACCAGTTCTTGATTGCCACATAGGTGCTATGACTTTCTTTAAAGGCTCTGTCATGATTAGCAGTGAACGTAGTGTCATTTATTACATTAACTATGATTTTTAAGTGGATTGTTTAGGAAGTAACAACTCTGAATATCACAATTTTGCCTTTAGGTTTGGCTAGAAGCAACTTTCAGTTTTTTTCAGACTTTCTGTGCCAGCAAAACAGGGAATAAAGAAAGGGCGTTTTAATTTTGATTTGATCAGTTATATAATTTGTTGCAGTTGAACCTGGGCCTCTCTGCAGGGTCACCCACAAACATTTTGCCCATACCCTTCATTTTTCTGCTGATCTTTTTTTGTTTATTAGCTAGGACTCTATGCACCTTCCTCTGCTAGCCAGGGCTAAACTGCATGTGCTCACCCACTTAAACATGGTTAAAATGATTTATACCCGATTCGCATATGTAATTTACTTATTGGTCCCTTGTATAGTGGTATATCATATACCCAGGGCCAGTAAATTAAATACTACTAGTGGCCTACACACATATTGTGCTATCCACTTAAGTGCCTGTGTCTTCTGAAGATAAAATCGGAACCCATTCTGATTGCATTAGCTTTGAATCACATGTGCTTGGACTTCCGCTGCTGTGTGGACGACATTCTACGCTAGTCCCTGGAGGGAGGAACTCTGGGTGCTCTACCGCACTTAGCTCTGCGTTCTGTGCTCTGCGGGACTCTGCTGTACTTGAGCTGCATCTCCCCCCCAAATGCTCATACGTCCTGATCGGTCAGGCTGACCTTGGCTGTATTGCCCCTATTCCCTTACAAGACGGTAGTGGTAGTGGCGGGCTTGTTGGCGGCTTGTGCTGGGGGCTTGTTGGCCAGTCGGCTGGGCGTAAGACCGGCCGAAGACAGAACTTGATGGCAGCTGGCTGTGTGCTGCATATGTAATTGGTCAAGTAACAGGGTCAAGACTGATTTGCATGTGGCCGGGTCCAAACTGGGGTGACGTGGCGGGCAAAATACGATGGATTAAACCCAGATCTGTGACTGGGGATGAGTGTTTGAAAAGTTTCAACACTCCGTCCATCATTTTATTTTGTTTTGTGATGTTGCATAAGTAATTGGAGCAGCAGGGCAGGTAACGGTCTAGGGTGGCTGGGTGGTGACGGCTGGGGCGGGTTGGAGGCACTAGGCTGCTGGTATCCTGCACCGTGTGGAGGCGGCTGGCGTTAGGCCAGTGCAGCTTGCCTGGGTAAGGCTGCATTGCTCTGCTCTGTACTTGGCCTCCCCTCCTGGCCTGCCCCCGGAGTCCTGTGGTGCCCTCGAGTCTTGGAACACCCTGTGTGTGCCTCCAGAGTACCCTCTGAGTGCCCCGGAGTGCCGCAGAGTACCTCCTGAGAGCCCTGAGCCTTCCTGCATATATGTGCCCAATATCATGGCTCTTTCTGTTCTGGTGATTACTTTTCTTCTTTTAAGACGTGGGAGAAACTCCAAAGCCCTTCCATTGCATTTGACTAAAATAAGCTCTGTATCGCAACCACACTGACTCCAAGTGCTCAATTAGGTGTCTAACTAATTGTGTGCTCGTGTCGCCCCCAGAAACATAATCTGCATGGAATCGCCCTTCTGGGGTGTGTGGGGGCACAGTTTTGGAGAGTGGTCAATATTTTTAGAGGACTTGTAGGGGATTGCCAGTGGGCACTTTAAGTTGGTATCTGTAACAGGCACCTAACCTACATAGTCTGGATTAATAAACTTGACCAGGATACTTGACCTGGAAATTGAGGGTTGCTGGAGACCGGTGAACTCTGATCTTAAGCTCAGCCCGCCCTGCAACATGCAGTATGCCTCTGCTCACCCTGCTTGCGGCAAAGGACTGCAGAGGATCATGGGGGCCACTGGAGGCCTCGTTCACTGCCCATGAACTGCGGCCACCAAGTGATTTGACCGTCAGTCCCTGTTTGGCCTCTATTCCACCCCTCTCTACTGCTCACATTCTTTGTGCCCCTGTCTTCAAGCGAGGGCTACTTTGGAGTTTGCTCAGCCCTAGGACTGATGTGCTTTGTCACAGCACAGATCTCTGCTGTCTGGATGTCTGTTTTTGCCAGTCCGGCCTGCTCTCCCCAGCGCTAAGTGATATCTACAACTCTAACTGCAGCAGAAAGTGGAGTGGAGTGGAAAAAAGCAGAGCAACAGTAAATTGTGAGTCAAGTCTAAGGCAAGTGGGGTTATGTGGGGACTGTGAGATAGGCTGAATCTTAGGCTGCAGGCAGCCAGGGTCGGGCAAAGGCAGCTGGTCTTATGCCAGTACGGCTTGCATGGGCTGTGCTGTCCAGCGCTGCCCTTGCTTCCTTGTCCCCACTTCAATCTTCTTTACTTTTTTAAGCCATATCAACAAGTGGTTTGACGGAGCGCTGAGACATAGTTGTTTAACAATATACTGAGAAACTTACATTTTGTTGACTGCCTTCATAGTTTATTGGCAAGCTTGGAGGGAGTGGCATAAGAACTGAACCGGCCAAGAGGTCTGGTAAAGCAAGAAAAGACATCGCCATCTCCCAAAAACGTAAGAAGTATTGTTGTGGTGATGCAGTGCGCAGCACAGCTCAGCTGTCACCAGTCCTTGATGAGGGGTTTCATCCTTCCTCTTTTAGTGGCAGCAACCCCGCGGACTGTTTTTCATGATGATGAACGGCTTAACACTGCAGTTCTGGATCCCCATGATCATGTTGTTAATCTGACTCAATCAAACTCCCTGAAGCCCCAGGAGCCCCCTCTCATGGCTTATTTCAAGAAAAAAAAACTGCTGTAGCCAAGGTGAGCAGCGGAGCCACTCAGCCTGAGGTGGGTTTGGGCACACCTCTGATGTTTGATACCATGGATGCATTACCAAATGTTCTCCGATCTTTGGAATTACGTGCACTAGTACATTGGCCTGTATTACCAGTCATTTTTGTGGACGATTCTGGTTCAGAAAGCCCACAGAGGCAGGGGAGGCCTCCATTAATCAGTTAGTCTCTAAAGATAATCTAAGCTGTATGGTGTCACAGGCAGCCAATCTGGTTGTGATTTCACTGAAATATGAGTTCTCTCCAATAGTTATTCCAACGGACAATTCTTTTTACTCCACTGACTGGGTTGCCTCCCCAGCAGCGCCTTCATGGCACAATATGCAGGCTTCTATCAGCCAAGATTGCCAGCAGGACCATAGTATGGCTTACCTGACCATTGCCCCGGCCACACAATGGACTTGCAGTCCAACTGGTAGTATTCTTCCTATGCTTCCCATGATATCTTCAAGCAGGGCTAGTAATGGCAGCTCTCAAATAGAGATTAATGAAAGGGAACTTAACGACCAGTCACTTCTGGATCTATCTTGTCTTCAAACTGAATCTGTGGAAGGTGCTGACATTCAAGGGGCTGACAATACAACTCTGCACCCAATTCCACGGTTACCACCAGTGGCCCTGTATGGTCTCAGTTTCTTCAAACCTTGCAATCTGCTGTCTTGGACCTGAATTATCACTCTGACAAGCTGGACGTGCAAGTTGATTTGCTGAATGCATTAGCTGCCTATGTAGTGGGGATTGACCAGAAATTAAAAATGTAAATCAGCTAATCATCAGAGCGCAAACGAGCTCCAACTTAGTCCAACCAGCCTGTTGTTGCTCTCCCATTGTAGAAAGCTTATCATCTCTTCCCACCATTTTAAGCTCAGTCCTAGCCGAAATTGAGAAGTTCTCATCCTGCTCTCTGCCCCAGTTACTCCACTGAATCTGAGGTCCTTTTCAGATGTGGCACGAAAAAAAAAAAAAAAAGTTAAAACAGCGGACGATTACTTTCAGTTCAAACACCATTTTGAGTTGATTTGCTGATATTGGGATTTCTGAGCAATGCACTCCTGCAAGTTCAGTTCATTTGAAGAGCTGTTCACCTGGAGTCAAATCTATAGATGTTATCCCTCCATCCCACTTTAACTCTGTGCCACAAGTTGATTCTTCAAAATTACCCCCTCAGGGATTAATCTGGGAGCTCAACATCTGTTAAGTAAGAGGAAAAGAAACTACTTTGCAAACAACGGAACAAAAGATGGAGCCCACCGTTTCATGAGACTGCAAATAAAGGCCATCAGTCTGTTCAACATGACTCGCGACAGTTGCAGCAGGTGACCAATTTTATCCTGTTGACTAGTTCCTTCACGGACAAATAGGGGGCCTCTTGATGCCTAGCGAGACTGTGCATGATCCACTGACCAGTGTCGCTATGAAAGGAGTCTGAATCCCCCCTAAAGAATCATTCGTTCAGGACATGAAAGGCAAAGCAGACTGTCTTGCTATTCCCACGGCTACAAGCTTTGGGGTGATGGCATTTTTGGCATCACAGCCACATCACCAAACCCTTTAGTGGCCCATGATACCATTATTTGTAATGTTGTGGGTCTGAGACCCCCTTCCTCCTCCCCTGGGATGCCCCTATGAGCCAAGGAAGGCAGTCCCCTTTATTGTTATCCTGTCATCAAGGCTCTTCCACTGAATTGGTGGGTCAGTCTCACCCAAGGCCGCCACTTTGCTCTCCAAGTGCTTTATTTAACTGTATTACCTCTAAGCTACTTTTTATACCGGAACATCGTTCAAGGGGTGCCCATGACATTTTGAATAGAGGGAACATTTTAAGACTTTTTAAAGCCATCACAAAGCTGAGTGACAATGGATCTGCTGATATCATCTCTATTGAATGTCTCCCACAAATGGGCTCTCGGACAGGGGAAATTAATGTGATATCACTGGCTTTTGCTACTCTAGCGCAATCACTCCGCTATAGAAAAGACATATTCCACTCATAGGGTATTATGATTACTCCCCATAAGAATCCTGGTTATCCTGCATTTGTATCCAAACCCTCCAGTCTAAATCCTCTTGGTGCTTCCGAGATCGGGTGCATTCAGGACTCTGAGAGTGCCTCACAGAATTCCACAGAGTTTTTTTCAACTCCGCTGAACTCTGCACAATCGGAGTCTGTCAACTCCACCTGGTCCTAATAAAGACAGGGCCCTCAGACCCACTCTTCAGTTCACTTTCTGGATCTGCAAAAGGACTGCAAACGTAGAAATCTTCACTGCTAATTTGTAAAGCTGCTTCCTAACGGCAATGTTTCCTCCTCGGACACCGCCTGCAGCCTTGCACCGCTGTACTTTACCTTCACAGAACATTTTTCTTGAAAAATCTTTTAAGTCCAAAGGTAAGCGCTGACCGGGCCCATCACTTCAAGTATCCGACCTGTGCTCCACCGAGGTGCCAATTTTATATTAAATACTTAAATGATTCCTATATTCGATTCTACTTATTAGATTTTTGTCATCTTGTTGTGAACAAATTATTAAAATTCACTTTATGTTTCCAAACTCTTGTGTTGTGTTTTCACTTTATTGCTGTTTGTGTGCTGCATAAATAGTTTACACTTTGCCTCTAAGTTAAGCCTGACTGCTTTCTTTGTGCCAAGCTATCTGGTTAATTTAGTGATTGTGGCTGTTTCTTGACCAGGGCTCACACTCCAGTCAAAAAAAAAAAAAAAAAAAAAAAAAAAAAAAATATATATATATATATATATATATATATATATATATATATATATATATATATATATATATATATATATATATATATATATATATATATATATATATGTAAATGGAGTTTGGAGTTTGGTGATGCACTGGCAAGAGAGATCTCTTCATTAGGTCCAGTCGTCTGTCCATGGTAGTTATTATAACAGCCACATTTATCACCACAGCAGCAAAAACAGATCAAGTAATGATCTAACCTGGTGTAATAACAGTTAACACTGCAGCAAGAATAGAGCTGTGCCTATCACATGTACAACAGTTGACAGCACAGTAGGGTCAAGAGCAACAACCACTGATGTAAGAAAAGCAGAAACCACATAGGTAACCACAGCTGCCACTATGGCAGGGACAGCAGCAGAGACCACAGTGGTAACCATAATATAGACAATAGAAAAAACAGATGTCACCACATTAGGAACCACAGCAGTGGCAACAGCTGTTATAACAGCTGTTATCAACACAGCACCCAAAACAGGTACCACAACAGCTGCAAACACAATAATGCCCACTGTTGCAATGACTGGAGGGACCTCTGGAGCCCCAACCTTGCAGGGACCTAGATAGTAACACAGTAGGAGCCTCTGCATCAATGACTGTGGCCATGACAACTGCAACCATATTAGGTTCAACCATAGCAGTGACTACAGCAGCAAAAGAGGAGTCATTATACTAGCCACAACAGCTCTGACTTCAGACAATAAACATAATGACAATAATTGCAGCAAGCACAACAGGGAGGCAGTAACAGCGGCTTTTACCACAGCTATATCCACAGCAGAATTAACAATAGTAGCCAAAGCTATCACCATGTCAGGTTTAATTGCAGCAACCACTGCAATAACCACACTAATACCCATAGTTCCCATAACATCAAAGATAATGTCAACAACCTGAGTTATCACCACAGCAGCAACTATCCCAGTCAGGGCAACAGCAACCATCAGAGACCACAGCAGTGATGGTACCAACAGCGTTTTCAGACAGAACAATTGCCCACTCAGCTAGGACCACAGGAGCAATCACTGATGTAACCAAAATGAGGAACACACAACACACTACAGCTGTCATCATGGCATGGACAACAGCAATAAAAAAATCTTCCACAACAGCAGGAACAATAGCAGATACAACTGTTGCCACAGCATGCAATACCATAGCTACATGTAAAAATGCTGGCAAAAAGCCACTGTAGCAATAACCACTGCAAAAACAGAAAGGTCCTGTAAGAAATGGGGTCTTTGGTTGGCAGTTCTGTTACCCCCTGTCCAAGCAAGGACCCTCACTCTAGTCAGGGTAAGTCACACACAATCCAAATTATCCTGTGGCCACCCTCTGGTAGCTTGGCACTGAGCAGTCAGGCTTAACCTAGAAGGCAATGAGTAAAGTATTTGTGCAATAAATCATGCAAGTGTCAAGCCCTCCACTCTCCCAGCCAAGGAAGACTCATTCAAAATGCAGATGAATGCAAGTGAGGCTGAGTGTCCTGTGTTTGGGGTGTGTCTGAGAGTATGCACAAGGGAGCTGTCAACTAAACCTAGCCAGATGTGGATTGGAAGGCACAGAAGGATTTAAATGTAGAGAAATGCTCACTTTCTAAAAGTAGCATTTCTAAAATAGTAATATAAAATCCAACTTCACCATTAAGCAGGATTTTGTATCACCATTCTGGCCATACTAAATATGACCTGGCTACTCCTTTCAGATCAGGATCTACCACTCAAACAGTATGTGAAGGTAGCCCCAATGCTATCCTATGAAAGGAGCAGGCCTCACAGCATTGTAAAAACAAATTTAGGAGTTTTACACTGCCAGGACATATGGAACACACATGTTCATGGCCTGCCTTTTATCTACATAGGGCCTACCTTAGGGGGTTCATATATGTAGAAAAAGTGGAGTTTAAGGCTTGTCAAGTACTTTTAAATGGCAAGTCGAAGTGGCAGTGAAACTGCACACACAGGCACTGCATAGGCAGGCCGGAAACATGGTTAGGGGGCTACTTATGTGGGTGGCACAACCAGTGCTGTAGCCCACTAGCAGCATTTAATTAACTTGCCCTAGGCACATGTAGTGCACATGACTAGGGACTTACAAGTAAATTAAATAAGCCAACTAGGTATGAGCCAATGTCACCATGTTTCAAGGGGTGAGCATGTGCACTTTAGCACTGATTAGCAGTGGTAAATTGTGCAGAGTCCTAAAGCCAGCATAAATGAGGTCAGACAAACAGAAGGAGGAAGGCAAAAAGTTTGGGGGTGACCCTGCATAAAGGCCATTTCCAACAGGTCCATTACAGTGATTATAGTTGCAACAAGAGTAGGGCCCGCAGCTCCCATTTTGGAATGCAGAAAAGCAGTAATGACAGTTTCAATCAGACCACAACATCAACCAATGCTGCAACCACAGCATCCACTAAATCAGCAGCAGTAGCTTCCACCAATCAAAGAATACGGTAGCTACAGCTGCCATGAGTACAGTTACAAAAACAGCTGCAACTATAGTGGTAAGCACAAAAGAGACCAAAGCAGTGACAGCAACTTCCACAACAGCTGTTACCACAGTTGAGTTGTGACCACAAGAGAAACCATAGCTGCCACCACGATGGAGACCAGAGAAGCAAGTACAGCTGTAATAGCAGCAAATATAACTTCTGCCTCCACAGCAGAGGTAATGGCAGCGGCAACAGATTCCACAAGACGGACTGCAGCATAAACAACAGTTGTCAGCCCTGCAGGGAACACAGCAGTAACAACAGCTGCGACAACAGGATGGAGCACAGAAGAAAAAGTGGTTGCGGCATCATCAGGCACCAGAGCTAACAACGTCATCAAGAACCAACCAAATCAGTGACGACAGTGTTACAAATGCAGTGACCGAGGCAGGAAGAAACCAGTGACAACAGCTACTCCCATGGCCTGGGCAACAGCAATAACATGCGTTACCACGGCAAAAAGATAGAGACAAAATCAGTAGCCACATTTGTAGCACTAAGAAGATCAAAAACGTGATGCGGGGAATGATTAATGGGACATTCTATAATTCCATGTGAAAAGCAGCCATTAGTGGGTTTAGCACAGCAATCACAGAAGCATGTCTTGGTGTAACCTTTGAATTAGGGTATCTCACTGAGAACAAAATATGCATTGGCACTGCCTGTATGTCTGGATCTAATGTGCTATCATTTATGAACACAGAAAAGTACAACTGTGCACAGAATACTTGTGTCTCATGTCTGCGGACTCTTGCTGTTTCTGTGCCCCTCCCCACCACATGTCGTGCCCTGATTTTACTCTCAGCCTGTGTTGCAGTGCGGCTGTCTAGCAGCGACATACACAAATATTCTATAAATTTTTTAACATGCCCAGAAGTATTATCTAATTGAAGTCAGACCTATTGGCTAGTATATACTCAACTCGCTTGTAATTTCTTTAGGCATGTGATGTAAGGAAGTTGTGAAGGGGAATAGATATTTTAGCTATAAATAGGGATCTCCGGTGTTCCGCAATCGGCTCCAGCGGGAGGGCTACAGTGGGAGAGGTGAGAGTGTTTTGTTGGGAGAAGAAAATTGGAAGCAGGTGCATCATCTTTGGCACTTTCAGTTGCAAGGGGCAATTTAAAGTTAGACAGATGGTTTAGCTATGAGAGAGGGATGCTGAGAGGAAAGGGAAGTACCACTATGAGGCTGGTTTGCAAATTGCAGAAGGAATTTCTGGGCGGTAGAATATCAGGTTAACTAATCAAATATGTTGGCTTGGTGCTTATTAGTTGGAATATCAGTGGTGGGTTGCAAAATCTGGTCCAAATCCACCTTATTAAGTCCTAGTTGTGGGGGCTGAAGACAAGGGCAATTTGTTTACAAGATCCTCATCTGGCACGCTACAAGTGAGCATTTTTAAGGCGATATATTCTCAGAAAACATTGAGTACCACGTTAAACTTCTAACTTTCAAGATGTAGCATTTATGATTTAGTCTGAGCGAGATTGCGTTTTCCCAAGTCCTTTGATCATTTATTGCAGAAACCTTTATGTTTGCAAAATTTTCATCATTTTTACTCACACCTGTGAATAAAAGCTATGCAAGATTTCTAAACATTTAGGGCCAGATGTAGCAAAGTTTTGCGAGTCGCAAATGGCCTGAATCGCTATTTGCGACTGTGCAAAATCGGAAATGGGATGCAAAAATCCCATTTCCGACTCGCAAAAAGCGATGCGAGCCGTTAGCGACTCGCAAAAATTGCAACCCCATTTAGCAACCCGCAAATTGGAAGTCGCAATTTGCGAGTCGCAAACCATATGCAATTGCAACTCGCAAATTGCGACTAGTCGCAAAAAGCCCAGTTTGCATGTCCCATTTACCACTAACTCAGAGCAGGTGGTAACCATTACCAAAGTATAAAAGGAGAACCAGAAGGCATCTGGGTTACCCAAGATGGCGGAGATATACCTGATAGCAGTGAGGTGGAGAGTCCATGCAGCCCAGCAGAGGAGGCGGAGGAGCCAGAGACAGGAGAAGATTTACAGAACAAGGCAGACTCTTTTTCAGCAAACTGAGGAAGAGATCTATGACAAATACCGCCTTAGCAGCGCAGCCATACTAGAATTAATTGAATTACTAAAACCACAGCTAGAATGCCAGACTCTGCGCGGCTGCGCCATCCCTACGCATGTGCAAGTGCTATGCTCACTGCACCTCTTGGCCTCAGGGAGCTATCAGGGGGTCATTGCTGTGGCAGGTGGGGTATCTCAAAGTGCACTGTCAAGGTTCCTCAGGGCATTCCTAGATGCCATACTCACACACATGTCTCACTTCATATACCTACCCAGGAATGAGGCAGAAATTAACAGCACCAAGCTGGACTTTTACCGGATTGCCAACTTTCCCCATGTCATAGGGTGTGTAGATGGGACACATATTCAAATATGCCCCCCTGCAAACCTGGAATATCTGTTCCGCAACAGAAAGTGTACCCACTCACTGAATATACAGGTTGTTTGTGACGCCCATTATGTCATCACTGACATTTTCGCAAAATTTCCAGGCAGTACCCATGACTCCTACATTTTTAGGCACAGTGGGATACACCAACGGCTGGAACGTGGGGAGTTTGGAGACGGATACCTCCTAGGTAGAGCTGCATACACCTCGTAGACATACACACAGGTCACTGTGCACACCAACCAGGACTTTCTAACAGTATACTGTTTGTGCCCAACAGGTGACAGTGCATATGCACTACGGCTATGATTAATGACTCCGTTCTTAACACCCAGCAATGATTCCGAGAGGCGATACAACAGTGCACATAAGAGGACCAGGAACATAATTGAACGCACCTTCGGATTGCTGAAAGCAAGGTTCAGATGCCTCCACCGCAGTGGAGGTGCCCTCCAGTATACCCCCATTACAGCATTCAAAATTGTTGTCGCATGCGCCATCCTGCACAATATTGCCACCCGACGTGGGCTACCTCTCACCCCTGCAGACCCAGATTCAGAGGATGAAGAGCAGGAGCAACCACATCGCCATCATGGGGATCGGAGTATTGCAAATCAAGGCAGACTGAGACGGCAACACATCGCAACCCAATACTTTGGAAGGTACGTGTCAACTTCAACCATACTCACCTATTGACCAAAAACTCCATTTGTTAAGTGGAACAAAAAACTATTTAATATGTGCAGAAATTGAACTATTTACAATGCCTAACTGTTCATGTACATCAAAAAGCAAACCATGCATGGGGCACATTGCTGTCATGTGCCCCAACATCAGGGACAGGGTTCAGTCTATGTCCTACGGCGGCCTCTGCCAGCCTGGCTGGTCCCAGGTTGGTCTGCAGTGCTCTGCCTGGTACTCCCACTCTGGAGCACCCTAGTGTCACTGGCAGAGACACTGCTCACAGTGGAGCTCTCTTCGCTGTCCTGGGGGTTGTCCCCTGTGCCCCTGGACACATGCCGTGCCTCCATTAAATCGATCACATGTGTGATCCGGCCCAGGCCTCTAGCCACATCCACTGCAAAGTGGCCCATTTCAACTTGGAGGCCAACTGTCCTTCTCGACAGGCCAGTGGTGTTGACTGCCAGTCTGCCAATTGATGTGGCCATCCTGTCCAGCCTCTGGAGCAGCTGACGGTCCCTGCACCGCCCACCCTCGCTCTGTGACAGTAGTCCTGCCACTAGTTCCCGCATGGACAGGGCTAGGTCCCCAGTGTTTGTGCCAATGACGTCCAATTGGGAATGGAGCTGCTGCATGCTGGCCTCATTGCTCCTCACAAAGCGGTGCAGAACCCCACTAATTCTCCCTAACATATTGTTCTGCAGGTGCTGACCACGGAGCAGCTGTGCCTCGGTGATGGTGGTGGATGGACGCCTGGACTCAGGCTGCAGCCCTGCTCTCCTGAACCTGCGTCGCCTGCGCAGCGGTGTATGCCCTGTGAGCTCTACTGTGGCACTCCTGGCTATTGCTGGTGCAGCCTCCGGAACCACTGTTGCAGCAGGTGTTGACATCAAGGGGATGGTGTTGGTGGCGCAGGTGGGAGTGGTGGCAGCTCCTGTGCTTTCCTCATGGGGCTGGCTGCTGTGGCTTGTGGTGGTGTCTTTTGGGAGACCTGTGGGACATGGGGAACAGACTGTCAGTGTCTACTATCTGTTGCACACTTCCTAATAAACATTTGCCTATTTACTGCCTACTTGACTACGTTGCCCATAATGCATCATTCTGGTGTTTGCTACCCTGAAATGGAGCTATCATGGTTGTGCATGCCCCTGTGTACATGGTGGGTGGGGGTATGGCATTGATGGGGGTACAGGCATATCACATGGTACTCACCGGTTGATGTAGTGGGCTCAGAGGTGTCCAGATCTCAAAATCCTGTCACTGCCTCCTCCTCCAGGGTCTCCTCCACCCTTTCCTCCAGGGGTGTGGGTGGTGGTACGGATGATGGTCCCCCTCCTGTGCCTCTCATCTCCCGGAGCCTTTCTGCCACCCTCTCCTTGGCCCGGGAGCGGAGGTCATACCACCTCTTCTTGATCTCATCCACACTCCTGTGGCTGACTCCCAGAGAGTTCACTTTTTCTTGAATTTCCAGCCAGAGTTGTTTTTTGGTTGAGTCTGGCACATTGAGGGCTGCCTTTCCAAAGAGATCATCATAGTGCTGACAGAATTCTTCTGTCAGCACCTCCAGCTCCTTCTCAGAAAATTTAAGTTTTCTCTTTCTTGGTGTTTCTGCCATTGTAGCTGCTGTTCCTCCTGTTGGCTGTTCAGCAGTTTAAAATGGGTGTGGTCCTCCCTCCTCCCAGGTGTATTAGTAAACTTCATGGCTGTGATGTCATCATCATGTGCCAGGAAGTGTTTCCAGAGTGTTCTGGAGTGGTTTCTGGAGTGTTCTGCAGCACCTGCAATCAATTTAAATGTAACTCGCAATTTGCAACACCCACTCGCAAATTTCGAGTTAGTTTTTGCGCGGTCGCAAACAGCGACCTCGCAGACAGCGGACTCGCTATCTGCGTTGAGACTCCGGGTGCGAGTCGCAATTTGTACACGGACATTGTACCTGCATTTCTATTAGCGACACGCAATTTGCGAGTCGCACATGCTCGCAAATTGCGAGTCGCTAATTTTTTTGTACCTACATCTGGCCCTTAATGCGGAAACACTGGATTGAAGTAGCGCAGAACTTTTTACACGAGTGTGCTTTCAGTAATTATGCCTTCAGTAGGGCCCCCATAGCACTGTGGTACATGTAGTCCATGCACATATCAGTTAACCTTCATTTAGCAGTACAATGCAGATCATTTTTCAATAAGGCAAAGTCCTTTCATTTAAATTGTTTGCACAATTCAATTTTCCCTGAAGTAATCTCTTGACATCACCGTGTTTCATTTGGAATGTTACTGCAATTCGTGGCTACACAAAGATTGTGGTTGAGATTTATCTGTGTGACACAGTTTGAAAGTACTCTCGAGAAAAGGCACATCTGATTTCAATGCCAGCTAACACTTCTGAGCGAAAACCTGCACTTGGATGTATGGAAACCAATAAGGAGGAACTTTTTTGAATTATAGAAGGCCAATAAAAGGGCACTACACAAAATAATGCTTTCTTAATAAGAAATGTGCGCATCCTTGCTTTTGATTCTTAGGACATTACAAGTATACCAGTGCATTCTTTTAATTCCAATATTAGGGAGGTGAAATTCTGCATCTGCCCTATCCATGGTCCTGATGCTGATGAGCTTAAAGTTTAGTTAAAGAACACAGTTCAATCAATCAATCAATCACTGCATTTGTAAAGCGCGCTACATACCCGCGAGGGTCTCAAGGCGCTGGGGATGGGGGGGTGCTACTGGTCGAAGAGCCAGGTCTTGAGGAGTCTTCTGAAGGCCAGCAGGTCCTGGATCTGTCGTAGGATGGTAGGGAGAGTGTTCCAGGTCTTGGCGGCGAGGTCAGGAGAAGGATCTGCCGCCACCGGTGGTTTTTCGGATGCGGGGGACTGTGGCGAGGGCTAGGTTGGCTGAGCGGAGGCTTCGGGTGGGGGTGTGGAAGCTGAGTCGGTTGTTGAGGTAGGTGGGTCCGGTGTTGTGCAGTGCTTTGTGTGCGTGGATCAGGAGCTTGAAGGTGATCCTTTTGTTGACAGGGAGCCAGTGCAGGCCTCTCAGGTGGAGTGTGATGTGGCTGCGGCGGGGGACATCGAGGATGAGTTGGGCCGAGGTGTTCTGGATGCGTTGGAGTCGTCTCAGGAGCTTGTTTGTAGTTCCTGAGTAGAGGGCGTTCCCATAGTCGAGTCTGTTGGTGATGAAGGCCTGGGTAACGGTTTTTCTTGTGTCGAGGGGGATCCATTTGAAGATCCTGTGGAGCATACGGAGGGTGTTGAAGCAGGACGCGGAGACGGCGTTGACTTGCCTGGTCATGGAGAGAGTGGAGTCGAGGATGACCCCCAGGTTGCGTGCGTGGTCCGTGGGTTCCGGGGCTGTGCCTAGTGACGTGGGCTACCAAGAGTCGTCCCAGGCTGATGGGGTGGGTCCGAGAATGAGGACTTCCGTCTTGTCTGAGTTCAGCTTCAGTCTGCTGTTCTTCATCCAGTGGGCTACGGCCTTCATTCCTCGGTGGAGGTTAGTGTTGGCGGTGTGGGGATCTTCGGTGAGGGATATGATCAGCTGGGTGTCGTCGGCGTAGGAGATGATGTTGAGGTTGTGTTGTCGTGCGACGTGGGCGAGGGGGGCCATGTAGATATTGAACAGTGTCGGGCTGAGGGAGGATCCCTGTGGGACGCCGCAGATGATCTCGGTGGTTTTGGAGCGGAAGGGTGGGAGGTGGACGCTCTGGGTCCTGCCAGAGAGGAAGGATGTGGTCCAGGCCAGGGCCTTCTCTTGGATACCGGCGTCATGGAGGCGTGCTGATAGGGTGCAGTGGCAGACCGTGTCAAAGGCTGCTGATAGGTCCAGGAGGATGAGGGCGGCTGTTTCTCCTTTGTCCATCAGGGTCCGGATGTCGTCAGTGGCGGCGATGAGGGTGGTCTCGGTGCTGTGGATACTGCAAAAACCGGATTGGGAAGGGTCCAAGATGTTGTTGACTTCGAGGTAGCGGGTCAGCTGTTTGTTGACAATCTTCTCGGTCACTTTTGCCGGGAAAGGGAGCAGGGAGATGGGCCGGAATTTCTTGAGGTCCTTGGGGTCCGCCTTGGGCTTCTTCGGAAGGGCGTTGATCCCGGCATGCTTCCAGCTTTCTGGGAAGGTTGCTGTCTCGAAGGAACAGTTGATTGTTTTCCAGAGGTGGGGCACGATGGCTGCGCTGGCTTTGTTGAAGACGTGGTGAGGGCAGGGGTCCGATGGGGATCCGGAGTGGATGGAGTTCATGGTTTTGATGGTGTCTTCGTCGCTGACGCTGGACCAGACGGTCAGGCGACTGGTGCGAGTGGTAGTCGCAGGGGTGGTGGACTCGGTGGTGGGTGCAGGTGGTCAGGGTTGAAGCTGTTTTGGATGTCGGTGATCTTGCAGTGGAAGAAGGTGGCCAGTGAGTCGCACAGGTCTTGAGATGGCGGGATGTCGTTGGTGATGGAGCTGGGGTTGGAGAGTTCTTTCACGATGCTGAAGAGCTCTTTGGTGTTGTGTGTGTTGTTGTCTAGGCGGTCCTTGAAGGCGGTCTTCTTGGCGGTCTTGATGAGTTGGTGATGTCTGCGGGTGGCGCTCTTGAGGGCTGTGTGGTTGTCTGGTGTTCGGTCGTGGAGCCATTTCTTCTCCAGCTTTCGACAGGTGTGCTTGGAGATCCGGAGGTCCTCAGAGAACCAGGCGGCATTCTTGTTGGTGTGGTTGGTTGTAGAGGTCTTGAGAGGGGCGAGGGTGTTGGTGCAGTCGTTGATCCACTGTGTGAGGTTGGTCGCGGCGGTGTCTGGGTCGGTGGGGTCGGTGGGTGGTCTCAGGGCGAGGGCGGTAGTCAGTTGGTCCTCGGTGACCTTGCCCCAGCTATGGCGTGGTAGCTGTTGGGTGCAGTGGTGTGTGGTGGGTTTTCTGAAGGTGAAGTGGACGCATCTGTGGTCGGTCCAGTGTGGTTCGGTGGTGTGGTTGAACGAGACGTGGGGGCTTGCGGAGAAGATGGGGTCGAGTGTGTGTCCAGCGGCGTGAGTGGGTGTCATTACGAGCTGTTTGAGTCCGAGGTTGGCGAGGTTGTCGATCAGAGCGGTGGAGTTGGCGTCGTTGTTGTTCTCGAGGTGGAAGTTCAGGTCCCCGAGGAGGATGTAGTCCGTGGAAGCGAGGGCGTGGGTGCTGATGAGGTCAGCGATGGTGTCACTGAACTGTGGGTGGGGTCCGGGAGGTCTGTAGATGAGAGTTCCTCTGAGGGTGGTGTTGGGGTCGGTGTGGATCTGGAAGTGCATGTGCTCGGTGGTGGTGAGGGTGTCATTGGTGTTCGTTGAGATTTTGATGGAGTCTTTGTGGATGATGGCGATTCCTCCTCCCACTCCGTTGGTGCGGTCTCTGCGGGAGATCTTGTAGCCCTGTGGGATTGCTATGGCGATGTCTGGTGCTGAGGAGGCGTTCAGCCAGGTCTCCGTCAGGAAGGCGACGTCGGGCGGTGGAGTCTAGGAGGTCCCAAAGTTCGATGGCGTGCTTGTGAGCGGAGCAGGTGTTGAGGAGGATGCAGCGGAGGTGGTTGGGTTCTCTGGCTGGTGGTGTGGAGGGTTGGATGTTGGTGAATCTGCAGTTCCGGCAGGTGAAAGGCCCCTGGGTGCGTTTCGTGGTGGCCCGGTAGCAGGGGTGGTCTCGTCTGGTGTTGAGTGCATGGAGGGTGCTTGCGTCATAGTGCAGTCTGGCATTGCGGGGGGTGCGGGTTCCAGGGGTTCTGGTGCTGGGTGCTAACCAGTTAAAATGTCTTTCTATAAAATGATGTCAGGGGAGGATATTATAATGTGATGTTAAATCAGGATGTTGATAGGACGCAACCACTGTCTCAAAGCCATAACTATGCCAAAGCCAGAACCTGGTGTTCTGCTTGCATATTTAGAGGAATGTTTAATAATCTTTCATGCAATTTCAGGCAGCAAGCAAAGTTGCTGTCCTGCATTGCATGAAAGCCAGAGAGCAGAAAAGCACCATATTTACAAAGATTTGGAGCATTACTGCTCTCTCCTTGAGCTGGTGCAATGTGTGCTACCCAGCGCCAATGCGGGCACTATTGCACCATAGTGCAAGGGTGCCTGCATTACATGCAAAAGGAAATAAATATATTTCTCTGTGTTATACCTCACTTAGGAAGGTGTAGCATTTTGATGCATTCTGAGGTTTAATTCAGTAAATCTGGGAGTGCGCCGAAATCCATGGGTGGATGTATGGTAATGCTCATGCTCCACCCATGGAACACCTCCAAGTTGAAAAGTAACGTAACAGCGCAAGCAGCTGCATTGCATTACAGTTCTTTATGAAGCCATGCCAGGCCATGCAAATCAGTCCTTCCATGGCTTTGTAAATTCCAAATAGTCCTTTGTGTTGCCCTGTTTTAGAAATGGAGTCTTTGGTTGGCAGTCAGATTACCCCCTGTCCAAGCAAGGACCCTCACTCTAGTCAGGGAAAAGGAGAAACACACCCGGTTAAGTCCCGCTCACCCCCTTGGTAGCTTTGCACCAGCAAAAAGGCTTAACCCAGAGACAATGTTTGAAGTATTTGTACCAACACACAGTAATACAGTGAAAACACTACAACATGGACACCACAGCAGTTTAGAAAAATAGGTAATATTTATCTAGATCAAACAAGACCAAACAACAAAAATCCAACATGACAAGTCAAGATATGACTTTTCAAAAGAATAAGTCTTACTCGATAGAAAACAATGGTAACATTGATTTTACACCAAGTACCTGGTTTGTGTAAATAATAAAGCTGCATGGGTGAGCATGCGTTGGAAAAGTCAGTGATGCATCGATTCCTCACTCGCAAGTGAGGCCATGCGTTGTTTCTTCTCCCGTCAGGCTGGTGATGCGTCATTGTTTTCCCTCATAAGAGAGCGATGTGTTGATTTCCAGACAGGGCACTTAAGATCCACGCAGGTTCACAATAACTTTGACACCCAGCGGCCATGCCTTTGGGAATCCAGTTGCATGGCATTAGGAAACCACGCTGTGTGGGGTCTGTGTCGTTATCAGCAGTCGAAAGCGGGTGTTGCATCATTTCTCCAGCCACGATGCGTCAATCTCCAAGCCACGATGCAGGTGGAGCAGCGATTCTAGATTCAAAGCAGGTGGCGTGTCGTTTTCAGTTGCGTTGCAGGTGGTGTATCAAAAATGTCCCGTACAGCGTTCTGTGCGTGGATTTCAGTCCTTGTTCTGCCAACTTCACCTTTCAAAGGCCCAGGGGCAGGATGGGGCACCACTTGGCAGGGCAGGAATCTCAGAAGAGAGTCCAGGTGCTAGCAGAAGAAGTTTTTGATGGCCCTGAGACTTCATAACAGGAGGCAAGCTCAATCCAAGCCCTTGGAGACTCCTCACAAGCAGGAATATACCACAAAGTCCAGTCATTGTACACTTTCAGAGGCAGAAGCAGCAACTGCAAGATAGCCCAACAGAGAACAGGCAGGGATAGCACTTCTCCTCAGCTCTTCAGCTCTTATCGTTGGCAGGGAATCCACAAACAGACAGAGTCACAGAATGGTTTCAGCAAGAAAATGCCAGCTTTCGATAAGGGCATTTTCAAACTAACAATCTAAAAAACAACTTTACTAACAGATGTATTTTTAAATTGTGAGTTCAAAGACACCAAACTCAACATTTCTATCTGCTCTCAAAAGGAAACTGAAATGTAAGGATATTTAAAGGCAGCCCCCATGTTGACCTGTGGGAGAGATAGGCCTCATAACAGTGAGAACCTAATTTGGCAGTATTTCACTGATAGGACATCATGTAAAACACATCAGTACATGTCCCACCTTTAAAATACCCTGCACCCTGCCCATGGGGCTACCTAGGGTCTACCTCAGGGGTACTGTACATGTATAAAAAGCAAAGGTTTGGGCCTGGCAAGTGAGTACACTTGTCAGGTCAAATTGGCAGGTTAAAACTGCAGACACTGCAGTGGCAGGTCTGAGCCATGTTTAAAGGGCTACTCATGGGGGTGGCACAATCAGTGATGCAGGCCCAGTAGTAGCATTGGATTTACATGCCCTGGGCACCTCTAGTGCACTTTACTAGGGACTTACTAGTAAATCAAATATGCCAATCATGGAAAAACCAATTGCTCATATCATTACACAGGAGCACAGGAACATTAGCACTGGTCATCAGTGGTAAAGTGCCCAGAGCATCAAAAAACAGCAAAAACAGAGTCCAGCACACAGTTAAAACATGGGAAGCAGAGGCAAAAAAGTCAGGGGAGACCACGCCAAGGATGCCAGGTCTAACATCCTGCATTCCTAACCCTGTATTCCCATTCATATGTAAAAGCAACTTATTTGAATTTGACACACCCTTAGTTGAGAGTTCAAGTGTGCCACTGCCACTTTGTTGTGACATTATCCTGTGGCACTGAAGTGCAGAAACTTCAGTTCTTGTAGTCTTTCTATCCTACTTTGCTGTCCACTTTTATGAGGAACAATAGTTAATGAATTGTTTTATTATGTTCTTAGTACGTTTTTTAACCAGTTGCCACAGCCCTCCTGCTTGAATGAACTCTGCTCTTTAGTTTTTCCCCAAGACGATGCTGTTTTACATACAAAAGTGAGACAGGCATTTTCAGGACTTTAAGTGGGCTGTATCCTGCCGGTGCTGAGCACCGGCTGTTCTAAAAACCAGATCCTGAGAAGGGTCCCTATCGGGTTCTCAATTTATGGCCTCACCTTCAGTGTGAAAATAAAATAACTTGCAGATAGTACAAGCAAACACAGGCATTCATTGCTGTTTGATAGTGACCTGAAATCTCCATGGCTCAGAAGTGGTGGAGGGCAGAGCTAAGGCTCTAAATGTAACACCTATACAGTTATTTCCTAGACTACAGTCATGCTAACCAACGGGTCCAGTCCATGGGCACTGATGAATGGCGAGAGGGGAAGTAGTGTGGTGCTGAGAGGCAGGGGGATATGCTGATTTCTCCCACCATATGTGGTCTCACGTAGCATAGAAAGGGTATCTCAGTGGGTAAGCACCTGTTTAACACGTAGATCATTCATTGGAAGAACTATTTGGGTGTCTCAGATTTTCATTCTTTCCAGGTAGATACAACTGCAAATGACACAGTGTTCAGATGCAGTCCATTGTTTGTTTAAAAATACATATCTTACAGTGCAGACTACTCAGTAAGTAAAAGAGGATCTGTCTTGGCTGACATCGATAGAAATGCAGAGGAAAAGAAATCAGGCAGTTTGTGCTTTTGTTATTACATGTGCCTTTCCCTTGACTTCAGGTAGTTTTGAGAAACTGTACCTGCCCCCAGATGACCACGAAAACACCAGCAAACCACCCCTGAACCTTGTGAGCTGCTAAACTCTGAGTGCCTGATTTAGAGCTTGGTGGATGCGATTACTTTGTCAGAAACGTGATAGATATTCCGTCTGCTGTATTATATCCTATAGAAATCGTAATAGGGTGGACGGGATATTCGTCACATCTGTGATGGAGCAGCCTGTCCGCAAAACTCCAAATCAGGCCCCAAGTCTTTTGTTAATGCCTCACAAAATGTTTTTAATGTTGTGTGGATTTCACATGGGCTGTGAGATTCACTAACTGGCAGAGGATGTGGTGTTATGGCCAGAGCTGCTGACTTCAGAACTGGGATATCAGGTTTGAGTCTCAGCGTTGGCTCGACATTCTGTGATTCTGGGCAAATCACTTGATCTCCCTGTGCCTACAAAAAATGAATTTGTTCTAGTGTAATGTAACTCGTGCTCATATAACGTGATTCAGGTCAAACACACGCTATATGCAACTGAAAAAACAAACAAAAAACAAAGACAAAAAATTGCAAGAGGGGTCCTTTGTGGAGTTAAGTATACTGTCCAAATTGAAGTGGTACAATACCTCCCCAAGGGTAGCAGGCACAAACTAATGTAACACAATACAATGGACCGTTTATTATTTCGCAGTCTCAGTTTCAAAACTGGAACGTTTCCAATGGTGTTTATTACAAAGCCATCGTTGTAACTCATTTATCTTATGTAGCTAACAACTACTGACAAAGTAATAGCTTGTTTTAGGTGTAGGTGCAAGGTCAGTCAATAACAGAAAAAGCTAACAGAATAGTTGGGTGGCATGCCATGGTAAACACATATTTTTAACATACATGTTTAAGCCATGCCCTTAATTACACCAGGCCACGCCCCTTTGAGTCCCCCAGTGTTTCATCTCACTTAAAGCCCTGGGTGTCTCCTTTCGGGGCAGGAACTGTGCAGCCGCAGCTTCCTAGTGTTGACAGTGTGGATACTGCTACTGATGTTTATGCCAAGGCAGTGACAATAAAGTGACCCAATAACATATTATCTAGAGCAACAGCACTAGTAAGCACAAAGTCACAGATTTCTTACTACAGTTCAAAGGTCAAATTTGAGTTTATTGCCACAGTACGGACATTTTGAAATTAGAAAAAAACACGTGTCTGCACAGGTTATATATGCTTTTCACAGGGAAACTTTACTTTTAAGGCCCCATCAGTGTGATTTTATTTCATTGGACAAAGTTAACCTGTTGAGAGACAAAAGGCCCATCCTGACCCTCTTGAAACTAACTAAAAAACGGTAATAAATCACATAATGTATTTGGTGCAATCGCATATGTACAATTTATAGTTTTACATCTAATTGGTGTAATAGTTCTTTTGAGGTTCAAATTGGGCAGTAATTGCCCTGATTTTCAATGAAATTATGCTGATGTAGATATCATTGCCACCAATCATTTTGGTACCTTTACAATCTGAATCTGTTTTATAACACAATTATTTTCTGCCAACAGCAAGCGCTGTTTTTGATGTGGCATATGTTCAATATCCTTCATCAGCGATGTCCTTAAAACTTGCTTTGTTTATCGTTTTGACAAGTCTGGTCATTTCCATACTGTTACATTTGAGGCGAGAACGTTTAATAGAGATAGATAAAATGTGGAGATTGGCACTTAAATTTCATAAGTTTACCTTGTCCTCGTACTAAAATATCAGACCATTTTTTTGGTATTTGATAGCATCAAGGCAATTAAATGTATGAACACGCTTATTATGTGAATACTGAAAGTACAGGCGATAGTAAGGCCAAAATTTCGTGGGACCAAAGATTTTGTGACTTCATTAACTACTTCTGTCAAATGAGGGACCATTTTTGGACCATAATGGACCAACTACATAATTTCGAATATCTACTGGTGTTTCACTTGAAACCTCATAAAGTTAGACAAACCTGATAAAGTTAGGAAACAATTCAAAATCCCAAATGATAAAAAAAATAGTCTGTGCTAAAAAAACAGGAACAGTTTAATGTTTCATCCATGACATTCAATGCAGCGTCTGAAACAGTGCTTGAGGGTTCCCAGACCAACTTTCTCATTACTTTTGCTTCTCGCTTCAGAGGAAACAGGTTTAGGTTCGTCACACTGCTCAGAAGCAACGGGTCACTAATAGCTTGACACATTAGCTTTGTTGAAAAATATCACCGCCCCAGGCCAAATTCACCCAGCTTGACTCTGTGCCTGTTATTGTTACCGTTTCGTTTTCATTTATAGTTTCTTTAAAGTGTCTTGAGTCTGTCACAAGTGTCCATTGGTTGCCCTGCCGTAATGGTCTAATGCGACTGCGTGATATATGAAATTTAAAGTGGATCAGGGGTGTTCAGCGTAGGTCCAAAAGGGCTTTATCACATTTCTGGCTATCCCAAAAATATGAATGAGTATACAATAACGGAGATATAACACACTTACATTGTCAGTAGGTAGCCTGAAAATCTGGCATGGATCTGACACACTACACTGGACAGTGCTGTCACTAAGGGGCTGATTACAAGTATCCCTCAGAATTCCACTGTGAGGGGGAGTTTGTAATACTTATGAGTTTGGTATTGAGGCACTACAATCTGAATGTCGTTCTCCATTTTGGAGTGAAATATACAAAATAGGTGGTGGTAGAAATGGTGTTTTGGTTGGCAGTCAGGTAACCCCCTGTCCAAGCAAGGACCCGCTCTCTAGTTAGGGTAAGTTACACACAATCCAAATTATCTGTGCCCACCCTCTTGTAGCTTGGCACTGTGCAGTCAGGCTTAACTTAGAAGGCAATGTGTAAAGGGTTTGTGCAATAAATCATGCAATAACACAGTATAAACACCACAAAAATACACCACACAAGTTTAAGAAACTATATAATATTTATCTGGATAGAATAAGCTCAAAACATGTTGAAATATCATTTTAGAAAATTATTTAAAAAAGTCTTGAGTTCTTAAAAGCAATAAGTATCTCTTGCAAGCACAAAGTACCTGGTTTGCGTCAAAATTATCCGCAAGGGACCGCAGAGGAGGATAGACGTGGAAAATGGAGATGTGTGTGTCGGTTTCTCCAGGAGCACACAGATGATGCGTCGATATCTTTCATGCAGCCAGGGCCTTGCGTCAATTTCCGGCATGCGGAGTTGGCTCCTCTTCGGGTATTTAGACACCCCAGGGACGATGCGAAGAAATCTTGGACGTGCAGAACGAAGTCACAGGAGCTGCGTCGATTCAGTGGGCGATGCAGGGAAATTTCTGTCGCACAGCAGGCGCTGCGTCGATTCTTCTCGCAGGAAGTTGTGCTGCATCGTTCCGGCTCGGCTATTCGTCGATCCAGTGGACCGTGCATTGACGTTCCAGTCGCAATGCTGGCGCTGCGTCAATTTCCACTCGGGGAGC
Source organism: Pleurodeles waltl (assembly GCF_031143425.1). Lineage (NCBI taxonomy): Eukaryota > Metazoa > Chordata > Amphibia > Caudata > Salamandridae > Pleurodeles > Pleurodeles waltl. Next base: position 163,929,210 of record NC_090451.1, on the reverse strand, counting down.
CAGGCTGCGTTGTTTCGGTTCGGCGTGCAGTGATTTTCGCACTGCAATGCAGGCTGTGCGTCGTTTCTGGCAGGCTCTGCGTCGAAATTGCGCCGCACAAGGAGTTCCTGCAGGGATGAAGTCTTTTTGTCCGTGAGACTACAGAAAACAGGACGCAAGCTCAATCCAAGCCTTGGAGAGCACTTCTCAGCAGAGCCAGAGGGCAGCAAGGCAGCAGGGCAACAGCAGGTCAGTAGTCCTTTGCAGAAAAGCAGTCAGGTGAGTTATTTGGGCAGCCAGGTAGTTCCTCTTGACAGGTTGCAGGTGCAGGTCCAGAAGTGTCTGAGTTGGTAGGATCAGAGGCCCTGTTTAAATACCCAGATATGCTTTTGAAGTGGGGGAGACTTCAAAGAATGCCTAAGAAGTGCACAAGGTCCCCTTTCAGTTCCAACCTCTCTGCCGGGGTCCCAGTAGGGGGTTTGTCAGTCCATTGTGTGAGGGCAGGCACTGTCCTTTGACATGTAAGTTTCAGGTCCTCCACCCTCCCAGCCCAGGAAGACCCATTCAGTATGCAGATGTGTGCAGGTGTGACTGAGCATCCTGTGTTTGGTTCGGGTTGTCTGAGTGAAATGCACAAGGGAGCTGTCAACTAACCCAGCCAGATGTGGATTGTAAGGCACAAAAGGATTTAAGTGCAGAGAAATTCTCACTTTCTAAAAGTGGCATTTCTAAAATAGTAATATTAAATCCAACTTCACCAGTCAGCAGGATTTTGTATTAGCATTCTGGCCATACTAAATATGACCTTGTTACTCCTTTCAAATCGGAATCTACCACTCAAACAGTATATGAGGGTAGCCCTAATGTTAGCCTATGAAAGGAGCAGGCCTCACAGCAGTGTGAAACGAATTTAGGAGTTTTACACTACCAGGACATATAACTATGCAGGTACATGTCCTGCCTTTTAACTACACAGAACCCTGCCCTATGTGTTACCTAGAGCCCACCTTAGGGGTGACATATATGTAGAAAAAGGGGAGTTTGAGGCTTGGCAAGTACTTTTAAATGCCAAGTCAAATTGGCAGTGAAACTGCACACACAGGCCTTGCAATGGCAGGGGTGAGACATGGTTAAGGGGCTACTTATGTGGGTGGCACAATCAGTGCTGCAGGTCCACTAGTAGCATTTAATCTACAGGCCCTGGGCACATGTAGTGCACTTTACTAGGGACTTATAAGTAAATGAAATAAGCCTATTGGGTATGAGCCAATGTCACCATGTTTTAAGGGAGAGAGCATATGCACTTTAGCACTGGTTAGCAGTGGTAAAGTGTGCATAGTCCTAAAACCAACAAAAAGAGTGTCAAAAAGTGGGGGGAGGCAGGCAAAAAGTTGAGGGTGACCACCCTAAGGCTGTCAGGTCTCACAGGTGGTATTTATCAAATCCAGTAAATTCCAGAAGCTGCAGGGAGGGGTGGGGCTAGGCCACGGGGAGGTGGGAGAGTGCACTAAGTGTGCAAGTGTGTTTGGCCGGCCGTTTCTGGTCAGCCAAACACACATGTGCACTTAGGTTTCTCCAACCCGGCTATATACACAGCAGGCTGAGGAAACAGCACAGACCCCAGGCGTGTGTCTGAGTGGCAGTGATTGCTGCTCAGACCAGTCCTGATGATGCTTACATGCTATGTTTAGCATGTAATCACTGCCAGAACTGATGGGGAGCCTGTGCTGGTGTCCCAGCGAATGCTGGGACACCGGAAGAGGATCGAGGCAGCAGGAGACGGCGACAGGAGACGGGTGGCGCAAGGTAAGTGGTTTCTTTTCTTTTTTTAAATAAAAGTTTCCCCCATCATTCGTCACCCCATGCCCCCCTCCTTGACATATGCGGCAGCTGCCACTGTATGTGTGCAAGGATTGGATTTATGGGTTGGAAGGCATTTAACCGATTTGATAGTTATCAGCTGCAATAAATACCACAACCTTCGATAAAGTTTGGCATGTCAAATCCACCGAAATTTAACAGGGAAAAGCATATGGTACTTACTGTATCGTGCGAATTGTGGTGTGTTATTCTTATAACCCACAAACTTGTAATAGATGCTATTTATTCCACCTGATGAATAATGTACCCCAAGGTATTATTATTTAGTTAAAAGTTAGTGTTGTGGTCACTGCAAATGGTGCGAACACCCACAATGTCATTCCTGTAATTAACCATAAACGTGCTTAATGCATTTTTCACACTCATGTGCACTCCTAAATTAGAACAAAAAACTCAAATGAAAGTGGTGCAGAAAGAGTGTGAAGGTGCATGAAGCTATTCCATTTTTGCAGGTAGTCTATTGAAAAATGAATCATCGAATAAAAAAGGGGAAAACAACAGAGAGTTTGTACAATTAAGATAATCCAAAGATATAGGGCTGGGATCGAGAGAGAGAACATCAAACTGCTGAAGTGGTGAATTTCCCTGAAGGGTCGCTGTAACACCTAATGGGTGCCTATAATGCTAATGAGCCATATGTACACTGATGGTGAGAGTAAACATGCAACTGTGAGTTTCCAAGTAACAACTGTCCCTAAAATTCAAAGTTTTTATGAATTGTTAGCTCAGCACTGCTCTCATTTTCCTCATACCATCTTTTTTCCTGAGGTAATAAAAATTGTGTAAGAAATTGGGTTATTGATTGACTGAGGTGACAGCCCTGGACAAGCATTAACCACAATCCATGTCACGGTAAGGCATAACCAAACCCCAAAGTAACCTGTGCTCAGCACAGATCAGTCAGGCTTAACTTAGAGACAATGGGTAAAGTACTTTTGCAACACTTCAAACAGTAACAATGAAAACACAACACAAAATGAGCCCACAACAGACTGGGTTCCTATTAGAAGAGTTAGAAGATTAGATCTTAATTTAATAAATAAAACAGGACCAGAACAACAAAAATCTTTAAAGGTTTTAGTTTAAATAGCGCCAAAAAGGGTAAAATGCCAACTGTGGATATCCAGTCGCACCAGACTGGGACAAAGTCATAAGTTCAGGCTGGCCTCAATGGATAGCAGGCCAGCTACAGGGACCCAGTTAGGTCTGCTGAACAAAAGTACCTTGAATTCTGTTTTTTCAGAACATTGTGTGGATCTGTGGCAAAGATGCGTTACATAACTAAGGGGGTGTGTTGGTTCAGAGATGCAGTGAGACTGCGGTGCAAAGTCCTGTTACATCAGCATCAAGGATACCATCGACAGGGCCCTGCGAAGTGAAGTCCAGTGTCGGGGATGCGACATGCAGTCAGGGTGGTGTGTTGCTTCCGAAGAGCTGCGATGCAGAGTCTGGCATCATCATTGAGGCTGCCATCGATTAGAGGTGCTAAGGCCTGCAATGAGGAAATGTCATGCAACAGTGGTTCCAAAGGTCATGCAGGTTGTGGCAGCATTTCACGTCTTTACCACAGGTTCAGTCCACACAGTGACGGTAATGTGTCAGTTCTGCTAAGGTTTGCACCACGCACCAGAGAGGACGTGTTAGACTTGGCACCCTTGGCATGGTCTCCCCTGACTTTTTGACTCTGCTTCTCAGTTTGTTGCTGTGCGCTGGTCTCTGTTCTTGCGGTTTTTGTTACTCTGGGCGCTTTACCACTGCTGACCAGTGCTAAAGTGCAAGTGCTCCCAATGTGAAATTGTGTGTGTAATTGGCTTTTCCATGATTGGCATATTTGATTTACTAGTAACTCCCTAGTAAGGGCCACTAGAGGTGCCTGTGGCCTGTAAAGCAAATGCTACTAGTGTGTCTACACCATTGATTGTGCCACCCACATGAGTAGCCCTGTAAACATGGATCTGACCTACCACTGTAGTGTCTGTGTGTGCAGTTTTAAACAGTCAATTTGACCTGGCATGTGTACACACTTGCCAGGCCCAAACCTTTCCTTTTTGTACATGTAAGGCACCCCTAAGGTAGATCCTTGGTAGCCCCATCGGCAGGGTCCAGTGTATGTTAAAGGTTGGACATGTAGTGATATGTTTTTACATGTCTTAACAGTGAAATACTGTTGTATTCTGTTTTCACTGTTGCAAGGCCTATCTCTCTCATAGGTTAACATAGGGGCTGCCTTTAAATAACCTTAAAGTGCAGTTTCTCTTTGAGAACAGATAGAGATATGGAGTTTCGGATGTCTAAACTCACAATTTAAAAATGCATCTTTTAGTGAAGTTTTTTCTTATATAGTTGGTTTGAAAATGCCACTTTTAGAAAGTAGGCATTTTTTTGCTTAAACCATTCTGTGACTCTGACTGTTTGTGGATTCCATGTCTGGATCAGACTGACCGTTGGGCTGTTTGCGAATCTCCTGTAGACAGTGACACAAAGGGAGCTGGGGTGTAGCCTGCATATCCTGATGAGCCATCTGGGCTAGAGTGGAGGAGGGAGGAGTGGTCACTTACACCTGAAAGGGCTGTGCCTGCCCTCATACAATGCATTCTCTACCTCCCTGGTGTGTGTCTGGGGCCTGGCCTGGGCAAGGCAGGATCCTGTAAACCACAGAGACGTTTCTTTGAAGTTGGGCAACCTCAAAGGCAGAAAGGGGAAAAGTATTGGACCCAAAACCCCAGACTTTAGATTTCTTCAAGATTTTTTTCTGGAACCAAGAGGAACCTTGTGCCAAGGAGAAGAGCTGAAGAGCTGAGGAGAAGTGTTGCCCCTGCCTGTGACTGTGCTTTGTTCGGCTATCCTGTAGTTGCTGCTTTTGCCTATGAAAGGGGACAAAGACTGGGACTTTGTGGTATAGTCCTGCATTGAGAAGAATCTCCAAGGGCTTGGACTGAGCTTGCCTCTTGTTTTTGAAGCCTCAGGGACAGCAAAGGCTTCACCAACTAGTCTCTGAATCTGTGTGCTGTGGACTCTAACTTGTCAGGGGGCGCCATTCCAGTTCCTCAGCCCCTGAGAGTGAATTTCTGATAAAATCCAGTGAAACTACACCAAGTGACACCATGCGACTTTGCAAGAATGCCGCTGCACGGAACCCATGACACCACCTGTACCTGAAGCTGTCGACTGTGTAGAAGGGCAATGACCCCACTGACAACACAGGCCCCAGCGTCACCATTGGCGCTGACATGCCAGGAACTAGCAAGATCAGAGTGTCGTAGCACCGGCGTTCGTGACACCCGACTATTTTGCAGCGCCTGTGACCCTGTGATGTGACCACGACCTGGTGGGGTCACCCCGCAGCATTGTGACTTTGCTGCCCTTTTATTTTGTTGGAGGTGCCCAGGGACTGATTCCTCACAACCTATGCTGCCTCACCTACACTGCTCTGCACAAGACCGGATGCCTCTTTGTGACACCTCTGCTCCTTCACCTTTCAGCACCGGAACTGACACCGCCTTAGATACAGCGAGGCCTCGCTCCCTGACTCTGTGCACCAGCCTGTTTTCCACACTTCGGCTAAGGTACTGTACCTGGGGGTCCGTGTGACTCTGTAAATGGTGCCAGTGGCATCGCATTGTGGGAAACGACTACGTCACAATGATGCTTAACATCTAATTTGCAGTATTGGTGCTTCAAGGCACTCTTTTTGTGTTTTTAATTGCTAAAATCATATTTTTAATTGTGGATTGTGGATTCTTATCATATCTGGTCTTGTTCAACTTAGATAAATATTTACTATTTTTCTAAACTGGTGTGGTGTCCATTTCGTAGTATCTCATTGTATTACTGTGTGTGTTGGTACAAATACTTTACACATTGCTCTGGGTTAAGCCTTTCTGCTCGTGCCAAGCTACCAAGGGGGTGAGCGTTAGTTAATCCAGTGTGTTTCTCCTTTGTTCTGACTAGAGTGAAGGTCCTTGGTTGGACAGGGGGTAACCTGACTGCCAACCAAAGACCCCATTTCTAACAGGATGCATCGGTTCTGCTGGATCCACAGGCTGGAAGAGCACTTTAGGCTTACTTTCAAGGGTCCGGGACTTGGATGGCCCATGTGGCAGATTCCAGGTGCAAATGCCAGGTTCTTGGAAGCCTGTTAAATCCTTGAGGCTTCAGAAGGGAGGACAGCCAACTAGCCCTTTGAGTCACTTTGGATTCAAGAGATGCAGTTCCATTCCTTCTCACCCGTGAAAGAGGGTGGATATCAGCAGGTGAGCATAGTAAGGCAGGAGTCCCACAGAGTGTGGTCCAGCAGCGTGGCAGTCCTTCAGCAGCACAGTTTTCCTTCTTCCTGGCAGAGTATCCATAGGCCCAGAAGTTTACTGAAGTGGTGGTGATTGGCCTCCATTTTTTACACCATGGTGCCCTAGTTCTGGAAGGTGAGAGAAGCTTCTAAATTGTGGCTGTGAAGTACAAAGAATTCCGTGCCTCCCCTTCCCTGCCTCCAAGCCGGCTAGGGCAGCAATTTTGCATTATTAGCTCTTTCTGTATGGACAGGATACAGCCCATTCGGATGTAAGTGAGGTTGTGTCCAGCTCCTCCCTCTCATCCTGCCAATGATCAGCCATTCAGTCACAGCTAATCTCTCATTGTGTGTGGCTGTCTATGAGGAATACACAAAGCCCAACTGACAACTATACCAAATCGTGTCAACGCAGACAAGCTACATGCACGAAATGGCTAAAACAACAAAATGGCAACTTTAGGAAAATGCAATTTGCAGAATTGCCATTTGAAATCCAACTTCACCATAAGTTAAGATTTTAATTTGTGAATCCAGAGACACCAATCACAGGAACCAGTTATCTCTTCCCATTTGGAAATTAGTGTTATAAAATGTAATAAGTCAACTCTTGTTTTATCCTATGGTAGAGATGACCATTGCAGTAGTGAAAAACACATTTGAGAGTTTTTGACTGCTAGGATACAAATAAACTTTAAAGTGCATATCCTACTTTTTAAATACACTGTATCCAGCCCTCTGGGCTGACCATGATCAACCCTAGTGGTAACCGATATGCATTAAGAAGGAAGATTTGGACCTGGCAAATGGTTTATTTTGTCTGGTCGATATGGCAGTAAAAACTGCCCACACAGACTTCGCAATGGCAGGCCTGAGACATGATTAAGGAGCTACTTAAGTGGGTGGAACAATCAGTGCTGCAGGCTAACTGGTAGCATTTGGTGTGCAGGCCCTGGGCACATGCAGTGCACTTTACTAAGGATTTATAAGTATATTTAATATGCCAATTGGTATAAGCCAATGTTACCATGTTTTAAGTAGTGAGCACAAGCATGTTAGCACTGGGTATCAGTGGTAAAGTGCACAGAGTCCTAAGGCCAATATAAAGAAATTCACAAAACATAGGAGGAGGAAGGCAAACAAATGGGGATGATCCTGCAGGAAGGGCTACGTCCAACAAGTAGCAGTTGCTAAGTAACCCTTTGTTATTCATGATACCTTCAGGCTTTTATAAACAGAAACAGAATTTTGTATTCTCCAGCTTGTACTTTCAGTTTTTCTACTTGTGTAGCCTTAGGTGTCCCAGCAAGCCACAGTGTGGTTTTCTAAAATGTCAAGGCCAGATGATGGTGACACACAAGGAAAGAGACAGCCACACACTCTTCTATGATGGGGACTGAAGGGGGGGCAGCTGTGTTAGTAGTTAAATATTTTGGCACCTTCTGAACTGTTTCTACTTCCAGGTAAATCCAAGACATGATGGGAATAACTGTATAACTGCCTCATGGTGGATATTAATATTTCTTACATGATTCTGCAGTCTGCACCAGATCTCTCCATTCTCCAGGAGAACCTTTTCTACAAAAAGTAAATTATGGTAGCCTTTAGAAAACGATTACCATTGTTCAGAGATAGCAGTTATTATGGATTGGATAGCATATGCGTGTTTAATTAAGAAATAATGATAACTTAATTAGCCTCATGATTATTACTGTTCTCCTAGTCAATGAACGAAGATGCTTTATACTGTTCAATTTACATTTTTTGTACATGTGCAATAAGGCTTTCAGTCAAATAAGAAACTTCATAATGTTCTAGTCTTTGTTTATGTTTATATGATAGTGCAAGTCTCATTTTGAATCTGGGGGCTAGCACTAGCAAGTGCACTTCATTTGGGCATTCTAGTAGAATGAGATTGGTAGACGATATACTGTATATATATATATATATATATATATTTCTAGATGAATCCCTGAAGCCACAAATATAGTTTGTAGCAAAACTACACAATTTGGGGAGTACATGCATTTCCCTAATATCAGCTCTCTTTCTTTTTGGGAAGGGCAAATCCTGGTACATAGTACCGTAAGCATTCCTAGATGAAGTATCAAGTTATGTTCTAGATTTCCCAGACTAAGAGGCAAAGGGAGTCATTTAAGGTTGGGTGGTAATGGAATACCTTCTCATCCGTGGAGGAATTGCTAGATTCAAAAAATAATCTACTAGAGAACTTTTAAAATCAAAGGCATCTACATTAATGTGAAGGGAATTGCACCAGTAATGGGGAGAGGGTGTCAGAAGTCAGTAGAAAGCACAGTGCGGTAGCAGAGGTCTGAAAGAGTACAGTGCAGCAGAGTTCAGAAAACATAACATGATAAGAGGGGCACAGTAAGACAGTGTTGAATAGTCGAAGGATGTAGAATATAGCAAGCCTTTAGAGGACAGAGTAACAATGATGGAGGATGTCCTGAAATGTAACATGTTAATTTGAAAGTGTACATGACATGTACCAGACATGCAACCCAACAGAGTAGAGAGGATATCTGAGAGCTAAACCATTCCAAGCCTACCAGCTTAAAAAAACAAACTATAGTATAAGGTATTAGAATTAATGGCATTGATCATCATATGTATACTGCAAAGTAAAATGTGTGTCAATACTACTTATATTTAGCATGCCACATAATGTGATTGGAAACCTTTGAATCAACAAAGTATGATTTATGCAAGCACAGAAAGCAATTCAATGGAGTCAGCATAAGCTGAATACGTACAGGATCAACAGAGTAGATTAAATTTTCATATATACCATGAAATGGTGAATGACAAATATATACAACTTTAACATGTGTGCATCTATGGAATAAAAGGAAGGTTGAGCAACATGACACTGCACTATTGTTTTCCAGAGACAAGACAAGAACAGCTCATCATGGTAGTTGCAGTCATTTGTTAACACCTTTGCAAATCATTGTTAAAACTGGGTTACACATACCTATCTAAATCACTACAGTGAGAATGAACTCATATTTACACATTTACAATATGTACACATGTATATAATGTGAATAGGTGAAAATACCACTTACAAGCACTATACCTTAACGTTCAAATAGATAGATTTTGAAACCTTTTTTTCTGGAGTACAATAACCTACATTGAGATAAAGCAAGTGGTAGGCAACTACAAAGGGATGATCCATGGAGAACAACACACAATCTTACAAAACATATTACTTATTGTGAAAAAGAGAGATACAACCATGATACTAGCAATTTGGATGAAACAAGCTGTTTGTAGACCCAGGTTTAGATACACATGTTTTGATAAGGTGCTTGAACATTCTGAACTGCTAACTTAAGTGCAAAAGGTCAATTTGTGATTAGTGAGGCATTGCAAAGTTCATCGTACCAATCTCCGCTCTACCAAGGATTCCTGTCAAGCCTTCATGATGTAGGATCTGCAAGACCGTCTCCTCCTAGGGAAGGAGTTCTAAGGTGTGGGGGGCTGGGAGAACCACCACCAGTCCTCTGGGCTTGCAGGTGACACTTGTAGGCCAGTGAGCGCATTCTCCCCTGCAGGTCATTCCACCTCTTCCTAATTTACTCCTGTATGAGCAGATTATTAACTGCAGAATTCACTCTGTTCATTATCCTGGTCCACATTTCCCTTTTCTGAAATATGATTGTATTTTGTACCTGGGCTCCAAACAATTGTAGCTCTACTCTAATAATTTCATGCATCATGGCTGTCAATTCTCGCTCTGTAAAGCATGGATTCCTCCTCAATGCCATAGGGAATATCTAAACAAATTAACTGGTGCCCCAAAAAAGTTGATGCTCAATAAAACAAATGTATGAAAAGTAAAATAAAAACAGAGGGGGAAAAAAAAAAACCTGTGTCGTTTGTGGCAAAATGTGCATCAAAATGCCCTGCTGCCGTGGATCGTGCTCTAAAATGGAGCATGTTTTATAGAGTGTTTTGCAGGTGTTCGCAAATGTCCAATAAACATCAGGTGTGGGTAGCTAACATACATTCAATAGCAACAGCCGGAATACAATGCTGAACTGGTCATCGGACCTCCACTGGTACATCGCCAGCATGACTGTGTTATCTAAGTATGGTTGGCGCAATGCTGCCATCCCAACAGAATACTTGGGACTGCCCCCGCGGTGGGTTTGTGGTATTACCATCAAGATGTAAATCAGGCCCATTGTTTTGATTTTCAAAGGTTGTTTAGCATTTTGTGTTACGTTTTCTATCTGGGGACCACTGTTGTTTCATAGTCATAAATCTAAGTGCTCAATGCAGCATCCTATGCTCTTAGTGTTGTGGCTCCTGTGTTGTGCCTGGTGGCCTCAGGAATGTCTCCAGTTCTTTGGACAGAAAATTGTGCACCCTACGTTGGCCTCCTGGGCTCATAACACACCAAGAGTTCCTGCATCCACTACCACAAACAATGGTGATTAACCACCTGTTCACATCATAACATTAATTAACACTGCATGAGGTTCAGAGCAGGCATATCTGAGCAACAATAGCATGCGAGAGCATATAATGGCAAACAGATGTTGAAATATGGGAGTGTTATTGTTCATGGTGGATGCCCGGCACATATACCTGCCCTATAAACGTACTAAACTGTATCAAAACGGCCCAATATGTTAAAAGCAAACTCTGAACAAATGTCGTCGTGTGCTGTGCACTTGAATCATCATCTTACTACAAGGTTGCAATTTTTTTTACTTCATATGCACCGAGTCCTCACTATGCAGACTAAATGCACATCCTTTGATTTCACTCTCCATGTGCACTCTCTTTGAAAACATGCTCTGTACAAACTTTACACCCTATCAACAACCATTAAGTATCATTTCCATACCAGATCTCGGCATCTTCTCTCCGTTCACTTGGGCTGTCCCACGCCCACGTGCCACAGACGCATTTACATACTGGATCCTATCTGCACCCACAGTGCTCCCTCTATGCAGACACTCATCATGCTAGCTCAATGTATACCCAATGCGTTCACCGTGCACCCTCTTTTCACGCACTCCCTGCACACATCATGCATTACTTCGGCTCCGATTCCCTGTGCCCACAGTGCATTTGCTCTACTTTTTCTCAATTAATACTTTATTTCGCCACAGACCATAAACGTAATTAACACAATAAATTGCATTCTACAGTCAATTAAAACAGGTAATACCTCAGATATAAATGTACATTATGGTCATACCAATTGGTGCCAGGAAGCAGCATAATTTGTAAAAAATGGAAGTGCAACTGATGCTGATAAAATATAAAAACAATTGTAGTTGCACTTTAAAATATCCATTATGTTACACAGCATTACGCGTCTGCAGTGGACCCTTTGACAAACAATGGAGTGATACAAGATTACAGGGAGCGATAGCAACTCGGTATATTGTCATAGTAGCCCTAAGGCCAGTGCACTCGTCACATTTACAATTTAAAAACTCAAAACTAGTGGGATGTTGGGGTGCCCTCCCTCAGTAACAGATGGGCAAAAATAATCTCAAATATACAAAAGACAATGGGCGCTCGTTACATTGTCATTGAGTTCCTAAGGCCACCAGCACTCGTTGCCTTTACAGTTTAGAACTCTCAGTGCACAAAACTTTATAATGCATAACATTGCCCTCCCTCAGTAGGCCAATGTGTCAAGGGGGCTTCTAAGGGCATACACATCCCATACCATCTCACAAGTCAGCCTGGTTTTATAAAGTGCAAGTGCAATCCATGGCAAAACAAATGAGATTGACACTTGTTGGCCAAATTAAGGTGTCAATTAAATATAGCCTTAGAACCCGCCATAGTGGGCTCTACCAGCTATTAAAGGCCCGCTCCCCGCGTTAAATGCCCGAGCCGAAGGCGAGGGCATTTAACAAGGGAGAGGGACTTTAATCGCCGGTAGAGCCTGCTACAGCGGGTTCTAAGGCTATTAGAACATTCTGCCACTCAGGGCAGAATGTTCTATTAAAAAAAAAAAATGTTCACGGAGCCCGAGGGGATTAAAAGCCCCTCGGGCCCGTGAGGCTTTGTTCACAGCTGTTGCTGTGAACAAAGCGAACATTGGAATGTTTGCGCTGCGGGCTTTTACCGGCCAGTAAAAGCCTGCAGCAATCCATTGTTTTCAATGGAGCCCCCAGCATTCCAATGTTCTAATATAGCCTTAGAACCCGCCGTAGCGGGCTCTACCGGCTATTAAAGGCCCGCTCCCCGCGTTAAATGCCCGAGCCGAAGGCGAGGGCATTTAACAAGGGAGAGGGACTTTAATAGCCGGTAGAGCCCGCTACGGCGGGTTCTAAGGCTATTAGAACATTCTGCCACACAGGGCAGAATGTTCTATCAAAAAAAAAAATGTTCACGGAGCCCGAGGGGATTTAAATCCCCTCGGGCTCCGTGAGGCTTTGTTCACAGCTGTTGCTGTGAACAAAGCGAATATTGGAATGTTGGCGCTGCGGGCTTTTACCGGCCTGTAAAAGCCCGCAGCACTCCATTGTCTTCAATGGACATGCCAACATTCCAATGTTCTAATTAACTTTTGAACACTGCAGGTACATACAGAGTCCACAGAACAATCAGCTGCCATACTAAAATAAAAATACCTACAGTTGCCCATTTAAATTATATATCATCACCTTTTAAAAGTAACTGAGTCGGCACTGCGGATGCCTATAATATGCATAAAACAATAACCACCCTTAATTCGTATTATCTAATTGCTTGCCATATCATATACTAGGCTTTAAATCATAAGGCCCATTTTTATCCTAATTACGCCCACTGCTAGCAGAAATGTACTCATACAGAATGCTGTTAATCTGCTCCTATCTGATCTCATAATTCAGAGAGTGTGCAAATAGTGCTGGATCCCCAGGTTCCGACAATAGCATATCAGTCATTTAACTCTGGCAGGCGAATGCAATAGACAAGTGAATAAAACATGTTCTATATTTTCATCTTGCCCAAGATGTTTTGGACACACTTTATTAGCTTTAGAAGCGGTACTCTCGTTGCTCAATTTGTCAGCAAAACTAGCCAGTGCTAGCGTGCCAATCCTAAAATGAATAAAGTGTTTCAGCCCACTGTGACGTGATCTCGTCAAGATACATTTCAAACCTCAGAGAAGGTTTCAAGGACAGGAACCTACCAGTAAGGGTATCACTATGAGCATTCTGTAGATGGTTCGTTTTTATATACCACGAGAAGGATTTCTTTAAATAGCTTTTGAGTATGACTTGGAAGCAGAGAGTATAAGCCACAGATGTTCCAACCACAGTTTATACATCAATTTTTTAATGTGTGACAGCCAGGGAATGAACACATTCCTTTTTAAGTGAACAAGCTCATGTAGGCCTTGATGACAGGAGCTTAATTCTGGATTTGACCAAGGGTCTCCAAAATACTGGGTCACCTATCTGGGTCAAAGCTAAGTCAAAATACACAGAAACAAGTTGGGTGGCTTACGGAATGCAGAGCAGTGATCTCATAAAATGATTTTCCCTAACTGATAGTGAATCCACTGGTGCCATCTCCCAGACCTCAGCCCCATATGAGACAGCTTACTGGACAGCTACCTCATAAATGTCTTGTGCGGGGGAAATGTCTTTCTGGGTGGAGGCCCTATGCATCCTCTCAATTTCAGCAGCTTTGTACAGGATAATTGCCTCATACTTCTCAATGTGGGCAGACCATAGAAGGGAAATGATAATTCTAATGCCCAGATAATAGAATGATTTAACTTCTTTGAAAATTGTAGCTCCCAGTAACAGATTACTCCAGAAGGATTTGTGAGCCCTAAAGGACATACATTTAGCTTTTTTGGTGTTAATTTCTAGCTGTCTAGAATTACAAAAATCCTGGAATCTACTTAAGTTCCTGAAACCGACAGGGGTTATTGAGATGAGCACCGTGTGGTCAGCAAACAACAGGTCGGGTATAGGGATGCCACCGAGTTTAGGTGCATCATGGATGCAGTCCAGAAAGTGGTTAAATTCACCTTTAATAAACAAGAAAAAGGGTTTTTTGCAAGTCCTCAACCCTGTCACACACCTTGTGTAACTTGTATCCTCTCTGTCATCTCCCCATCCTTACCCCACCATACCTGGGCAAAATTGTATTTGTTGATCCTCATTTGAATCTCTACCAAGTAGGAAGGGACTCCCATTGACCTGAGAGAGTACGGGAGGCACACTGTGGGTACCAGATTAAAGGTAGCTCTCAGGTCAATGAAGGCTACATATATATGGTCCTTCATGATCTTAATGTATTTTCACACTATCAATAAATATCTAATGATCTGGTCCACAGTTCCCACCTTAAAAAATCTCAACCCAGACTGGAACGGAGGGAGGATTTTATTGGCAACAATTCACACCTAGATTTCGGCTCAGACCTGGTGGCAAACCACCTTCTGTAAGGTATGGATGAGACTGATGGTGCTGTAATTACTAGGGTCTGATCTAACACCCTTTTAGTAAATTGGTACAATCATGCCCCTCGCCATGGATCCGAAAGAGGAGCTCCAGCCATGATTGCATTTGAGAGGATGTTGCTAAATGTAGCTCATACCTCTCTCTGAGCAATACAAGTCACCCAGAATACATTCAAGTTTGGGGACTTTCCCGGGCTTCAGGGACATGATCACTACTTTGGTGTCTTCTGGATCACAAATATCAGGCCCTAGATTCACGCGATCATTACTGGCATCACAACAAGAATCAATAGTACATGGTGTCTGTGTTAAATAAGGTGTTGAATATCGATTAGAAAAGTGATGTACCCAAACCTGCTGTTGTATATAGTGAACAGTAGAGGCTCTAGATTTTAACCACTACGGGAGTTTATGTGCCAAAAAGAGGAGACATCTTTCCTAATGGGAGCCTTCTTTAAATCCTGCCAATTCTGCTCATTCCAGCACTTTGTTACTTTCCTCTAGCATTCCTTTATAATGTTGCCCAGCTTCATGAATTTGCTGTGGGTTTAGGGATTTTTTGGGCCCGCCTGCAGACCTTAGTGAACCATATTGCTGCCTCAGAGGGGACTCGTTTAATGCTACCAGAGCCTATCTCGGCCGGGAAAAGCCTGCAGAGAGAGCTGAATAGATTACTGTGAATATTAAGAATAGGTATGGTATAGAAATCAACATTCACAAAGGGTGAAAGAACCATATCAAAAAGTTGTAGACTGAGGCAACCTGCTTAGAACAAGAGCTAAATTTAGACCACTTACAACAATCATTTCCCTAGGGAATCCAGGAAGGTCAGAAGCCTCTAACAGCCCCTCTTTTAAGAACTAGTTGCAAGGGGTAGTGATCACTCTCTGTCCTATATGTAACCCAGAAGTCCACTAGCCAATCCCAAAAATCAATTGAGGGAAATATGTAACCAATTCTGCCCTTTTGCAGCCCTTTATGAAAGGTAAATACCCTCTCCACATCCAAAATGTATCTAATGTTACATGCCCGGACCATGTGTGAAATCGTGAACTGGGCCAATTTTGTAGCCACAGCAGAGCAAGATATTAGGGGTGGATCGAAAAATTCCAGGATGAACAATGCTCTGTTTTATAGTTCAATTACCAGTGAAATATAATCCAGTGGCTCAAAAGTGGTGTTGAAATCTCCTCCAATCATAAGCTTGGGTTTATAAGACAATGACTCAAGCTGAGAATCCACTTATTATTGGGGAAGCACTGTTCTGAGCCACACTTCAGACATAAATGTTGTACATGTTCATAATATATCCATTGCTAGCCCTTGCAATTACCCAAATATATCTGGTGACTCAATTGTCAATTGCTTGATTGCCCATGTAAGGGATACTTTGACCCATATCAAAAGGCCCCCGGATGGGGAGCCAGATAAGGAAGGAAGCCCATTCACTGCAAAGGTTGCAAACTTACCCAAATAGGCAGCTTTAAAGCCCATGTTTCCTGAAATATGCAGAGATAGCAAGTGTCTATATAGGTACCCTATATCTGATTGGCCAGCTTACTGCATATACTGGCAACATTCCACAAAAGAACCTGCAAATGGCCTATAGTTCTGAGTTATCCCCAACCAGTATCCGAAAAATGGTCCTCACCACCAAAACAAAATCTGCCAAGACGTCTAGATGCCCTGGAGATTCCTCAGGGCTGGCTAAGATTGATTCAAAGACAAGAGATTCATGAACAGCAGCTAGTGGCAGTCAGTTGACACCAGTCAAGGGCTGCTCCCTCTTGGGGTTACCCTCCTTGATGTCTATGGGACTGCTATGGTGATTTCTGCTAAGAAAGGGGATTTGAATCCCAGTTGCAGAAGTACAAATATTACAGGCCTCTATTGCCAAAAAAAACATCTAGGATTCCCCTGGATGCCATTTCACTGTCAATGATGTCAGATGGCTTGGATTTGTGAGAGATCCTGCGTACACTTAAAATATCTTTCATGAAAATCAACTTGCTTTTGAGCTACCCCTTAACCAGTGTATAACTGTCTTCAATAACTCTGCTCTCTAAACCTACTTTTTCCAATTTAGGGACTCTGATCAATTAAAAATTCCATACACCCTTATTGGGGCTTGTATGGAATGGTTTTATCCTATGGGTGGAACCGCACAAATCACTACTAATGCGCCAGACCATACACCTCCCCCTGTGAGGGGCATGTCACGAAATCCAGAAGCATTTGCTCCCCCAGAATACCTTTTAGTCATTATATGTAGGGAGTCAAGAGCTCAACTTAAACTTGCCCATTACCTTCACCCCATTGCCAGCCCCGATTGCCTTTGGAGTGATATAAATGGGATTTCAACTATGGCACACCTGTGGTCTACTCTACTGGGGAATATCGCAGGAGGATAAAACGTGGGCCTGGGGGGAACAAGGGGCTTAGACAAGGGCAAGCTAGCTGTGTTGGTCTGAGATTTAGTGATCTGAACAATCATTTGTGTTTGAGCGTTTAGTTTACATACAAGAGATTTAACAATCTCCTGTAAACCCATTATTTGTCAAGCGAAATGTTACTAATTCACACAAATTAGTTGTTCCATCATCTGATTTAGTGGCTATACTATCCTCCTCCATCAGCTCTGCATTTGTAAAGAACCTGCCGTTACTTTAAAGGTGCAAATGTATTTGAGCAAACTACTCCAGGTTCAAGGGGTTGAGGTTGACAAACCAGTGTAGTAGTCCCACTGGATGCTGCCTGAATTGCTGCCAAAACTATGTATATATATATTTTCACTCTGGGAAAAGTGCATGTGTCTTAGATGCAGGAGCCAAGGTGGAGGCCCAGCCCTGCATCTTTCGGGTGATGACTGACAAAAATGGTTGTGACCTTGGCCTGGTCTTTGCACAGGCACATCCCTCACAGTAGGTGGTTTAAATACGCTTTATAGCATGATTCATATGGGAAGGGCCTACCTCCACCCTCCTTCTTGCAGCTTTGGAGTCTGGAGATATGAAGTCTATGGTTTCAACAGACATCTTTGGCCTACTTATTCAGTAAATCTTCCCTGCAAAAACATTTTGAGCACACTCTCTGCACTCACAATGCATTCATTCTTCAGTGCTCTATGCACACCAAATCCCTGCTCACATAGCCTGTCTGCACATCATGCTACATGCACAAACCATAGCAGCACCTTTTTGTTTATTTCCACTGAAGTGGAAGCTGCATGCTTTGGAATAGGACTCACCCAGGATCTTAACACAAGCCTTTGAAGTCTCTGAAATGCAGGGGGTTCCCACCCAACCCTTCAGGGGCCTCTATTCAGGCCAATTCGATGATTAAGTGTGACCTATGGGAGACTCAGGCACCCTCAGTTCTTAATTTGAGCTGATAGTTTCCAGTGCTGGGCACTGTCAATTAATTGCAACACCAACACTTCTGACAGTTTGCCATGGTGGCACTGTTTGTCTAATTTAGAGATTAGCACAACAACAGTTGTTTACTAATTAAATATGCATTAAAAGTGACTACTATATGCCACTTTTTTAGCTTTGGAGGCCTGGAATCGCTTGCAGAAGTGTGATGGTTAGTAATTGTGTTGGTACTGTAATTGACAGAGCTGGCAGAGGCATCGGGTTGTGGGAGCTGTGGTGGCCTCCGAACGAGGGCACTTCTCACTCATGATTTTTACACATTGAGCATTGGACAACCCTTATCACATTCTGCAAGGGGTTTACATCACCTTGCATTACACCACTGGGTTCTCCTTTGTCTGCAGCCTTCTGTGACAACTTGCACTGCAACATCACAGTTGATGTTGGAAAAAGAATGACATACAAGTTGATACGCAGCACTAATTAAATTATTAGTCTCAGACTCTTTCAGAGAGGATACAGAAATGTGCCCTGCATAGTTAAGGTGCTCGAAAACTGCTCATAGGGTATTTCTACAAATCAGCTTCCTAGAAGTGTTGGACAGAGAATTTTTTTGAAGCTTTCACTGTTCAGTGTTAGAAATGGGGTCTGTGGTTGGCAGTCTGTTTACACTCTGTCCAAGCCGGGACCCTAACTCTAGCCAGGTGAATGGAGACACACACTTGGATAGCTCCTACTCACCCCCTTGGTAGCTTGGCACAAGCAGTCAGACTTATCACAAAGGCAATGTGTTAAGTATTTGTACAATCAGACACAGTAACACAGTGAACACAGCACAAAAGGACTCAACACCAGGTACGAAAAATAGCCAATATTTATCTGAGCAACACAAGACCAAAACAACAAAAACCCAACAGAAACAAGTGAAGTTATGATTTTTTAAAGATTAAACTTCAATACAGGGCTTAGAAAAAGAAGTGCTTCGATTTGCTGATAGCATCATGACAAGGTCGTTCCCAAAAATCCGGCCCTAATGGCGCCGGTCACAGAGTCACAGTACCTTGTGTAAATGAGGAAACAAGGCAGTGCATGGATTCAGGGATCTAGGCATCGATGGATACAGTGTGGCATCAGTTCTGGTGCTGCGGAGTGAAGGACTGGAGGCATTGGTGCAAGGCATCGGGTCCTTGCTGCGGAGCTGTGGATGTGAGGTGGCATCAGTGCATTGTGATGGGTCCACACGCTTCCAGCGGAGTCGATATCCGGCGGTCAAGGCTTGGATCAGCGAAGTCGGGATTCATGGAAGTCAGTGACACAGCACTTCAGGACTCACAGAGCCAGGGAATTCAGCGAGGCTGCGGCGTCATCGAGCCTACGGGTTGTCTCACTTCAGCGAGGACTACAGCTTCAGTTGCAGGTGGCATCGTAGAATCTAGCAGCAGCGTCAGTCTGGAATCTTCCAAAGTTGGAACACTTGGTTCTTCTTGATTTTTCACCAGCTTCTCCTTTCAAGGGCCCAGGGACTGGATAGGGCACCACTTGGGAGGGCAGGAGTCTCAGCAGAAAGCCCAGGCAGGTGCTGGCAGAACAAGTCTTTAAAGGTCTGAAACTTTAGAATAGGGGACAAGCTCAGTCGAAGCCCTTGGAGATACCTCTCAAGCAGGAATATACCACAAAGTCCAGTCTTTGTTCCCTTTGTCAGGCAGAAGCAGCAACAGCAGGATAGCCCAACAAAGAACAGTCACAGGCGGGGCAGAACTTCTCCTTCAGCTCTTCTCCTGGTAGAGGTTCCTCTTAAACCCTTGAAGTGATCTAAAGTCCAATACTTATACCCCTTTGAAGTTTTCCAACTTCAAAGAAAAGTCTCTGTTGTTTATAGAATCCTGCCTTGCCCAAGCCGGGCTCCAGACACACACCAGGGGGTTGGAGACATTGTGTGAGGGCAGGCACAGCCCTTTCAGGTGTAAGTGACCACTCCTCTCTCTACTCCCTTTGTGTCACTGCCTAGTGGAGATGCACATACAGGCCAACTGTCAGCCTGACTCAGAAAAGGGATCCA
This sequence comes from Pleurodeles waltl, assembly GCF_031143425.1. Lineage (NCBI taxonomy): Eukaryota > Metazoa > Chordata > Amphibia > Caudata > Salamandridae > Pleurodeles > Pleurodeles waltl. Next base: position 163,909,171 of record NC_090451.1, on the reverse strand, counting down.
TAAACTAGCAGAATGACAGAATGGTTTAAGAAAGAATATGCCCACTTCCTAAAAGTGGCATTTTCAAACTAACAATCTAAAAACCACCTCCCCTAAAAAATGTATTTTTAAATTGTGAGTTCAGAGACCCCAAACTTCATATTCCTATCTGCTCTCAAAGGGAATCTGCACTTTAAGGATATTTAAAGCAGCCTCCATGTTAACCTATGAGAGAGAGAGGCCTTGCAACAGTGATAGACACATTTAGCAGTATTTCACTGTTAGGACATGTGAAAACACATAAGTACAGGTCCTACTGTTAACATACATTGCACCGTGCCCATGGCGCCAGCCAGGGCCTACCTAAGGGGTGCCTTACATGTATAAAAAGGGGAGGTTTAGGTCTGGCAAGTGACTGCACTTGCCAAGTCCAATTGGCAGTTTAAAAACTGCACACACAGACACAGCAGTGGCAGGGCTGAGCCATGTTTACAGGGATATTCATGTGGGTGGAACAATCAGTGCTGCAGGCCCACTAGTAGCATTTGATTTACAGGCCCTAGGCACCTCTAATGCACTTTACCAGGGACTTACTAGTGAATCAAGTATGCCAATTATGAAAAAGCCAATTACACATAGGGGGCACTTGCACTTTAGCACTGGTCAGCAGTGGTAAAGTGCCCAGAGTAACAAAAACAGCAAAACAGAGTCCAGCACACAGCAACAACTTGGGAAGTAGAGGCAAAAAGTTAGGGGAGACCACACCAAGGATGCCAGGTCCAACACATGTCCCCCCCAGCTGAAAGTGGGGAGAACTACCCACCCTCCTGGGAGCTCTCTTCACAAAGATGGAAGAATCTGGGCAGACTGTCAACATTGGTGTGTTCTATGCCAGGAGGGTGTTCCACAGTAAAGTCCATCCCCTGTAGGGAAATGGACCACCTCAACAGTTTTGGATTCTCACACCCTCATCTGCATTAACCAGCTGAGGGTACTGTGGTCGGTCTGAACCAGGATGTCAGTCCGAAACAAGTAGGGTCCTAGATTCTTCAGCGCCCAGACCACAGCAAAAGCTTCACACTCAATTGCACTCCATCTATGTTCCCTGGGAAGTAACCTCCTACTGATGAAGGCTACAAGTTGATTGAGGCCCTCTTCCTTTAGCTGTGACAACACTGCTCCCACACCATGATCTGAGGCATCCGTCTGCACTACAAATTCTTGAAAGGTCAGGGGCCTTCAGCACAGGGGCCATGCATATATGTCTGCCTTCAGGGAATCAAAGCTGTCTGGCAAGACTCAGTCCAGATCACTTTCTTTGGTTGCTTCTTGGAAGTTAACTCTGTTAAGGGAGCAACAGTGGTCCCATTCTCCTTCACAAACCTCCTATAGTAACCTGTGAGACTTAAAAAGGCTCTCACCTCAGTCTATGTCTTGGGGGGCTCCCAAGCCAGAACAGTGTCAACCTTGGGTTGTAGGGATGCCACCTGGCCACACCCACCTGGTGCACAAAGTACACTACAGAGCCCTGCTCTATTTGGCACTTACTAGCCTTAATAGTGAGGCCTGCCTTGTGTAGGGCCTCTAACACTTTACAGAGGTGCTGCAAATGTTCCTCCCAAGTGGAGTTGAACACAGCAATGTCATCCAGGTAGGCTGCACTGAAATCATCCAGTTCAGCCAACACCTGGTTAACCAGCCTTTGAAAGGTGGCAGGGACATTTTTCATCCCAAAGCCCATCACCCTAAACTAGTTGTACCAATCTGGATAGAAAACGCAGACCTCTCCTTAGCCCCCACTATCAGAGCAATCTGCAATATCCAGAGATCAGATCAAAAGTACTTAGATATTTGTCAGCCCCTAACCGATCAATAAGCTCAGCAGCTCTGGGGATGGGGTGCTCGTCAGTCTTTGTGATCGCATTGAGTCTCTGGTAATCCACACAGAATCTGAGTTTGGAAGTGGCACCAGGAGCATCAGCGTTTGGGACCAAGACCACAGGACTGGTCCAAGGGCTACTGGAAAAATCAATAACCCCGAGAGCTAACATTTTGGATGAGTCATCCTTAATGCTGGCTCTAACCTTGTCAGTCACCCTGTAAACTTTATGTTTCACAGGTGGACTGTTCCCAGTGTCCACATCATCTGTGTACAAGTGTGTGACCCCTGGGATCAAGGAAAAGAGAGAGGCAAACTGTCACAACACTTGGTGATAGTTTGTCTGTTGTTCTAGAGTCAGTGAGGTGGAGAGGTTCACACCCTCCACTAAACCATCTTTCACTTTTGCAGAAAGGAGGTCAGGAAGAGGCTCACTTTCTTCCTCCACCCCATCATCAGTTGCCAAATTATTCTTCTGTCCTCTCAAAGTGAGGCTTGAGGCAGCCACATGCAGGGCACTCAAAGGGTTTCTAGGAGTCCGTAAGATCACCAGATAGGTGACATCACTCTTGCGTTCTACCACGTCAAAAGTCCCAGTCCACTTATCTTGGAGAGCGCTCAGCTCTGCTGGGGCCATCACCCAGACATTTTGTCTGGGGTAAAACTCGCCCAGAGTGGCATTCTGGTCAAACCACTGTTTGATATCTTCCTGACTTGCTTCCAGGTTCTCTTGGGCGAGCTTCCTGAAGGGGGAAGTCTGGTTCCTAAAAGCCAGCATGTAACAGAATACTTCCGATCGAGGGCTTACTGGAGGCCTTCTCCAAGCCTTCCCTAACCTGATTCAAAGGTCCCCTCACAGGGTTGGCCATACAACAACTCTAAAGAGCTTAATTTAAGGCCCTTTTGTGACACTTTCTTGTAGGCGAACAGAAGGCATGGCAAGAGGACGTCCCACTTGCACCTCAAGGGCTCTGACAGGCACATAATCATGCCCTTCAAGGTGCAGTTGAGTCTCTCATATAGAGCGTTTCCTTGAGGATGTTAAGGAGTGGTAAAATTGTAGGTTACCCCACACAGCTTCACAGAGACTTCATATATGTAGCGATGAAGTTGGTACCTCTGTCAGATACTACCTCCTTGGGGAACCTCATGCGGGTAAAAAAATCCATCAATGCACGCCCCACCGCAGAGGAGGTGATTGATCTCAAAGGAATGGCATCTGGGTACCTGGTGGCATGGTTCACCAAGACCAAGATAAACCTGTTGCCCATGGCTGTCTAGGGATTCAGAGGCCCCACAATGTCAATATCAACGCTTTCAAACGGGGTGCTGAAAACAGGAAAAGGTTGGAGGGGAGCCTTACATTTCCCCCAACTCTTGCCACTTGCCTAAAAAGTTTGGCAAGGCCTACAGTGCACATCTGGGTGCCTGGGAAACTGGGTCCAGTAAAGGTTTGTGGCAAGCCTCTCAAAGGTCTTGTCCAGCCCCAAATGTCCATCTAAAGGCACATCATGAGCCAGACCCAGTAGGAAGGCTCTGAAACACTGGGGTACCACCACCACACAAGCTGTCCCAGGCTCAGCAACCATAGCCTCATTAACTAGGAGGCCATCCTCCCAGTAAATCAACTGTGATCCAGACTCTTTACCAGACGACTTTCTGTAGCATTCTGCCCCAAAGCCTCCAGAGTAGGGCATTGTTAGACCTGACAGCCTTAGGGTGGTCACCCCTAACTTTTTGCCTGCCTCCCTCCACTTTTTGGACACTGTTTTTGCTGGCTTTTAGACTCTGCGCACTTTATCACTGCTAACCAGTGCTAAAGTGCATGTGCTCTCTCCCTTTAAACATGGTAACCTTGGATCATACCTGATTGGACTATTTAATTTACTTATAAGTCCCTAGTAATGTGCACTATATGTGCCTAGGGCCTGTAGATTAAATGCTACTAGTGGGCCTGCAGCGCTGGATGTGCCGCCCACTCAAGTAGCCCCTTTACCTTGTCTCAGGCCTGCCATTGCAAGGCCTGTATGTGCAGTTTCACTGTCACCTCGACTTGGCATTTAAAAGTACTTGCCAAGCCTAAAGCTCCCCTTTCTCCACGTATAAGTCACCCCTAATGTGTGCCCTAGTAACCCCTAGAGCAGGGTGCTGTGTGGGTGAAAGGCAGGACATGTACCTGAGTAGTTTACATGTCCTGGTAGTGTAAAACTCCTAAATTCGTTTTGCACTCCTGTGAGGCCTGCTCCCTTCATAGGCTAACATTGCAGCTGCCCTCATACAGTACTGAAGTGGTAGCTGCTGATCTGAAAGGAGTAGGAAGGTCATATTTAGTATGGCCAGAATGGTAATACCAAATCCTGCTGACTGGTGAAGTTGGATTTAATATTACTATTTTAGAAATGCCACTTTTAGAAAGAGAGCATTTCTTTGCACTTAAATCTTTCTGTGCCTTACAATCCACGTCTGGCTGGGCTTAGTTGACAGCTCCTTGTGCATTCACTCAGACACCCCAAACACAGGGTACTCAGCCTCACTTGCATACATCTGCATTTTGAATGGGTCTTCCTGGGCTGGGAGGGTGGAGGGCCTTCTCTCACAAAGGACTGCCACACCCCCTACTGGGACCGTCGCAGACAGGATTGAACTGAAAGGGGACCTGGTGCACTTCTTAGCCACTCTTTGAAGTCTCCCCCACTTCAAAGGCACATTTGGGTATAAAACAGGGCCTCTGCCCTACCTCATCAGACACTTGCTGGAGAAGAAACCTGAACCAGAACCTGCATCCTGCCAAGAAGAACTGCCTGGCTGCCTAAAGGGCTCACCTGACTGCTTTCTACAAAGGACTGCTGCCTTGCTGTTGCCCTGCTGCCTTGCTGAACTCTTGTCTGGCTGTAAAAGTGTTCTCCAAGGGCTTGGATAGAGCTTGCCTCCTGTTCCCTGAAGTCTCAGGACCAAAAAGACTTATCTTTTTCATCTGGACTCTTCGTGCGCCGAAAATTTAGACGCACAGCTTGCTCCGCGGTGAGAAAAACGCCACACACCGACGCTGATCGAATCGACGCCTTCGGGACGACCGGAACTTCGACGCACTGCCTCGCAAGGACAACGCCGGCCAACTTCCAGAGGGGAAATCGACGCGATGCCTGCCGTGAGAGCGAAACTTCAACGCACAGCCCCGCGGAACGATGCGCAGCCGGAAAACAAGCAGGAGAATCCACGCACAGACCCCGGGACATCTGGTAATCCCATGACCCACAGAAAGAGACTGTCCGTGCGCCGGAAAACGACGCACAACTTCCCCGCGTGAAAAATAATGACGCAAGTTCGTGTGTGCAGGGGAGAAATCGACGCACACACCATTTTTCCCCGTATCTCTTCTTCTGCGGCCCTTTGTGGAGATTTTCCACTTTAAACCAGGTACTTTGTGCTTGAAAGAGACTTTGTTTGCTTTTTAAAGACTTAAACTTTATATCACTTTTCAGTGATATCTCTACAATTTCACATTGCATCTTTATTCGTTTTGACCTACAATTATCCTGATAAATATTATATATTTTTCTAAACACTGTGTGGGGTATTTTTGTGGTGCTATATTGTGTTATTGTATGATTTATTGCACAAATACTTTACACATTGCCTTCTAAGTTAAGCCTGACTGCTCGTGCCAAGCTACCAGAGGGTGGGCACAGGATATTCTTGGATTGTGTGTGACTTACCCTGACTAGAGTGAGGGTTCTTGATTGGACAGAGGGTAACCTGACTGCAAACCAAAAACCCCATTTCTAACATTGGTGATCAGCGGTGAGGATAGGACTTGTATTTGTGCAGTGACATACAGTAGCTAAGTATTTCACTACCTACCCACAGTTGAAGGTCAACTTGATTTTTTCTCTTGTTTTGCAAATTCGTTTTCCTGACAATTTTCAAAAACTAAATCCTCACTCAACATGTCTCTGACTGGGTCTCAAGTAGGAGACTTTGACCTAGCCCTGTTGGATACATATATGGTCAAACAGCTAGGAGGGTTCTGCAGGATGATTAGAGTAACCACCCAAGGGGCCTCCAAAAAGGAGGACTTTCAAGTGGCGCTGAGGGCCTGGGCAGAAGCCCATTTAGAGGAGGATGATGAGGAAGAGGAGCCAGAAAATGACCTTTAAGAGGATTTGTTGCTATCAGTGGATGATGTTACCACTGCAATTGTGCCCCCTTCCAGACCAGGGAGCAGTGTCTCTGTGCAAAGCCTGACCGCAGAGGAAATGAGAGAAGAAAGGGAGTTTCAAATGCAAATGGCAAAACTGAAAATTGAGGCCCAACAGGAAGACAAGAGGGCAGAGAGAGAAGCCAATCAAGCTGAGGCTGAGAGAGAAGCCAAACAAGCTGAGGCTGAAGGAGCAGCCAAACAGGTGGAAGCTGAAAGAGCTGAAGCTGCAGCTGAGAGAGCTTTGGCTGAAAAGAAACTATTGTTGGCTCATGAACTGAGTCTCAAGGAGCTGGAGATCAAGGCGAGACAGTCTGAATCCAGCAATAATGGAGGCAGCATACAGACAGGACCTGCTGGAGAAAAGAAGGTTTGTATACCCAAAAATGCGGTGCCCAGTTTTGTGGTGGGAGATGACATAGATAAATGGTTAGCTGATTATGAAGTTGTACTAAGGGCTCATGAGGTTCCTGAAGGGCAATGTGGGGTAGCTATGTGGGGTTATGTGCCGCCATTGGGGAGGGACACACTTCTCACATTGGATCAAGCTGATCAAACACATACCCACTTCAGAAAGCCACTTTACTTGCCAAGTTTGGGCTGACCCCTGAGGGATACTGTCAGAGGTTCAGGGACAGCACCAAACAAACCACACAAACATGGGTACATTTCTTTGACTTTTCCAGTAAGGCACTGAATGGATGGGTGCAGGGCAACAAAGTAGATAATTATAAAGGGTTATATGACTTGATTCTGAGAGAGCATATGCTCAATACTACTTATACAGAGTTGCGTCAGCACTTGGCAGATAGTAAGCTGACTGATCCCAGGAAGCTTGCTGAGAAGGCAGACCTCTGGGTTAGCACCAGAGTGTCCAAAAAGGTACCTGGGGGGGGACACCCACAAAGGTGGCCAGGGTTCCCAAAAGAAGAAATAGGGGGGAGATAAACTTACAGATAAGGAACTCTCCAAAGGCCCCCAAAAGAATTCCCAGGGAGGGGGTGGCAACCATTCCTTTTCCAGATTTGGGAAAAAGCCAGGGACTTATGATAAATCAGGGAGATCCAACCCCAAATGCTTAGAGTGCTACCAATATGGTCACTATAAAGGCGACCCCCAGTGCTCCAAGAGGGCACCGTCCACTACTGGACAGACACCTGGGTTGACTAGTGTAGCGCTCGGGGGGAGATGGACCCAGATAGCTTTGGGGAGCAGGTAGAGATTTCCCTAGTGTCCCTGGGAGAAGGAGAAATGGTGCCCAAAGTCCACATGCCCCAAAATACTTCCAAGTACACGCAGTGGGTTATCATTGATGGAAAAAAGGTGGAGGCTCTGCGTGACACAGGAGCCAGTATGACTACTATCAAGAGCCAGCTGGTGTCAACAGAGCAGATAGTCCCTAATACATTCCACCAGGTCATAGTCGCTGACAATCATGAGAGTCACCTACCGGTGGCTCTGGTTTTCTTTGAGTGGGGGGGGGGCTCTCTGGTACATCTGAAAGTAGCTGTGAGTCCTGCCATGCCTGTACATTGTCTGTTAGGCAATGATCTTGAGCATACTGCTTGGAAAGAAGTAGAGCTCAGATCTCACCTGGAGATGTTAGGGTTACCTGAGTGGGTCTGCATGACCACACGGTCCATGGCTGACCAAGAGGGAAGACAAGGGCGTTTGGAGCCTGGAACAATGGCCAGAGAACTGCCAAGAGGAGGGGCAAGGGGCGGGGGAAACCGGTCCCAGAAGTTCCCGCAGTGGTTGAGGAGGCTCCTGAACCAACTGGGGAAGACATTGCCACCCTAGGTGATCTACCTGAGCTTGCTGGCTGGCAAGTTGAGTGTGGACCCACCAGGGAGGAATTCTGCAAGGCGCAGAAAGAATTTCCCACTCTAGAGGGTCTGAGGAAGCAAGCCTCAACCCAGGCAGCAGGTGAAGCCTCTGGCGATCACCACATATATTGGGAGAATGATCTCCTCACAAGTGAGCCTAAGGTTCCCGCCATTGGGGCAGCGCGTACGCTGGTGGTCCCCTAGTGTTACCGAACCTTCCTACTGGGTCTGGCTCACGACATTCCCCTGGCAGGACATTTGGGGCAAGACAAGACCTTTGCCAGGCTTGTCACCCACTTTTATTGGCCCAGAATAAAGACAACTCAGATACGTTCTGTAGATCTTGTCCTACCTGCCAGGCCAGTGGTAAAACAGGAAAAAGGGTTAAGACCCCCCTGATTCCACTTCCTGTCGTTGGCACCCCCTTTGAAAGGGTGGGCATCGACGTTGTTGGTCCATTGGACCCCAAAACTGCCCTAGGCAACAAGTTCATCCTGGTTTTGGTGGACCATGCCACCCGTTACCCAGAGGCAATCCCTCTGAGGACCGTAACTGCACCGGTGGTGACCAGAACTCTGATGGGGATATTTACCTGTGTGGGATTCCCAAAGGAGATAGTGTCTGACAGAGGCACTAACTTGATGTCTGCATACATGAAGGCTATGTGGAAAGCGTGTGGTGTAACCTACAAGTTCACCACACCCTATCACCCCCAATCTAATGGTCTTGTGGAGAGATTCAACAAGACCTTGAAAGGCATGATTGGTGGCCTCCCTGAGGCGTAAGTGGGATGTCCTCTTACCATGCCTTCTCTTTGCTTACAGAGAGGTACCCCAGAAGGGTGTAGGGTTCAGTCCCTCTGAGCTTCTCTACGGGTACCCTGTCAGGGGACCCTTAAGCATTGTCAAGGAGGGGTTGGAGAAAACTCCAAAGGCACCCCCTCAGGATGTGGTAAGCTACATGTTGGCCCTCCGCAACCAGATGACCCGCTTCTGGAAAGAGGCCAAAAGTAACTTTGAGGCCAGTCAAGAGGTAATGAAACGCTGGTATGACCAGAAGGCCACCCTGGTAGAGTTTTAACCTGGAGACCAAGTGTGGGTAATGGAGCCAGTAGAGCCTAGAGCTCTCCAGGACCGGTGGACTGGCCCATTTGAAGTAAAGGAGCAGAAAGGGGAGGCCACTTACCTAGTGGACCTCCAGACCCCTAGGAACACCCTAAGGGTGCTCCATGTCAACCGACTGAAGCCTCATTTTGAGAGGTCTGAAATCAACATGCTTCTGGTCACAGATGAAGGAATGGAAGAGGAGAGTGAACCTCTCCCCGTCCTCCTCTCTGCCCAAGAAGGTGATGGGTTAGTGAAAGGTGTCATTCTCTCTGACTCCCTGACTCTAAACCAGAGAGTAGACTGCTATGAGCTGTTGGAGCAGTTCTCCCCCCTGTTCTCCCTTACTCCTGGACTGACCCACCTCTGACATTGACACAGGTGACAGTCTCCCTGTGAAGAACGAAATTTACAGGTTATCGGATAAGGTGAAGGCCAGCATCAAGGAGGAGGTCTCCAAGATGTTAGCTTTAAGGGTTATTGAGAAATCCAGTAGTCCCTGGGCCAGCCCGGTGGTGTTGGTCCCTAAGGCTACTGCCCCAGGTGTCAGGTGTTAGCCACGGCGCCTACATTGCCGATCGGGATAACCTAGTCCTTTTGGACTACATATCCCATGACGCCTAGAGGGGAAGAGGTCGCTTAAAAAGCAAGCACATACAGGAAGTAATGTGCGTTATTCGTTTCCTAGAAACCAGTCGGAGGGACAACGAGGGCTCTTGCTGTCGGCGTTTCCGAGGTTGAGTTGTTTGCTTAGGAGGTTTAATTCCTCCTTCGGTTTTCCGTGGAGCTTGGGACCTTCCCAATATCAGGGGGAGTGTCGAGTTTATTTTCCCAGAGGAACCTGCCACGAAGGAGAGGTGGTAGCGGTGAGACGATTTGGTGCCGGAATCCCTCGCCTTTCTTTTTCAGTTCGACAAGGACACTGGTAACTTCTGAAGCACGGCGGTCTTTTGTTTGAGTTACCAATAAAGCACGATTATCCTTGGGGCCAGAGAACATTATATGTTTGGCTACGACAAGGGGTTAATGTTTATTTTTGCGGGAATTGAACTGCCGGGACGATTTTTTCTTTTCAATACGTGATGAAATAACACCGGGTTATTACTACAAATTGCGTGACTATGACCTGGGGCTTAGTGGATTAACTGAGTCATAGAAAGGACTCTTATCATCGTTAATTTTATTCCCTTTCTCTTTGTTTCTGTCTCCTCATTATTTCGTGACTATCTTGTATAAATGTGGGTGTTGAGCAACCCATTAGAGATCATCGGTATTAATTGTTGGCTTGGGGCGTCCATCTATGATTCAGATGGAGCACAGATAGGTGTTGGATTAGTTCTGCCCTCATGAGTTATGGGCAGGTACGGTCGTTGGTACTTTAGCGAGACATTGCGAGAGTAGACAGGCAATGTGATATTAACACTGTGTATTTCTCTCTTTACAGATATCCCGTCCCTGCTGTTCCTTCCCCTTCCTTCCCTCACCCGATTACTCCAATGCACCGTGGTTTATATAGGTGACTTGGTGGAGTCAGGAGGCGGACCCTTATTTGCATCGCGCCGAGTCTGAGGAGCATCTACAACGTGACAGAATAACGCACCCACGAATAACGCTCCTCCCGCTCGGTGTGATACAAAGATGGCGTCTATGGATGATGTACTACAGGCGTTAGTAGTAGTGCAACAAGAGTTGGCTAATTCTAGGGTGGAGGCAGCAGCGTTAAAGGAAAAGGTAGAAAGGCTTACTAGGAATCCCTTTGATGCTTCAGCATCCACACCACAGGTAACCGTGAATGTCTCCCCTCCTATCCCTTTGGCCAGCCCGGAACGGTATTCAGGGGACCCCAGGAAAGTTCAGGCCTTTCTAACTCAGTTGTCTCTACAATTCTCTTGTAGACCCGCGTCTTTTCCCTCTAACCTTTCCAGGGTAATGTTCGCTATTTCTTATCTCTCGGGAGACGCAGCCAATTGGGCCGTACCATTAGTCAGGAACGATGACCCCTTGTTATCGGACTGGAATGCCTTTCGGACGGCTTTCGAGAGGGTGTTTGATCATAGAACAACCACTTTTATTGCTGACAGGGAATTACTGGAGTTGAGACAGGGGAGGTCTGATCTGGTCTCTTATCTCACAACCTTTAATAGATTGGTGGCAGAATCAGGGTGGCCAGAAGAGAAGAGAATGTCTCTCTATTATCAAGGTTTACGAGACGACATGAAGGATATACTCGCTCAAATAGACCCGCAGCCTTCCACTTGTACAGATCTTGTGAATCTTACCCTGAGACTGAATCACAGATTAGCAGAAAGAAGGGGAGAGCGTAGAGCGGGGGATAGGCGACCAGGCATTCCAGAAAGGGAAGTGCGATCTGTTTCTACTCCCAATGATATAGGTGGGGAGCCTATGGACGTGGGAGCCGTTAGGGCACCCTTGTCGAAGTCCGAGAAGGAGAGTAGGAGGGTACAGGGGTTGTGCATGTATTGCGGCAAGAAGGGTCATTATGTAAGAGAGTGTCCCCAGAAACCACGTAAGAGATTCTCCTACTCCCCCACCCAAAAGGCAGCGGTTACGGCAGGAAAAACATCGGAGAAAGAGGAATTGCCCGTTATAGAACCCCAACCGGTGTTACGGTTAACTTCCTTAGCCCTTTTTCCAAAGGAGCAAAAGGCGTCCCACCTTTTGTTAGCAGTGGAGCTGGTGTCCAAAGAACGAAATTTTCCAGTATGGGCGATGATAGACTCCGGAGCCACGGGAAATTTCATAGATGCAGGGGTGGTTAGGAGATTGGGACTTCCTAGCATTCCGAGAAAGGACCCCGAAATAGTGTTGGCGGTTGATGGTACACCGCTGAAATCTGGGCCCCTTACAGAACATACTGAGGACCTTGGGTTGATCTTCAATGGGGTATCTCCGGAACATAAAGAAAGAATTAGACTGGATATAATAGAGGCTCCTCAGTATGAAATTATTTTAGGAATGCCCTGAAGGGAGCTTACCATCTGGTCAGAATCCGCGAAGGGGACGAGTGGAAAACGGCGTTCAAAACCCGTTATGGTCTGTTTGAGTACTTGGTAATGCCGTTCGGGTTGTGTAACGCCCCGGCGGCATTCCAGTATTTTCTGAACGATGTTCTCAAGGAATACGTAGACCGTTTCGTGATCGTTTATATAGATGACATTCTGGTGTATTCCACATCCCTGGAGCGCCACTCTGACCATGTTTCCTTAGTACTCCTAGCATTGCGACAGCATAGTCTTTTTTGCAAACTGAGCAAATGCGAGTTCCATGTCCGGAAGGTTGAGTTCTTGGGGGTGGATTTAAGCCCTGAAGGGTTTTGCATGTCGACAAGAAAAATACAGGCTGTTCAGGAGTGGCCAGTACCCACTAGTGTGAGAGACGTGCAATGCTTCCTTGGGTTTTCCAATTACTATAGAAGATTCATCTTTCATTTTTCTCACATTGTGTCACCTATAACAAGGTTACTAAGAAAGGGGGTGTCTTTTGTTTGGTCAGAGGAAGCAGAGGAGGCCTTTTGCTTTTTGAAACAGGCCTTCTGCTCCGCACCTATACTTCAACATCCCCAGCCGGATGCCCCTTTTATCGTCGAAGCGGATGCCTCGGATATAGCGATAGGGGCCGTGTTATCACAAAGAAACAAAACCACCGGACAGCTTCATCCTGTTGCGTTTTTATCTAGGAAACAATCGGCTGCGGAACTTAACTATACGGTGGCAGAAAAGGAATTGTTAGCCATCAAAAAGGCATTCCAAGAATGGCGACACTACCTATGGGGAGCTCAACACCCGGTCACGGTATATACTGATCACCGAAATCTGCAGTATATGAAGGAGGCAAGACAACTTACCCAGCGGCAAATGAGGTGGATGCTGTTTTTTTCAGAATACGAGTTTGTGGTGACCTTCCGTTCTGGGGTTGACAATCGCAAGGCAGATTCACTGTCTCGACAAGAGGACGTGAGAACCATCGCTTCAAGACCTGAGGAAGCAATCATCAAACCTGAAAAAGTGCTTTGTGCCCTTCATATCTCCCATTTCTTAGAAAAGGTTTCTAAGCATAAGTCTGCTGCTCAGTGGAAGAAATGGGCGGAGTTAAGTCAGGACCGTACCCTTAAGCATGGAATACCGTTGCAAGGTAATCGTTTGTATTTGCCAACACGTGAACTCCGATTGCAAGCCTTTTATTGGTGTCATGATGCGGTAACGGCTGGTCATCCTGGTTACACCAAAACGGCGCAAATAGTTCGACGACATTTCAGGTGGGAAGGTTGGGCTAAAGACGTTGCGGCCTGGGTGGCTCGGTGTGAGATATGTGCACGGGCCAAGGGAGAAAACGCGAAGAGCCAGGGCAGACTGATACCTTTGCCCACTCCGGATAAACCATGGCAAACCATTAGCGTGGATTTTGTGGTAGGATTACCAATGGATCAGGGGTACAACGCTATCATGGTGGTAATCGATAGCCTTACCAAGATGGGTCATTTTCTCCCTTGTAGAAATCTGCCTACAGCCAGTCAAACCGCCCATCTAATTTTGTCTCAAGTGGTGCGGTTACATGGTCTACCGAGAACCATTATTTCGGACAGAGGCCCCCAGTTTATTGCTAGGTTTTGGCGTATGTGGTGCAAGGTGCTACGCATTGAATCCGCACTGTCCACCAGTTTCCACCCACAAACCGATGGCCAGACGGAGCGCCTCAATCAAACCCTGAAAAAATATTTGAGGTGCTATGCAAAGGACGCTCACGAATCCTGGGTTTCGTTGCTATGGCTGGCAGAACTATCATACAACAATGCTTGGCATAGCTCGATACGAGAATCTCCTTTTCGTGCTAACACGGGGTTCCACGCGGAAATGTTGCCCATAAACATACCTAGGGAAGTCACGGATCAACCTACGGTTCATGCCATGATTAAGAATCTCCAATCCGTGCAAAAGAAGATACGACTCAATCTGGAGAAGGCCAAAGAACAGTATAAAAAGTGGGGTGATGAACATCGGCGTGAGGGGCCGGCATATCAGCCAGGCGATAGAGTGTGGCTTTCCACCAAGTATATACGCTTCAAGATGCGTAGCGTCTTTCATCCTCGTTACATTGGTCCCTATGAGGTGTTACGCCAGATAAACCCTGTGGCTTACCGTCTCAACTTACCTGCTTCCTTAAGGATCCATCCGGTATTTCATTGCAGCCTTTTGAAACCGGCTCTTTCAGCGACCCGGCAGGCGGTGCCTCCGGTGGTCAGAGATGGGCAGCTGGAGTACGAGGTGCGCAGAGTGTTGGATTCCAAACGACGGGGGGGTAAGCTGTGGTACTTGGTTTCATGGAAGGGGTACAATGATGAGGACGATTCATGGGAGCCGGAAAGCAATGTCCATGCCCCTAGGGCAGTACGGCTGTTTCATGCCCGTCATCCCTCTAAACCTGGTCCTAGGAGGCGCTTTGGAGGCGGGCGTACTGTCAGGTGTTAGCCACGGCGCCTACATTGCCGATCGGGATAACCTAGTCCTTTTGGACTACATATCCCATGACGCCTAGAGGGGAAGAGGTCGCTTAAAAAGCAAGCACATACAGGAAGTAATGTGCGTTATTCGTTTCCTAGAAACCAGTCGGAGGGACAACGAGGGCTCTTGCTGTCGGCGTTTCCGAGGTTGAGTTGTTTGCTTAGGAGGTTTAATTCCTCCTTCGGTTTTCCGTGGAGCTTGGGACCTTCCCAATATCAGGGGGAGTGTCGAGTTTATTTTCCCAGAGGAACCTGCCACGAAGGAGAGGTGGTATCGGTGAGACGATTTGGTGCCGGAATCCCTCGCCTTTCTTTTTCAGTTCGACAAGGACACTGGTAACTTCTGAAGCACGGCGGTCTTTTGTTTGAGTTACCAATAAAGCACGATTATCCTTGGGGCCAGAGAACATCATATGTTTGGCTACGACAAGGGGTTAATGTTTATTTTTGCGGGAATTGAACTGCCGGGACGATTTTTTCTTTTCAATACGTGATGAAATAATACCGGGTTATTCCTACAAATTGCGTGACTATGACCTGGGGCTTAGTGGATTAACTGAGTCATAGAAAGGACTCTTATCATCGTTAATTTTATTCCCTTTCTCTTTGTTTCTGTCTCCTCATTATTTCGTGACTATCTTGTATAAATGTGGGTGTTGAGCAACCCATTAGAGATCATCGGTATTAATTGTTGGCTTGGGGCGTCCATCTATGATTCAGATGGAGCACAGATAGGTGTTGGATTAGTTCTGCCCTCATGAGTTATGGGCAGGTACGGTCGTTGGTACTTTAGCGAGACATTGCGAGAGTAGACAGGCAATGTGATATTAACACTGTGTATTTCTCTCTTTACAGATATCCCGTCCCTGCTGTTCCTTCCCCTTCCTTCCCTCACCCGATTACTCCAATGCACCGTGGTTTATATAGGTGACTTGGTGGAGTCAGGAGGCGGACCCTTATTTGCATCGCGCCGAGTCTGAGGAGCATCTACAACGTGACAGAATAACGCACCCACGAATAACGCTCCTCCCGCTCGGTGTGATACAAAGATGGCGTCTATGGATGATGTACTACAGGCGTTAGTAGTAGTGCAACAAGAGTTGGCTAATTCTAGGGTGGAGGCAGCAGCGTTAAAGGAAAAGGTAGAAAGGCTTACTAGGAATCCCTTTGATGCTTCAGCATCCACACCACAGGTAACCGTGAATGTCTCCCCTCCTATCCCTTTGGCCAGCCCGGAACGGTATTCAGGGGACCCCAGGAAAGTTCAGGCCTTTCTAACTCAGTTGTCTCTACAATTCTCTTGTAGACCCGCGTCTTTTCCCTCTAACCTTTCCAGGGTAATGTTCGCTATTTCTTATCTCTCGGGAGACGCAGCCAATTGGGCCGTACCATTAGTCAGGAACGATGACCCCTTGTTATCGGACTGGAATGCCTTTCGGACGGCTTTCGAGAGGGTGTTTGATCATAGAACAACCACTTTTAGTGCTGACAGGGAATTACTGGAGTTGAGACAGGGGAGGTCTGATCTGGTCTCTTATCTCACGACCTTTAATAGATTGGTGGCAGAATCAGGGTGGCCAGAAGAGAAGAGAATGTCTCTCTATTATCAAGGTTTACGAGACGACATGAAGGATATACTCGCTCAAATAGACCCGCAGCCTTCCACTTGTACAGATCTTGTGAATCTTACCCTGAGACTGAATCACAGATTAGCAGAAAGAAGGGGAGAGCGTAGAGCGGGGGATAGGCGACCAGGCATTCCAGAAAGGGAAGTGCGATCTGTTTCTACTCCCAATGATATAGGTGGGGAGCCTATGGACGTGGGAGCCGTTAGGGCACCCTTGTCGAAGTCCGAGAAGGAGAGTAGGAGGGTACAGGGGTTGTGCATGTATTGCGGCAAGAAGGGTCATTATGTAAGAGAGTGTCCCCAGAAACCACGTAAGAGATTCTCCTACTCCCCCACCCAAAAGGCAGCGGTTACGGCAGGAAAAACATCGGAGAAAGAGGAATTGCCCGTTATAGAACCCCAACCGGTGTTACGGTTAACTTCCTTAGCCCTTTTTCCAAAGGAGCAAAAGGCGTCCCACCTTTTGTTAGCAGTGGAGCTGGTGTCCAAAGAACGAAATTTTCCAGTATGGGCGATGATAGACTCCGGAGCCACGGGAAATTTCATAGATGCAGGGGTGGTTAGGAGATTGGGACTTCCTAGCATTCCGAGAAAGGACCCCGAAATAGTGTTGGCGGTTGATGGTACACCGCTGAAATCTGGGCCCCTTACAGAACATACTGAGGACCTTGGGTTGATCTTCAATGGGGTATCTCCGGAACATAAAGAAAGAATTAGACTGGATATAATAGAGGCTCCTCAGTATGAAATTATTTTAGGAATGCCCTGAAGGGAGCTTACCATCTGGTCAGAATCCGCGAAGGGGACGAGTGGAAAACGGCGTTCAAAACCCGTTATGGTCTGTTTGAGTACTTGGTAATGCCGTTCGGGTTGTGTAACGCCCCGGCGGCATTCCAGTATTTTCTGAACGATGTTCTCAAGGAATACGTAGACCGTTTCGTGATCGTTTATATAGATGACATTCTGGTGTATTCCACATCCCTGGAGCGCCACTCTGACCATGTTTCCTTAGTACTCCTAGCATTGCGACAGCATAGTCTTTTTTGCAAACTGAGCAAATGCGAGTTCCATGTCCGGAAGGTTGAGTTCTTGGGGGTGGATTTAAGCCCTGAAGGGTTTTGCATGTCGACAAGAAAAATACAGGCTGTTCAGGAGTGGCCAGTACCCACTAGTGTGAGAGACGTGCAATGCTTCCTTGGGTTTTCCAATTACTATAGAAGATTCATCTTTCATTTTTCTCACATTGTGTCACCTATAACAAGGTTACTAAGAAAGGGGGTGTCTTTTGTTTGGTCAGAGGAAGCAGAGGAGGCCTTTTGCTTTTTGAAACAGGCCTTCTGCTCCGCACCTATACTTCAACATCCCCAGCCGGATGCCCCTTTTATCGTCGAAGCGGATGCCTCGGATATAGCGATAGGGGCCGTGTTATCACAAAGAAACAAAACCACCGGACAGCTTCATCCTGTTGCGTTTTTATCTAGGAAACAATCGGCTGCGGAACTTAACTATACGGTGGCAGAAAAGGAATTGTTAGCCATCAAAAAGGCATTCCAAGAATGGCGACACTACCTATGGGGAGCTCAACACCCGGTCACGGTATATACTGATCACCGAAATCTGCAGTATATGAAGGAGGCAAGACAACTTACCCAGCGGCAAATGAGGTGGATGCTGTTTTTTTCAGAATACGAGTTTGTGGTGACCTTCCGTTCTGGGGTTGACAATCGCAAGGCAGATTCACTGTCTCGACAAGAGGACGTGAGAACCATCGCTTCAAGACCTGAGGAAGCAATCATCAAACCTGAAAAAGTGCTTTGTGCCCTTCATATCTCCCATTTCTTAGAAAAGGTTTCTAAGCATAAGTCTGCTGCTCAGTGGAAGAAATGGGCGGAGTTAAGTCAGGACCGTACCCTTAAGCATGGAATACCGTTGCAAGGTAATCGTTTGTATTTGCCAACACGTGAACTCCGATTGCAAGCCTTTTATTGGTGTCATGATGCGGTAACGGCTGGTCATCCTGGTTACACCAAAACGGCGCAAATAGTTCGACGACATTTCAGGTGGGAAGGTTGGGCTAAAGACGTTGCGGCCTGGGTGGCTCGGTGTGAGATATGTGCACGGGCCAAGGGAGAAAACGCGAAGAGCCAGGGCAGACTGATACCTTTGCCCACTCCGGATAAACCATGGCAAACCATTAGCGTGGATTTTGTGGTAGGATTACCAATGGATCAGGGGTACAACGCTATCATGGTGGTAATCGATAGCCTTACCAAGATGGGTCATTTTCTCCCTTGTAGAAATCTGCCTACAGCCAGTCAAACCGCCCATCTAATTTTGTCTCAAGTGGTGCGGTTACATGGTCTACCGAGAACCATTATTTCGGACAGAGGCCCCCAGTTTATTGCTTGGTTTTGGCGTATGTGGTGCAAGGTGCTACGCATTGAATCCGCACTGTCCACCAGTTTCCACCCACAAACCGATGGCCAGACGGAGCGCCTCAATCAAACCCTGAAAAAATATTTGAGGTGCTATGCAAAGGACGCTCACGAATCCTGGGTTTCGTTGCTATGGCTGGCAGAACTATCATACAACAATGCTTGGCATAGCTCGATACGAGAATCTCCTTTTCGTGCTAACACGGGGTTCCACGCGGAAATGTTGCCCATAAACATACCTAGGGAAGTCACGGATCAACCTACGGTTCATGCCATGATTAAGAATCTCCAATCCATGCAAAAGAAGATACGACTCAATCTGGAGAAGGCCAAAGAACAGTATAAAAAGTGGGGTGATGAACATCGGCGTGAGGGGCCGGCATATCAGCCAGGCGATAGAGTGTGGCTTTCCACCAAGTATATACGCTTCAAGATGCGTAGCGTCTTTCATCCTCGTTACATTGGTCCCTATGAGGTGTTACGCCAGATAAACCCTGTGGCTTACCGTCTCAACTTACCTGCTTCCTTAAGGATCCATCCGGTATTTCATTGCAGCCTTTTGAAACCGGCTCTTTCAGCGACCCGGCAGGCGGTGCCTCCGGTGGTCAGAGATGGGCAGCTGGAGTACGAGGTGCGCAGAGTGTTGGATTCCAAACGACGGGGGGGTAAGCTGTGGTACTTGGTTTCATGGAAGGGGTACAATGATGAGGACGATTCATGGGAGCCGGAAAGCAATGTCCATGCCCCTAGGGCAGTACGGCTGTTTCATGCCCGTCATCCCTCTAAACCTGGTCCTAGGAGGCGCTTTGGAGGCGGGCGTACTGTCAGGTGTTAGCCACGGCGCCTACATTGCCGATCGGGATAACCTAGTCCTTTTGGACTACATATCCCATGACGCCTAGAGGGGAAGAGGTCGCTTAAAAAGCAAGCACATACAGGAAGTAATGTGCGTTATTCGTTTCCTAGAAACCAGTCGGAGGGACAACGAGGGCTCTTGCTGTCGGCGTTTCCGAGGTTGAGTTGTTTGCTTAGGAGGTTTAATTCCTCCTTCGGTTTTCCGTGGAGCTTGGGACCTTCCCAATATCAGGGGGAGTGTCGAGTTTATTTTCCCAGAGGAACCTGCCACGAAGGAGAGGTGGTATCGGTGAGACGATTTGGTGCCGGAATCCCTCGCCTTTCTTTTTCAGTTCGACAAGGACACTGGTAACTTCTGAAGCACGGCGGTCTTTTGTTTGAGTTACCAATAAAGCACGATTATCCTTGGGGCCAGAGAACATCATATGTTTGGCTACGACAAGGGGTTAATGTTTATTTTTGCGGGAATTGAACTGCCGGGACGATTTTTTCTTTTCAATACGTGATGAAATAATACCGGGTTATTCCTACAAATTGCGTGACTATGACCTGGGGCTTAGTGGATTAACTGAGTCATAGAAAGGACTCTTATCATCGTTAATTTTATTCCCTTTCTCTTTGTTTCTGTCTCCTCATTATTTCGTGACTATCTTGTATAAATGTGGGTGTTGAGCAACCCATTAGAGATCATCGGTATTAATTGTTGGCTTGGGGCGTCCATCTATGATTCAGATGGAGCACAGATAGGTGTTGGATTAGTTCTGCCCTCATGAGTTATGGGCAGGTACGGTCGTTGGTACTTTAGCGAGACATTGCGAGAGTAGACAGGCAATGTGATATTAACACTGTGTATTTCTCTCTTTACAGATATCCCGTCCCTGCTGTTCCTTCCCCTTCCTTCCCTCACCCGATTACTCCAATGCACCGTGGTTTATATAGGTGACTTGGTGGAGTCAGGATGCGGACCCTTATTTGCATCGCGCCGAGTCTGAGGAGCATCTACAACGTGACACCAGGTGTGAAGCCAGAACTCCGGTTCTGTGTGGACTACTGGGGTCTTGACTCAGTCACACGGACTGATGCTCACCCCATCCCTCGAGCTGATGAGCTCGTTGACAGACTGGGCGCTGCCAAGTTCCTGAGTACGTTTGATATTACTTCAGGGTACTGGCAGATCGCCCTGACTGAGGGGGCTAAAGAGAGATCTGCATTTTCCACACCTGATGGCCATTACCAGTTCCGGGTGATGCCATTCGGGTTGAAAAATGCCCCCGCTACCTTCCAACGGTTGGTTAACGGGGTCCTAGCTGGCAAGGATGCCTTCTGTGCAGCCTACCTGGACGACATAGCTGTCTACAGTTCCAGCTGGGAGGAACACCTGCTCCACCTCAATGAGGTGCTTCAGGCTCTGCAACAGGCAGGCCTGACCATCAAGGCTAGTAAGTGCCAGATTGGGCAGGGTTCCGTGGTGTACTTGGGACACCTAGTGGGTGGTGGCAAGGTGCAGCCACTCCAGGCCAAGATTGAAACTATCAAGGCCTGGCAACCACCTAGAACACAGACTGAGGTGAGAGCCTTTTCAGGCCTCACAGGATACTACCGCAGATTTGTCAAGGGCTATGGTAACATTGTGTCACCCTTGACAGAACTCACTTCCAAGAAACAACCTAGGTTGGTGAATTGGACAGAGGCTTGTCAGAAAGCTTTTGACTCTCTAAAGGAAGCCATGTGCACGGCCCCCGTGCTCAAGGCCCCTGACTACTCCCAGGAATTGATCGTGCAGACAGACGCTTCAGAGCATGGCATAGGGGCAGTCCTAGCACAGCTAAATGAGGAGGGCCTAGACCAACCAGTAGTCTTTATTAGCAGAAGGCTATTACCACGGGAACAGAGGTGGAGTGCTATTGAGAGAGAAGCTTTTGCTGTGGTCTGGGCACTGAAGAAGCTGAGGCCATACTTGTTTGGGACTCACTTCCGGGTTCAGACAGACCACAGGCCCCTCAGATGGCTCATGCAGATTATTGGTGAAAATCCTAAACTCTTGAGGTGGTCCATTTCCCTACAGGGGATGGACTTTACGGTGGAGCATCGCCTAGGGGTTGACCACGCCAATGCTGATGGTCTCCAGATACTTCCGCCTTAGCGATGAGAGGTCCCAGGAGGTCGGGTAGCTCTCCCCACTTTCAGCAGGGGGGGACACATGTTAGACCTGACAGCCTTAGGGTGGTCACCCCTAACTTTTTGCCTGCCTCTCTCCACTTTTTGGACACTGTTTATGCTGGCTTTTAGACTCTGCGCACTTTATCACTGCTAACCAGTGGTAAAGTGCATATGCTCTCTTCCTTTAAACATGGTAACCTTGGATCATACCTGATTGGACTATTTAATTTACTTATAAGTCCCTAGTAATGTGCACTATGGGGGTCGTTCTGACTCCCGCCGGCCGCGGTAAGCGCAGGGCCGGCGGGAGCCGCCAGAATACCGCTGCGCGGTCATAAGACCGCCGCAGGTATTCTGGGTTTCCCGCTGGGCTGGCGGGCGACCGCCAGAAGGCCGCCCGCCAGCCCAGCGGGAAACACCCTTCCACAAGGATGCCGGCTCCGAATGGAGCCGGCGGAGTGGAAGGGGTGCGACGGGTGCAGTTGCACCCGTCGCGATTTTCAGTGTCTGCATGGCAGACACTGAAAATCTTGGTGGGGCCCTGTTACGGGGGCCCCTGCAGTGCCCATGCCATTGGCATGGGCACTGCAGGGGCCCCCAGGGGCCCCACGACACCCCATACCGCCATCCTGTTCCTGGCGGCCAAAACTGCCAGGAACAGGATGGCGGTATGGGGGTCGGAATCCCCATGGCGGCGCAGCAAGCTGCGCCGCCATGGATGATTCCCCAGGGCAGCGGAAAACCGGCGGTACACCGCCGGTTTTCCGTTTCTGACCGCGGCTGTACCGCCGCGGTCAGAATGCCCTTGGGAGCACCGCCAGCCTGTTGGCGGTGCTCCCGCGGTCCCCGGCCCTGGTGGTCCATGACCGCCAGGGTCGGAATGACCGCCTATATGTCCCCAGGGCCTGTAGATTACATGCTACTAGTGGGCCTGCAGCACTGGTTGTGCCACCCACTCAAGTAGCCCCTTTACCTTGTCTCAGGCCTGCCATTGCAAGGCCTGTGTGTGCAGTTTCACTGTCACCTCGACTTGGCATTTAAAAGTACTTGCCAAGCCTAAACCTCCCCTTTCTCCACATATAAGTCACCCCTAATGTGTGCCTTAGGTAACCCCTAGAGCAGGGTGCTGTGTGGGTGAAAGGCAGGACATGTACCTGTGTATTTTACATGTCCTGGTAGTGTAAAACTCCTAAATTCATTTTGCACTACTGTGAGGCCTGCTCCCTTCATAGGCTAATATTGGGGCTCCCCTCATACAGTATTGAAGTGGTAGCTGCTGATCTGAAAGGAGTAGGAAGGTCATATTTAGTATGGCCAGAATGGTAATACCAAATCCTGCTGACTGGTGAAGTTGGATTTAATATTACTATTTTAGAAATGCCACTTTTAGAAAGTGAGCATTTCTTTGCACTTAAATCTTTCTGTGCCTACAATCCACGTCTAGCTGGGCTTAGTTGACAGCTCCTTGTGCATTCACTCAGACACACCCCAAACACAGGGTACTCAGCCTCACTTGCATACATCTGCATTTTGAAAGGGTCTTCCTGGGCTGGAAGGGTGGAGGGCCTGCTCTCACACAAAGGACTGCCACACCCCCTACTGGGACCCTGGCAGACAAGATTGAACTGAAAGGGGACCTGGTGCACTTCTTAGCCACTCTTTGAAGTCTCCCCCACTTCAAAGGCACATTTGGGTATAAAACAGGGCCTCTGCCCTACCTCATCAGACACTTGCTGGAGAAGAAACCTGAACCAGAACCTGCATCCTGCCAAGAAGAACTGCCTGGCTGCCTAAAGGACTCACCTGACTGCTTTCTACAAAGAACTGCTGCCTTGCTGTTGCCCTGCTGCCTTGCTGAACTCTTGTCTGGCTGTAAAAGTGCTCTCCAAGGGCTTGGATAGAGCTTGCCTCCTGTTCCCTGAAGTCTCAGGACCAAAAAGACTTCTCTTTTTCATTTGGACTCTTAGACTCAACTTTCGATGCACAGCTTGCTCTGCGGTGAGAAAAACGCCGCACACCGAAGCTGATCGACGCGACGCCTTCGGGACGACCGGAACTTCGACGCACAGCCTCGCAAGGACAACGCCGCCCGACTTCTAGAGGGGAAATAGACGCGACGCCTGCCATGTGAGCAAAACATCCACGCACAGACCCGCGGAATGACGCGCAGCCGGAAAACAAGCAGGAGAATCCATGCACAGACCCCGGGACATCTGGTAATCCCGCAACCCACAGAAAGAGACTGTCCGCACGCCGGAAAACGACGCACTACTTCCCCCCTTGAAAAATAACGACGCAAGTTTGTGTGTGCAGGGGAGAAATCGACGCACACACCATTTTTCCACGTATCTTTTCTTCTGCGGCCCTTTGTGGAGATTTTCCACTTTAAACCAGGTACTTTGTGCTTGAAAGAGACTTTGTTTGCTTTTTAAAGACTTAAGACACTTTATATCACTTTTCAGTGATATCTCTAAAATTTCACATTGCATCTTTATTTGTTTTGACCTACAATTATCCTGATAAATATTATATATTTTTCTAAACACTGTGTGGTGTATTTTTGTGGTGCTATATTGTGTTATTGTATGATTTATTGCACAAATACTTTACACATTGCCTTTTAAGTTAAGCCTGACTGCTCATGCCAAGCTACCAGACGGTGGGCACAGTATAATTTTGGATTGTGTGTGACTTACCCTGACTAGAGTGAGGGTTCTTGCTTGGACAGAGGGTAACCTGACTGCCAACCAAAAACCCATTTTCTAACAGGCATGTTTTCTGAACCTCACAGAATGCTTCCCTGGTGGGTCCCCCGTCCTGCTGCCACTGAATCAGCTCAGACACCTCCCCCAGTTCAGCCACCTGTTCCCCTGTAGGCTCCGGGGCGTCCGCCTCAGGTTCAGCCTCCTCCCGGACCATGGGAACTTCTGGGGCGGGTTTCCTACGCCCCTTGCCCTTCCTTCTTCTGTCAGGCACCTGGCCCACTCTTTCAGGATCCAGGACCTCCTGAACAGCGTGACTAGCTGCCATTTACCGTGTGGAAAAACACACACACACCCCGCCAGGCCCAACATCTCCTAATGAGAACTGTTTTTCACCTCCGTCCAAGGGGAAACTTCCAGGTCATTGCCAAGCAGACAATCTACAGGCATCGTTGGACTCACAGCTACTCTCAAGGCACCTGAGACCCCCCATTCAAAGGGAACCTGTGCCACTCTGCACAGGTGCTCTGAGTTGTCTACTGCAACTTCCTGGTGAAGTGCATGGGGAACTACCTGTTCTTCAGACACGAAGTTACTTCTCACAGTAGTCACATGGGCTCCTGTGCCTCTCAGAGCCTCCACCCTCTGTCCATTGATGCTCACCCACTGCCTTTACTTCTTAGTGTTCTCAGGCACAATGGTCGTTTTGACCATCTCACTGTTCCCTAGTGAGGCAAGGGTCTTCTCAGCTGGCTCCCACCCACCTGGAACCACTCCTCCTCAATCGCTATACTGGCCAAACCCTGTGACTGAGCACCAGAGGGTGCCGGTGTCCACCTGGGACATTTGGGATCCCCCCTCACATGACTCACCTGGTTACATGCATAACACTTGCAGGGTCCCATCTCTGCGGGTTTCCCTGTAGAGACCCGTCGTTTCTTTTTAACTGTGGGATGGGAATCCTAACCCTGGAACCTAGGTTGGGGCACTTTAGAGAACTCCCCCTGTTTACCTGTAACCCCCCACTTCTTCTGATGGGGACCCTGCCCATCCTTGGTTTGGTCTTCCCTATACCTCTTTTGGACCCTTGTGCTCTCCCAACAGTCCGCTTCCAGTGCAAGCTTCCCGGGGTCAGTCAGCTTGCTCTCAATCATGTGCTGGTGCAGCTCTGGAAAGCAAAGACTGTACAAGTGCTCCCAAGCAATTAAGTTGTACAGCCCCTAATAAGTTGTTAACTTACTGCCCTTCACCCAACCATCCATTGACTTGCAGAAAGAGTCAACACATTCTAACCAGGTTTGGAATTCCCCCTTTTTGCAGGACCTAAACTTGTCCTTATACTGCTCTGGAGTGAGACCATACCTTGTGAGTAGGAAGGCCTTCATTATGGTGCATTTGAGTACCTAAGGATCCCCTAAGAATGTCCAGGTATCCCTCCCTTCTACCTCAAAGTGCTTCCACAGACCCACCCCCCAATGTGCTTCAGGGACAATGTTAATGTGGAGAGCAGACTCATACTCTTCGAACTACAAGTATATGTCATCTTCCCTCTTGTAATCCTTAACTTGGTCTTTGGGAAAGTATATGTCATCTTCCCTCTTGTAATCCTTAACTTGGTCTTTGGGAAAGTGCACCCTCCTCTCAGGCTGCACTGAGGGACGGCTGCCACCATCTCTACTAGAAGGTCTCCTCTGATCTAGTTCCTTACAAACTAAGCTCATTTGCCAGCAGTATCTTCTTCTCCTCAATGGCCAAGTGCAAAGTTCCAAGGCAGAACAAAGAGTTCCCAATGAGAAGTTCAAAAGGTTAAAAAAAATGGAAGTATATCAAGTCCAAGAAGAGAAAAAGCAAAAACACAAAAACAAGTGGTATGTGGTCACATAATGGTCTGTACTGAAAACAGTAGTGTACACTTAATCACTGTATGTCAAGTACTAATGCAAGTTCAATCCTCACCGCTGATCACCGATGTTAGAAAAGGGGGTCTCTTGTTGGCAGTCAGTTTGCACTCTGTCCAAGCAGGGACCCTCACTCTAGTCAAAGGAATGGGGATACACACTTGGATAACCCCTGCTCAGCCCCTTGGTAGCTTGGCACAAGCAATCAGGCGTATCCCAAAGGCAATGTGTAAAGTCTTAGTACAATCACACACAGTAACACAATGAAAATAGCACAAAAGGACTCCACACCAGGTTAGAAAAATAGTCAGTATTTATCTGAGCAACACAAGACCAAAGCGACAAAAATCCAACATACACAAGTCAAGTTATGAATTTTTAACAATTAAACTTTAATATAGCACATAGAAACACAAGTGCTTCAATTTGGTGCCATCACGGCATCGTGACGGAGTCGTTTCCAACAATCTGGTGCTAATGGCGGTGGTCACTGAGTCACACGAACCCCCAAGTACAGTACCTTGCATAAATTAGGAAAAAGCCCATGCAGGGAGTTAGGGATAAAGGCATCGCTGAATCCGGTGCGGTGTTGGTTCTGATGCTGCAGAGCGAAGGAGCGGAGGCATCGTTGTGAGGCGTAGGGTTCGTGCTGCAGAGCTGTGGAGGTGAGTCAGTGTGAAGCGTTGGATCCACGTCCTTCCAGCAGGGTCAATATCCAGCGGTCACGGCGTGGTGCAGCAAAGTTGGGTTTCATGGAGCTTGGTGACATGACACTTCTGAATCACGGAGTCAGGGACTTCAGCGAGACTGCGTGACATCGGGCCTACTGGGTTGTCTCACTCCAGTGAGGACGACGGCTTCAGAGGCAAGCAGTGTCTTGGAATCTAGCAACAGCGTCAGTCTGGAGTCATCCGAAGTTGGAACACTTGGTTCTTCTTGGTTTTTCACCAGCTTCTCCTTTCAGGAGGCCAGCGACTGGATAGGGCACCACTTGGCAGGGCAGGAGTCTCAGCACAGAGTCCAGGTGCTGGCAGAGGAAGTCTTTAATGGTCCTAAGACTTCAGAACAGGGGGCAAGCTCAGTCTAAGCTCTTGGAGAAACCTCTCAAGCAGGAATATACCACAAAGTCCCCCTTCTCAGGCAGAAGTAGCAACTGCAGGATAGGCCAACACAGCACAGTCACAGGCAGGGGCAGCTCTTCTCCTTCAGCTCTTCTCCTGGCAGAGGTTCCTCTTGAATACTTGAAGTGATCTAAAGTCTGGGGTTTTGTGTTCAATACTTGTACTCCTTTCTGCATTTGAAGTTGCCCAACTTAAAAGAAAATGTTCTGCTGTTTACAGGATCCTGCCTAGCCCAGGCCTGGCTCCAGACACACACCAGGGGGTTGGAGACTGCACTGTGTGAGGCCAAGCACAGCCCTTTCAGGTGTAAGTGATCATTCCTCCCTCCATCTACCCCAGATGGCCCATCGGGATATGCAGGCTACACCCCAGCTCCCATTGAGTCACTGTCTAGTGGAGAAGCACAAACAGCCCAACTGTCAGTGTGACCCAGTCAAGGAATCCACAGACAGTCAGAGTCACAGAATGGTTTAAACAAGAAAATTACCACTTTCTAAAAGTGGCATTTTCAAACTAACAATCTAAAAACCACCTTCACTAAAAGATGCATTTTTAAAATGTGAGTTCAGAGACCCCAAACTGCTCTCCAAGAGAAACTACACTTTAAGGATATTTAAAGGCATCTCCCATGTTAACCTATGACAGAGAGAGGCCTTGCAACAGTGAAAACCGAATTTGGCAGTCTTTCACTGTTAGGCCATGTAAAAACTAGGGGTGGGCAGTGAACTCCACGTAGAGCAACTGAGTGTTTGCCTCGCTTGCGCTCATCAATGGTGAGTTGGCGAGCGCAAGCAAGGGAAATCTTACTCAAGACCACCTTATGCCGAGATTTCCCAAAGCTAGGGATCGCAGATGGTTGTGACCGCTCGCATTGAGAAATCTTCCGTTCCTGTTGAGGTAGCTGCTACTAAAGCAGAAAATCAACTCAAGCGCCAGAAAAGAAGCAGCGTACCATGCAACCTAACTCACTCCGCTGCTTGCGGAACTCCGGGTAGCGCAGCAGAGTTTCCGGGCCCTTCATGGAGCTCCGCATAGTGCACGTCCGCCCTGGCCCAGTAAAAACACAGAAGTACATGTCCTACTTTTATCATACACTGCACCCAGCCCATTGGGCTACCTAGAACTTATTTAGGGGTGCCATACATTTATAAAAAAGGAAGGTTTAAGCCTGGCAAGTGAGTGCACTTGCCTAGTCGAGTTGGCAGGTTAAAAACTGCACACACAGTCACTGCAGTAGCAGGTCTGAGCCATGTTTACAGGGCTACTCATGTGGGTGGCACAATCAGTGCTGAGGCCCACTAGTAGCATTTGATATACAGGTCCTAGGCACCTCTACTAGGGACTTACTAGTGAATCATTTATGGCAAGTATAGAAAAGCCAATTACACATACAATTTCACATAGGGGGCACCTGCACTTTAGCACTGGACAGCAGTGGTAAAGTGCCCAGAGTAACAAAAACAGCAAAAACAGATTCCGGCACACAGGAACAACCTGGTGAGTAGAAGCAAAAAGTTAGGGGAGACCACGCTAAGAATGCCAGATCTAACATTCAGCAATTAAAAATGGTAGTGTCTTCCCCAGCCTGCATACCTGCCAATGACTACACCACACATGGAGCTGGGTATTACATGTCTTCATTTATCTGCATTTAACTGCAAACTCAACATTCTAAACCTGTATTCACTTCAACCCGCTCTAACACATACGTCACAGTTCTACAGAGTCCACAGGACCCAAAAGGGTTCCATCATTAATAACACACACACATAAACAAAACATTCGAAGCACAAGCTTTTAAAATATGGAATATATTTTGCCCACTAATGAATCACTAAGTAGTTTCCATACATCCTTTCAAGTCATTATAACATCTATTTTTGCTTTATTAGTGTTTATAAATGCAAAGAATTCTGCCCCGTCATGCTCAAGTGGAAGTATATAAAAAAGTGATGACTGGGATGCTTGAATTAATCTCAGCTACTGGAAATCACTCAGGCCGTGTTCCAGTCCATTGTTAACTTGCACACCATGGCACCTCAGATTAAACCCAGCCATATGCAAATTAGCCTTGCCCCTGCTCCAATGGCAACAGAACAGCCTGAACTGCCAGCCTAGGTCCTCCTTGAAACGGAACATTAAATTGGTACCTTCCCACCTCCTGCTTTCAAACCACAACACCACCCACACTTGCTACTACACCACTCAGTACTTCCCACCACGTTCTATTCCTTCACTTGCCTCTTTCCTAGATGATTCAAGTCAGCTTCAAGGCCTTTTTCAGTTTGTCTTCACATCTGCCTGAGTGAGTTGATTTAAGTTGGTGCTTGAGTAGGAGACTTGGGTGAACTGGTGTGAGTAAGTATATATTAAGAGAGTATATGTGAGTTGCTGTCAGTATGTGTTTGAAGTCACAGTGAGTGTTAAAGTGTTTTGTGTGGACTGCCATTGGTGAACTTATGCGAGGAAGTGCATGGCAAGACAGTGAGTGAATGCATGAGCAGGGGCATGTGTGATTCAGTTCAAGTGGATGTCATGATTTACCTGGTGTGGGTGGCTACTTGGTGAGCCATTGAGTGGGCACATGAATGCTTTGCTTTGAGGAGGGGCAT
Organism: Pleurodeles waltl; assembly: GCF_031143425.1. NCBI lineage: Eukaryota > Metazoa > Chordata > Amphibia > Caudata > Salamandridae > Pleurodeles > Pleurodeles waltl. The sequence goes on along the minus strand of NC_090451.1, from coordinate 163,879,258 downwards.
GAGGCACACATTAGTGACAACATGTTTTTAATGTCCTAGTCATTCATTTGTAATTAAAATGGAATACTGTTACAGCACAGAGGTCCATTGTTAGTTTAACAAAGCAGGTGCATTTTTGGCCAATACAGTAGGACTTGGTTATTACTTAAAATCTAAGCCAAATGTGCTGACTTTACCCATCAGTTCTAGTCTTTGCTGGAGATAACCATTTGCTGACTTTTTATGCTATAAAAACTGAAGGAGCACTTGCTTCAGATTTTATATGTATGCAATTAATACATGTAAAATGTGCAACCAACCTAGTTATTCAGAGGAGGAGTCATTAATATTTTAATTTCTTGTAGAACACTCCTTAATATTTTTCCATGAGGATCTGGAAAGTCTGCTTTCTGTCCTTAGTTAGCATCTTTTTTAATAATTCACATTCCTCCTAGGACTGAGCGGAGCTTGCGGAGTTACCAAATAACTTAGTGAGATTCTGCTGAGTTCCATGAGTGAGCAGAGTATTATATATTGTGCAAGTAATTCCTATGTGGAACAGACATGATCCTGAAGAGAGGATAGTTATGGATTACTCTGAAACCACAACATTTTATTCAGAAATGCAAATGTAAAGGTGATCATGGAATTATTTTGCAAGCACAATACACCTAAAAAAATCTCCCTTCCTGTGTGAGCAGAGTCAAAATATATAGTCACTTTCTAATGTGTTTTATTGGATACATAGGAAGTAACCTAAAGTTGCAGAACAAATTAACCCTAGCAGAATTGCTGTGACTGTAGTCTTTGGGTGGAGGACCTGCAGCAACATCTGAACGTCTGGTGCCGGCTCCTAGCATAGGTAGGATGCATGAAGTGTTGGGCATGGTCAAAGGAGGCACTATCTGTGGTCAGAGAACTGTCTTCATGATGAGGACAGCAGCTATGAATGAAAGAGCACAATCAATCACGATCAAAGTGTGCATACCTTCAAGGGGTTGTTGTGAGAAAGTAGCCTCTTTCTAGCATGGTTACCCCCATTGTTGGCCTGTCTGTGAGTGTTTGTCAGTTTGCTTTTACTATCTCACTGGGATCCTACTACCAAGGACCCCAGTGCTCATAGTTGTGGCCTATGTGTGTTGTCAGTATGCTTGACTGTGCCTAACTGGTAATTAGAACTCCAGTGCTTATGCTCTCTCTACTTACCAAATTGGTCACTACGGTTTAGTGACTCCATATTCCAATTCTGATTAGCACCCTGGACCCCCCCTTATAAGTCCCTAGTATATGGTACCTAGGTACCCAGGGCATTGCGGTTCAGGAGATCGTTTTGGGCTGAGGAATTTATTTTGCCACCCATGAGGAGCTCATACAAACCTTTCTTCAGGACTACCACTGCAGCATGCGTGGAACAGTGCGCACACTATTTCACAGACATTTTTCACTGCACTAAGTAACTTATAAGTCATCTATATGTCTAACCTTTATTTACTGAAGGCTAGGTGCAAAGTTACTGTGTGTAAAGGCACCCTTGCACTAGCAAAGGTGCCCCCACATTGTCCAGGGCCAGTTCCCGGGACTTCGTGAGTGCGGGGACACCATTATAAGTGTGCACTACATATATGTCAATACATATATGTAGCTTCACATTGGTAACTCTGAATATGGCCATGTGAGGTGTCTACGTTCATGGATTTGACCCCCAATCAAAATCTGGTATTGGGGGGGCAATCCCATGCAGCCTGGGGGCTCCACCACGGATCCCCAGTACTGTGAAACCAGCTCTCTGAGGTTTCCACTGCAACTGCAGGTGCTGGCACCTCACAGACAGGTTTCTGCCCTCCTGGGGATTGAGCAGCTCAATCCCCAGGAAGGCAGAACAATGCATTTCCTTTAGGAGAGGGGTGTTACACCCCCTCCCTTTGGAAATAGGTGTTACAGGCATGGGAGGGGTAGCCTCCCAGAGCCTCTGGAAATGCTTTGAAGGGCACAAACGGTGCCTTACTAGCATAATCCAGTCTACACCAGTTCAGGGACCCCCAGTCGACTTCTGGACTTGGTCTACTCTCTCCACAGGTCTTCAGGTCCAGGAATCCATCATTTGTTGCTTGCAGTCTTGCCTGGTTCTTGCATAATCCTGTATCACAACTTGTAGTGTGTGCTGCGGAAACTTTTGTACTTTACTCCTGCTTTCCTGAGCTCTGGGGTGGGGAACTTTACTTACCTTTGGTGTTTTCCTACACTCCCAGCGCCCCTGTACACACTACACTTCTCTAGGGGATAATTTAACATTCCCACTCCACTATTTTAGTATATGGTTTGTGTTCCCCTAAGCTCATTGCAATCTAATGTATTTTCTACTGTTTGCACTATTCTATGACTGTTTACTTCCCTGATTTTGGTTACTAGTGTATATATTGGCCCTCATTCCAACCCTGGCGGTCATGGACCGCCAGGGTGGAGGGACACGGAAGCACCGCCGACAGGCTGGCGGGATTTCCAGGGCCATTATGACAGCGGCGGTAAAGCCGCGGTCAGAAAAGGGGATCCGGCGGTTTCCCGCCGGATTTCCCCTGGCCCGGAGAATCCTCCATGGCGGCTCTGCTTGCAGCGCCGCCATGGGGATACCGACCCCCTTCCCGCCAGCCTGTTTCTGGCGGTTTAAGGAAAACGGGCTGCAAAAAGAAAAAAAAAAAATGCTTTATTAAAAAAGCAGTCACGGACATGGTGGTCTGCTGTCTCCAGCAGGCCACCATCCCTGTGAGTGCCTAGACTCGCTATGGGGTCGCAAACTGCGACCTACCTCATTAATATTTATGAGGTGGGTTTTTGCGACCCCATAGCGAGTCGCCCGCCAAAGTCAGAATGACCCCCATTGTCTATAATACTTACCTCCAGAAGGAGTATTTTCTCTAAGATATGTTTGGCCTTGTGTCACTAAAATAAAGTACCTTTATATTTGGTAACACTGAGTATTGTCTTTTATTGTGCATAAGTACTATGTAACTATAGTTGTATTGCAGGAGCTTTGCATGTCTCCTAGTTCGGCCTAAGCTGCTCTGCTACGGCTACCTCTAGACAATCTAAACTACTAGAGCACCACATTCATTTCACTAATAAAGGATAACTGGACCTGGTATGTACCCACTACATACCAGGCAAGCCTCCTACAGTTGTGTTTAGGATAAGAGGAAGAATGCAGAGGCAGGGGACTCAGACTTTCTGCCACAATAACAAAAGGCCCTTTGACTGTCACACCGCCAATAGCCATGCCTCATCTGCCGTCATATGTGATGCAAGGTTATAGTGAAAGAAGCATTTTTGAGGTGTGGATGGGTGAAAGCGATTGAGTTAAACCCAACTTTAGGTACAATGTGTACATTGTAAGTCAAGTATCCGATGCCACTGCCTGGCTACAGCCCTTCCATGTCTCCATTCTGAGGCAGAGATATAGACGTGGCAGGCCTTTCCTCTTAGCACTCACTGTTTAACCCGAGGTACAGCCAGAACCCTAATTCTGTATGCAGAGGTACCCTATTGCCCCCCTAAAAATACTGGTGTGAACAATCCAGATGGTGGTTCTGTGGCCTGCTGACCTGGAGGCTGGATATTAATCAAAGACACAGTGGATTCCACGGGATAGGAGTGGGTCTGAAGGTCGACACCAGTTTCACTATGACACATATAACCAGTCAATTAACATGAATCAGGTTTCATCAGTGTTTACAATGATTAAAGTGTATAATAATGTTGTAGGTTAATTTAACGTATTCAAGCAAATAATTGTTTGTACGATAGTGTGTGGTGCAGCAGGAAGTAAAGAGCGAGACAGGTGATTTCAGTGAGATTTCCTATTTGAGGTTTTTAGGCTACCACTTTTTTTAAAGCTTTTGGGAGAATATGGGCGTGTTAAAGCCACGCAATATGTACGAATATTAGCACAAATTATTGAGAAGTCAAAAAAATCCCAATACAATTCATAAAGTCACAGTTCACCACAATGAGTATTCTTAAAGTTTACTTGAATTAAATCAATATAAATACAAGTAACTCAGAGGATAGTCGATTCATAAAGTTATTGAAGAATGTGAACATTTTCGTACAACAAAATCAACATTAGTTAACAGAACATTATAATCAGTGTATGTAATGTAAGTCTGAAAATCATTATCACATGAAGTAATTTTACAACATGACAATTCCCTATAAAACGTTACTGATTATAATGTCCTGTTAACTATTTTTGATTTTGTTGTATGGATATTTTCGTATCATTCTATAAGTCCATGAATCTACTGCCCTCTGATTTACTTATCATTGTATCGAGTGAATTCAAGTACATTTTTTGAAAATTTATTGCGGTGTGTGACTTTATGATTTGTATTAGGAATTATTTCGACTACCCACCACTTTGTACTAGTACTTCAAATTATGAGTCAGATGGATAACTGACTGAGTGGGAGAGGAGGCAGGGATTAGGGGCCAGATGTAGGTAGGTATGAAATTGCGACTTGCAATTTGCGAGTCATAGCGACTCGCAAATTGCAACTCGCAATCCGAGATGCAGAAAGGTGTCTCAGACACCTTCTGCGACTCGCTATGGGGTCGCAAAGACCCACCTCATAAATATTAATGAGGTAGGTCGCAGTTTGCGACCCCATAGCGAGTCTAGGCACTCACAGGGATGGTGGCCTGCTGGAGACAGCAGACCACCATGTCCGTGACTGCTTTTTTAATAAAGCTGTTTTTTTTTTCTTTTTGCAGCCCGTTTTCCTTAAAGGAAAACGAGCTGCAAAAAGAAAAAATTCCGAAACCATTTGGTTTCGTTTTTTTCAGAGTAGGCAGTGGTCCATAGGACGACTGCCAGCTCTGAAAAAATATTTTTGTTGGCATTCACAAAGGGGAAGGGGTCCCATGGGGACCCCTTCCCTTTTGCAAATGTGTTACCATCCACTTCAAGTGGATGGTAACTGCGAGTTGGTTTGCGACCGCATCCTTCCTATTTGCGAGTCGCAGCCTCAAATTGCGAGTCGGTACGACTCGCAATTTGAGGTTGTGCATCGCGTTCAGCCCTTTGCGCCTCGCAAACAGCGTTTTTCGCCGTTTGCGAGGCGCAAAAGGCTTCCTACATCTGGCACTTACTTCCTTGGATTATTCATAAGGTGCTGTATTATGCACGAATATGCCCCCAGACGACGAATTACAGACAGTTCATCCCGAGCTAGCTCTAATGACAATCTTCTGCGGTAACACCCCTGAGCACTGCTATCGCCAGATTGCATGTTCCTCATCGTCGCCAAATGACGTGGCTAATAAAAGTACAAGCTTGAGCAGGGTTTATTGCTCACCCATAAGTATACTTTTATTATAGAAAGCACTGACTGAAAAACAGTTATGGTCAAAGGAGAGCCACTTACTAACTGTGAGACGGAGGGGCGATTGCATGCCGATTTTGAAGTTTCATGTAAAAATATTTGTTTTAAGGTTCATTGCAGTTGGCTATGTAATACACTTGGAAAAAAGGGAGATTACTCCACAGCCTGCTTTTCTAAAATGTAACAATCTTATCTGTATCTCATTGTCAGAGTATTCACCTGTACAAGGAGGAGCCACAATCCTAGTCAGGGTAAGTCAGATACACACTAAAAGACAAGACTGCCTGCTCTGTGCCCGCCATCTGGTCGCTTGGCAGAGAGCAGGCAGGATTATCTAAAGAGGCAAAACGTACATTATTTGTGCAACACAACACACAGTATCAAAATTAAAACACTACAAAAAGACTCCACACCAGGTAAGTTAAGTGGCAAATCTTTTAGAAATAAATAAGACCAAAATGACAAAAATCCAGTAAGTAGAAGTTGAGATACGATTTTTTAAAGAATATCTGCATGTGTAGTGCTTAGAAGCTTAAAGTGCCAAACAGGGCTGTCTGGTTACTCTGGGTTAAAGTCAACGGTTTAAGCCGACAGTGATGGAGCCGGGGCTGGCTACAGGGACAAACCTTGTCCTGCTGAAATGGTACCTTGTTTGGAGGGTTGCGTTGACGTAGAGGATGTGAGGAGAAGAGGAGACGATGCAAAGGTGTTATGTCAGTTCCGAACCATGCTCTCAGGGATGAGTCATTGTCCTGCCACACAGTCGTCAATCATCTGGTAGTGGTGTGTCTTCAAACCTTTTGTGATGATGGCGATGCCTCGTCATCAAGCTGTGCAGGCGGTGAAGAGAAGGCAATGCACTGGGGTTGATTGCGATGCGTCGATTCTGAGCAGCACAGTTGTGATGTGTCCATGTCTAGGAGAGATGCTGCAGTTCCAGTCGGCGCAGTGACAGCAATGTGTGAAAAAAGCTACAAAACCCACTTCCAAGACAAGGACTAAATTGGCACCACTTGGGAGGGAAGGACTTGCAGTTGGCAAAGTCCAGAATTTGTAGCAAAGTTGAGTGGAGTCTTCAGAACAAGAAACAAGGCAGCAAGCCCTTGGAGTCACTTTGGTTTTGGGGATACAGAAATGCATGTCCAGTCCATCTCACCCCCAGGGAAGAAGGGTATCAGGCAGCAGGCCAGGCACAGTAAAGCAGGAGTCCAGCAAAGTCTAGCAGAGTGACAGCACCTTCAGCAGCATAGCAGTCCTTTTTCCTGTCAGAATGCTCTCAGGTCCAGATCTGTGTTTATTTGGTGGTGTTTAGGGGTTCAATATGTTTACTCAGTTGTGCCTTTGAAGTGGGGTGAATTCAAAGTAGAGTTCTTGAAGTGCAGAAAGCTCCTGTCCTTTCTTCCCTGGTTCCAGACACACTACACAGGTTGTGAAGCCCTGTGTGAAGGCTCAGGACCCAGCGTATTCAGGTGTCTCAGCTCTTCCCCTCCATCCTGCCCAGGATGGGCTATCGAAATGTGGATGGCCACTCAGTCACACCTAAACTCCCTTTTTATGTGGCTGTCTAGAGGGAATGCGCAAGATCCCAGCAGTCACCCACCAGACGTGTATTCAGAGACAGGCAGAGACACAGAATGAGTAAAGTAGGAAAATGTCAACTTTCTAAAAGTGGCATTTTCAGACTTGACACATAAAATTCAACTTTACCATAAGTTGTGATTTTAAATTTTGAGAACCAGAGACGCCAAACGTGAAATATCTTCCTGGTCCTAATTGGAAATTATGCTTATAAAATGTAGTAAGGCAATCTTAATGTTAATTTATGGGAGAGATAGACCTTGCAGTAGTGAAAAACGAATTTCACTACCTGGACTTGTAAAACTTAAAAGTACATGTCCAACTTTTTAATTGTGCAACATCATGTCCTTAAGGCTGCCGAGGGCCTACATTAGTGGTGACATATGCACTAAAAAGGAAGATTTGGGCCTGGCAAGTGGGTTAACTTTCCAGGTCGACTGGGCAGTTTATAAATGCACACACAGGATCTCCAATGGCAAGTCAGGACCATGTTTAAAGGGCTACTGAAGTAAGTGGCACAATCAGTCCTGCAGGTCCACTAGTAGCTTTTAATTTACAGGCCATGGAATCTGCAGTCACCTTACTAGGGACTTTTGAGTAAATTAAATATGAAAATTGTGGATAGGCCAATGTTACCATGTTAGTGAAAGAGTGCATGCACTTTAGCACTGGTTAGCAGTGGTAAAGATCCCTGAATCCTAAAGCCAGCAAAAACAAACACAGCAAAATCGGAGGAGAAAACCCCAAAACGTCAGGGGAAATCACAGCAAGGGAGCCAGGTCTAACACTCATTATAATGTAATCCTGAATGTTTTTATGCAAGGTACATTAAAAGGAAAGTGGTAACAAGGCACTAATGTGTGAAAGTTGCTGAATTGCTGTATTTGCAAGAATAATGTGGTAATGAGCCAGCATTTTGTGATGTGAATAGCTGTGGTTTTATCATAACGGGCAGTCTTCAGATTTATAGGACAAAAGGTCCCTCTGTCGAAGAGTCACTGTGCCCCATAGACAAAGACGTAATGATTTATTGAAAAGTTGAAAAGGCAGAGTGTGGGACTTGCAGGGTCATTCCCAATCTTTTTGCTTCCTTTCTCCTAATTTGTTTGACCTGTTTTTGTTGACTTTAGGACTCTGAGAACTTTACCACTGCTAACCAGTGCTAAAGTGCATATGCTCTCTATGTAAATTGTATTGTTGATTGGCTTATACATGATTGGCATATGTGATTTACTAGTATGTCCCTAGTACAGTGCACTAGAGGTGCCCAGGGCCTGTAAATCAAATGCTACTAGTGGGCCTGCAGCATTGGTTGTGGCACCCATATTAGTAGTTCTATAAACATGGCTCAGACAAGCCACTGCAGTGTCTGTGAGTGCCAATTGGACCCACTTGCCAGACCTAAACCTTCCCTTTTCTTACATGTAAGACACCCCTAAGGTAGGCCCTAGGTAGCACCATGGGCAGGGTGCAGTGTATGTTTAAGGTAGGACATATACTAATGTGTTTTATAAGTCCTGACAGTGAAACACTGCCACATTCGGTTTGTACTATTGCAAGGCCTTCTATCTCATGGGTTAACATGGTGGCTGCCTTTAAATATGATTAAAGCGTAGATTCCTTTTGGGAGCAGATAGACATGTTGAGTTTGGGCTTCTACCAGTATAAAATATTTTGCTTAGACTACCTTAAAAACCTTTCACGCATGGATGTACAATGTAGCACACATACGATATGAGAACATTTGGGTGACATAAAAACATTTCTCCTTATTAGCACTAGCTCTGGGCAAAGTTTTAATTACACCAGTGGAAGTCATGTTATTTTGGCAATTTCACAATATGTTTGTTATGCAAAAGTCCCAAAATTATGCCTGTGACAGGCTGTTGACAACAGACCCATCCGAGGAGACACTGCCACCGCCAACCCCGGAAGGGGACGGATCAGGAACCAATCCCCTTCGACTTCCGGGGCCAGAAGAACAGCGGCAGAGACGGCGAGCAGCCTGGACAATAAATGGAAGGAGAGAGTGGCCGTCCGGTGAGAACGGGGAAAGAAGAGCAGGAGAAATGAGTGGTGTTGACAGAGGAATCGAGCAACAGCAGGAGAGCGATCGGGAGCGAAGAGGATTCGACTAGCAACCAGATAGCGACCCCGAGGAATCCACGCTGGTGACCGCGACGCAGGAGGGGCCCGGCGAATTTTCCAGCCATGCTTCTGGAGGAGTGTGGCCATACCAGGTGTGTCCTCTTTGCTGGATGGGGAAAAGAAAAGGCGGCCGGGAGGAGGGTATGGGGCAGGATTATAGGGAGGAGGAGGTGGGAAGAAGGAAGGGAGAAACACGGTACGCTCAAACAACAGAAGGGATATTCCAGTAGAAAAGAAAACAAAAACCAAAACAGGAAGAACCGAGAAAAAAAAAAATGACAGGCTGAGAATACCAAAACAAAGGCTGACAGAAAGACATAGAGAGACCAGATAAGGGTAGTTACGGAGAGGATACAAAGCAAAACAGAAGAAGCACAAAACAGGAGCATAGGAAGAAGGAAAAAAGCACGAGAGAGGTTACAGAGGAGTAACCCAGAAACAGGCAACTAGAAAAGAATAAAGGAAACAGGAGAGAGAGAGAGGGGAATAAACCCACAGGAACCCAAGAAACAGGAAAAGTAAGGAAAAATAGGAAAAATAGCCAAAAAGAGAACACGGAAGACAGGAAAAGGGAGAAACGATATAATTAGGATAAGCAACTTACCAATACTTTATTTTGTGTTTTCTCCCATGCGCCTCCCGGGAGCCCTGGAAGAAGAGAGAAACGGAAAGAAGAACTGAAGTGTAGCGGTACCCAAAACAGGATTGGATACTATCAAATACTTATCTAGCATACCAAACAACCATACAATAAAACTCACCTGAACCAGACATCCGCTGCCTTTGTGCCCTCCTTGAACCACCCAGTCACAATGCCATTATGCCATATTATGTAATCATACACCCTTTGGGGTAAATAGTTACCACAAATGGACATAAACAACAGAATGCAAACAGCTGTTAATGGTGCTTTTGTTTTTGCACTATTTCTTGGCAGAAAGTGCATCCTCCTTTCAAAAATTGACACAGGGATGGATTTTGCACTAAAATATAGCCTAAATGTTTATTATGCATTTGATATAATAATGTATATTTTCCATAATTTTGCAGACATTTCACATATTTATCAGAAAGCAAATTATACATATTTCTCACCTCCCTAATTAGCACCTACCTCAAGGTGGCATTATTTTCTGGTGCTAAGCCTATTTTACAATTTCGGTAGATCAGGCTTAGGTTCATAAACCATGGTTGGCAGTGTGGGAACGCACATGCACTAGCCATGAGATGCCCCCTTGACACAAAGCCTCATATGCCGTACTTTTAGGGCTGCTTTCAAGTGAAAAATATTTTTTGTGCTGGAAAATATATAGGGCCTCATTTACAAGGACCTGGCACACTGGCTCCAATGTGCCAGTTTCCTTACGTCACTCAGCATGGTGCTCATTAGCACAACTGAGGCCAAATTATTGAGGCAGTTGTGGCGCTTTGCTGGAATAGCGTCAAAAATGTTGATGCTAGTCCAGCAAAGCTCGGGAAAGCCTGTTGAAAAGAGCCTAGGGTCAGTTTAGTGCTAAAAAGGCTCTGCACCATTTTTTTTAGCCTTTTTGCAGGGGAACGCCTCCCTTAAATACATTATACCTGCTGATGGTATATTGTGGCGCAAGGGTTTACGAACTGGTGCAATGGTGACATTCAGGGTCGGATTGGCAGGACGGGCAATCGGGCACTGCCCAAGGAGCCAGTGACAGAGGCCACCTAGTGGGCCGTTTTTTCAGTCTGTGGATGAAGCAGCACCACATGCCAGGGCTGATTTCTCTAACAAATAGACTGCTACAGCTAAAGGTGAGGGGTAGTCTGACTATGCTACATATTACGCCCATTAATTGTTACTTGCAGAATGACAATTGGGCAGCCGGAGGACACACATCATGTGGTGCCTTCTTCCATTACCGGGATCAAAAGGTGACAGTCAGCCTTTGAGAAGCACAATTAACAAAGATTTGGTGTGGGGAGGAGGCTTCTGCCTCCCCACAGAAGGTCACAATGATTGGCTAAACAAGCCACAGGTGCCTGCTGCCACCTTTCTCTGCTTGAGATTGGAAGGTTCGTCCAAATAATGTGCAATGGAAAGAGAGAAAAACACATCAAGAACTGCATGCGTTTAAAATAACTTTGAAATTACAAAACAATCTGAATAGAAAGAGATAACAATTAAACACAATTTTGGCAGTGTTGCTGTTATAAAATAAAAAAAATCTCATTCACCCCCCCGCCCTGGAGTGAAAAGGGAAAGGGGAGAGAAAAAGGAAATGAGAGACAGGGAGCGGAGCAGAGAGACAAACAGAGTGGGGAAGAGGAAAGATTGCATGGAGAAAAGCTATGAATGATAGATTAGTATATACAGAGAGTGAAGAATGGGAAACAAAAGTGAAGAGAAAAGGAGATGACAAAGGGACAAAAAGAGTGAACAGTGAATGATGAAACAAAGGGTGGATGGAGACAGGGACAGCCTTTGGCATGGGTGAGCTGGGCTCAAGCCCAGGACTCCCAGGTTTAGAGAGGCACACAATGAGCTCACCTAATTTTTATTATTATTATTTTTGTTATTTCAGCCGGAAGCTCCTGTTCATTAACTATGTAAAACTTAACATTCTCTTCAGTTGTCTCCCTCCATTTCCTTCTCCCCCTCCCTTCTCACTCTCACCCCCTCCCAAAACTTCTCACCTCCAATTTAACAGGTGATTCAGGGGAGGGGAGATGGGAAATATGCGTTCAGAGGCTGGCTACTGCAAAGGTAATCAGCTAGGATTTGACTGACCAGTGAACACGCCCCACATTAAGATCATCTGCAGCAATAATGTTAAAGACAAGGTCAGGTGCATTGAAGGTGGCCGGGCATAGACTTTTCATAATCGAATAATGTTCCCTTTCCTACCCTTGGTCTTGGTCCAGAACATGCAATGCTAGTGATCTTTTGATAAAGGTAGTGTTAAATACACCACTAGGAATCAGTAGAAATTGAATTGTGAGCGGAGGGTGGAAACCTAGGAGGGTGGAATACAGGAGCCCTAAATTTGATGCAGTCCAGGGTGCTTTTTGAGCAAGGCCGGCCTTGGAGGGTGCTATGTATTGTAATGACAGTGTTTCCAGCCTTGGATGATGCTACTGGCCTTCACAACTTTGAAAAGAATAATTTACCACACAGTTGTCCCCTAAATAAGTCCCTGATGTTAATGACACACTGATTCATGAAAGGTAATGATCCACAAAAGTGGGCCACTTTCTTTTGGGTGCCTGGGACAATTTTGAGTACCAGTCCGACCCTGGTGACATTGCGCCAGTTTATAAATACGGCGCGGGATGGGGGACTGTTTTGCGCCACCTTATTGTGAAAAAATGACACTGCGGCGGGGCAAGGGTTTTGTAAATAATTCCTATAATTTATCAAGACTTTGCGCTGTTAGCCTCATTTTGTATGATTTTGCACTGCTGCAAAGTTTTGTTAAATTTGCCTCAAAATGTGCTAGGCAAGTGGAAGCATCTTTATAAATAGGGTGCAAAGAAATCTGTGTGGGTCAGCCTTCCACCAGAGCTAACGCTGCATTCTGCTGCACAGCTTTTTCGGCGAACTGCCATTGTCTGATTCACAATTCCTTCCTCTTTCCAGTCCCATCACATTTTCCTTCCCTCCCTCTGTGCCTTTTATATGGTAATCTCCTCTGCCATCTTTCGATCTTTCCCGGACATAAAGAGCGCTTTCAGCGAAGCATCGACAGTTCAAACGTGAAGTTCTTTGATGGGACAGAAATACATAAGTCAAACCGCTATGTTCCCTTTCCGGTTGCAGAGGATGGAAGACATGATTTTTATAGTACTTTGTATCATTTGTGTCTCTGAACTCGAAGCAATCTTTAACTGGCTCAGCCATGTCTTACTCCTCCAAGGCATAGCATTTCCAGCTCGCTTTCAAGAGATTGGAATGGAAAGTGAATAAAACCTCGCAGGCGGAGATTTTCTAGCAGCATCTCTCACTTCTTTTTATGAAAACCCTTTTCAATTGCGAAGCGACATAACACTCCTACAGGGCACTTTCCTTTTACTATAATTCCGTAAGAATCATAATCTCTATGAAAATCACAACTCCTCGGCTTCATCTACTGGAACTGAAGTACTACAGATACACTTTTGGACATATCTTTCACCAACCTTAAAGAAGAAAATTATATAGTAAGACCTATTTGTTACAGTATTTTTAAACGGAGTAAACTCGATCAACAAATATTACAACCAGCTGTTGACGACCAATCAATCTCTTAATATATATATTTTTGTTACTAAAATGACCTTAGATTGCATCGCTGTCTTCCAAGAAATATTGCATGGAATAGGTGCATTAAAGGAACTGGTTTAAAAAAATTCTGGGGCATATTTACTAGAAAGTGTGGCGTCAATGATGATGGTCCACCCCTAAAGGCACCCAACCACACCATGGTTAGGCCATATTGACAATACGATGTACCATGGCAGTCGTTACCATAATAGTATTAACATTTTTGACGGTATTGTGGCACTTTGCTACACTAGCGTCAAAAATGTTGACGCTATTGCAGCAATGCACAGGTATTGAATAATAATGGGTGTCTCATTTTAATGCCTGCTCTGAGCAGGCGATAAAAAATGACAGAAAAAATGACTCAGTGAAATATAAATTTCACTGTGCAATCTTTTACGGGCCTCTCTATGCCGGAATGCCTCCCTTGCATACACTATGCCTGATGCAGGCATAATGTACCGCAAGGGCTTACAAAGTGGCGTAATGTAAACATTGCACCACTTTGTAAATATGGCGTTGCAGAAAAATCACCCCAGGGCCACCTTTGCATAAAAAGAAAATGACACCATGGCAGTGCTAAGTTGGCGCTAGGGGTGTATAAAAATGCCCCTCTCTCTTTATGCCTCAATGTGTCAAAAAGATTCTGCTTGTGTAACCTAGGTAGCAAGTTCTTCCTCTTTCTGTTTCTTTTATTTAAAATGATTAATGATAAGTATAAAAGCCCTCACCTATGTTTTTTCCTTCTTTTCATGATTCCAGCTGCATATTAGGTACCAACACTTTATATGAATTTATAATCCAGACTTCTGATTTTTGAACTTCTAATGTGGAGTCTAACCCACTGAGCACTCCAGCACTTACCTTTTAAAAAAGGGTCCACTGCTGTGCAGTTGTGACAGTGGCTCTGCACAAGTTACACATGAGCAGACATTCGTTTGCACGTGCAGACTGTGCATGAAAGAGTGTTGAGTGACAGCCTGGCATCCTCCTGCTTGGTAAGTCTTGCACTCCATACACGCAGGTACTTCTGTGCTTCTGGCTAAGGTCCCACTGATTCAGCGAAGCACACATCCCGTCTTTCTTAGTTTTCCAGGAGGTAGATCTGGCTTCATCCTTGTTCCTTCGTTGTGACCCACAGGTCATGGATTATATTTATTTGTCGACAACCCTGTACTCGCAACCACTTAAGTATTAACAGCCCCTCCTGGCATTTAGGGTTGCTGTTACTCTACTTGCCAAGGTGCCGTCTCTCATCATATGGTAGTCTGTACCAGAGGGAAGCTTCCTGGCATACTGGGTTGTTGCTCAGCTCTGCACAGGCTTTGGTTCTTCTGATCCAGAAATAAATATCACGATCCCCCATTGGGCATACGGAGTTGCCATCACAGATGCCATATGGCTTAATTTTTCCCATATGGCACTGTGTTCACAGCTATCTTCACAGCAGCCCTCTCCTGGCATTTGGGGTCACCCAGTGGAATCTGCACATGGGCGACAACCCGATTGGTGGCGCAGCCATCTCCTCACAACTTGCACAGGAATTCCACTTGGCCAGTCTTCCCACTGGACCTCACTCCCTCCAACTATCTCCTCCTCCTCCTAGACCATACTGGTTTTGGTAAACAGGCAGGTGCTGGAGCTCCAGGCTCCAGAGAAGGCAGTCTTGGTTTACCTGGGTGATGTTGCCTCACCTAGCAGGGAGATTAGTAGGCCTTGGCCCCTTATCCTGGTCACAGGCAGAAGTCTTGCAGAACTTCCCCTCCACACACAACCATCTGGCTGCTTGGATGATGGCATATTTTGGGGTCTGAACCTCCCCTTCTTCGAGTCCATTTCCAGGCACCAAATGTGATTTAGGGTCTGGGTTTTTGATGTTTTATGTTAGGGTTCTACTTCTTTTGAAGTGTACACTTTTCTCTCTCCTCTTCTTCTTTAAAGAATGTTTGTCACAGCAAGAGAGACTCTGAAGCTGATAGTCCCACAACAAAGGTCATAGGAGTGATTAACATTCACACCTGGATATCAGCTACAGTGATATGGGCATCAAAAGGTTAATCCTGGGCTTCCAGCCCTATACTCTTAATGATTTTGTTATCAGCCCTGTCTCCTTCCTGAGAGGTGGCAAGGCCCCTTCCTTATGATCTATCACTGAATCAAAGAGCAACCTTAGAAGTTCACAGAGGGAGTCTCTCTCTCTCCCTCCTGCAGTCTGTTCCACCCTGCTCATAGGAATGCAGCAGTATACTAATCTGCCTGGAGGATTGTACGAGCCTAAAATTTAGCATGAATGATTGTCTCTTATGAAATTATACTTATGTACTAATATGTGAAATATTCTAACCAAGAAATTAATGTTGACATGAAAATTGTGCTTTACTGAGTGGCCGCCATCGTACAAAAGGCCAACACCTTAGACTAACACTGCAATGGAAAATATTCTGTCTCTTTAAGAACATGTTCTCTGTTAAATTAAATGCGGAAATAATATGAGTATTTCTTGGTTTTCTACTAGGCCTCAAGTAGACAAGGCCCCAGTACAACATTATCTAACACTTTATGTTCCTGTTATAGATACATTTATGTATTCTCACATTTGTTGCTTAACAGACTCAATTCATTGAATTTGGATAGTTGTCTCTATTTATGTTTCTAACTCATGGATTTCTCTTGAGGGAAATGGTACAACGTGAATTGTTTCCACATCTTTGTAACTACTGTCTAGTAGAAGCAAATCCGGAAGATGCCAAACAATGGATCTACAGATGCAGCCAGAGAAGGAAGTGTGCAATGCTAAATTTTGTAAAAGTTTGAATCATGCAAGAAGAGCACGGGCCGATGAGTGTTCTTAAAGCTAACATTATATACAAGTTAATATCTGATGTGTTTACAATTGGATGTTCGATCCTCGTGTTTTATTCTTATCCAATAAGAAATGTTTAACAATTTTAATTTAATGTTGGAGAGCCATTTGTCTGAGTTCACTTCTTTTCTGGTTACCAGAGACTTCACTTTGTATGCTTGGTGTGATCTGTCACATTGACACTTCATGCTTTACCAGTCAGTCTACCAACATTCTGGTGTTTTATTATTTTCTGAGTTTACTATGGCCCTCATTATGACATCAGCGGTAAATCCCATTTATTACCATGCTGACTCCCACCAACTTACTGCTGCCACGGCAGATATCCTGTTCACCAAATAATGACACATATACACCAATCCGCCACTATTCAGCCACAGACACAATTCCGCCACACCAAAGGTCAGTGATAAACTGGCGGTATCAAAACCCACACCATTATGCCAACAGAACAACGCCCACCACTTTATGACACACGAATCACCACGGCAGACATTCAATGGTGGTAAACCATTTGTGGTACATACCGCAGCTCTCAAAATAGACACACATATACAAAACAACACTACATTGATCAATTTAAATAACACACACCTAACACCCATACACACACCACACCCACACACCCACACCACTATAAAACATGCACCCACATTACCCACAACCCTTTATGACTACAAACCATTGGCACGAGAAAGACACGACGACCACAGACAAAACCAGAGTCACACGCTACTTACACCTATACACCACTCACGCACCCCACATCACACACCCCAACACATCACCCTACACACCCTCACCTACACACCTCACACAACAACCATGGCACCACAAAGACACCCTCGATTCACAGAGGAGGAGCTAAGGGTCATGGTGGAGGAAATCATCAGGGTAGAGCCACAGCTGTTTGGAGCACAGGTGCAGCAGATATCGTTAGCTAGGAAGATGGACTTATGGCCAAGAATCATGTACAGGGTCAGTGCCATGGGACAGCACCCAAGAACTAGGGATGACATCATGAAGAGGTGGAACGACCTACGGGGGAAGGTACATTCCATTGCAGCAAGACACCAACTCGCTGTATAGAGGACTAGTGGTGGACCCCCCCCAAAACTAACAGCATGGGAGGAGCAAGTCTTGGCAATCATGCATCCTGCAGGCCTGGCTGGAGTAGGAGGAGGACTGGACTCTGGTAAGTCAACTCTATACTACTACTACCCCCCTACCTGCAAGCCATAACATACCTCCACCGTCAGTACCATCAGTCCACCACTTCCCACACACCCCACCCTCAGATCTCACTTATGCCAATGCCAAGCCCTGCATGCCATACCAATGCATGGACACCACTCACAGACCTGCATGGACACCTATCACTAAAGCATGCACACTAGAGAGAATCAGCTATCCCAGCATATACCCACTTACACAAGTGAAAGCTGCCAGGGCAAATACAACCAAAGAGGGCAAGCCACGGATACACAATATGTCAGGCACAGAAACAATAACATAATGTTGGAAAATGGGTTATTGGTAAGGGCAGGTAGGTACCTACACCTAGCAACAAGCCACTAACCTCCACCTAGGTACAGTTAGGTCTCAGTAAATTAATCCCAGCTCAACCCTTGGTAGCTTGGCAACGAGCGTCAAGGCTTAACTTAGGAGACAGTGTGTAAAGCATTCAAATATCAAAAAACAGTAATTAAATAAAACACAGGAAACAGTTTAAAAATCCAAAACCAATTTATAAAAATAGTTTATATTTATATCTTTAAAATGACACAAAAACTAATAAAATCGGATAAAGGGAACCGGAGATATGAATTTTTAAAGAATTATTATTTTTCTAGCGCTTAGAAACAAAAAGCGCCAATCGGGTCATCTGGTTGCACCTCGACCGGGGCAAAGTCAAAGTTTCAGGCCGACCGCGATGGAGCCCTGCTCGGCTACAAGTCGCGGGAGGCCTCGGTTAAAAAGTTACCTTCTGACTTAGTCTTTATTTTGAAGTTTTTCTTCACCGGGACGAACCTGCCAGTTGAATCCGACCTCCTGGAGCCCTTGTCCGGATACGCGATGTGGGTTTCCTTGGTGGAGACTTTTACCTTCGGACTTAGTCGTTTTTTCGAGATGAAAATCCTTCGACCGGGGTAAACCTGGATCTTGATCCGACGTCCGTGGAGCCCTTCTCGGATACGATGGCTGGGAGGTCCCGGTCAACTTTTTACCTTCGGACTTAGGCCCTCATTCTGACCTTGGCGGTCTTTTCGCAAGACCGCTGAGTTACCGCCGCGGTGAAGACCGCCGACCGCGGCGGTGTGCCGCTGTGCGCATTCTGACCGCTGGGAGCGTTCCGCCGGAAAACCGCCAGCAGCCACACTGGCGGTCGGCGGGAAAGTGGAGACTGGTCAACCTCCACCGCCACGCCAGCAGAACACCGCCCACAGAATTACGACCCACATTTCTGTGTGGCGGTCTTCTGTTGGCGGTCTTCTGTTGGCGGTCACGTCCCTATGGCTCCCGTCGCCTCCCGGAGGACCAACGCACAAGGTAAGTTGATCGTCCGTGAGGGGAGGGGGTGGGGGGGTGTTGTGTGATGTGGGCGTGCATGGGGGTGTGCGTGTGAGTGTGTAGAGTGGGTGTGTGAGTGCGTGTATGCGGGCGGGGGGTGCTGCTGTGTCTATGGGTAATGTGTGCTGTTCGGCAGGTGCGCATGTCGGCATGTATGTGTGCGGGTATGTGTCCCCGTTGTGTATGTGTGTGTGGGGGGCGTGTATATGTGCATGTTGGGGGTGTGTGCATGTCGGGGTACATGTATGTGCATGTCGGGGTGGGGGTGGGGAGGGGGTTCGTACCACCTCTGGGGGGTGGCAGGGGGGTGGAGGGTGTGGGGGGAGGACTCGGGTGGGTAGTGGGGGGTGGGGGAGACCCCTATCAGTGCCAGGGAAGGAATTCCCTGGCCCCGATAGTGCTTACCGCCATGGTTCGCACGGCGGTTCCCGCCCGCAAGAAACCGCGGCGGTAGGCAGGGTCATAATACCCTTGGCGGTCTTGGGACGACCGCCGGGCCGGAGTGCGCAAACTCCAGCCCCGCGGTCATGACCGCCGTGGCGGTCGGAGTGGAGAAGTAGCGGTCGGTCGCGGCGGGGACCGCCGCGGTCAGAATGCCATTTTTAATACCGCCGGTCTGTTCGCGGTCCGACCGCCGTCTCTCCGCCGACCGCCAGGGTCAGAATGAGGGCCTTAGTCTCTTTTTCGGAGGTTTTTCTTTACCGGGACGAACCACCAAGTCAGGCCGGGTCGCGGTTGAGGCAAGCTGGCTAGAATTTCCACTGCGGGTCGGTCCCTCTCTGGAGCTTTTTTACTAATTTTTTCGAATCTTTTCCAAACTTCTGGGGCTTCACCCAGATGTTCTTTTAAGGTTCTTTTGGGGTCCACAGCTCACCCCAATGGTCCAGAAGTTCTGTGATGGTCCTTGGGGGGTGCGGACTTCAACTCCCAGAATGCACCTGGCGCAAACTCCTTTTTGGCCACTGGACAGGGGTCAGCTGGTCACTTTTCAGGAGTTGGTGCAGGGGGACTCTGGATAGCAATTTTTCACCTGTAGCAAACAGGGAGTCCCTCCTTGAACCAGTTGAAGCCAGGCAAAGTCCTTCTTGTGGTGAAGCCCAAGTGTGCAGCTGGTGCAGTCCTTCTGAGTGCAGGTTCCAGGTGCAGGCCAGGGGTCCAGCAGGGCAGTCCTTCTTCTCCTTTAGTTCTTTTCTTCTTGAAATCTGGCAGGGATCTGAGGTGTGGGGGCAGGTCTGCCAGTTTTATCCTTGCTCCTGGGTGAAAAGCAGGGGGGTCCTGGTCCTCCAATCAGGTTCAGGGTCGTCCCCCTGTGATGACCACTTCCTGGGAAGTGTGGCAGAAATCCATCTCAAAAGGCAACAGTCTCTAAAAATCCAACATGGCTGAATCTGATTTTTGGAGGTTACATCTGGCTGAGCCCACCCACTGGGCTCAGGCCACTTCACACTTCATCAAGGCAGCTTGGCAAAAGCTGCTGCAGGCTGGCCAATCAGAGCACAGCAGCAAAAACAATGCAGAGCTGAAATCGGCAACTTTTTAGGTAAAGTCTAAACTTTTTACCTGAACAAGTTATATTAAATCCAACAACTGGAAGTTGTGGGATTTATTACAACAATTAATTTGATACCAAATTCTTGGTATGCAACATTTAAGGAGACTTTAAAATTTAAAATAAAGTCTCCCCATTCTAGCCTATGAAGGCCATTTACCTCTATGAGGGAAAAACGAATTTGGCTGTTTTTACCTCACCAGGGCTTATAAATCTATTTTTATAAAGTCCCTGCTTATAGTTACATGGCATCCAGCCCTAGGGGCACATAGGGCACACCTTAGGGGTGACTTATATGTAAAAATAAGGTAGTTTAAGACTTTGGAAGTACTTTTAATTCCAAAGTCGAATTTGCATATAACTTTAATTTAAAAGCAGCCAGCAAGGCAGGCTTGCTTTTAAAATGACACTGGGCACTTCAGCAGTGCACCTAGGTGTGCACCACCTATGCTGTGGTCCCTTAACCTACATGCCCTACCATATACTAGGGACTTATAGGTAGGTTAACTTAGCCAATTATAATTAGCCTAATTTGCATATCCATTTTACACAGAGCACTGGCCCTGGGACTGGTAAGCAGTACCCAGGGCACAGCCAAGAGTCAGTAACCACCAGTACCTATCCAAAAAGTGTGGGGGTGATCAGGCAAAAAAAGGAGGACTTTCCTACACATAGCATTTACATCCCCACAGGTGTCAGGGAGACCAGATCCTCGGGGCCTGCACATGTTCCCAACATATCCACCACTAGACAGCTTCAAAGCTCCAATAGATATACCACAGAGCCTGAGAGAGTCCAAGTGGGGGAAAAGGGGATTAGGTAGGGAACAGTTGGGAAGGAGACCTGTAGGAAGCAGGAGGTTAAACAACACAATGTCAAGATATAATCACATTGACATTCAATAGACTATGGTTCTAAGGATTCTTATACTGTAATCATGGATAACCTTGGAAATTACTATAACTAGACCTCAAGAAATCTAGGTACCTGGAAAAATCAAGAATGGGTTAATACAATGTTTCATATGAGCTTTACAGGAAATATCACATACTGTCTAGAATACAAGAACCTTCCTCAATAATGTTTCAGAATAAACATTGCGTTTTTACATGAGGACAAAGGCTATTTGAACATTCCCTGAAAACAACAGGAACTGTACTAGGAACTTAAAATGAACAAAGAATGTCGCACTTTGAATTAAGCGTTTCAAAGAAATCCAAAAGCTCAGGATAAATGTGTGCACCTCAACAAACACGGCACACCAAAGTTTTCAATGTCATGAAATGATCGCGCACACTGCCGATCTAAAAGCCAAGAGTTTTATGTCAGGGTTGAATCGCGCACACCGTTGCTGATTCGAAATACACAATGCAAATGTCAGAAAGTGATTGCGCAGACTGCCGATCCAAAAACCAAGAGTTTTATGCCAGGGTTGAATCGCGCACACTATTGCCGATTCGAAATACACGATGCAAATGTCAGGAAAGGATCGCGCACACTGCCGATCCAAAAGCCAAGAGTTTTATGACCGGGTTGAATCGTGCACACTGTTGCCGATTCGAACAAGCATATGCAAATGCCATGAAATGATCGCGCACACTGTTACCGATCTGAATGCCAAGGGTTAAATGTCAGAAATGAATCGTGCACTCTGCCGATTCGGACAAGAATATGCAAGTGCCATGAAATGATCACGCACACCATTGCCGATCTGAATGCAAAGGGTTAAATGTCAGAAATAAATCACGCACTTTGCTGATTCGGACAAGAATATGCGAATGCCATGAAATGATCACGCACACCGTTGCCGATCTGAATGCCAAGGGTTAAATGTCAGAAATGAATCACGCACTCTGCTGATTCAAACAATAATATGCAAATGGCATGAAATGATCGCACATCCTGTTGCCAATCTGACTGCCAAGAAGCAAATGCCATGAAGACAGACTCACGCACACAGAGAGTTTCACAACTAGGCCCAAAACTCGAATGACTTTGAGAATGGGGGTCGGGGGCCCAGCCTGACCTCCACCTTACCGCTCTGCTCAAGGATCACCAATATAATGAGGGCAGGCCTGGAATATCAAAGTAGGCCTCCGGAACAGGAGCTCAGGAAGTTGCTGCTGCTCTGCACCGGGACCTCTGAATAGTGAGCACGTGGAGCTGGGCTGGCTCCCTTATATAAAGTCAAGCCCAGCCCACAAACCACACCCAGTCTTGCTACAGGGAAAGCTTCTAGAAGGTCCTAGAAAGGGACCACTCCCTAACGCACTCAGTAAGCCTGCAGCAATACCTTGCAAATAAACAGTTATTGCAAACATCATTAATAGTGTTTTTCAAGGTTAAACTCTGCAATGCAAAAGGTTGACATGCTGCATATAAACACAATGCATGAATTATGTTCTTGCCTATAGACTGGGTTTTTGCATTTTTGTCGCCCGTAGAGCACGTGCTGTCCTGATGTTGATACAGGTACCCCAGCCAATGCTAGCTGAGAGGAGGTGCCAGCAATATCCAGTCGCCCACAGAAGAGGCCCAAAGTGATGACAGCAACTCTGGTCTTCAGGATCTGGATGACCAACCTGGCCCATCAGGGACCTCTGGACAGCCGGTTACCCAGGCCCAGTCACACACCACCGCAGAACCTCCCCCATCAAGAACCACCACCACAGTGCCCACCCAGCGTACCCACACCTCTATCCCCAGGACATGTCAATCAGCAGTGTGTCCACCGCTACAGGGACTCCAGGCCACACCTCACACCCAAGACAATCAGTGACCTGGGGTCAGGGGTAGTGAGCACACGGTTCAGGGGACAGAGGCACAGGCCAACAGGAAAACTGGGAGGACTGCTGTGCGCCAAGGGGAGGACAGGCCCAGGGAACCGACTCTCCAGGAGGCACTTTCAGAGATCTTGGGAGCATATCACCACTCTCAGGACACGATGGCCCAGATCCTGGACAATGTGCAGGAGAACAGGCAGCTGCAGGAGGGACAGTACCAGGGTCCATACCAGGGGTGCTGGCAGACATGGCCAAAATTATGAGGGAGGCAGTGTCACACCAGCGAGCCCCTGCCACTAGCCAGATATCTGAACAGCCTTCCACCTCTGCTGCCGCTAGTGGCCAGGAGGCCCCGCCACAAGACCAACAAGCCACCAGCACCTCTCCCCCTGCAGAAGGTGAACCACCCCGCAAACGTTCCCTGGGATCCAAACAGAAGCCAGAGACACCTGCCAAGAGCCCGCCAGGGAATGAGACTCTCCTGATTGTCACCCTTGTGTCCCACCCTGTCACCCTGTCCACCTTGAACTGTGATTGCTCCCCTTCCTATGTCCCCATGGACAATGCACCTGGGCTATAAAAAGACTGAACAATACCCTGGACTTTCCTCCATCATCACCCTATCCCATTGCACTTGCCCCTCCAGATTTTAGCACTTCAGTAAACACCCTTGGCAAAAAAAGAAGTATGGAGTATGCCAAATCTTTAAAGTATGTATTAATTTCAACAGGTACAGACATTGCAATTCAAATGTACAGAAAATTGACATAGGTGTCTGACCTGTAGCTGGCTGCAGTGATCACACCAGGAGCATATGTGAGATCATCACCATCTGTAAAATGAATTGTCAAAGGGTACAGTAAGTGTGCATAGAAGTGGAAAATAAAAGCATGACAGTGCCACAGAAATTCCCCAAAAATGTTATTGAAATGTGAAGTAACACTGTCTTATCTGTGTGTCATTGGAAGTATTGTCTGATGACTGATGTTCTGTTGTCCTCATCCTCATGCTCTGCCTTCACATCCTCACTGTCCACAGGGTCCACTGCTACCACACGGGCATCTCCAGCCTTCTCCTCCTGCAGAAAATGCACATGGCGTCTCAGGGCACGGTTGTGCAGGGTCTGCCAAGGTTGGCAGATCTTCTTGAGTGAGTAACACAGGGATCCACCTGTCAGATGGAGGCGCTGAACCTGCCTTTTAGGAAGCCAAAGGTCCTTTCTATTATCATTCTGGTTCGCCCATGGGCCTCATTATAACATTTTTCTTCCGTTTTCCTGGCAATCCTCACAGGGGCCAGCAGTCATGATAGGTTGGGGTAACCAGAGTCACCTGCAAATATTGAGGGACAAAATTTAGCCACATACTATCCCACATGGACCACACCATACCCATACACAATATATATTTGGTGGGAACCAGGGCTCACCTATTACCCATACCACATTTGGGATGCTGCTATTCCTCAGGACAAAGGCATCATGCACCGACCCAGGATACTTAGCATTGACGTGGAAGATGTACTGGTCCACCAAGCACAACATCTGTACATTCGTTGAAAGGAAACTCTATCGATTTCTGAACACCTGTTCATTTTGACGGGGGGGGGGACAAATGCAATATGTGTTCCATCAATCGTCCCACTTATGTTGGGGATATGACCCATTGCATAGAACTCGGCCTTCACTGTGGCCAGATCTTCAACCTGGCGAAAGACAATGCAGCTGCAAATGTGTTTAATCAGGGCAGACAACACTCTGGTCAGCACTATTGAGAACATTGGCTGTGACATTCTTGCTGCCAAGCCCACTGTCACTTGGAAAGAACCGGTTGCCAGGAAATGGAGCAGTGATAGAACTTGCACAAGAAGGAGGATCCCAGGTGGGTGACAGATAGCAGACATCAGGTCAGGCTCCAACTGCGCACACAGCTCTGTGATTGTGGCTCTGTTAAGTCTATAGGTGAGGATGATGTGCCTGTCCTCCATTGTTGCCAAGTCCACTGGGGGTCTACACATGGGGGTATGTCTCCATCTCCTATTCATCCGCAGCAGTAGCAATCTATGGGGCAAAAGAGTGAGGAGCCGGTCACAAACTGAACAATGGGGCCACAACAGAACTTTGCATGCTGTGAACTTGTAATAGGTAAGTGTGAATTGTCCAGTGTAGGAAAGTCCTCCTTTTTTGCCTGATCACCCCCACACTTTTTGGATAGGTACTGGTGGTTACTGACTCTTGGCTGTGCCCTGGGTACTGCTTAACAGTCCCAGGGCCAGTGCTCTGTGTAAAATGGATATGCAAATTAGGCTAATTATAATTGGCTAAGTTAACCTACCTATAAGTCCCTAGTATATGGTAGGGCATGTAGGTTAAGGGACCACAGCATAGGTGGTGCACACCTAGGTGCACTGCTGAGGTGCCCAGTGTCATTTTAAAAGCAAGCCTGCCTTGCTGGCTGCTTTTAAATTAAAGTTATATGCAAATTCGACTTTGGAATTAAAAGTACTTCCAAAGTCTTAAACTACCTTATTTTTACATATAAGTCACCCCTAAGGTGTGCCCTATGTGCCCCTAGGGCTGGGTGCCATGTAACTATAAGCAGGGACTTTATAGAAATAGATTTATAAGCCCTGGTGAGGTAAAAACAGCCAAATTTGTTTTTCCCTCATGGAAGTAAATGGCCTTCATAGGCTAGAATGGGGAGACTTTATTTTAAATTTTAAAGTCTCCTTAAATGTTGCATACCAAGAATTTGGTATCAAATTAATTGTTGTAATAAATCCCACAACTTCCAGTTGTTGGATTTAATATAACTGGTTCAGGTAAAAAGTTTAGACTTTACCTAAAAAGTTGCCAATTTCAGCTCTGCATTGTTTTTGCTGATGTGCTCTGATTGGCCAGCCTGCAGCAGCTTTTGCCAAGCTGCCTTGATGAGGTGTGAAGTGGCCTGGCTTCACACAAAGGAATGTGCTTGGGGGAGAGAATCTCCCCTCAGCAGATGGTAAGGCAGGAAGGGGGAGGGCTGCCAAACTGGTCTTCAAAGGCAGAGAAGGACATCTGGAGCACCCAGCAACACCCCCACATCCTGCAACCCCAGACAACTAGGTGCCCCCTTGATTAGATTAGGAGAGGGCAGGAGAGGGGTGTGTTTATGATTTTTAGCCACACCAGTGGGTGGGCTTAGCCAGATGTAACCTCCAAAAATCAGATTCAGCCATGTTGGATTTTTAGAGACTGTTGCCTTTTGGGATGGATTTTTGCCACACTTCCCAGGAAGTGGTCATCACAGGGGGACGACCCTATACCTGATTGGAGGACCAGGACCCCACTGCTTTTCACCCAGGAGCAAGGATAAAACTGTCAGACCTGCCCCCACACCTCAGATCCCCGCCAACTTTCAAGAAGAAGGAACTTAAGGAGAAGAAGGACTGCCCTGCTGGACCCCTGGCCTGCACCTGGACCCTGCACTCAGAAGGACTGCACCAGCTGCACACTTGGGCTTCACCACAAGAAGGACTTTGCCTGGCTTCAACTGGTTCAAGGAGGGACTCCCTGTTTGCTACAGGTGAAAAATTGCTATCCATAGTCCCCTGCACCAACTCCTAAAAAAGAGACCAGTTGACCACTGCCCAGTGGCCAAAAAGGAGTTTGCGCCAGGTGCATTCTGGGAGTTGAACTCCGCACCCCCCAAGGACCATCACAGAACTTCTGGACCCTTGG
The DNA here is from genome assembly GCF_031143425.1 of Pleurodeles waltl. Taxonomy (NCBI): domain Eukaryota; kingdom Metazoa; phylum Chordata; class Amphibia; order Caudata; family Salamandridae; genus Pleurodeles; species Pleurodeles waltl. The sequence continues at coordinate 163,852,421 of NC_090451.1, read as the reverse complement.
GGTGATCTGTGGACCCCAAAAGAACTTTAAAAGAACATCTGGGTGAAGCCCCAGAAGTTTGGAAAAGATTTGAGAATTTTTGAAAAAAAGATCCAGAGAGGGACCGACCCGCCGCGGAAATTCTAGACGGCTTGCCTCAACCGCGACCCGGCCTGACTTCGTGGTTCGTCCCGGTAAAGAAAAACATCAGAAAAAGAGACTAAGTCCGAAGGTAAAAAGTTGACCGGGACCTCCCAGCCGTCGTATCCGAGAAGGGCTCCATGGACGTCGGATCAAGATCCAGGTTTACCCCGGTCGAAGGATTTTCATCTCGAAAAAACGACTAAGTCCGAAGGTAGAAATCACCACCGAGGAAACCCACATCGCGTATCCGGACAAGGGCTCCATGAGGTCGGATTCAACTGGCAGGTTCGTCCCGGTGAAGAAAAACTTCAAAATAAAGACTAAGTCAGAAGGTAACTTTTTAACCGAGGCCTCCCGCGACTTGTAGCCGAGCAGGGCTCCATCGCGGTCGGCCTGAAACTTTGACTTTGTCCCGGTCCTGGTGCAACCAGATGACCCGATTGGCGCTTTTTGTTTCTAAGCGCTAGAAAAATAATAATACTTTAAAAATTCATATCTCCGGTTCCCCTGAACCAATTTTATTAGTTTTTGTGTCATTTTAAAGATAAAAATATAAACTATTTTTATAAATTGGTGTTGGATTTTTAAACTGTTTCCTGTGTTTTATTTAATTACTGTTTTGTGATATTTGAATGCTTTACACACTGTCTCCTAAGTTAAGCCTTGACGCTCGTTGCCAAGCTACCAAGGGTTGAGCTGGGATTAATTTACTGAGACCTAACTGTACCTAGGTGGAGGTTAGTGGCTTGTTGCTGGGTGTAGGTACCTACCTGCCCTTACCAATAACCCATTTTCCAACATTTTTGGTGGCAGCGGTGGGATCCTTTACTTGTGTTCAGTATCACGTTACAGTTTAAGTAGAACAAATTAAAAATCCTTTAAATTGTCTTAGTGCAACAATTATTATTTTTTTAATTTTTAATTTTAATTTTTTTAAAATTAATTTTGATTAATTTCAATTATTGAATTTTTGTAATTTTTCTAAATTCTTGTTTCCAATTTTTGCAAAAAGTTTTTGTTGACACAAAACTAGGGAACCATGGAGCTTGATCTGGCTACCCTACCCACACTGACAGTAGTCCAGCTTAGGGGGTTGTGTATTGAGAGAGGGTTGCCTGCAACCACTGATCTCAGGAAGCAAATCCTGATTAAATCCCTGACAGCATGGGCTGAGGCCCAAGAGCTAGGCACAGAGGAAGCTCCAGAGGAGGAAGAAAAAAGGGAGGATGCTAACTCTAACCTCTCAGGGGAGGGAAGGCATCTGAGCCCAAGTGAAGATGAGGAAGAACGGTCCTCAGTAGATACAGTCACTAGGGGCAGACCCAAAGCTAGTGGTAGGAAGGGGGTCCCTTCAGGAGGAGAGAACCCATCCATCAGAGAAAGAGAGCTGGAGGCCCAGCTAGCATACATAGCTTTGGAAGCAGAGAAGCTGGCCCTAGAAAAGAAAAAGTGGGCAAGCAAAGAGAAAAGAGATGGTGGCAGCGAGAAAGAAGCTGAGGTGTCCCTGGGTGGGGGTTTTTCCCCCAGATTACCCAAAGGGGTGGTTCCTGCCTATATAGAGGGGGATGACATAGATAAGTGGCTGGGGGCCTTTGAGAGGGCCCTCCAGATGAGGAAAGTCAAGCCTCAGTACTGGGGTTCACTTCTTTGGGAGTTGGTTCCCAACTCTGGGAGGGATAGGCTCCTAACCATGAGTGGGGAGGATGCAGACTCATACCCCAGTATGAAGAGTTGCTTGACTAAAAAGTTTGGTCTGACCCCAGAGCAGTATAGGCTCAAGTTTAGGGACACCCAAAAGACAAGCACCCAGTCCTGGGTGGACTTTGTGGACATTTCAGTAAAGGCACTGGAGGGCTGGATACAGGGCAACAGGGTAAGTACCTTTGAGGGGCTGTACAATTTGATTATGAGGGAGCACCTTCTAACTAATTGTGTCCAAGAGAGGCTCCGCCAGTATCTAGTAGACTCTAGGTTGACCAACCCCAGAGAGCTGGGGGAGGCAGCAGATGACTGGTTAAGAACTAGGGTTAACCAGAAACCCCCAGGAGGTGATCAGAAAAAGGGAGGACATGGTTCTTCTCAGGGGAAGAACCAGGGGAAAGATGATAAAAAGCCCAAAGAGTCCTCACAAGAGTCCCCAAAAACTTCTCAGGGAGGGGGAGCCCCGAGCCAATTCACTTTTAAAGGGAAAGGGTATCAGGGAAAGAATTATGATCCTGCTAAAGCAGGAAGGTTTCAGGAGCTTGCTAAGGCCGGCAAGTGTTTTGATTGTCATCAACCTGGACATAAAAGAGGAGATGCTATCTGCTCCAAGAAGCCCCCCACTGGTGGGCAATCCCAGGGGATTGCTAGTGTAGGGTTGGGGGTGGAAGTTGGCCCAGGGGTGGAATCAGGGTACACTGAGGTCACCTTAGTATCCGTGGGTGGGGTGGACATTGCAACTATGGCCACCTTACCTCCCATCATGGAGAGGTATAGGCAGAGGCCTAAAGTCAATGGGACTGAAGTGGAAGCTCTGAGAGATACAGGAGCCAGTGTGACAATGGTCACAGAAAAGCTGGTTTCTCCAGAGCAGGTCTTACCTGGTGTCTTTCACCAGGTGACTTATGCAGATAGCAGAACCAAACTCCATCCCATGGCGAGTCTGGAATGGGGAGGTGTGACTGGCCCTAAAAAGGTAGCTGTAGCTCCTGCCCTCCCAGTAGAGTGTCTGCTGGGAAATGATCTTGAAGCATCTGAATGGTCAGAGGTGGAGAGAAGGGTCCATGCACAGATGCTGGACCTCCCTGAATGGGTGTGTGCTGTGGCCAGGTCACAGGCAGCACAACAGGGAAATGCTGGACACTTGGACCATGGAACAAAGGGCCAAGCCTCCAAAAAAAAAGAAAGGGCACTGGGTCTGGATTGCCAGCCCCAACAAGTACAGAGGGTCAGGAAGAATCCAACCCTGAGGGGGAGGATCTGAACTCTGAGGGAGGGACACTTTCCCTGCAAACTATGCCTGATTTGGCAGAACTGCAAGGGGCAGGTGGGCCCACCAGAGAAGATTTGTGCCAGGGACAAAGGGAGTGTCCCACTCTTGAGGGCCTGAGGCAGACTGCTGCCAGGCAAGAACAAGGGGATACCAGTGGGACCCACAAGGTTTACTGGGAGGATGGAGTTCTCTACACTGAGGCAAGGGCCCTCAAACCAGGGGCTTCTAGGAGAGTAGTGGTCCCCCAGAAGTATAGAGAATTCCTCCTTACCTTAAGCCATGATATCCCCTTAGCTGGTCATTTGGGACAGACCAAGACCTGGAACAGGCTGGTCAACCATTTTTATTGGCCCCAAATGTCAGAAAAAGTCAGGGAGTTTTGCAGCTCCTGTGTCACCTGTCAAGCCAGTGGCAAGACAGGAGGCAAACCAAAGGCTCCCCTGATACCACTGCCAGTGGTTGGGACTCCCTTTGAGCGGGTGGGGATTGACATTGTTGGTCCCCTAGACCCACCAACTGCCTCAGGTAACAGGTACATTGTGGTGGTTGTGGACCATGCCACCAGGTACCCTGAGGCAATACCCCTCCGGACAGTCACTGCTCCCACAGTGGCTAGGGCCCTACTTGGTGTGTTCACCAGAGTGGGATTCCCAAAGGAGGTGGTCTCAGATAGGGGCACAAACTTTATGTCAGCCTATCTGAAAGCCATGTGGGATGAGTGTGGTGTTACTTATAAGTTCACCACCCCCTACCACCCACAGACCAATGGTCTGGTTGAAAGATTTAATAAGACCCTGAAGGGCATGATCATGGGTTTGTCTGACAAACTCAGGAGGAGATGGGATGTCCTCCTCCCTTGCCTGCTGTTTGCCTACAGAGAGGTGCCACAGAAGGGGGTTGGATTCAGCCCCTTTGAGTTACTGTTTGGGCACCCTGTAAGAGGCCCATTGTGCTTGGTGAGAGAGTCTTGGGAAAAGCCTCTCAAAGAACCCAAGGAGAATGTGCTAGATTATGTGCTAGGCCTGCGGTCACGCATGGCTGAGTATATGAAGAAGGCAAGCAGAAACCTGGAAGCCAGCCAGGAGCTCATGAAGCTCTGGCATGATCAAAAGGCTACCATGCCTGAGTATCACCCAGGACAGCTGGTGTGGGTTTTGGAGCCTATGGCTCCTAGGGCACTTCAGGCCAAATGGACTGGGCCCTATCCAATTCTGGAGAAAAAAGGTGAGGTCACCTACTTGGTGGACCTTGGCACCCCCAGGAATCCTCACAGGATCCTGCATGTAAACAGGATGAAACCCCACCAGGACAGGGCAGACATGACCATGCTAATGGTCACTGATGAAGGGAAGGAGGAGGAGGGTGAACCTCTGCCAGACCTCCTGTCCTCAAAGGCAAAAGATGGGTCAGTGGAGGGAGTGGTACTCTCTCCCAAATTGACAGATCAGCAACAAAAAGACTGTAAGCAAGTTTTGGGACAGTTTGCTAGTCTGTTCTCCCTGACCCCAGGACTCACCAATTGGTGTGTCCATGATGTTGACACTGGTGACAGCTTGCCTGTCAAGAACAAGCTGTACAGGCTGTCTGACCAGGTCAAGGCCAAAATCAAAGCTGAAGTGGCTAAGATGTTGGACCTCAAGGTAATTGAGCCCTCTGATAGTCCTTGGTCCAGTCCAGTGGTACTGGTGCCCAAAGCTAATCCCCAAGGTGGGAAGAAAGAATTGAGATTCTGTGTGGACTACAGAGGTCTAAACGCAGTCACTAGGACTGATGCTCACCCCATACCTAGAGCTGATGAGCTCATTGACAGGTTGGGGGCTGCCAAATTCTTGAGCACATTTGATCTGATCTCAGGATATTGGCAGATTGCCTTAAGTCCAAGAGCTAAGGAGAGGTCAGCATTTTCCACACCAGAGGGCCACTTTCAGTTCAAGGTGATGCCCTTTGGCATGAAAAATGCTCCTGCCACCTTCCAACGGTTGGTGAACAGAGTCCTATCTGGGTTGGAATCTTTCAGTGCACCTTATCTGGATGATATAGCTGTATTTAGTTCCACCTGGAGGGACCACCTGGTCCACCTGAAGGAAGTGCTTCAGGCCCTGCTTCAAGCAGGCCTGACTATCAAGGCAAGCAAGTGCCAGATAGGGCAAAGCTCAGTTGTGAACCTGGGCCACCTTGTTGGTGGAGGCCATGTACAACCTCTCCAGCCCAAGATCCAGACTATTCTGGATTGGGAGGCTCCAAAAACCCAGACTCAGGTCAGGGCCTTTCTTGGCCTGACCGGGTACTACAGGAGGTTTGTTCAGAATTTTGGGACCATAGTGGCCCCTCTGACTGAGCTTACCTCCAAGAAACAGCCCAAGAAGGTCATTTGGACCCCAGAGTGTCAGAAAGCTTTTGACACCCTAAAACAGGCTATGTGTTCAGCACCAGTGTTACTGGCCCCTGACTATAGCAAGGAGTTTGTAGTGCAAACAGATGCTTCAGAGGAAGGGATTGGGGCAGTGTTAGCACAAGTTAATGAAGAGGGCCATGATCACCCAGTTGCCTTCATCAGCAGGCGACTACTCCCCAGAGAGAAAAAATGGAGTCCCATTGAGAGGGAGGCCTTTGCTGTGGTCTGGTCCCTGAAGAAGTTGAGGCCTTACTTGTTTGGTACTCACTTCCGTGTACAAACTGACCACAGACCTCTCAGGTGGTTGATGCAGATGAGGGGGGAGAACCCAAAACTGTTAAGGTGGTCCATTTCCCTACAGGGGATGGACTTCACAGTGGAACACCGACCTGGGACTGCTCATGCCAATGCAGATGGCCTTTCCAGGTTTTTCCACTTAGCTGATGAAGACTACCAGGGTGTAGGTTAGTACCCATCACCTTTCATCGGGGGGGGCAGTGTAGGAAAGTCCTCCTTTTTTGCCTGATCACCCCCACACTTTTTAGATAGGTACTGGTGGTTACTGACTCTTGGCTGTGCCCTGGGTACTGCTTAACAGTCCCAGGGCCAGTGCTCTGTGTAAAATGGATATGCAAATTAGGCTAATTATAATTGGCTAAGTTAACCTACCTATAAGTCCCTAGTATATGGTAGGGCATGTAGGTTAAGGGACCACAGCATAGGTGGTGCACACCTAGGTGCACTGCTGAGGTGCCCAGTGTCATTTTAAAAGCAAGCCTGCCTTGCTGGCTGCTTTTAAATTAAAGTTATATGCAAATTCGACTTTGGAATTAAAAGTACTTCCAAAGTCTTAAACTACCTTATTTTTACATATAAGTCACCCCTAAGGTGTGCCCTATGTGCCCCTAGGGCTGGGTGCCATGTAACTATAAGCAGGGACTTTATAAAAATAGATTTATAAGCCCTGGTGAGGTAAAAACAGCCAAATTCGTTTTTCCCTCATGGAAGTAAATGGCCTTCATAGGCTAGAATGGGGAGACTTTATTTTAAATTTTAAAGTCTCCTTAAATGTTGCATACCAAGAATTTGGTATCAAATTAATTTTTGTAATAAATCCCACAACTTCCAGTTGTTGGATTTGATATAACTGGTTCAGGTAAAAAGTTTAGACTTTACCTAAAAAGTTGCCAATTTCAGCTCTGCATTGTTTTTGCTGCTGTGCTCTGATTGGCCAGCCTGCAGCAGCTTTTGCCAAGCTGCCTTGATGAGGTGTGAAGTGGCCTGGCTTCACACAAAGGAATGTGCTTGGGGGAGAGAATCTCCCCTCAGCAGATGGTAAGGCAGGAAGGGGGAGGGCTGCCAAACTGGTCTTCAAAGGCAGAGAAGGACATCTGGAGCACCCAGCAACACCCCCACATCCTGCAACCCCAGACAACTAGGTGCCCCCTTGATTAGATTAGGAGAGGGCAGGAGAGGGGTGTGTTTATGATTTTTAGCTACACCAGTGGGTGGGCTTAGCCAGATGTAACCTCCAAAAATCAGATTCAGCCATGTTGGATTTTTAGAGACTGTTGCCTTTTGGGATGGATTTTTGCCACACTTCCCAGGAAGTGGTCATCACAGGGGGACGACCCTGTACCTGATTGGAGGACCAGGACCCCCCTGCTTTTCACCCAGGAGCAAAGATAAAACTGGCAGACCTGCCCCCACACCTCAGATCCCCGCCAACTTTCAAGAAGAAGGAACTTAAGGAGAAGAAGGACTGCCCTGCTGGACCCCTGGCCTGCACCTGGACCCTGCACTCAGAAGGACTGCACCAGCTGCACACTTGGGCTTCACCACAAGAAGGACTTTGCCTGGCTTCAACTGGTTCAAGGAGGGACTCCCTGTTTGCTACAGGTGAAAAATTGCTATCCAGAGTCCCCTGCACCAACTCCTAAAAAAGAGACCAGTTGACCACTGCCCAGTGGCCAAAAAGGAGTTTGCACCAGGTGCATTCTGGGAGTTGAAGTCCGCACCCCCCAAGGACCATCACAGAACTTCTGGACCCTTGGGGTGAGCTGTGGACCCCAAAAGAACCTTAAAAGAACATCTGGGTGAAACCCCAGAAGTTTGGAAAAGATTTGAGAATTTTTGAAAAAAAGATCCAGAGAGGGACCGACCCGCCGCGGAAATTCTAGCCGGCTTGCCTCAACCGCGACCCGGCCTGACTTCGTGGTTCGTCCCAGTAAAGAAAAACCTCCGAAAAAGAGACTAAGGCCCTCATTCTGACCTTGGCGGGCGGCGGAGGCCGCCCGCCAAAGTCCCGCCGTCAGATTACCGTTCCGCGGTCGAAAGACCGCGGCGGTAATTCTGACTTTCCCGCTGGGCTGGCGGGCGGTCGCCTTCAGACCGCCCGCCAGCCCAGCGGGAAAGAGGCTTCCACGATGAAGCCGGCTCGGAATCGAGCCGGCGGAGTGGAAGCTGTGCGACGGGTGCAGTTGCACCCGTCGCGTATTTCACTGTCTGCGCAGCAGACAGTGAAATACTTGTAGGGGCCCTCTTACGGGGGCCCCTGCAATGCCCATGCCAGTGGCATGGGCACTGCAGGGGCCCCCAGGGGCCCCGCGACCCCCCCTACCGCCATCCGGATCCCAGCGGTCCGACCGCCGGGATCTGGATGGCGGTAGGGGGGGTCGGAATCCCCGCGGCGGTGCAGCAAGCTGCGCCGCCGCGGAGGATTCAATGGGGCGGCGGTACACTGGCGGGACCCCGCCAGTGGTGCCGGTCCGACCGCGGCTTTACCGCCGCGGTCGGAATCCCCATTGGAGCACCGCCGGCCTGTCGGCGGTGCTCCCGCGGTCCTCCGCCCTGGCGGTCAAAGACCGCCAGGGTCAGAATGACCACCTAAGTCCGAAGGTAAAAAGTTGACCGGGACCTCCCAGCCATCGTATCCGAGAAGGGCTCCACGGACGTCGGATCAAAATCCAGGTTTACCCCGGTCGAAGGATTTTCATCTCGAAAAAACGACTAAGTCCGAAGGTAGAAATCACCACCGAGGAAACCCACATCGCGTATCCGGACAAGGGCTCCAGGAGGTCGGATTCAACTGGCAGGTTCGTCCCGGTGAAGAAAAACTTCAAAATAAAGACTAAGGGCCTGATTCTAACTTTGGAGGATGGTGTTAAACCGTCCCAAAAGTGGCGGATATACCACCTACCGTATTACGAGTCCATTATATCCTATGGAACTCGTAATACGGTAGGTGGTATATCCGCCACTTTTGGGACGGTTTAACACCATCCTCCAAAGTTAGAATCAGGCCCAAAGTCAGAAGGTAACTTTTTAACCGAGGCCTCCCGCGACTTGTAGCCGAGCAGGGCTCCATCGCGGTCAGCCTGAAACTTTGACTTTGTCCCGGTCCTGGTGCAACCAGATGACCCGATTGGCGCTTTTTGTTTCTAAGCGCTAGAAAAATAATAATACTTTAAAAATTCATATCTCCGGTTCCCCTGAACCAATTTTATTCGTTTTTGTGTCATTTTAAAGATAATAATATAAACTATTTTTATAAAGTGGTTTTGGATTTTTAAACTGTTTCCTGTGTTTTATTTAATTACTGTTTTGTGATATTTGAATGCTTTACACACTGTCTCCTAAGTTAAGCCTTGACGCTCGTTGCCAAGCTACCAAGGGTTGAGCTGGGATTAATTTACTGAGACCTAACTGTACCTAGGTGGAGGTTAGTGGCTTGTTGCTGGGTGTAGGTACCTACCTGCCCTTACCAATAACCCATTTTCCAACATCCAGTATGTACAAATTTCACCAGTGACGCAGCAAATGTCCACGGCCTGCCCCCCCTGAAATGATGTCCGCCTATCCTGATTGGAAGGACAGGTTGAAGTGAGGTAATTCTGCTGCCATTGTGCGCCGTTGCGGGAAACCGCTGTGCAACTCCTCATTAGATAACATTGGGCCCTATGACTTACAGTGGACAATGGTGATCTACGCTGGTGGTGACTGTATGCACCGCTGCGGACGTGACCACCATTTTCTATCTCATCCCTCACTTGCACCTGATCTTCAACAGGAGAGGACCTACACTGCATGTGCTGCTGTGACTTGTGTCTGGAACCTACCATGGACCGTGTGACCGGAGAAAGGGCCCCAGCCTTCACTTTGGAGGAGTTGGAGAGATTGGTGGATGGTGTACTACCCCAGTACGGACTGCTGTATGGGCCTCCAGTCCAACAGGTGAGTACACTGTGGGCACGATGCATGTTGCATGAATGCATGGAGTGGTGTGTGTGAAGGCCTCGTGTAAGGGGGTGGGTTGATGTCCTCTGGGCGGCGTATTGGTTGTGTGCAGGGTAATGTGTGCAAATGGTAATGTGAAGGGGTATGGTGGGCCATAAGTGTAACATGCAGGACTGTTTGACTAATTCTAGTTGCCTGTGTGTATTTCCTCTGCAGGTCAGCGCCCATCAAAAGAAGGGTATATGGCATGCCATCGCCAAGGACGTGCGGACCCTGGGGGTCTATGGCAGATGGAGCACCCACTGTCGGAAACAATGGGGGGACCTGAGATGCTTGGAATGGAAGACAGCAGAGGCCCAGCTGGAGATGGCCTCCCAATGAGGAAGGGGTGCCCTTTGAACCCTGACCCCCCTGATGGCCCGCATACTGGTGGTAGCCTATCCAGAGCTGCATTTGAAGGCATCACAGCAGCCACAAGGGGGTGAGTACAGTGCCCATCATTACAACTTATGCATGGTAGGGTGGCATCCGGGTGGGGGATGTGTGTCAGTGGGTGCCCCTAGGCCAAGCCTGGCATTGCAGCGTAGGTCCCCTGGTGGCTAGGGTTCTGAAGGGATAATCCTGTTACCTAGCTCTTAGGCATCCACTACTGGTCAGGGCTGCGTGGGTCCCAGGTGCTCTGCATTTGCCGGTGTGTGCCCCTCCCCATGCCTTGGTGGCTAGACAGATCACTGGTAGCGCAATGCACAGTGCATAGGCCTGTTCCCTGTGTGTGAGGGTGCTGTGTATGCCAATGGTGGTGTTGATGCTGCTATTGACCAAGTGTATCCTTTGTCTCTTCCCCCTTATTGCTTTGTCACCCTGTCCTTATGTGCATTAGCATCAACTGGCGGAGGAGCAGTGGCACCTGTGATGGAGGGAGCTGCATCCCACAGGACCCAGGAGACAGAGTCCACCGATGCTGAGGGCACCAGTGGGACGGAGTGTGAGGGGAGTGTTGGACTTTTTTGCTTATGCAGAGTCATCCCCAATCTTTTTGCCTCCGCCTCCTATTTTTTCTGACCTGTTGCTGTTGGCTTTTGAACTCTGAGCACTTTACCACTGATAACCAGTGCTAAAGTGCATATGCTCTCTGTGTAAATTGTATTGTTGATGGGTTTATCCATGATTGGCATATTTGATTTACTAGTAAGTCCCTACTAAAGTGCACCAGAAGTGCCAGGGCATGTAAAATCAAATGCTACTAGTGGTCCTGTAGCACTGGTTGTGCCACCCACATGAGTAGCTCTGTAATCATGTTTCAGACCTGCCACTGCAGTGTCTGTGTGTGCAGTTTTAACTGTAAATCGACTTGGTAAGTGTACCCACTTGCCAGGCCCAAACCTTCCCTTTTCTTACATGTAAGGTACCCCTAAGGTAGGCCCTAGGTAGCCCCAAGGGCAGGGTGCAGTGTATGGTTAAGGTGGGACATATAGTAAGGTGTTTTATATGTCCTGACAGTGAAATATTTCTAAATTCGTTTTTCACTGTTGCAAGGCCTGTCCCTCTCATAGGTTAACATGGGGGCTACCTTTAAATCTGAGTAAAGTGTAGATTACCTTTGGGAGCGGATGGACATGTGGAGTTTGGGGTCTCTGAGCTCACAATTTAAAAATACATCTTTTAGTAAAGTTGATTTTAAGATTGTGTGTTTGAAAAGGCCACTTTTAGAAAGTGAGCATTTTCTTGCTTATACCATTTCTGTGACTCTGCCTGTTTGTGGATTCCCTGTCTGGGTCAGTTTGACAGTTCGGCTGGTTGCACCTCACACTAGACAGTGACACAAAGGGAGCTGGGGTGTAGTTTGCATTTCCTGATGAGCCATCTGTGCTAGGAGGGAGGAGAGGAGTGGTCACTCACACCTGAAAGGGCTGTGCCTGTACTCACACAATGCAGTCCCCGACCCCCTGGTGGGTGTCTGGGCCCTCGCCTGGGCAAGGCAGGATTTCACATTCAAAAGAGACTTTACTTTGAAGTAGGCCTACTTCAAAGGAGAAATTGGGTATCAGAAGGGCACCCAAAACCACAGACTTTAGATCACTTCTAGACATCAAAAGGAACCTCTGCCTGGAGAGGACCTGAAGAGCTGAGAAGTGCTGCCCTGCCTGTGACTGTGCTTTGTGGAGCTATCCTGCAGTTGCTTCTTCTGCCACAGTAAGAGGGCAAAGACTGGACTATGTGTGCCTTCCATCTTGTGAAGAAATCTCAGAGGGCTTGATTTAGAGCTTGCCTCCTGTTGTTTGAAGTCTCAAGGACAGCAAAGACTTCTCTCTGCCAGCACCTGGAGTCTCCTGCTCTGACAAGTGGTGCCCTATTCAGTCCCTGGGCCTTTGAAAGGAAAACAAGTGGAAATCCAAGGAAATCGACTTCGGACGACTTCAAACCGATGCCTCTGCTGAATCCGGTGATGCCTCCTGCAACTGACTCCATGATCTTCACTGGAACGTGACGACCTTCGCAGGCCCGATGCTGCTGCAGCCCCGCTGAAGTCTGCGACTCCATGGAAGTCGCCACACCACATCATGACCGACACCGCTCGAGGTGCGCGGATTCAACATTTCGCACAGACGCCGCGATTTCCGACTTCGCGCATCGACTTGTTTTCACTCTTCACCAAAGGTACTGTACTTGGGGGTCTACGCGACTCTGTGTCCGGCGTCGCTAGTGTCGGCTTGTTGGGAACGACTCCGTCACGACGCTGTGTTAACACCTCTTCGAAGCATTTTGTGTTTCTAAGTGCAATTTTTTAGTTTAATCTTTAAAAATTCATAACTTGACTTTGTAGTGTTTTAATTAAGTTACTGTGTGTGTTAGTACAAATACTTTAAACCTAGCACTCTGAAGCTAAGCTTACTGCTCTGCCAAGCTACCAAGGGGGTAAGCAGGGGTTATCTGAGGGTGATTCTCTTTTACCCTGACTAGAGTGAGGATCCTTGCTTGAACAGGGGGTAACCTGACTGTCAACCAAAGACCCCATTTCTAACAGGGAGAACCACGGCGGAGATAGTTCAGACACAGATACCTCCTCCGATGGAAGCTCCCTGGTGGTGGCAGACACCTCTGTGACCACCCCAGCCACAGGTACAGCCGCCACCCCCGTACCAGCACTGCCCTCGAGCAACGCCTCATCGGGTTGCCTGTGTCCGGTCACCCAGGAAGGTCGGCATCTCCTTCGCCCCAGGCACCTCAGGCCCTGCCCCAGTTAGTCTTGCTGCCCTGAGTGAGGAGGCTATTGACCTCCTGAGATCCATCTCTGTAGGGCAGTCAACCATTTTGAATGCCATCCAGGGGCTGGCAGCCCAAATGCAACTGACTTATGCATTCCTGGAGGGCATTCACATTGGCAGCCCTGCAGAGATCGATCCAGGCTATGGCCTCCTTTTCTGATGGCAGCCATTGTGCCTGTTTCCACTCTCTCCCCCTCCAACTTCCTCTTCCCAATCCCATTATCCTCAACCCCAACCTATCCCAAGTACACAGGCAGACGAGCATGCACACAAGGCAACACACAAGAGTGGTTCAGGCAAACACAAGCACCACACCTCATCCCACAGCACTCGCACAAACACCATCCAGATGCAGACATACCAACATCCACTATTTCCAATGTTTGCCCTCCTTCTCCTCCTCCACCTCCCTCCCAGTTCCACCTATACTGACACCTGCATGCACTACAACTTCATCCACTACCAGCATCACCACCTCACCAAGCAGAACACACACCTCACTGGCAGACACCTCCACAACATCCATGCACACTTCCCCTGTGTCCTCTCCCACTGTGTCTGCCCCCCCCCTCCTAAGGTATACAAACGCTAGCACTCAGACACCCAACAGCCATCCACCTCACAACAGCATCCAGCCCATGCTCCTGCACCCAAAATCACCAAACAGACACCTCCAACAACCACTTCCTCTTCCTCTTCCTCCACTCCCATTCCTTCTCCCTCTTCCCGCCCCAGTGTCCCTAAGCAATTTTTCCTATGCACCATTGACCTCTTCCTAACCCTACCCCGTCCTGCACATCTGGCCAGGGAAGGAAGAATCCAGTCAAGCACCTCAGCCACCCAGTCCATGGGCCTAGTCATCACCACACCCACTCGTGGTGTAAAAGGATCCAGGGCACATGTCCAGAGGGTGAAGGACCCTGCACGAGGCAGCCTCAAGGGAAAGGAGCCTGCCCAAGCTGCTGTCAGGAAGACAAAGGAGCCTTCCCCAGCTGCTGCTAAGAAGGGAAAGGAGCCTGCCCCAGCTGCTGTTAACCCAGACTCCCCAGGATAAAGAGCACAGGGCACGATGCCCCCTACAGAACTAGTGGGCTAGTTACCCACTTGAGAGACTGTGGCCTTGCACTCCCCAGGACCAAGCACAGGGCATGTTGCCCCCTCCAGAACAGTTGGGCAAGTCACCCACTTGAGAGACTGTGGCTTTGCACTCCCCAGGACCAAGCACAGGGCATGTTGCCCCCTCCAGAACCAGTGGTCTTGTTACATCTGCCAGCTGAGGTGCCCCCGTCCTCCATCCCCCTGAGGTGCCTGCCTATTTCCCAAATGATGCCCCTGCAGTGTTCTCTCCATGTTGATGCAGGTGCCTTGTGTGGCCTTGGACTTTGGCCTGTGGCCATGTGGACCACATGGTGGTCCATTGTGGACTGGGCTGTGTCCCTTTTTGTGTACATATGTATATATCTATTATCTTGCCTCACTTATTTACCTTGATGTGTTGCTCTCATTACATTCACTTTTTCAAAATTGTTTTGTCCTTGCATTACTCATCCGAGGTATGTGGTAAAAATGTTTAAGTAATGCAGCTGATTGTGTGTATGGTGTTGGGGGGGTGTTGTGCGTGAGTGTGTCACTGTTGTTTTCCTCCCTCCCTTGTGTGCTGGGTGGGTATACTCCCCGTCATCGTCTTTGCTGGCATTGGTGTTCAGAGTGGAGCAGCACGTAGAAAATCATGGGGAAGACATGCAGCTCGGACTCCATGGTGGTGTGGTTGTTCCCTGTGTCTCCAATGTTGAGTCCTTTCCCTTCTGAGCTCAGTTTCTGCCAGGCTTTTGATGTCGTTCGTATCGCCCTGGAAAAGCTGGCGGTTTGGCATGTCATAATATGGTGGTCGAACATTGACTTCCGCCTGGCTGTAGGCGACTACCGCGTGGTGGCTGTTGTTTCTGCCCTGCCGTTCTGTGTGGTACTTTGGCTGTATATCGGAGATCTCTCCTCCATGGTTATAATTTGGCGGTAATTACCGCCAGCCTGTTGGCGGTATTACTGCCACTTCAACACCAACTGCCAGGGTTGTAATGAGGGCCTAGGTCTGTCAGTACTGAACATATGCTCTGATGGTTTAGTAATCTTATAGTACAAATTCTAAACCATCTCCTTTTCCTGTTCCTGTCTTGATGCTGACGCTGCTGTCCCCTAGATGAAGCTGAGTCATTTGCTGTTCCTTTAGGATGGTAACTGTATGAAATAATGTCTATTTCTGTGTCCTTTGTTTTACAGGTACCAAACTGATGCTTGTTTTGATAGCGCCATCGCTAGATGTTTTCTAAATTTATGTTACTACATTTTTTGCATGAAGTCCAACATGCTATTGCTAATTAGTGGTTAGTGAGGTATTATTCTCATACTCATGAATGGTCATTGATTATTTTTGTCTTTTGACTCAATGTATTCTATTTCTTTTGCTCAGATTCTATTGTTATTGATCTGTGTTTGCTCTATTGAAATACTAATTCTTATTGCATTGATCAAGTTTAGATTAATTTACTAACTCAATCAGCCTTTATTGTTTCTTTTTATATGTATCAATTGAACTTGAGAATAATATTTGTGACTTTAACATTGTTAATATAAGAAAATAGACATTTTAACTTCTTAATAAAATGGTGTGGTTATTCATGGTCGTATCGATAATGGTGTGTGTGGGTTTTCTTACTGATTTTATAATTATTTGTATAGTATTGTTTTACAATTGATTTTATGTTTCTGACGTTTTCTTTGATGCAGATTCATTTCAGTCCATCAACCTCTAGCATGAAATCCGCTATCTAGTCTGTTGTGACTAAAATATAGCTGAGATTTCTGCTTTAACAGGATTCCTCTACTCCTAATGTCTTCAACAGTCAGGACTGGGCTTCCTAAAATAAAACTTTGGGTCCTGCATCTAATGTACGATTACAGGCACACTTGCACTCAGTTTATGGCAATAGCAGATACATTTATTCAGTACTGTTACTTCCATGCATCGTGACATCATCAACACAAATACATTCATCCCACACATTAATTCTGTGTGTACTGCTTAGCACTATGTCCTTTCTGTATTGTGTCATGGTGTGCCATTTGCAAACACACATACTGCCAGCATACACATTTGACTAGAGGCTATTTCTCATTATAATCCTGTGATGCACTATCTTTTTCAATGCTACAATTAAAATCCCCACCACTATGAGTGTAGAATGCCACTGAGCCAACTCTTGATTAAAAAAGAAAGTACATTATGGGTTCATCTCCATTTGGGTCATATAGTAAATGGTGAAATGGATGTTAGTCAATGTTATTTCTGCAATCACCCATCTCCCAGAGCTTTTTTTTTCTTCATCCAACTACACAGGCCTTGTTTAATCAGTATGACTGCCCATCTGCTTGAAACATGTTCGGTGGTACTCGCCACTAGAAAATACCCTATGTCCTCAAGCTACTTTCTATTTTGATGTACTATATGAGTCTCTTTAAGAGATATTTTATCTGACTCATGCCAGCCATGCTCTAGTGATAGCTCCTACCTTTTTCTTTTACCTTTCGTTGAGACCGTTGACATTCAAATATACTGTATACAATATCTCCATGTCAATGTTGTATTTGCACCTGGCCTGTCTTTTAAATCACAAAATTCTCTGACAATAGCTGTACAAATCTCAACTTTTTCTTTTGCTTTGGTAGTTCCCTTTCTCTTCAGTTACCCAGTCCCAGACAACATCCTCCCTCCCAAAAACACCCTCTTCTTGGTGATTTCCTTCACTAACCTAGGCATCCTCCTCACCTTCTCCCCACAACTTCCCCTCCTATCACCCATCCCAGTGCATCCCTGCTTCCCCAGAGGCCTAGTACTGTGAGAAAAAGCATCCTGCATGATCGAGGCTGGGCTGATTGCTCTAACTCATATTACTCTGTCTTCATTGAAGGCCCCTCTTAGCCCATAATATTACATGTCAATCAATAGTCTGTCAAACTGTTAGTCCATTGATCTCTTCTGCTCCCTCACTTCAAAGAGTCATTCTAAAAGTCTAAGAATCCCTAGGCCTTAACCTCATTGTCCAACATATACGTATTACCATTTGTAATCACTTTAAGGTATGGTAGGGTCTCTAGGAAGGCCTAACAGTTTTTTGCCAGAAAGATTTATCATTTGGTGAAGATGCCATCTTCTTTTGACAGTGTCATGACAGAGGTCTGGACGTGTAAAAAATGAACAATCTCCCATTTTTATTTGGATCCCTGGTCGTGATTTTTCAAAACTTGCCTGGTGTAAAAAGAACTTTCCAACATCTACCAGGATAGCTCTGAGTAATTGCACCTGTTCTGCATTATGTTGCTTGAATTTAAACCGGAATCAATGTGCCCACTGTACCTCCCAATCTTTGCCACTTTAACCCCAGGAAAGCTTCAGAGGCATTTTAAGGCATGGACTTAAGTGGGCTGTGTACAGGGATCCAGTCTTTCAAGAGGTCCCTTACCAGAATCTCATCAACTATTCACCTGAGGTATTTGTAGTATTCTTACAGTCCTGCCATGATAACCTGGATTTCCACTTAAACATGAATGTCCATTTCTTTGAAATGATGTTTCAACAAGAGGGAGGCTAGATGTTGAGTGAGTTTCTTACAGAAATTCTGCAGAAAAATGTTTTATTCCCATGTAACATCCTTAAAAGCTTTATTTAGAGATAAACATTGTCTTGTGGCGGGGGTGGCTCCCGAGAGCCCGACAGCAAGATGGGAGCCGTCTTGTGAGGCTCTGCAGGCCGAGGGTGCTCATTCTCTATTTAACCTTCTTAATTTAGGGCATCGGTGCCCGGCTGGAAAGGTATACCATCTACTTATTGTACCCTCACTGGGAGCAGTGTTGTCTTTCACAATATTACCACTGCAAGCTGCTGGTGCCACGGTGCAGTGTGGCCTATGTTGTGGATGCAGCCTATGCCATGCTGAGCAGAGACTTTGGCAGTCCCTGACAGAGTGGTGAAGCACCTCATGATTTCTTCTGCTCCAGTGGTTGGGGGGAGCATGCTGCACACAAGCTGACAGGTGTTGGTGCAACATACATTGCTGCACTGGTGCAGAGAGAAGATTAGCATAAGTCTGAGCCAGAGGATGTCAGATGAGATGGTGGCTCTGCTACAGGGCTTTCTGGCCAAGCCGCAATGCCTTGGGGATTACGAGTCCCCTCTCTGCCAGTTTTTACATGGCGCTTGCACCGCCATGTAAAAGCTGGTGGAGATGGGGTGCCGGTGGCCCACATGGGGGCTCCTGCACTTGGCATGTGCAGTTGCGGTGCCCCCACGGACAGCCCTGTCACACTTTTCACTGTGTGTTTAGTAGACAGTTAAAAGCACGACAGGTGGTGTTGCACCGGACGCACCACCGTATTGCCACTGGCTTGATTACGAGCTGGTGTCAATGTTGTGGGCTGCTTCCCGCTGGCCCCGTGGAAAACTCATAATAAGGGCCACTAGACGGCTGCAGCATAGGCAGTAACCCGACTGCGGGAGTTTGGCGGGCGGGCCTTTCCACCCGCCCAACTCATAATCAGGGCCTCAGTCCGCCATTATTGTGGAGAAGGATTTTAGATTGCCTACTAAAGAACAACAGAAGAAGGCCTACATGTTTGAAACTGTCCTGATAATACTATAAACTCCCAAGGGTGAGAGTGTTTGCAGTAAAGCCACGCAAATGAATACATTGGGCAATCTGAAGGGAAAGCATGTTCTGTCTGTCCAGATTTGAATCAGTGACTCCTAAAGAAAAGGAAGGGGTTACTGGTTGTCAGGAAACACCTGATAACTTTGAACATCAAAGCAACACGTTTGACACTGCTAAAATAAAATTATCATTGAAGGAAAACTGCATTTTTTTTCAAGTGACATCTGCTGGGATTTTGCTGGGAGTGCTTCGAAGGAAGAGTTCATGGCCGAGGGGTTAAAGAGGATCTGATAATCTTTGAATTATATTACCGTCGATGACAGTCTTGGAGGAAGGAGAAATTGATGTCTATTTTAGGAGTCCTTGTATAAATCATGGTAGTCAATGTCTATTGTTTCTCCTTGCTCCTTGTGTTCCCTGTCATCCCAAAGATATGGCCACATTCGAGTAACAGGGCTGGTTTCTGTTCCTTGGAACGTATTCATCAGTTGTTGAAAGAGGTTGCCCAACCTTCTGCAAGATGGGTCAGTGAGTAGAGGACTCACCACAGACATCTGGGGTGGCCCTCCGGTCAATACTGGAGTTTGAATACCAGCAAAGCCAGTTCAGCAGTACATCCTTCTAAGGTCAGAAATTTGAGTGCCATCCAATTTGGCACTAGTACACTCTTCTTCCTTATGACACTAGAAAATGCAAAAAACCTGTGATAGAAGACACTATATAACACTAAATTGTTATTCTGATTTAGTAAACTCACATTGTTTTGTTATTCTAAACAGGCTAAAATATGAGGCTCTCTGGCAGGCTATCACAAAGTTTTAGATTTCTTTTTTACTTTAAGTTGGTAGTTCACTAAATGGCGTTTCCACAATAGAGTGCAGGTGTGACGTCATAAGTGTCACCAGCAGAAGCTCAGTCTCTCTACAAATCTTGAGATATAATGAAAGATTTTCAGTTCTGTAGGAGGTTTAGCAATATTTTGGGGAGCTTTCCCGGCTATGTTAAGACATGCCACTATTATCCGATTCCGCCATTTCGACTTATTTTAAAGTTTGAATAATAAGACTTTCGAGCCCCACTGAATCTTTGATGTTCACATGGGTTTGAATGTTGTTTATAGCTTTTCTCGTACGTTTGCATCTTTAATGAAACGCCCCAGAAGATTCCCCCAGTAATTTCATTCATCCCTTTCAAGTTATAGCTATGAGATTTAGCAAATAGCTCGACGGAGCTAACATGATTTCGATAACGCGTATGCAAATTCATTGCATCAGCTTCTGCTTGGCCAGCTGGGAGTGAGGAGGAAAACATATCTACCTTCTCATTAAATTATGACGAGCAGAGGACATTGGAAACTGACAGTGTTTATGAAAATGCAAATAGAAAATATAATTTCCGAGAAATCGAAAGAAAAAGCAGCCTCAGCACTCCATAGGACTAATTCTTGATTAAACAGAAATTGGTTGTTTGCATCTGATATTTATATATTGTAGTTGAAAACTAGTAAGCACAACCAGGGACAGCCCCAGATTAGCTTCTGAAAACTGGCTACATAGGTGAATTATGCATTCAGCGACCTCACTTTGCTTTTATTTTAATTTCCTATGTCATTTTTCCTCAGAATTTACTCCAAATGTACTCCAGAAACGGTGAACATCCAAGAGCCTTGTTCACTATGTAGTTATAGTTAAGTCAGAATTTTGATAGTAAGGACATTTTATGTTTTGCTAAAAACTTTGGCATTAAGTAAAGTTTTGTGTATTTGGAAGCTCACTCTCATCCATGAGGGTGCCCTGGCAATGAGCAGATGTTTGTGTCATCTGATGAATCTTCACAAAAGTTTCCCCAAAAAAGTGCATCCTATTTAGCCATGTTTTGGAAGGTTTTCTGGGAATCTGTGAAGTAGGGGCCAAGAAAAAGGGGTGACCTAAAACTTTGATTTCCTATTGTATTTCCCAAAGGTAATTTCAGGAAGCTATACAGAAAAAAAAAAAAAAGATGAATAGAATTATGGCAAGTTTGGAAGTACTTTACTCAAAAAACATGTTCATTGTTGCTCACTCTGATATGCTCTGATTGGCCTCTTTAAAGAGGACTAATCAAGCATGATTAGCTGGCCACAGCCTGAACAATATGTTGTCAGGGTTGTGAAGCATGAGACGCTTGAAATCAGCAAGGTTCAGGTCAAGTTTTTCAACTCACAAACCCAACTGCGCACAGCCAGGAAGGACATCTCCACTTCCTGGCTACCTACTGATTCTCTTCACTTTATATTCCTATGTCATTGCATTCTGAGACCACCAGAATGCAATGACAAGTGGAACTGAAAATACCAACCAACACAACATTTACCTTTATCCTTATCAAAATAATAATAATAATACATGCACACAACGTAGATTGTTATGGACACAATAATGCTGTCTGAAATTAAATATGAATGTTAGGATGCATAGGACATTGCAAACAATAAATTGCAAACATACTTAACAAATACAACTCTATGAAAGAAACACAGCATGAACTCTAAGTAATGAACATGGTCATAGAAAGTACAGTGGATAATGCACCACTTGAGCGTGGAACTAACCCACTGCATAATCCTTCAAACCTTTTGATGAAAGTATGGCACTTTCTGTGTGAGTAGTATGTTCCATTTCTCTGTCAACCAATTGAATCAGTATCTTCATAACAACAATCTTCCCACTGACTCTCATCCCTTCTCTCCAAGTTATCATTCATTAACCACTGCATGTGACCGTCACCAGGAGATTTCTTGTTTCTTAATCCTTCAGCTCCTCACTCAAGTGACCCTTCACTAGTTTATTAAAAGGCCACATTTTACCATCACTTAATTTGGCGGTTTTCAAACAATACAGTCACTTTAATTAGTCATGTAAATTTACTGCAACCTTTTTCCCTTTCCCTTTGATCTTTGACTCTTACAAATTCTCAAATAGACACATTTACCTCGTTCACACCATGCTTTCAGTCATAGTACTTTTTATATTGAAACTTTGCTTTGTCAATGTTTTCTTTTACTACTTGTAAAGAAGCCCGCTCCTGTCCTTCATATTTCAACCATGCTTGGTTATCTTTCATAAATGGATCCTTTCCCTTGAGTACTTGAAGAGTAGAAATCCTGCCACAAATGGCTTTGTGCCATATTCCCACACCACAATTTTTTTACCTCTAGTTTTGTAAAAATCTGCTACCTTTAATTACCATTTATTTCCCATCAATACTATATTCAAGTATTCCATCGTGCTCTTGTCAGCAGGAAGATATAACGAGATGTGATTTTATATTGTGTTGTTTTTTTTGCAACAATTCTTAATCGATAAATCAACATCATTTCATTGGTGCCAAGCTTATGGAGTTTCTAACTAGGAAATTCTGCAGGACTTTAGAATTAAGTGTGGGCCATTGTCACTAAATAAAAATGTTGGCATACCTTTACACTAATCCAGGAAAATTACAACAGCATTAGAATCCACTTGCTCCAGCAAATACACTTCTGACCACTCAAAATGTCAATAGCCAGTGCTTTCCAAGGTCCATCCAGACTTTTTAAGGGTAATAAACAGGGGTTTGAAAACATCTTGACCCGGCTCTTGTCTTCCTGCATACACTTCACACAGTTCTGCACAAATTAACATCAACACCAGACACCAATAATAAAACTTTACTCTCTTCTAACTTTCAAAGACGCCCAATTATCCAAGGATAATTTCTATAATTCTGTCTATAATTCTCTCTTTAAGTGCAGGGGATGGAGTTACCCTGAAACCTTTCAAAAGAAATCCATAATCCTACCATGACAATTGATCTGCGGCCAGGCCCTGCTTAAACACCCCCATGGGCAGCCAGCCCGTCCTGTTGCTGGCCAAAAACTCGCAGTCACACAACTCCTCGCAGACATCCACCTTTTTTAGCGGTATGTCTGTAGTATTGTCAAAGAAGCAGAATTCTAAGGTAGCTGTGGACAGTGCAAGCTTCACTTTCCAATGCTTGCACATTCCTTCAATACCCTAAGTAACTCCTGCAACATCACATGGGAGGGCCACTCTGAGACCCGTGGTACTCCTGCGGGTCCTCACCAGAGGCCTTGCTGGGTCCTGCATGAGTATCACAGGACGGCCAGCACAAAATATTATTTTTATTTTGACCCCTGGGGAATGAAATGCTCTTGACAATAGTTGACCGATAGAAGACTATGTAGATAACTAGATGGGTGCTGGGAGGAGAGCTGGTGGGGTTGCTGGAGCTGCTGGGGCTATGGGATCTCCTCCAGAGCCCCCAATAGTTTAAAAAGTTGTAGGTGCCCTGTGTTGCACCGGGACACCCATTTACAAAAAAAAGAAAAAGAAAATCATGTCCAGGTCTTGCAGTGACCCAATACATTAGGGACTGCATGCAGGCAGCCATGGGGATCCTATGTCTCCCCCTGTGAACCGCAACAACAACAAAAAATCTCTGAGTGTCTCCAGTGGGACCCTTCATTAGCAAACTCTCAGATATGTAGGCTCTGGCCAGGCACACCACCAGCAAATTATTCAAGTTTTCTTGGGGGCTGCAAGAAGTGCAGCAGCCCTCCGGAAAAAACAAATATATCTCAATGTTTCCTGGGGTCTATAAAACATGATCTCAGGAAAAGTTGATCATTTTTTTCAATGTGCCAAGAACTGGAGCTTTTGCTTTTCAGCCTAGGAATAGTTTGACTAATGTTGTTTTGACTACAAGAGCTTCAAAAAACATGTAAGAACAACATTGCTATAAAGACCTGACTCCTTAACCAACCAAAGGTTGCATCTTTCATATTGATGTAGTCACCCCCTGACAAAGCAAAGAGGCCTGTGTTGTATATTTTGAGGTGAAAAGAGCAAAGGTTAAAGTGACATTTTTACTGGAGAATGTTGGTTACATCATAACATTGTACACTAAAAAAACACAGAAATTAGCCAATTATAGATAACTGAAATATCTATAACTCACTGTTGTAAGAGACATTTCCACCCAAATATAACAACTCTAATGTCACTTTAACCTTTCTTTCTTTCAACTAATATGTGTGAGATTGTTTATATTCTGTGTGAGTGTGTGTGTATATATGTTTATATGAGTGGGAAAAATGGGCTGAATGCAGAAGCCCCCTTACTTTCTGCACCCATGTTTAGCTGATACTGGTGTTTTCTGACTCTGGCTGTGCCCTGGGCACTGATAACCAATCCCAGGGCCAGTTCCCCATTTAAAATGGTATTTACAAATTAGGCCTAATTATAATTGGCTCTGACAACCTACCTATAAGTCCCTACTATATTGTAGGGCATGTAGGTTTATGGACCCCATGGCCTGTTAGGGTACTCCTGGGTGGACTGCTGTGGCCTCAGGTGTTATTGTAAAGGCAGGCCTGCCTTGGTGGCTGCTTTTAAGTTGAAATGAACCCCAACTTTGACTTTACTTTGACTATTGCAAAAGTTTCAGACTATTTTATGCGTGCATATAGGTCACGCCTAATGCCTGCTCTATGTGCCCCAGGGTTGGGTGGAGTGTAAATATAAGCAGGGGCCTTATAAAATATGTTTTTACAAGCCTTGTTGAGGGAAAAACAGCCACCGTTGTTTTCCCCATTGTAGTCAATGGGCTCAATAGGCTTACATTGAGAGACTTTATTTTAAAAATTATAAAGTCTTATTTCCTATAAAGATTACCTAAATATAGCAGGTTTGGTACCAAATTAAACGTTATAATAAATCCAACAACTTGAACATCTTGATTCTAATATAACTAGTCTAGGGAAAGAGTTATTTTTTAACTCTTTCTGAAAGTTACCAAATTCAGCCTTCTAGTTCACTTTCCTGATTTGTCAGTCTCTGGAAGCCTGAGCCAGGCTACCTTAATGAGGTGTGAAGTAGCATAGGCTGAGAGAAAGGAAGCATCAGGTGGGAGGAGAACTGCTGCAGCAGATGGTGGAACAGGATGGGGGGCGAGTAGCCAAACTGGGAGTTAAAGAAGGGAAAGCCACTTGGGACAGAAACTTGACCTCCCCCATTTCCTGCTCTTCTAAACAGATGGGAACACCACTAATTAGATTAGAAGAGGGTCTAGAAGGGGTGTGTTAAGGGAGACTTAGCCACACCAGTGGGTGAACTCAATCAGATCTAACCTCCAAGAATACATTTTTGTCATCTTGCATTTTTAGAGAATGTTTCTTTCTGGGAAGGATTTTTGCCACACTTCACAGAAAGTGGTCACTTCAGAGGGTGGTGGCCTGGACCCCATTTAACAGAAGTACCCCCCCTCCATCCCCACCCAGGGGCAAAGAAAAATATGGCAGAGCTGCTCCACACTCAGATCCCTGCTGGAAGGAGATACTGGAGAAGAAGGACTGCCCGGCTGACCCTCTGGTCTGCACCTGAAGAACTGCACTCACAAGGACTGCACCAGCTGCACACTAGGTTTAACCAAGAAAAGGACTTTGCCTTCTGCAACTCCAGGAGTGGACTCCCTGTAAGCTACTGGTACAAAGGAACTGATTAGAGTCTCCTGCATCAAGTCCTGCAAGAAGAGTTCAGCTGACCAGCGTCCAGTGGCCATTTGAGAATTCTGACCAAGTGCATTCTAGGAACCTATAGTCCTAACTCCCAAGGAGCAACTCAGAGCTTCTGCAATTTTGGATCAAGTTTGTGCAAACTTCAAGGACCTAAAAGGACCTCTGGAAGAAGATCCAGACGTTTGGAGACGTTTGGATCAACTGTTGTAAACAGCTTCATTAGGAGAAAAGATGCATTGTGGTTGAAGTCCCAGACCCCAAGAGGCAATCTAGGGACTCTAAACCCTTGGCTGGCGCTGTAGAACACTTTCCTGAATCAAGAAATATTTCTGAAAGTAAGTGTAACAGTATTACATCATGGGTGGCCTAAACCCTGGACTTTGTCCCTGTCCAGTTCAACCTTTTTAACCCTTTGAGTGCTATTTGCTTCTAAGCGCTAGTTTTACTTATAATCTTCAAAAAGACATATCTCCCGTTCCTTACATTGGAGTTTTGTCATTTTGATGTAATTTTAAAGGTAACAATACTTCCTATTTATAAATAGATATTGTGTGTTGTGTTTTACTTATTTACTGTTTTGTTGATATTAAATGCTGTACACAAAAGTCTCCTAAGTTAAGCCTAACTGCTCTTGGGCCAAGCTACCAAGGGCTGAGCAAGGATTAATTTCTTGAGACCTTGACTGCTCCAAGAGGGGGTTTCTGGGCTATTGCTACATGTAGGCACCCACCTGCCCTTACTAATAACCCAATCTCTGACTATACAAATATATAATCCACTTGGATTGCAATTTACATTTGAGACAAGTAAGGAAAAAATAACTTTTTTTGACATTGATGTGTATATTGATTGTGATAAGATCTGCACAAGCCTATACCCTAAACCCACCGTTGCAATAGTATTCTCTTTGCCAACAGCTTACATCCTAAAGCACTCAAGTGGAGTGTACCGTATGGACAAATTTTAAGAGCTGGAAGAAACTGCTCTGAATTAAGTGATTTTAAAATACAGGGTGAGGAGAATTTTCAAAGATTTGTAAATAGAGGATATCCAATATAGTGTTGGACAATGCCATGAAAAGAGCTTTGGAAAAGAACAGGGAAGATCTATTAGTCTCAAAATATGTAAGAGAAAGGAAAAGTGATCAAGATTGTACCATTAGATATATTATGGATTATAATCGTTCAGACAGGGAAATCAAAATAGCCCTGAGGAAGAATTGGAGAATCATAAGAAAAGATGCAGACTTAAAAAATTAGGTAGCAGAATATTCTAGATTCACCTACAAAAAAAACACCATCCGTAAATGACTTGTTACCTACCTGTGCAAGGGAGTGGGACACAGAATTGGCTTCAATTAAAAGGTTTTTCTAAATGCACTAAATGTAAAGCATGCCGGTATGGTAAGAACATGTCAGAGTTTCAATGCTTTAATGGGTTCATAAGGAAAATCAGAGAACGAATATCATGTGAAACATCATTTGTAGTTTATTTCCTAGAATGTGGAGGTGATAAAAGATATATAAGGAGTACTGTAAACAAACTGAAAATATGTCTATTACAACATTTAAGTGCAATAACAAACAGGGATTATTCCTATGTCATTGCCAAACATATTTGGGAACAGCACAATGGGGAATATAAGGATGTTCTCTATTATGGTATCCATCATGTGAAGACAAGCATAAGAGGAGGGGATTGTGAAGTAACCCTTAGGAGATCAGAGTCGAGGTTGATTATGATAATGGAATGGAAATACCTAGGGTTTTAAACACGGATGCTGAGCTTTATGTGCGCTTATGAACCAATCACTGAACTCCTTTAGAAACCTCTGATTAGCTTTAAAGATTTATTGCTGCGGAATTTATCATTTAGTGTATTGATATTATTTATGATATACGCTGTGTGGTATAATCTCTTTGCTATACAAACTATCACAGGGTATGTATATGGACATAAATGTTCTTGTTGTTATGAGATTATGTTCATTGGGATGAGGAGATGTTGTTTGAGATCTTGGCCAAATTGTATTTTACCTGAATTGTAATTGTGCAAGGTAGCAGAATTATTGCTGTTCTCCCAATGTATACTGTTTATCTGCTTTTAATGACAGGTTGTCATTACGTGATCAATTACATTTGACTACTATTGAGCAACAACTTGAGCAAATTGAGCAGGTACTTCACCAGAACTGCAATTGTAGAATGGAGCATAATAATTGTTATCCTCTCAATCCATACTGTATATTCCTTTGTGTATGAATTGGATTCTTACTCTGATTGACTGAAAAAGATTATATAGGCATAGACGGAATTATTTGTTTTCAGGTGCTCTGTGTGTGTACATTTTTAAGAAAAGGTGTGGGCAAAAAGGAGAATGTTACTTTAAATATGTATTTTGCACTGCACTATGGGTTGGCCCAGTCAAAGGGTCTTGCCGAAATGCGTAGGCCAAGTTTTCCTTGTGGCACCTTGGACTTTGCACTCTATGGGGGTGATTCTAACCCTGGCGGTCGGTGATAAAGCGGCGGCCAACCCGCCAACAGGCCGGCGGTCCAAAAAATGGAATTCTGACCCTGGCGGGAACCGCCAACACAGCCCGCCACATTAACACTCCGACCGCCACGGCGGGACCGACAAACAGCGCGGCGGTCACCGCCAACAGCCAGGCGGCAGACAATGTACCGCCCACACTATCATGACCGGCCAATCCGCCACCTTTTCCGGGGCGGGAGCACCGCCGATAAAAACACGGCGGAAACAGACTACGAACGGGAAAACGCGCACCTCTACGCACTCCACGAGGAAGGAGGACAGCATGGAACCCGAATTAAACATCCTACCTGCTCTCGTCTACCTGCTCATCTACCACGAGTACGAACGCCGGCGCAGACGACAATGGTGAGTACTGCACCTACGACACAGGGGAGGGGAGAGGACGAAAGGTTACGTGCACACACATACGCGATACACCCACCCCCCCAAACCATGTACACACCAATGCAGAGCAACAAGTCACAGTGAAACCACCCAAACCCCCGTAAAGAAAACAAGGACATAATTAAATAGTGACTCGAAATTTATGGGAAATAAAAACCACTGATAAGTCACGGTCAAATAGCAATAACAAATCAAAAATCCAAATTCAATATCCAGTGCATACGATAAACCGAGGCAATAAGTCCTGCACATCTAACGAGATTCCAAGTGTCCGTGGGCCAAAGTGTAGCAACACAAGGGCAAAGCCCACACAGGAGACCTGAGTCCTTTGGAGAGAACACTGCAGGGGCATCTGATGAAAAAACCACAGGCACCTCAGGGGGAAGGGAAGGGGGGGGGCACCACAGCCACATGATTCCACGACTCCAGATCCACGAAGGGGCCACCATGCCCACTCGGCCATCCTGGGGAGTGCAAAGCCACAGTCTCTCAAGTCTCTACAGTGGGTGGCTTGGCCACTCGGCCATCCTGGGGAGTGCAAAGCCACAGTCTCTCAAGTCTCTACAGTGGGTGGCTTGGCCACTCGGCCATCCTGGGGAGTGCAAAGCCACAGTCTCTCAAGTCTCTACAGTGGGTGGGTTGCCCACTCGGCCATCCTGGGGAGTGCAAAGCCACAGTCTCTCAAGTCTTTACAGTGGGTGGGTTGGCCACTCGGCCATCCTGGGGATTGCAAAGCCACAGTCCATCAGGTGGATAACAGTCTCCACCGGTCAAGGAGGAGGCATGGTGGGCACAGTGAACCGTGAACAGTAGTTCGAGACAGACCCGGCACTGTCATTGTGCCAGTGGTGCTTGAGACGGTGGGGCCCAGCGGAGCGGTGCATGAGACGGCGGGGCCCAGCGGAGCGGTGCTTGAGACGGCGGGGCCCAGCGGAGCGGTGCTTGAGACGGCGGGGCCCAGTGGAGCGGTGCTTGAGATGAAGGGCCCAGCGGAGCAGTGCTTGAGATAAAGGGCCCAGCGGAGCGGTGCTTGAGATAAAGGGCCCAGCGGAGCGGTGCTTGAGATGAAGGGCCCAGCGGAGCGGTGCTTGAGTCGGCGGGGCCCAGCGGAGCGGTGCTTGAGACGGCGGGGCCAAGCGGAGCAGTGCTTGAGACGGTGGGGCCCAGCGGAGCGGTGCTTGAGATGAAGGGCCCAGCGGAGCGGTGCTTGAGATGAAGGGCCCAGCGGAGCGGTGCTTGAGATGAAGGGCCCAGCGGAGCGGTGCTTGAGATGAGGGGCCCAGCGGAGCGGTGCTTGAGACGGCGGGGCCCAGCGGAGCGGTGCTTGAGATGAAGGGCCCAGCGGAGCGGTGCTTGAGATGAAGGGCCCAGCGGAGCGGTGCATGAGATGGCGGGGCCCAGCGGAGCGGTGCTTGAGATGAAGGGGCCCAGCGGAGCGGTGCTTGAGACGGCGGGGCCCAGCGGTGCTTGAGACGGCGGGGCCAAGCGGAGCGGTGCTTGAGACGGCGGGGCCAAGCGGAGCGGTGCATGAGACGGCAGGGCCCAGCGGAGCGGTGCTTGAGATGAAGGGCCCAGCGGAGCGGTGCTTGAGATGAAGGGCCCAGCGGAGCGGTGCTTGAGACGGCGGGGCCCTGTTCAGCGGTGCTCCTCGCCACGGCGGGGCCCTGTTCAGCGGTGCTCTTCTGCACGGCGGGGCCCTGTTCAGCGGTGCTCTTCTGCACGGCGGGGCCCTGTTCAGCGGTGCTCTTCTGCACGGCGGGGCCCTGTTCAGAGGGGCTCCTCGCCACGGCGGGGCCCTGTCCAGAGGTGCTCTTCTGCACGGCGGGGCCCTGTTCAGCGGTGCTCTTCTGCACGGCGGGGCCCTGTTCAGCGGTGCTCTTCTGCACGGCGGGGCCCTGTTCAGCGGTGCTCTTCTGCACGGCGGGGCCCTGTTCAGCGGTGCTCTTCTGCACGGCGGGGCACTGTTCAGCGGTGCTCTTCTGCACGGCGGGGCCCTGTTCAGCGGTGCTCTTCTGCACAGCGGGGCCCTGTTCAGCGGTGCTCCTAGCCACGGCGGGGCCCTGTTCAGCGGTGCTCTTCTGCACGGCGGGGCCCTGTTCAGCGGTGCTCTTCTGCACGGCGGGGCCCTATTCAGCGGTGCTCTTCTGCACAGCGGGGCCCTGTTCAGCGGTGCTCCTCGCCACGGCGGGGCTCTGTTCAGCGGTGCTCTTCTGCACGGCGGGGCCCTGTTCAGTGGTGCTCTTCTGCACGGCGGGGCCCTGTTCAGCGGTGCTCTTCTGCACGGCGGGGCCCTGTTCAGCGGTGTTCCTTGCCACGGGGGGGCCCTGTTCAGCGGTGCTCTTCTGCACGGCGGGGCCCTGTTCAGCGGTGCTCCTCGCCACGGCGGGCCCTGTTCAGCGGTGCTCTTCTGCACGGCGGGGCCCTGTTCAGCGGTGCTCTTCTGCACGGCGGAGCCCTGTTCAGCGGTGCTCTTCTGCACGGCGGGGCCCTGTTCAGCGGTGCTCTTCTGCACGGCGGGGCCCTGTTCAGCGGTGCTCCTCGCCACGGCGGGGCCCTGTTCAGCGGTGCTCGTCCAGTAAGTCAAGGGAGCCAGACCTGGTCTGGACTCCCTGCTCAGTCTCCCTCCGACCGTGCTGTTGCTGGACCCTTCGGTGACGGAGTCCTGGGCCCTTTGGTGTCCTTCCTAACACCCGGGATGGGGCTTGTGGGCCCCTCCTGCTCCGCGCTCCTGCTGGCTGACTTTTCCGCCCTGCTGCCCTTTCGCTCCTTAGATGGGGCTCTGGGGCCCTTGCCTCCCCTAGATGTTGTGGCTGGTGAAGTGGGCGAAATTTGCTCCTTGGGGGCAGCCGTGTCAGTCCTCTCACGGCGGCCCTTTAGCTTCCTGGTCTTCTTGCCTGGTGGGGGGCTGGCTGTCCCCTTGCTGCTGATTGAAGTGTCACTGCTGGCAAAGGGTGGGCTCCAGAACCCATGCACCACAGTGACACTCGAAGCTGGGCTGGTGGTGGCTGAGGTGCTCTTGGGACTCTTTGCAGATGGAGGGGGTGGGTCAGTGGAGGGAAAGAGGTCAAGATTAGCAAGGAAAACTTTCTTAGGACCAAGGTAAAAGGTAGGAGAAGTGGTGATGGAAGTGGAGGAAGAGGATGTGGTTGTAGGAGAGTCAGGTGTGCTGTCTTTGGGTGCAGGGGCATGTGCTGGAGGCTGTTGTGAGGTGGATGGCTGTTGGGTGGGTGTCTGCCTGCGTTTGTGTGTCTTGGAAGAGGGGGTGACAGACACAGTGGGAGAGGACACAGGGGACGTGTAAATGGTAGTGGGGTGGTGACTGCACGTGTGCGGACTGGACTGGAGGGTGTGCTGGTGATGGAAGCACTGGCTGATGGTGGTGTGCATGCAGGTGTGAGTGTAGACGTCACAGGGAGGGGGTAGGGAGACGAGGAGGAGGGGGACACAGAGGTGGTAGTGACTGTTGGAATGTCTGCATCTGGGTGTTGCTTGCGTGAATGCTTGTGGGTTCTGTGGTGCTTGTGTCTGGATGAGCTGCCCTTGGGTGTTGAGGTGTGTGCAGGCTGGTCTGATGGTGTGGATGGGATAGGCTGAGGAACAGGAGACAGAGACAGGCTGGAGGCAGTCAGAAGAGGGAGGCTGGAGACAGGGACAATGGCTGCCGTCAGTGCTGAGGCCAGAGCATTGAACGATCGTTGATGGGCAGCCTGACCCGAATGAATGCCCTCCAGGTAGGCATTGCTCCGATGCACCTCCCTTTCTCCCCCCTGGATGGCATTCAAAAGGGTAGTCTGCCCAACAATGATGGTCCGCAGGAGGTCAATGACCTCCTCACTGAGGGCAGCAGGGGTAACAGGGGCAGGGGCTGTGGTGCCTGGGGCGAAGGAGACGCCCGCCTTCCTGGGCGAGCGGGCACGGAGCGTAGGCTGAGGGGCTGCTGGGAGGGCGGGGCTGGTGCGCTGGGTGGCGGCTGTACCTGTAGAGGCGGGGGGCCCGGATGTTGCCGCCACCGCTAGGGAGCTCCCATCCGAGGACGTGTCGCTGTCGCTGGTGTCACCACCGGTCCCCGTTGTGGTGCTCCCCTCGCCATCCGGATCACTGGTGCCCTCGGTGTCTGTTCCTGGTCCCACCGGGGCCTTGTGACTTGCAGCTCCCTCGTGCTCCGATGCCAATTCTCCTCCGCCTGATGATGCTAATGCACAGATGCACAAGAAGACGAAGAAGAAGGGTGGGGGGAGAAAAACGAAGACCAGGTTGAGTGCATGCAATGTCAACACCGTTGGCAGAGAGGACAGACACAGGAGCCTCGTGCACTAAGCCGCGCATTCGGGGTACACTACTCAGTACTTCGGACTAGGACAACAGGTCTAGAGACGACAAAGGCGCACATGTGTGATGCTGGACCATCGATAGCTGTACTTGTCACCCTACAGAGGTGGGGGCCGGGAGCACAGGGCCATGCCTAAAGGAGAGGACTACACTACAGAAAGCGCCTTGGCCTAATGTCACCCCCAACCCTCCTCCCCCACCCAGACGCCTCCACTGCGCAGAGAGATAGCAGAATGTGCTGATACTCACCCCCTTGTGTCTGCTGTGATGTCCTCAAGCGCCCATCCAAATCAGGGTAGGCCACCGCCAGGATCCGGGACATCAGGGGGGTCAGGGTACGACTGGCACCCCTCCTAGGTTGGGAGGCCATCCCCAGCAGCGACTCGGCGGTCTTCCTGGTCCCGCGGCGGATGTCCTCCCACCTCTTGCGGCAGTGGGTGCCCCATCTGACGTGGACCCCCAGGGCCCAGACTTCCTTGGCGATGGCACGCCAAATGTCCACTTTCTGATGGGCGCTGACCTATTTGACATGTACAGGGTGGGAAGGAAAAATCATCATATTTCTGCATGTTAGATGCGATTGGCCCCCCCTCCCCAACCTTGCCATATGGCACATGCTCTCATCTGTCGTGCGTTGCACTCCTCATTCGCCCCCCACCCCACCAACTTAGCATCCACCCCACTCCACACAGGCATGGCCCATTCAAGGTGCACCCAGTGTACTTACCTGTTGGTCTGGAGGACCGTAGAGTAACGCATACTGGGGGAGGACCCCATCCACAAGTTTGTCCAACTCCTCAGACGTGAAGGCAGGGGCCCTTTCCCCAGTCGCAGCAGCCATTGTCACTTCCAGACCGAGGTCACAGCAGCACTTGCAGTATAGGTCCTCTCCTGTGTATGATCAGGTCTCGAGTGATTAAGCAGATAGAAAATGGCGGTCACGCCCGCGGCGGTGCGTACCGCGACCGCCGGCGCACCTCGTCATTGGCTCCTGAAACCCATAGGCCTCAATGTTAGCCAATGCGGCTTCGTATAGCGGTCTTCGACCGCCTACCGCCACGGTGTGCCACGCCAGCGCATTGACCTCACATCCCATTGTCACACTTCACAGGTCAGGCAGCCGCCATTTCAAGGGCCCACATGGCATTATTTGTACTGCGTCACACAGGCCTAGGCCTTGCATTGCCACACATACACGCCTTTCAATACATAGATAATCGTGTGCTATGCATGCAGTGGTGAACGTACCTGTGACTTGCTTGACTCTGTGCTCCATGTTGTCCTTCCTAGGCACCGTCTGCTGGGACTTGCGAGGAGAAGGATGAATCCTCGTGTGTACCGACCGCTGGTGGACCTGTCGACAATGGAAGAACGCCACATCATACTACGATACCGACTTGACCGAGCCACTATACATGAACTGTGTGCCCAGCTGGAGCCAGCCCTGATGTCCCCCATCCGCCAACCCACAGGAATTCCCCCTCTAGTGCAGGTTCTGTCAGTCCTCCATTTTTTGGCAAGTGGCTCATTCCAGACAACAGTGGCCATGTCATCTGGAATGTCTCAACCTATGTTTTCTAAAATCTTGTCTAGAGTGTTGTCTGCCCTGACGAAACACATGCGGCGCTACATTGTATTCCCTGAGGAGGTTGATTTGGCCACTGTGAAGGGTGATTTTTATGCCCTTGGACATATCCTCAACATAATTGGTGCCATTGATGGGACCCATGTGGCTTTAGTACCCCCAAAAGACGATGAGCAGGTGTACAGAAACAGGAAAAGTTACCATTCGATGAACGTTCAGGTGGTCTGTTTGGCTGACCAGTACATCTCCCATGTGAATGCCATGTTCCCTGGGTCAGTGCATGACGCGTATGTGATGCGAAATAGCAGCATCCCTTATGTGATGGAACAGCTACAGAGACAACGTGTGTGGCTAATTGGTGACTCTGGTTACCCCAACCTGCCTTGGCTATTGACCCCAGTGAGGAATCCCCGGACCAGGGTAGAGGAACGGTACAATGAGGCCCATGGGCGAACTAGGAGGATCATAGAAAGAACCTTTGGCCTCCTGAAGGCCAGGTTTAGGTGCCTACATCTGACAGGGGGATCCCTGATGTACTCACCAAAGAAGGTGTGCCAGATCATCGTGGCCTGCTGTATGCTTCACAATCTGGCATTGCGACATCAGGTGCCCTTCCTGCAGGAGGATGGTCCAGATGGTGGTGTTGAAGCAGCTGTGGAGCCTGCGGAGAGTGAAGAGGAGGAAGACGAAGAGGACGACCCAGACAACAGGGACAGAGTTATCCAACAGTATTTTCAGTAGCACACAGGTAGGAATCACCCACGCCATTTAACATTTACTGAATGCACCCTGCATCTTTACTTTGTGTATTTCCCCCCAGTTCTTTTAAACTGAAGTTTACTTTTCCCTTCCCTTTTCAGTGCTGTATGACCCACTGCGTGACTTCTGCTTGGTTAGCCCATGGACTAATGCTTATTGACATCGGTATGTTGTCCACACATAAATAACAGAACATTATTGATAAGTAATGTGTTATACATTTGTAATTAATACAGGCTGACTCCAGAATGATTTATGTGCAATGAGTGATTTATTTTTAGTGCTATATATTGGTACATGATATTAAAACGGTGATGGGTGAGGGTGGAGTTATGTCCATGGCAGAGTCCAGTTCTCGGTCGCACAGGTGCATTGTTCATATGGCTGTGGAAGGATGGAGCAGGGGCAGTTCAAGGTTGGACAGGGTGACACTGTGGGACAGTGGAATGACATCCGGGGGGATATTAGGCTGGCGGGGGTCTTGGCATCCTACTCTGTCTTCCTTTGAGATCTCAGGTTCCTCTTGCGGGGTGGTTGTTCATCAGCAGGAGGTGGGGTTCTGGTGGCCCGTCGTTCTGTGGGGGCCTCCTGACCACTAGCGCCGGCGGAGGTGGTAGGCTGTTCCTGGCTAGTGACAGGGGCCCTTTGCGGTGCCACATGGTCCCGCAATGTGGTTTCTATCCGGTTGAGGGCCTGGACTATGGTCCCCATAGCGGTAGCGATGTCCCGGAGTTCATTGCTGAACCCCATGTACCGTTCCTCCTGCTGTGCCTGGATCTCGGTGAACCTGGCCAGTACCGTCGCCATCGTCTCCTGGGAGTGATGATATGCTCCCATGATGGTGGTGAGGGCCTCTTGGAGAGTCGGTTCCCTGGGCCTGTCCTCCCCCCCCCGTCGCACAGCAGCCCTCCCAGTTGCCCTGTTTCCCCAGGCCTCTGTCCCCTGGACGGTGTGCCCACTACCACTGCCCCCAGGTCCCTGTTGTTGGGGTGTTGGGTCAGCCTGGGTGCCCTGTAGTGGCGGACACACCGCTGATTGACGCGTCCGCGAGACAGAGGCATGGGCCCGCTGGGTGGGAGCTGTGCTGGTGTTCCCAGAGGGGTTTGGGTCTGTTGTGGCCTGTGTCTGTGTGTGGGGAACCGACTGTCCAGAGGTCCCCGATGGTCCGGGCTGGTCGTCAGGTTCTAGGTCGACAGAGCTGCTGTCCTCGCTGGGGGCCTGTTCTGGGGGTGGGATGGACAAATCTGGACCCTCCGTGGCGGTGTGTTGGCGTTCGGGCCCTGCAGGGGTAAAGGAGTATTGTTATTGTTTCTGTGTGTGCCATGGTGTGCATTTTGAGTGCCCTTGTCCCCCAGTGCTGGCATTCCCTTGTGGGAGGTGTTGTGAGGGTTTGGGGGGGGGTGTATGGGTATGTGCAATGGTCATGCTTTGGTGGTGGCTGTCTATGGTTTGTGTTGGCATTCAGGGGTTGGTGTTGTTTAGGGTGGGTTGTGCTGGTGAGACATTGGCAGGGAGGTTATGTGCTGGGGGGTGATATTGGGGGTGAGGGGGGGGGGTTGGCATGCTGGTGGTTGGGGGGGGTGAAGTAGTTGAGATTCGACTTACCAGAGTCCATTCCTCCGTGTACTCCAGCGAGGCCATCAGGATGCAGGATGTTTACCACCTCTTGCTCCCATGCTGTGAATTGGGGTGGAGTGGGTGGGGGTCCGCCGCCAGTCTTCTGCACAGCGATGTTGTGCCTGGAGATCATCGAGCGCACCTTCCCCCGTAGGTCGTTCCATCGCTTTCTGATATCTTCCCGATTTCTGGGATGCTGTCCCACAGCGTTGACCCTGTCTACGATCCTTTGCCATAGCTCAGCCTTCCTTGCTATGGTGGTGTGCTGCACCTGTGTGCCGAAGAGCTGGGGCTCAACCCTCATGATTTCCTCCACCATGACCCGGAGTTCTTGGTCCGAAAACCTTGGGTGTCTTTGGGGTGCCATGGGGTGGTGTGGATGAGGTGTGGGGTGGTGTTTGTGGTGATGTGCGTGGTGATATGTGGTGATGTGTGCGTAGATGTGGTGTGGGTGATGAAGTTGCGTTCCTGTGTGTGTTGGGGTTTTCTATTGCTGTGCTCGCTCTCTCTATCTCTATCTCTCTCGCTCTCACCTTCGCTCTGATTTCCAACTAGTGGGGGTTTGTGGGTGATGTGGGTGTGTGTTTTATAGTTGATTGGATGTGTGGGAGTGTTGTTTGTATGTGTCTCAGGTGTGCGTATTTCAAAATGTCCAATGTGGCAGTGTTTTGGAGCTGGGTGTGTATTTTGAGCGCGGCGGTGTGTACCGCCAATGGAATACCGCGGTTGAAAGACCGCCGCCTGGATTCGTGGGTCAGAATGGCATGGGCGTGTTTGTGTTGGCGTGACGGTGGAGGTTTGGTCATCTCCAGTTTTCCGCGGCCCGCTGATGTGGCGGCCTTCCTTGGATGTCAGATTTTTGGCGGTTTCACAGTTGGTGGTCAGAATGACCGTGGCGGTTTACCGCGGCCGTGGCGGTAGACTGGCGGACTTCTGACCGGCGGTAAGGGCCTTTTACCGCCGAGGTCAGAATGACCCCCTATATTTATGAAATAAAAAAACCTTTTCAACAGAAAGTTTATCTGTATCAGTTTGTGCCATCTCTTTTATTTGGCCAGAGGTGAAGGTTGTGTATTGGGGCAGGAATCCGAGAAGAAAATAATATATATATATATATATATATATATATATATATATATATATATATATATATATATATATATATATATATATATATATATATATACAAATATGAATATATATATATATATATATATATATATATATATTCATTTGTTATATATATATATATATATATATATATGCAAAAAACCTATCCCTGAAAGGGTTTTGGTTTGATATATATATATATATGTATATATATACATATACATATGTATATTTGGTTTGTGTGTGTGTGTATATATATATATATATATATATATATATATATATATATATATGTATATATATATATATATATATATATATATATATATACCGTAAAACAAAGGTTACAGGGACAGTATATTTATGTTCACATTTTACAAGCACAAAACCATAGAAATTCAGCTGTCATAGTAATTTCAAGTAAATACAAATCGTGCCTAAGGTCACTATAACTCGCTCCCTCTCCATGCACAGTCATCAATAATTTCCTGCAAATGTAACAGTGATATTATCAACAATGTCATAGAAGATGTCATTAGTGATATATTATCTGGGTTAGAGAATGGCAAGGGCATGAGTTATAGTTACCTTAGAGAACAAGTTAGAGTTACTTGAAATAACTATAATTATGACAGCTGAATTTCTATGGTTTTGTATGTGTAAAGGCTGAACCAAACTATAACGTCTCTGTAACCTTTGGTTCTTTAGTGAATTTCTAAGTTTTTTTTTTAATTTCTATTTCTTAACTATAACATCCCTGTAAACTTTGTCTTTTTCAGCTAACTGTAATACGTGGTCCACCACAAAACATGGTGGGGGTTGGTAGAACACAGAGCCTGTGCTGGCATTTTGCTGCCCGCACCCCAAGATTGCAGCTCCTGCTCCCTACTCCTCCTTACTACCCATTGTCCAAGTCTATGCCCCTGCTCTCTTATTACAGTCCTGTGTGCCCGTTGTTCTGCCACTACACTTCCCTCCTGCCCTGAACAGTTAGCTTGCTGTCCCATCCACCTACTCCCTACCCTCTGTCATCTGAGTCCATGCACCAGTCTGCTCCCTCCAGCCGCTCATGGTCCTATGGGCTTCCATTGCCCTCCATGTAGCTTGATATCCCTGCCCACTCCTCCTGCCTCCTTTCCTCAATTCTGTGCCCCATCATTGCCCTTCTACTTAGCCTCTGTGCTTAGCTTGCTTCCCCCTGCCCTCTGATATCAGCGTGCATGCCCCTGCTCTCTCCTTTTTGCCCACCATGTTTCATGGACCTGACACTGCCCCTCCTATCTACCTCTGATATCAGTGTGCATGTCCCTGCTCTCTCCTTTTAGCCCACCATGTTTCATGGACCTGACACTGCCCCTCCTATCTACCCTGAGTGTTTTGCTGATCTGCCCCTCCCACCTGCCTAGCATGGTCAGATGTCTGCCACCTGTCCCTACCACCTCCACCCTGCCTGTCCGAGTTCCATGCTCCTATCCCCTCCCTCCTGTCCTCCATGTTCCATTTTGCTGCAACTCCCTTCTGTCCACCATGCTCCATTGTGCTGCCACTGCTCCTTGTAGGAGGCTGGCCTGGTTTGTGGTGGGTACCTATGGTACTTACACCTTATAGCAGGTCCAGTTATCCTTTATTAGTGAAATGTAGGCAGTGTCTAGAAGTCAGGTGAAATGTAGGAAGTGTCTAGAAGTCAGGCTCTCTAGAGGTACCTGTAGATGAGCAGCCACGTCTTATCTAGGAGACATGCAATGCTCACGCAACACCCCTGTATCACCCAGTACTCACACACATAAAAGAAAATACTCAGTGTTACAAAAATAAAGGTACTTTATTTTGGTGACACAAATGCCAAAAAAAACACAGAGACTATACTCTCTTAGGAGGTAAGCAATACACAAATTTTATACAATAGTATG
Organism: Pleurodeles waltl; assembly: GCF_031143425.1. Taxonomy (NCBI): domain Eukaryota; kingdom Metazoa; phylum Chordata; class Amphibia; order Caudata; family Salamandridae; genus Pleurodeles; species Pleurodeles waltl. The sequence goes on along the minus strand of NC_090451.1, from coordinate 163,812,923 downwards.
TAAAAACAGGTGTAAAACCGTTAGAAAACAGTGGAACAAGTAACAATCACAATAGTTAGAAATGGGCCTGGGGGAACTCAAACCATATACTAAGAAAGAAGAATGCGAATTTTGGTTTCCCACTTAGGCAAGTTTAGTGTGTAGAGGGGTGCTGGAGTACTAGAAAACACCAAAGGTAAGTAATAGAACCCACCCCTGAGCCCAGGAAAGCAGAAGTAAAACATAGTTACTTTCCTAGAACACACATAAACATGAGAAAGAAGATTATGCAAGAACCAGAAGAGACTGCAAGACACCAACAGTGGATTCCCAGACCTGAAGACCTGTTGAAGAAGGGGACCAAGTCCAAGAAGCACAGGAGCCCCTGCTAACCCAAATGAAGGTGCAAAAGAAGAAGCACTGGTGAAGAAGAACAGTCAGTACCGAACCTAAGAAGACGGATTCGGGTTCCTGGTTGGTGAGGATGATGTCCCACGCCAGATGGACGATTGCAGTCTGTTTTGCATCGCTGGAGTCTGCCATCAAGCCTTGGCACATGCACAGCTTGTGGTTAGTGGTAAATGGCGCTGCCCGGGACCAGGAAGGACCAGGTGGACTCTACCCAGGCGAGGGTGTCAGAAGGGGCTCTCAGCAACTCAGAGAGCCCATAGAAGACCATGTAGCATACACAGGAGTCCCACAGCACAAGGACAAAAAAGGTGCAAAAGGAAGCCCATGCAGCACTAGGACAAAGGCTCCTTTGCAGGATAGCGTGCTTGGGCCAGAGCTGCACAGTGCATGAAGAAGTTTGTGGAAGGATGTCGACAAGCTTTGGCAACTGTAAAACACACAGTGCACAGGAGTATGGTCTTGCGTGGGGAGGCAAGCTCTTACCTCCACTGAAACTGGACAGTAGGACATCAGGACTGTCGGAAACACTTCAGTCCACCACCTGTGATATAGGATCCATGCAAGTCATCAGGAGAGGGGACCCACGCCACCAGTCGTTGGTGCAGTGAGGTGCCTGCTGAAGCAGGGGAGCAATTCCTTCACCCCAAGGGAGATTCCTTCATTCTTCTGGTGCAGGCTGAAGATGGGCTGTCCTCTGAGGATGCATGACTGGGAAATAGCTGCAGTTGCTGGCAGGAGCTGAAGATGTAATGTTGCAGAAGTCGTCTTTGCTTGTTTGTTGCAGTTTGTAGAGTTCCTGAAGTTCCTGGAGGGTTCAGATGCAGTTTCTTCAGTGAGAAGGTGAAGTATAGAATGCAGAGGATTTCTTCTGGAGTCTTGCAATCCGAATATGAAGAACCACGCAAAAGAGAGACCCTAAATAGCCCTGAAAAGGGGATTGGTTCTCTAGACAGGTAAGCACCTTTTAGGGGAGGGCTCTAACATCACCTGCCTGCATTGGCCACTCAGATACTCTCAGAGTTCACTGCCAACTTGGAATCCAAGATGGCAAAACCCAGGGACATTTTGGAGGAGCTCTGAGCACCACCCCTAGGGTGGTGATGGACAGGGGACTGATCACTCCCCTTTCCTTTGTCCAGTTTTGCATCAGAGCAGGGACTGGAGGTCCGTGAACCGGTGTAGACTGGATTGTGCAAGGAGGGCACCAAATATGCCCTTCAAAGCATTTCCAGTGGCTTGGAGAGGCTACCCCTCCCAAGCCTGTAACACCTATTTCTAAAGGAAGAGGGTGTAACACCCTATCCTAAAGGAAATCCTTTGTTATGCATTCCTGGGCTCGAGCTGCTTGAGCAACAGGAGGGCAGAAACCTGTCTGAGAGGTGACAGCAGCTGGAGTTGCCTAAAAAACCTCATAAGGCTGTAATGGCATTACTGGGGGTCCTGTAATGGGCCCGAGAGTCCATGGAATCATGCAGCCAATGCTTGCAAAAGCCTTGGGGTATGATTCCAACATGATTGATACCAAACATGCTTATGTTCGGAGTTACTATTATGTAGCTGGACATAGGTAGTGACCTATGTCCAGTACACGCGTAAAATGGCATCTCACACTCACGAAGTCTGGGAAAATGGTCCTGGAGGTCATGGGGGCACCTTGATAGTGCAGGGGTGCCCTCACACACAGGTACTCTGCACCCTGCCCTCAGGGTTGGAGGGCCTGCTATAGGGGTGACTTATAAGTGACCTGGTGCAGTGTAAATGGCCGTGAAAGGGTGCATGCACCTTTTCACGCAGGCTGCAATGGCAGTCCAGCAGAAGCCTTTGCATCAGCTCCCTATGGGTGGCAAAAGATGTGCTGCAGCCCATACGGATCCCCTGGAACCCCAATGCCCTGGGTACTTAGGTACAATATACTAAGGACGTATTAGGGGGCACCAGTATGCCAATTGTGGGTGCCATACTGTGTTACCAGCATGCAACAGCCATAATATAACGGGGAGAGCATAACTACTGAGGTCCTGTTTAGCAGGATCCCAGTAGGCACAGTCAAACACACTGACAATCAGGCCGAAAGTCGGGGTAACCATACCCTCCTCCTGCCTGCCCTGTGTGATCTGTTGTGAAGCCCCTTCCACATTTTTTCCATGTCCAGCCCCTACCCCTACTACTTGCCATGCATGGTCTCCTGTGCTGTTACGGCCCATCCAACCTGCCCAGTGTGGTCAGCGGCGTGCTGCCAGTTATCCCCTCCCATCTTCCCTCCATTATCTTTGTATATGCCATTATGGTTTCTCTGTTGCCCTCCATGGTGTGTACTTTTTGGCCCTTTTTTCTCTCGTGGCCATCTTGGGAGACTTTTTTGTTATGAACCTCCCTAATTTCCTCATTTACTGCAGTTTCCACTTCAATTCCATCAAGATGGCATTCAGATGTGTCACACTTTTGCCATAAATTCAGAATGTTAGCACTCTAGTTAGTCATTAGAATACTCTAGTAAAGCTGTTAATCACCAGGGACTTAACTGATGGTTTGCTGCTGGTGCTGAAAGTGCATGTATCAGTCAGCATGTCAGAATGTTTTAATGAAATAGAAGAGGAAAATATTTGAGAACTCACTTAAAACGTGTCCTAATTTTTCTGTCTAAAACACTAACCATAATTTCTATGACAAAATGAACCCCCTCATTTTGTTTCAGACAAGGGGTTACCCACTAAGTGTTTTCATCAATGCAAGGAGCAGGGTCTTAGGGAAAAGGAAGGATCAGGTACTTTATAAACTGAAAGAGAAGCTGGAAAATTGGCAGAACAATGTGACATGGTTATTTTTGTAATACAGTGAGGCAGATTTTAATGTGAAACAATAATACAGAAGATTTGGCATGTGCTTAGCAAGGACAAGTATATTCAAAGTATTACTCAAATGGGTCCATGTATAACTTAAAAGAAGACTTGGGTGGTCATTACAACCTCGGCGGTCTTTTACCAAGACCGCCGAGGGACCGCCGTACGGAAGACCGTCAGTAGTGGCGGTTTGCCGCTCGGCCTATTATGACCGTTGGCAGCTCTCCATCCTTTTATGGATGGAGAGCCGCCAACAGCCATACTGGAGGGAGGCGGGGAAGTGGAGGTTGCTCCACCTCCACCGCCATGCCAACAGAACACCACCCAGCGAATCACGTCCTGTGATTCGCCGTGGCGGTGTTCTGTTGGCGGTGTGGTGTCGGCGGAGCTGCCCCCATGCCTCCCGTCCCCTCCCGGAGGATCGACGGAACAGGTAAGTCGATCGTCCGTTAGGGGAGGGGGTGGGAGGGTGTTGTGTGTTGTGTTGGTGCATGGGGGTGTGTGTCTGTGTATGTAGAGGGGGTGTGTGAGTGCGTGTATGCTTGCGGGGGTGTTGCGTGTTTTGGGAATGAGTGCATGTATGTCTGTGGGTATATCTGTATGGATGTGTGCGTGTATGTTTGAATGTGGATGTGCGTGTCTGACTGTGTGTGTGGATGTTTGCATGTATGTTGGCGTGTGTGCGTGTAAGTGTGTAGGTGGTGCCTGCGTGCGTGTCATGTGGGTATGGGTGATGTGATGTTGGGGGTTGGGGTGGGGAGGGGGGCCCTGCCAGCTTTGGGGGGCGGCAGGGGTGGTGGGGGGGTAGGGAAGGGAGTCGGGGTGGGGGAGACCCCTATCAGTGCCAGGAAAGGAATTCCCTGGCACTGATAGTGCTTACCGCCATGGATTTCATGGCGGTTCAAACCGCAGGAAATCCACGGCGGTAAGCCGGGTCAAAATACCGCTGGCGGTATAGTGACGGCCGCCGGGCTGGAGACCCAGGTCTCCAGCCCGGCGGGTGGAACGGAGAACCAGCGGATGACCATGGCGGTAACCGCCATGGTCATAATTCCACAAAGTAAGACTGCCAGCCTGTTGGCGGTCTTACCGCCGGTTCTCCGCCTTCCGCCAGGGTCATAATGACTCCCTTGGTCACTTGGAGATATATTAACAAGTAGATATTTGACCCCTGTGGTGAGCACAAATTGGCTGCAGCAAAACCTCAAGGGTTTTGTTAAATGTAGCTCCTGTAAAGCTTGCGGATATGGTGTAAATCAGTGGACATATCACACTTTTGATGTTCATGATAAGGGAAAGGATTACATGCAACACTGACTATGTTGTGGATGTTTTGTGCTGTAGTTGTAAAAAACAGTATGTGGGGAGCACAATTAATAAGCTGAGGATACGTGTTCTGCACACATTCATGCTGTTAAGCATGGTGATAAGAACTACCCTCATGGCCTTTCATTTTGAGCAATTTCACGGGCGCTCATTGACAAGTTTCTGCTTTATAATATACAACATGTTAGTGCTCACCCACGGGCTGGAGACAGCGAAAAGGAATTGAGTATAGAAGAGTCCCATTTGATTTTGAAATTAGGTACGGTGGTCCCATGGGGTCACAACATTGATGCTGAGCTACATGTCCATCTGTGATTTTGACTTCTTTTGATACGTTTTGCCTCTAACTTTGCATTTCTGCACATAACTTGCACACATGTAGTGCCTTTAGGTTTGCAATGATGACATGGCTTTCCATAATTTCACATATTGATCATGAGTAAGAGGCTTTCACTCCCCCGCTATCTTTTTGGACATGCACCTTTTGATTGAGGTCGACGACACAATTGCGAGAACTTGAATTGGGTTATGAGGCACGTTGGTTGTTTGTGTATATGTTGACTGGTACTGTTGGGTATTGTGGAATGATGCTGGCCTATACAGGGGAGACTCCTTTGATTGTTTGGATAAATATGTGCTTTATCTGGAACAAACCCACTCCTCGGCATTAGATTGGCATCTTCGAAGATGGGATGACATCTGACCCATTAATGGATAGCTGGTAGGGATAATTTTGTTGAAAAAGCACTTAGAGCTTTTTCAGAGAGACATGTGGGATGCTTGTTAAAAATATTATATTGTAGTATTCAGGGGGAATGGTAGAAGATTCACTTGATGCACGTTTTTGATAGCAAACCATATTTTGCACACAGTACAGAAATTTTGTGTTTTACCTGATTTATATGCAAAGAATTTATTAGGTAAACTAGGATAGGAATTTTTTGTGGGCACATAACACTTTATCAGGAGGAAGGGATTTAAATGTTGCTGTACTGGAGGATTGATTGAGGAGCTGTTGTGTGCATTTTAATGCAATTACATTTATTTGTATTGGTGCAATTTTCTAATTTAGTTAGAAGAATGATAAACTCAAATAATTATTGAATTTTTTTTGTGTTATGGAGCATGTGCCGCCTTAAATATCCTTAAGAAAAGGGATTACAAATTGTGGTATCCTGGAGAAATGATTAATAACCTAGTTGATATATTTTAATGTAATGGCCTAGTTATGTGAAGTATAGTGTGTCTCTTTGACTTAGCATAAATTATGAACTTCAGTGAGTTACTGTGAACAAAAAAAAATTCACAGGCTAACAAGGCACATGTGACTTTATATTGCTCCTGGACGGGGTTGGGTAGAACTTACACATACTAGATCTCATTAAGCCTCAGTTAGATACAGAGGATTCATTTTGGATGTATTTTTAAGAACTTGAATTGTATGAAGGGAATATGAATTTTATATACATTCTTTATATGGCATCCTTATGTGGAGCGTAATATGGTATGGGGACATGTGCTTCTGAATCACAATTATTGTTAGGTATGTTTGAGCCGATGTGGGATGAATGAAGTATCCTTTGTTAGAACAAACCGTTATCATGAAATGGATGTTTAAAATGTATAAGTAGATATACCACAAACAATTATTGAAGGAGGTGAGTGAGCACAAAATGGAGGATGAAATGTGCCATCTTGAGTGGCGGGATTAGAATTGTAACGTTGGGGTGATTGGGCTACTGAAACTAAGGAGGGACTGTGTTGTAAAAAGATGTCCATTTGTAAAAAGATGTCCATTACCAATGACTATGAGGCCCAGTTGAAGGCATACTGCCGAAACGCATTGGCCGTTAACGTGTTTTTTTCTGAGAACATTTTAATAAAAATGCATAATCCTTATCCATATGACTTTGTCATCTGTATCCTGGAAGAAGTTCATGGCATGGCACTGTATCACGGGCTAAGGAGGAGCTGGTGTGGAGTTCCCCAGAGGTAAGATTGAATTGTATGCAGGTGACCCTGAGGGCCCCCCTGCAGCCCGGTGGGACCAAGACCTCCCACGGGTTAAAATAAGAGAATGAAGGGGGTCTGTAGAAGACCCCTAGACTCAGCGACCATCACCTCCCGGGGCAAATACAACTTCGGAGGGGGGACCGTGTGGCCCCTCTTGTGGAGCTATATATGGCCCTGAGGGCTGCCACTCTCCATCGCCGACTCCTGCTATGTCCCGGGGTGCCCACCCCTGGGACATAGCTGTTTGTTTTTGCTTGGTGGGAGCTTTGACAGCTCCCACAAAGCAAAAGGAACCATAACTCTGTTTTCTGCAAACAAGAGCTGTCAAAGAGCTCCTGCTTGCAGAGAACGAGTTTGCTTCTGTTTCCCTGACACGCAAAATACAGGAAAACAGATAAAAACATTACTCCTGCAGGATGTGGAGAGCTGACTAATATCACAGAGGCCTTCAGGCTCCCCCTGCGGTAGTTTCTCTCTCTCTCTCTAACATCTCCTAATGGGATGTAAGAGATAGAGAGAGATTGCTATTGAAACAGTGTCTCCATACAAAGACTTGAAAGTGTCAGACCATCAAGATGTTTCATTCAAATGTTATAGTTACATGTTAGTACACAGCGGAACAGAGTCACTTCTGGCCTACTGGTAAAGCTCCTGGAGTGTCACTCAGTAGGTTGAAGTTTCAAATCCTGGTATCTCATGCAGCATGTCTGTTTATTGTCAAGTGTTTTAACTGTTAAACATTTCTAGTAATGGAACATAGAAGTCTTTTTCTCAACAAAATCTATCAGTTGAATATTGTGGGTAAGTCTGGAGAAAGCACAGAAAGCAGTCACTTTTAGCCTAGTGGTTAAGGTCTCAGACCCTCACGCTGAAGGTTGAGGGTTCAGGTCAAGTGAGTCTGTGGTCATTTCCCTGTCCTAGTTTCCTTTCAACTTTCAATGTTTAAGGTACGTACATGAGAGGTGATCTCACTCTTTTTAATAGACAAATACATTTTTCTTTTCAATTTGTCCAGAAATATCTCATTCTAAGTGTATCATTCATCAAAGCATCAAGCCTAAAAAACTCTTTACCTGTCTACCTCTCACTCGATTTATCTCTCTCTCAATTTCTCTTTTTGGTCTCTTTCTCCCACTCAAACATCCACTCAGACCTTTACGCACCCACTCACAGACCCACTCAAACACTGATATACCCCTCACAAACACACTCAGGGGGTTATTCTAACTTTGGAGGAGTGTTAATCCGTCCCAAAAGTGACGGTAAAGTGACGGATATACCACCAGCCGTATTACGAGTTCCATAGGATATAATGGACTCGTAATACGGCTGGTGGTAAATCCGTCACTTTTCCGTCACTTTTGGGACGGATTAACACCTCCTCCAAAGTTAGAATAACCCCCTCAGTCTCTGATACACCAACTCACAGACCCACTCAGACACTGACACACCCACTCAGGCTCTCACACACCCACTCTAAGACCCAAAGACACCTTCATGCACCAATTCACAGACCTGCATGGACACTGATGCACCCACAAAAACACTGATGCACGCACTTTCACACCCAGACAGAGACTCTCGCAGCCACTCTCACCCCCATGTACACCCTCTCACACCTATTTTCACACCCAGAGAGATCGGCTGTCGACAACACCTGCCGCGCATGGCCAAACGACCGCGTGAAGCATAGGGTTGGTTGTTTAGGTGCATTGGCCGCAGGGACTGCCTGCAGGCCAGGTCTTGTGGGCAACCCCTGCTGCGCACAGGCGAAGGTTGTGCAGGGTGCAAGGTTGGGTGCTTATAGGGGGTTGATCTCAGGGTCTGTGGCCAACTGCCAACGTTCATGGCCAAAGGCCGTGCACGCCTGTGGTTAGATTAACATATAGTAATAAAAATTACTATACGTTAAAAAATCCATAGAAATTCACAAACAAAAAAGAACAGTTACAGGGACTTTATAATTGGGAAACATAATTTAAACAACCATAGAAATTCATTGAAAAAAACGAATTTACAGGGAGGTTATAGTTACGAAATAGAATTTTAAAAACTTTAGAAATTCACTGAAAAATCCAAAGGTTAGAGGGATGTTATAGTTAGGTTCTGAATTTACTCATACAAAACCACAGAAATTCACCTCTTATAGTTAGAGTTATCTAAAGTAACTATAACTTGTGCCTTAAGGTAACTATAGCTTTCACCCTCACCATGCACTGCTAATTACCACACAAATTACGGCTCTCATAACATCTTTGATAACATCATTGATAATATCAATGTAATATTTGCAGTAAAATTTTCCATGAACAAACTGTGGGGCACAAGTTTGTAGTGTAAATGTTGCAGTGATAATTTCAATTATGCCATAGAAGATATGAATGATGCGATATATGAGATAATAAGCTGTGCATGGCTGGGGCAAAGTTATAGTTACTTTAGGGAACTAGTGCAATACAATAATAAACTTCATGGTAAACATTTTCAAGGTGTTGAAACATTCTGCAAGAGTGTGTTTCTATGTGCAAAAGGATTTGCCATGTCCCAGAACAGGTTAAATCAATTAGTATTGTAAACTGAAGTAAAAAAAGATGCCAAAGTTAAAAGCAGGGCCTATCAAATGTCACCTTTGACACTCCTTGCACAGAATGTTTAAAATAACAGGAGCCTAAATTGGAGAAACATCTGCATAAATATCCCAGGAGGGGATTATGACAAATTTGCTTGACAACAAAGAAATAGGGACACAATCTAAATAGAGCCTCGCACGTAACAATGTCTTGAAAGAATTTGGACACAGGAGGGTAAAAACATGGAAATATTCTAAATGATAAAAAATGACGCCTGGAACTTCTGTGCCAATTTTTACAACTTTGTAAAAAAATACCTTGTGGGGACCTGTGTTTCATCAAGTGTTTTTATATTTTTGCCCTGCTCTGCCCCTGTAGACAGGAGGCGGTACTGCAGTCTTAAAGACACTTTGCATTTAAACACACCTTGCTCACCTGAAACAGCAAAAAGGACAGAAATATAAAAGGAAAAGCTCCATAGCCTGTGTTAATCCAAATATTTTTCATGCATATTAACCCATATTAACCCATTCTCTGTGTATTAAAATAAAAGGTTAGCTACATGAAGCTACTGAATTTAGACTTTTTGTGTCTAGAAATTGTTACTGCTTTTAAGAACATTGCTAAAAGCAATCTGGGTCAGTTTTAAATGACAAAATACTTCACTATTGATGTTTGATCTTTATCTGCAGCTAAACAATGATGGTGCACTACACTGTGATTCAATATAAAATGATTTGATTGTTGTTTGCACATAACCTACATTCATCAATGCCAATTAGGGGATTTTAATGCTTGTACTAGGAATTCAGGGTCTTTATGTTGCTTTTCCTTTGTTTACATATTGATATGCACAAAATATGTTATTACATTTAAATATATATACATACACACATACGTACATATATATGTGCATATATAATATATGCTTAAATATATATATATATATATATATATATACATATATATGTATATATATATATATATATACATATATATATATATATATATATATACGGAGATAGATAGATAGATAGATAGATAGATAGATAGATAGATAGATAGATAGATAGATAGATAGATTTATTACCTAGTGCCGGTCACCACTATGTAGAAATAGTTAGGACTCAGGGGCATATTTATGAAAAATGACGCACAACTGCGCTGGTGCAGTTGAACGTCATTTTTTTTAACGCAAGCTGGCGACATTCCTTAGTGCCATCCTTGCGGCATATTTATGAAATGACCTAGGATGGTGCTAAAGAATTGTTAGCGTGAAGAAAAAAGGCACTAACATCTGTGACATGCCATAAGGAAAAATTACGCCAATGCTGCAAAAGTGGTGCTACACCTTTTAGAGGCATGTAAACATGTCACAAAAGCATTTTTACACCACATTAGTGTCAAAATAAAACACACAAGCAGGAAAGAGTGCAATTTCATGAAAAGATGGAATCATCATTCCAGGAGAGCACCCCAGGGAGACCCCAAACACCCAAGTACCAACCAGGAGGGTCCGGAAAAGTCACAGGAGAAGAGAAAGCGCATGTGTTGCTTTAGTGAGGAGGAGCATGACATCCTGGTCAGAGAGGTGACGGAGCACCAACACCAGCTCTTCTTCACCTCCAAATTGCCAGCTGGTAGACGAGATGCAATATGGCAGGCAATAGTGGACAAAGTCAACGGCATTGCTGAGGTGAAGAGGACTGTCACTGAGGTCAAGAAGCGCTGGCACAATTCTACGTGCAGGACTAAGGAGAAACTAGCCAGGAACCGTAAGGCAGCACTGCAGACTGTAGGTGGAAGTCCCGCACCACAGGAGGACCTGGATGAGCTGGAGGAGATGGTTGCAGCGTTCATTCCAGAGGAGCTGGTCACTGGAATCGCAGGACAGCGCAGACTATTAAGAACCACCACAAATGCAGAGTAAATTAAAGGGGGGGTATATATGGAACTCCACTAATGACAGAAGAGGGATGCACATAGGACACACTAAAGGGTTGCATCGGGATACATAGGCCCTGAATCAAGATGCTTCATCCTCACCCAAGCCACACATGTGCTGATACTTTGGTTGTGCGATACACTCCAACACATACACAACGTCGACATAGGCCACTCACTATGGTTATACTCCACCACGTAAATAAGCACCACATTTCCTGGTAGGCACATGAAAATAGTGTGGCTGTGCCATTACAACACCCATTTCATCTAGTCAAAGCCCCTGTACCAACACAATGTAGACATCAGAGACTAGGACGGACGTCAATACCACCCCAGGGGTGGTGTCTCTGGCCAAAATGCTTCCCTTCCTCAATGTCGCATTGCTTTACTCATGTGTGCTGCATCTTGCAGCACACATTGAAATGCCATCTGAGAAAAAATAGCTTGTACATGAACAAATCATCACTTCAAGGCAGACACCCTGTCATCATGCTGCAACAATGCTTGTGTTGGTGCAGCAAGCACAAATCTATGCAGGTGCAGGGGAAACTGGGGGGCTGTACTGTATTCAAGTAAATATGGCACATCACTGCATATCTGCTGCAGTGTACTGTAACACATGTGGCAGCTGCCCTGAGCCATGTCAAATGAGAAAAAAATCTGCCATAAAGCTTGCAATCTGTGGAACACAAGCCATACAGGGTGAACCCATAATAACTCACACACAATCATATGCGTGATATATCGGAATGGCCACAAAATAAAATGCACACAACACATTGTGCATGTATGTGAACATCATGTGTGCAGCAGTACGAGTAGCTGCAATCTCACTATTTGACAATATAGAGGGCTAGGTCAAACAGAAAATGATGGTGTGTTCTACTGTACAAAATTAGGCAGCATCATGCATCATCATTTTCAAAATGCAGGAATGCGCATATACATAAGAATACAGCGCACGGCTGTGTACCCCCATGCGCAAGTGGAAATCAGATGTCGTGCGCCAATGCAGCCACCCTTGCACCATAGTACAAGAATGGCTGCTTTGAGGGGGAAATGTTTATGTGAGGAAGGAACACAGTCCTGCACAACAACATACTTAAAGTGTGATTTGCTCTTACTCTGTGTGCAGCAGAATGCAGCACACATAGTAAAAGCAAGAAATCCAGTAGAAATGTAAGCACTACTCCTAGATTTTGCTTTGATTTGATTTTGAGCTGTTGTCAGATATTGGCCCAGCGTCCGGTATAAGAATAGTCCAAATTTTGATGCAGTGCCGGAACGCAATGGGTGTTGCTGTAGTACTCCCACAGCAACACCCATTGCACACACCTTCCATGCAAAGTGCTGGGTGTGAAGGGGCCACGTATACAAGGTGACACCAAGGCACAAAAAGTGGCTTCATGCCACCTAGTACATAAGGGGCAGGGCATTATGCCACCTGAGCTTCATCAAAAGTTATACTCAGGTGGCACTTGGGGCACCTACATATGCCCCAATACCTAGGGGGATATTTATGAGCCCCAAGCGCCACCAGAGCATCACTTGTCATGATGCTCCAGTGGCGCAATGCCTTGTGCTGTATATAAAAGGTGGTGTTAACCCAATTTTTGTGGCTTATATCCACCCTGTATCGACGGCCCCTTCACACGGAGCCTTTGCATGGAAGGGGCATGCAATGGGTGTTGCTCTGGGCATGCCACAACAACACCCATTGCATTTTGACACTGCCTCAGATTTACGAGTTTTAGTAAACCTGAGGCAGTGTCAAAATCTAATGTCACCATAGGAGTGGTGTTAACAAGGAGCAATGAGGAGGTACAGTTTTATTCCCCCTAGTTTTTTCTATTTCTATTTATGCTGCATTCTACAGCACACATAGAAAGAGCAAAATGCCAGACATGATTGTCAATGAGGAGAAGGTGTCCCTTCCTGCCAATAAAATGTCATTAAAAAATGACACTTTGGCACTACTGTGTGCGCTGCATTCTGTAGCACATACAGAAGTGCCAAATCACCATGAGCGATTGTGTATGTGCAGAAAAAGGCACCTTCCCACACATAAATAATCAAACCTTTCAACGCAGACATCCTTGCACAATGATGCAAGGATGCCTGCATTGGCACTAGGCAGCTCAATTTAGAGCCAGCGCTGGGGACTACACAGGGGTGTGCCGTATACAAATTAATATTGCACATCCCTGCATTGTGAAAATGATGCATTGGGGGCATTGACACTTTTAGCGCAGCGATACGTCCTGTCATTTTCCGTTACTAGTGAGCTTGACTTATGTGTGATGTACAATGCTACACATAAGTACAACCACAACCTTGGGTCAGTGACTGTAGGAAAGTACCATCTTGCCTGGCATGTTACCCCCATTTTTACTTGTATGTATGTTTGTTTTTGCCTGTGTCACTGGGATCCCGCTAGCCAGGACCCCAGTGCTCATAAAGTGTGCCCTGCATTCGTTCCCTGTGTGGTGCCTAACTGTATCACTGAGGCTCTGCTAACAAGTACCTCAGTGTTTATGCTCTCTCTGCTTTTAAAATTGTCACTACAGGCTAGTGACTAATTTTACCAATTCTGATTGGCATACTGGAACACCCCTATAATTCCCTAGTATATGGTACCCAGGTACCCAGGGTATTGGGATTCCAGGAGATCCCTATGGGCTGCCACATTTCTTTTGCCAACCATAGGGAGCTCAGACAATTCTTACACAGGACTGCCACTGCAACCTGAGTGAAATAACGTCCATGCTATTTCACAGCCATTTTACACTGCACTTAAGTAATTTATAAGTCACTTATATGTATAACCCTCACTTAGTGAAGGTTAGGTGCAAAGTTACTTAGTGTGAGGGCACCCTGGCACTAGGCAAGGTGCCCCCACATTGTTCAGGGCAAATCCGCAAGACTTTGTGAGTGCGGGGACATTATTACACGCGTGAACTACATATAGGTCAAAACCTATGTGCAGCTCCACAATGGTAAATCCGAACATGGCCATGTAACATGTCTAGGATCATGGAATTGTCACCCCAATCTGGTATTGGGGGGACAATTCCATGAATCCCCGGGGCTCCAGCATGGACCCCGGGTACTGCCAAACTAACTCTCTGGGGTTTTCTCTGCAGCTACCACTGCTGCCAACCCTCAGACAGGCTTTTGACCTCCTGGGGTCTGGGCGGCCCAGTCCCAGGAAGGCAGAACAAAGGATTTCCTCTGAGAGAGGGTGTTACATCCTGTCCCTTTGGATATAGGTGTTAAGGGCTGGGGAGGAGTAGCCTCCCTCAGCCTCTGGGAATGTTTTGAAGGGCACAGATGGTGCCCTCCTTGCATAAGCCAGTCTACACCGGTTCAGGGAACCCCCAGCCCCTGCTCTGCCGTGAAACTGGACAAAGGAAAGGGGAGTGACCACTCCCCTGTCCATCACCACCCCAGAGGTGGTGCCCAGAGCTCCTCCAGTGTGTCCCAGACCTCTGCCATCTTGAATTCAGAGGTGTGAGGGCACAATGGAGACCTCTGAGTGGCCAGTGCCAGCAGGTGATGTCAGAGACCCCTCCTGATAGACTCTTACCTGGTTAGGTAGCCAATCCTCCTCTGAGGGCTATTTAGGGTCTCTCCTGTGGGTTTCTTGTCAGATAACAAATGCAAGAGCTCACCAGAGTTCCTCTGCACTTCTCTCTTCGACTTCTGCCAAGGATCGACCGCTGACTGCTCCAGGACGCCTGCAAAACTGCAACAAAGTAGCAAGAAGCCTACGAGAAACATTGTAGCGCCTCATCCTGCCGGCTTTCTCGACTGTTTTCTGGTGGTGCCTGCTCTGAGGGCTCTCTGCCTTCACCCTGCACTGGAAGCCAAGAAGAAATCTCCTGTGGGTCGACGGAATCTTCCCCCTGCCAATGCAGGCACCAAACTTCTGCATCACCGGTCCTCTGGGTCCCCTCTCATCTTGACAAGCGTGGTTCCTGGAACACAGGAGCCCAATCCAAGTGACCTCTATAGTCCAGTGGTCCTTCTGTACAAATTTGGTGGAGGTAAGTCCTTGCCTCCCCATTCCAGACAGTAATCCTGTGTACTGCGTGAACTGCAGCTGCTAGGGCTTCTGTGCACTTTTGCAAGACTTCCTTCAGGCACAGCACAGCCCAGGTCCCCAGCACTCCGTCCTGCATTGCCCAACTCGCTGAGTTGACCTCCGACTTCGTGGGAATCTCTTTTGTTGTCCTGAGATGACCACCATGCTCAGATCTTCTGAATGCCTGTTCAGGTGCTTCTGCGAGTGCTGCCTGCTTTTCTGTGGGCTCTCTGTATTGCTGAGCACCCCCTTGGTCTCCTCTCCAAGAGGCGACCTCCTGGTCCTTCCTGGGCCCTCGCAGCAGCCAAACCCTTCAACTGCGACTCTTGCAGCTAGCAAGGCTTGTTTGCGGTATTTCTGCATGGAAACAGCTCTGCATCCTCTAGCACTCCGTGGGACATCTTCTGACCAAAGGAGAAGTCCTGGCACCTTCCGTTGTTGCAGAATCTTCAGCTTCTTCCACCCGGAGGCAGACCTTTTTTACCTTCATCCGGGGTTTAGTGGGCTCCTGCCCCCCCGGACACTTGTGTGACTCTTGGACTTGGTCTCCTTCCATTACAAATCCTCAGGTCCAGGAATCCGTCTTCAGTGCTTTGCAGTAAGTTGTTGTCTTTGCAGAATCCCGTATCTCGACTTTACTCTCTTTCTGGGGTAGTAGGGTAACTTTACACATACTTTTAAGGGTCTTGGGGTGGTGTTTCTTGGACACCCTTAGTGTTTTCTTACACTCCCAGCGACCCTCTACATACACTAGGCTTGGGGTCCATTCGTGGTTCGCATTCCACTTTTGTGTTGCCCCCAGGCCTATTTTCTGCGATTGTATTCTATTGTGTTCTACAGTGTTTGCACTACTTTTTTAAGTGTTTTATTTACCTGATTTTGGTTTGTGTGTATATTTTCTGTATATTACTTACCTCCTAAGGGAATATATCCTCTGAGATACTTTTGGAATATTGTCAATAAAAAAAGTACCTTTGTTTTTAGTAACTCTGAGTATTGTGCTTCTTAAGATATAGGGAGTCATTACGACCTGGCGGGCAGCATCAGCCGCCCGCCAAGATCAGACCGCGATGCGGCCGCCAATGCGGCCGCACCCCCGCCGCGGCCATTTGGAGATCCCCGCTGGGCCGGCGGGCGGAAACCTGGATTACGCCCGCTGGCCCAGCGGGGATGACGGCCGCAACAATAGGAGCCGGCTCCAAATGGAGCCGGCGGTGTTGCGGCTGTGCGACGGGTGCAGTTGCACCCGTCGCGCTTTTCACTGTCTGCACAGCAGACAGTAAAAAGCCGCATGAGGCCCTCTCAGGGGGGCCCTGCACTGCCCATGCCAGCGGCATGGGCAGTGCAGAGGCCCCCAGGGGCACCACGACTCCCTGTACCGCCAGCCTTTTCCTGGCGGTTCAGACCGCCAGAAAAAGGCTGGCGGTCGGGGACTCGTAATCCCCTGGGTAGCGCTGCAAGCAGCGCTGCCCTGGCGGATTACATCCGCCGGGGCCATTGTGGAGGTAAACCGCCGGCCCCGGTGGTGCGACCGTGGCGCTACCGCAGCGGTCAAAATACGCCGGGAGGCACCGCCAGCCTGTTGGCGGTGCTCCTGTCGTTTTGGCCCTGCGGTTATAATACCGCCAGGGTCATAATGACCACCATAGTGCTAAATGATATAAGTGGTATAGTAGGAGCTTTGCATGTCTCCTAGTTCAGCCTAAGCTGCTCTGCTATAGCTACCTCTATCAGCCTAAGCTGCTAGAACACTTCTAATCAACTAATAAGGGATAACTGGACCTGGCACAAGGTGTAAGTACCACTAAGTACCCACTTTAAGCCAGGCCAGCCTCCTACAGTGACATGTCACTGAGCCACCAGTGACAAATACATGATGTCCCATGTCAACAGCCAATGCAATCGAGTATTGATTTTACACTGTCTCATTGCAGAGGATGATGGCTTACTTCCTTCCAACCTGCCTGTCCTCAATTTTTCTGATGACATGGATGACCAGCTGCCAACCATCAATGAACAGGATGTCCTAGGATTACTCCATACACCACCTCAGGTAGGGCAGGGAGGACACACAGTGTTGCAGGTTCTCCACATGAACCACCCAGCCACCAACACACACCACCAGCCAGTACTCACACAGCCCTAAACTCCGAGGATCCAGGGATCAGTTTTTAGAAGACAGTGGTAGGTGTCCAGCGGGAGCTGGCCAAGCAGGTTAGGGAGGGGATAGAGACCATGGCAGGCAGCCTAGAGGGAGTGCAGACGTGCCTCAGTCCAAATAAAGACCACCCAGCTGCCACAGGAGGTGCCCAGTCCCCACTGTGTGCACTCCAGCAGTCTCTGGTGGACATAGCTGCTGTCATTAAGCAGAGGCTACAACAAGTGCCCTTCCTAATGGCCAGTAGCATGTAGTATACCTGCTGGAGTCCATACAGCGGGAAGTGGCTTCCCTCAGGTAAAACATGGCTGTCTGCCACTGTGATGTTGCTGCGGTCTTGAAAAACCAGCAGTTCCTCCTTGCAGCATTGATTCCTTATTTGTTGCCACAAATAGCAGTTGCTAGGACCTTTGACTCAACATATTTATCCCCTGAAGAGTGTGTGGCCCCCTCTACAATAGTATCAGCCATGGCACAGGAGGCACCACAAACATCAGAGGATGAAGATGTGGGAGTAATAACATTAACAAGGAAAAGCACCCGGGAGCACTAGTCTGTGCCATGTGGATAATTTCTCCTTAGTTATGGCCTCAAGATCATGCCAGTGACAGTAGGAAATGTGTCCTCTTCACCTAACCACTGTTGAATTGTATGCTATGTGGTGTAATTGTCCCTTCCATACCAAATAGCAATTTTTAAACTCCTCACTAATGCACACTACTCCTAACCATGTCTAATGACATCCCTCAACCCTGGACTCCGATTGTGCTACATTTGGCTAACGTTCACTCATGGGGTCCGTTAGAAATGGGGTTTTTGGTTGGCAGTCAGGTTACCCCCTGTCCAAGAAAGGACCCTCACTCTAGTCAGGGCAAAGGAGAAACACACCTAATTAACCCCTAATCACCCCCTTGGTAGCTTGGCACGAGCAGGCAGGCTTAACTCAGAAGCAAGGTGTAAAGTATTTGTACCAACACACAGTAATATAGTGAAAACACTACAAAATGGACACCACATCAGTTTAGAAATATAGGTACTATTTATCCAAATCAAACAAGGCAAAAATGAAAAAAATCTAACATACTCAAGTCAAGATATGAATTTTCAAAATAATTGGGGGGTCATTACAACGTTGCCGGCCGCCAAATGCAGCCGCACTCCCGCGGTGCCCATTTTGACATCCCCGCAGGGCCAGCGGGCGGAAACCAAGTTTTCGCACACCGGCCCAGCAGGGATGTGGGCCGCAACATGGGAGCCGGCTCCAAATGGAGCCGGCGGTGTTGCGGCCGTGCGACGGGTGCAGTTGCACCCATCGCGCTTTTCACTGTCTGCTATGCAGACAGTGAAAAGCTGCATGGGGCCCTGTCAGGGGGCCCCTGCAGTGCCCATGCCAGTGGCATGGGCAGTGCAGGGGCCCCCAGGGGCCCCACGACTCCCCCTTACCGCCAGCCTTTTCCTGGCGGTACAAACCGCCAGAAAAAAGGCTGGCGGTTGGGGACTCGTAATCCCCTGGGAAGCGCTGCAAGCAGCGCTGCCCAGGCAGATTATCACCGTCGGGGCAAATCTGGCGGAATATCGCCGGCCCCGGCGGTGCGACCGCAGCGCTTCTGCCGCGGTCGTAATACCCCAGGAAGCACCGCCAGCCTGTTGGCGGTGCTTCCGTCATTTTAGCCCTGGCGGTCTTGTACCGCCAGGGTCAAAATGACCCCCTTAGTCTTAATCCATAGAAACAATGGAAACGATGATCTTGTACAAAGTACCCGGTTAGCAACAAACCCTCCAGAGTAGGGCATACTTTCTGTGCCTCACAGAATACCTCCCTTGTGGGCCTCCCTTTCTGCTGCCATTGTGACAGCTCATGGACCTCCCCCAGCTCAGCCACCTGTTCCCCTGTAGGCTCTGGGGCGTCACCCTCAGGTTCAGCCTCCTGATGGATCATGGGAACTTCTGGGGCTGGTTTCCCGCACCCCTTTCCCTTCCTCCTACTGGCTGACCCCTGGGCCACTGTTGCAGGTTCCAGGGGCTTCTGACCACCCTGTTGGGATGCCATTGACTGGGTAGACACACACACCCACCCGGGCAGACCCAACATCTCCACGTGTGACCTGTGTTCTACCTCCTTCCAAGGGGAATCCTCAAGGTCATTGCTAAGCAAACAATCTACAGGCATGGTTTGGCTGAAAGCTACTTTCAAGGAACCTGAGACCCCACTCATTTAAATGGAACGTGCACCAATCTACACAGGTGCTCTGAGTTGTCCACTGCAAATACTTGGTGAAGTACACGGGGATCTATCTGCTCTTCAGACAACAGGTGACTCCTCACTATAGTCATACTGGCTCCTGTGTCTCTCAGAGCCTCCACTTTCTGTCCATTGATGGTCACCCTCTGCTTTTACTTCTTAGTGTTTTCCAGCACAAGGGTTCTCTGGAACATCTCACTGTCCCCTAGTGAGACAAGGGTCATTTCAGCTGGCTCCAACCCACCTGGAACAAACTTCTCCCCAAGTGCTACACTGACCAAACCCTGTGATTGAGCACCAGTGGGTGCTGGTGTCCCCTTTGGAAATTTGGGATCCCCTCTCACATGACGCACCTGGTCACAAGCATGACACTTGCGGAGACCCCCCTCTGCAGGTTTCCATTTGAGGAACCATGGATTCATTTCACTGGGGGGCTCGGAATCCTTACCCTGGGATCTAGTATGGGGCCCTTTAGAGAAATCCCCTGTTTACCCTTATCCCCCCTTTCTTCTTAGAGGCACCCTGTCCATCCTTGGCGTGGTCTCCCACCATACCTCTTGTGGACCCTGGTGCTCTCCCAGTGGTCCTGGGGTCAGTCAGCTTGCTGTCAATCAGGTTCTGGCGCAGCTCTGGTAAACAAAGACTGTACAAGTGCTCCCAAGCAATTAAATTGTAAAGCCACTCATACATTGTTACCTTACTGCCCTTCACCCAACCAGCCAGTGACCTGCAACAGGAATCTACACACTCCAACCAGGTTTGGGACTCTTTTTTTTGTTTTGTGTAGGACCTAAACTTGTCCTTATACTGCTCAGGGGTCATACCATATCTTGTGAGTAGGTTGTCCTTCATTATGGTGTAGGTGAGTCCCTGAGGATCCACTCAGGATGTCAGACTGTCCTTCCCGTCTATCTCAAAGTGCTTACACAAACCCACCCCCCAATGTGCCTCAGGGACCAGGTTCATATGGAGATCAGACTCGTACTCCTTGAACCACAAGTATATGTGATCCTCCCTCTTATATTCATTCACTAAGGGGCTCATTATGAACCCTGGCGGTTCAGACCCCGTGCTGGCAGCAGGCGGCAAAGACCGTCACCGGCACGGCCATCTGAACTGCCATATAATGAGCACAGAGAGTGCCACCTATGGCAGCTCTCCTCCACCGCCAGGCTACTGCTTACAGGCAGCCTGACGGTGGAGGAAATCATCATCCGACAGGGCAGAGCTGCAAACAGCGCTGCCCTTCGGATAATGATCCCTTTTCTTCAGCCTTTCACTGCCAAGGAGAGGCTGTCAGAAGGGGTGCTCAGGGGCTCCCATGCAGTGCCCCGTCACGCAGGTCACTGCCCGATTTATGGGCAGTGATCTGCGTGACAGGTGCTGCTGCACATGCTGCACAGCGGCATTGACGGTGGCTCCATGTGAAGCCGCCGGCAATGTCCCATACAAGCAGAATGTTGTTTGTGTGGCCGGCGGGGTCTAACTGGGGGCTGGCGGTCAGTGAAATGACCGCCAGCATGAACACAGTGGTAAACACCGTTCATAATGACCTCCTACGTCTTTAGGAAAGTGTACCGTTCTCTCAGGCTGCACTGATGTACTGCTGCCACCATCCCTACTGGACTGGCTCCTCTGATCCAGCTCCCTCAAGCTGAGCTCATGAGCCAGCAGTAACTTTATCTCTCTTCCTATGGAAGTCTCCTCCCTTCCATATCCATTTTGAGCATCGTCACTTCCATCTGGTGACTTCTCTCTGCCTGTCTGTCCTGTAACTGCTCTGGAGTCAGACCCTTGGATGGCACACTGCTACTTGGACTGGAGACCCCCCAGGGATAACAGGCACATCCACTACACCATTGTGTATACTCTGTACTTCCCGATCCTTCTCTTCCTCCTCTGTGTGCCCCCCCCCCAGCCTCCTTGGCTGTTCCCCAGTCCCTCAGTTCCTTTTGCAGCTCCTCCTTCCTGTGGACCTCTTAATGGGACATGCAAGATCCTTACAGAACTGTTTCAATTGAGCATCTGTGTAACTTTCCAGTTTTACTAACTCAAAAACAGCTCCAGCTGATGCATCTCCAGATTGATTCAGATTGACAAATCAAACGTGCAAAGTTCCAAGGCAATGAGAAGTTCTAGAATTAATAAAAAAATCACCAAAAATATGGATACAGGAAAAAAGTACAAAGAGAGCAAAAGTAAAAACAAATAGTATGTGGTCAAGTAATGGTCTGCACTGAAAACATTAGTGTACACTTAATCACTGTATGTCAAATACAAATACAAGTCCAATCCTCATTGCTGATAACTAGTGTTAGAAATGGGGTCTTTGGTTGGCAGTCAGGTTGCCCCCCTATCCAAGCAAGGACCCTCACCCTAGTCAGGGCAAAGGAGAAACACACCTGGTTAACTCCCTCTCACCCCTTTGGTAGCTTGGCACGAGCAGGTATGCTTAACTCAGAAGCAATGTGTAAAGTATTTATACCAACACCCACAGTAATACAATGAAAACACTACAAAATGGCACCACACCAGTTTAGAAAAATAGGTAATATTTATCTAAATCAAACAACACCAAAACGACAAAAACACAACTGACACAAGTCAAGATATGAAATGTCAAAAGAATATGGCCCTCATTACAACCCTGGCGGTTGGTGTTAAAGCGGCGGTAATACAGCCAACAGTCCGGCGGAAAAAAAAATGGGATTACGACCGTGGCGGAAACCTCCAACATAGACAGCCACTTTAACACTGGTACAAACAAACAGCGCGGCGGACACCGCCAACAGACAGACGGAGACAATGTACCGCCCACCCTATCACAACACGCCTATCCGCCACCTGTTCCGGGGCAGAACCAATGAGAGTACAAACACGGCGGAAAAAGTACACAGAAGGGAAAACACGCACCTTTCCACACCCCACGAGGAACAAGGACGCCATGGAGCCCGAATTGCAGATCTTGCCGGCAATGATCTTCCTGCTCCTCTATCAGGAGCTCCAATGACGGTGGCGATGACCACGGTGAGTACTGCACCTACAACACAGGGGAGGGGGGAGGGAAAAGAGAGTGACACACACACACACAACACACAACACCCCCACCCTCACCCACAACACCATACACACAAATACATGCTCCAACATTACATATATGCCCCCCCCACCCCTCTGGAAGAACGCAAGGACAAAAGGAATTGATTTGAACGAATGTAATCATGGGAAATATCATAATCAAAATGCAAAATCCTGTATATACAATCATGTACACCAACTACACAAGTCCAGATAGTGCACCAATCATTGTCTGGGGAGCACTGGGCCCAAAATGCATGGGCAAGGCCCACACATAATACCTGACTCCAAATGGAGAGAACACTGGAGGGGCATCAGATAGAAAATATACAGGCACCTCAGGGGGAGGGGGAGGAGGGCACCTCAGCCTGATGAACGCACGACACCACTGCTCCACGAGGGGGCTCCATGACCACAGTTTGGTCCTGGGGAGTACAAAGCCACAGTCTCTCAAGTCTTTCCAGTGGGTGGTTTGCCCACTCCTTTATCCTGGGGAGTGCAAAGCCACAGTCTCCCAAGTCTTTCCAGTGGGTGGTTTGCCCACTGCTGCATCCTGGGGAGTGCAAAGCCACAGTCTCTCAAGTCTCTACAGTGGGTGGGTTGCCCACTGTTTTATCCTGGGGAGTGTAAAGCCACAGTCTCTCAAGTGGATAACAGCCTCCACTGGTTCTGGAGGGGGCTTGGTGCCCAGAGTGGTTCATCCTGCCAAGGACTAAGGTAGTGGATGTGATACTCCACTGGTTCTGGAGGTGGCTTGGTGCCCAGAGTGCTTCATCCTGCCAAGGACTGAGGTAGTGGATGTGATACTCCACTGGTTCTGGAGGGGGCTTGGTGCCCAGAGTGCTTCATCCTGCCAAGGACTGAGGTAGTGGATGCCTTTCTCCACTGGTTCTGGAGGGGGCTTGGTGCCCAGAGTGCTTTATCCTGCCAAGGACTGAGGTAGTGGATGCCTTACTCCACTGGTTCTCAAGGGGGCTTGGTGCCCAGAGTGCTTCATCCTGCCAAGGACTAAGGTAGTGGATGTGCTACTCCACTGGTTCTGGAGGGGCTTGGTGCCCAGAGTGCTTCATCCTGCCATGGACTGAGGTAGTGGATGCCTTTCTCCTCTGGTTCTGGAGGGGGCTTGGTGCCCAGAGTCCTTCATCCTGTCAAGGACTGAGGTAGTGGATGTGATACTCCACTGGTTCTGGAGGGGGCTTGATGCCCAGATTGCTTCATCCTGCCAAGGACTGAGGTAGTGGATGTGATACTCCACTGGTTCTGGAGGGGGCTTGGTGCCCAGAGTGCTACATCCTGCCAAGGACTGAGGTAGTGGATGCCTTTCTCCACTGGTTCTGGAGGGGGCTTGGTTCCCAGAGTGCTTCATTCTGCCAAGGACTGAGGTAGTGAATGTGATACTCCACTGGTTCTGGAGGGGGCTTGGTGCCCAGAGTGCTTCATCCTGCCAAGGACTGAGGTAGTGGATGCCTTTCTCCACTGGTTCTGGAGGGGGCTTGGTGCCCAGAGTGCTTGATTCTGCCAAGGACTGAGGTAGTGAATGTGATACTTCACTGGTTCTGGAGGGGGCTTGGTGCCCCACATGCAGTGTGGCCGGAACAATACACTCACCTGAGTGTGTGTGTCACGAGATTGCCGAGGTACAGGTAGCATGATACGCCATGGAGGCAGAGACATACCCCACACTGCTGCGGCTTCACATTCCATATGCAGGTGACAACTGTGATGACAGTGATGCTTCATGGAAGCTGCCCGGGGTCCTGGCCCTCACCACCAGCCTCGGACGACTGACCACTGGGGATGGTAGCCATGTCTGCAGTGGTGCCTCTGTCTGAGGATGTTGCGGGGCCGCTGGCGGTGCTTGTGGCGGTATCAGTTGCGGTGGTGGTTGCGGCAGTGTCAGTTGCGCCGGTGCTGGCTGCGGGGTCTGTGCCGGCGGTGCTGGCTGCGTGGTCAGTGGCAGCGGTGCTGGCTGCGGGGTCTGTGGCGGCGGTGCTGGCGGTGGGGTCTGTGGCGGCAGTGCTGGCTGCAGGGTCTGTGGCGGTACAGGTGGTGGTGTTCTCCGCCGTACAGGTTAGTGTCGACTTGGACAGAAGGTGTGACACTGGTCCCTCAGTCAGTGCCACCATACCCTCTCCTGACCTGCCGTTCAGTTTTTGGCCCTTCTCCACCTTTGATGGTAGTGCAGCTGTCTTGCCAATATCCCCTTTCATTTTCCCTGACCCCTTGGTGGCAGGTGTTTTCAGCTTCTCCCTCCGGGATGTGGGCACCTTTTTCACCTTGGCAGGTGGCGGAATGTCCTTGCCCTTGCTCTGTGGCACACTGGCTGCCCTGATGGTTGGCACACTCCATGACCCCGCAGTTTCTGGCACCATTGTGCCTGGGGATGTGGTGGCTGAGGTGCTGGGCCGGGACCTGGAAAGCCTGGCCCTAGGGGAAGGAAGGTGGGGGAGGTGTAGGGAAGAGGTCAATGTTAGCCAGGAAACGTTTTTTAGACACACTGGGACAGGTAGATGGAGGGGGTTTGGGAGTGGAGGTAGAGGTAGTGGTTTTAGGAGGTGTACATCTGCTGAATTTGGGTAAAGGTGCATGAGCTGGAGGCTGTTGTGAGGTGGATGGCTGTTGGGTGGGTGTGTGCCTGCGTTTGTGTACTTTGGGAGGAGGGCTCATAGACACACTGGGAGAGGACACTGGGGTGTGTGAATGGTAGTGGGGGTGGTGATTGCACGTGAGCGGTGTGTGGTGATGGGCGTGCTGGTGATGGAGGTAGTGGCTGAGTATGTAGTGCATGCAGGTGTGAGTGGAGACGAGACTGGGAGGGAGGGAGGAGGGAGAAGTGGAGGTGAGGGACACAGTGGAGGAAGTGGATGTTGGTATGTGTCCATGGGTATGATGCTTGTGTGAGTGCCTGTAGGATGTGTGGTGCTTATGTTTGCCTGAGCCACTCTTGTGTGTTGATGAGTGTGCATGCTGGTCTGATGGTGTGCTTGGGATAGGCTGAGGTAAAGGGGATTGGGTCTGGGTGGTGGAGGTTGGAGGGGGGAGGCTGGACACAGGGACAATGGCTGCCATCAGTGCTGAGGCCAGAGCCTGAAATGCTCTCTGTTGGGCTGTCTGGCCAGAATGAATGCCCTCCAGGTATACATGTGTTTGTTGCAAATGCCTCTCAACACCCTGGATGGCATTCAGAATGGTAGACTGCCCAACAGTGAGGGATCTCAGGATGTCAATAGCCTCCTCACTGAGGGCAGCAGGGCTGACTGGGGCAGGGCCTGAGGTGCCTAGGGCAAAGGAGGTGCCCACCCTCCTGGGTGAGGGGGCACGGGACACACGCTGAGGGGCTGCTGGGAGGGCGGTGCTGGTAGGTGGGGTGGCGGGGGCACAGAGGGGCCCGCAACCGCAAGGGAGCTCCCACCAGAGGAGGAGTCGCTGTTGCTGGTCTCTGGTCCTGTCCCCGCCGTGGAGCTCCCCTCGCCCTCCTTCCCACTGGTGGCTTCAGACTCCGTTGTTTCGCCCTCTGGGGCCATGTGGGATGCAGCTCCCTCCTGCTCCTGTGCCAATGCTCCTCCGCCTGATGATGTTATTGCACACAAGAACAGGGAGACCACAAAAAGGGTGGGGGGAAGACAGGAGAAAGACATGTTCAGTACATGCAACACCACTACCTTTGGCGGACACAACAGACACAGCAGCCCTCTGCACTACACCATGCAGTTATAGTTCCTAGATTTTTCACATGCCCATGGGGTACAAGGCCTAAGCCCAATTGCTGAACACCTGGAAGTCACAGGAGCCTGACTAGGTGTAGATGGCACTAACCACTAGTGGGGTTGGGGTGCCACAGAGCCTGCCTCACAAGGGACCTTGCCTACCAAGCTCGCCCTGGTCTAGGGGAACCCACTACCCACCTCCCCCACCCAGACACCTGGTAATGCTCTCAGAGTCAGCTGAATGAGAGTGTACTCACCCCCTGTCAAAGCCCAGCTCACCTGAGTTCTTGTTCAGTTCTGATGGAGGTTGAAGACAATCCGACCCTACCCTGAAACTGCTTGTTCCAGCACACTAGTTTTTAAAACAGTGCACTAAGAACAGAAGCTCAAGGGAAGGGAGGAAGTGGATAAAATAAAAAAGAGAGACAACACCGTTCTTGCGTTTCCACTGTTGAAGTGCTGCACACATCTGCAGCCCTTTCTGACTTCTGTAGAAACTGGTGCCTAATGAAACATAAACAAAGAACAGATAAGTGCAACCTATTCCTAAATGGGTTCCTGACTATCCCTTTATTTATTAGAAATTCTCTTCTAAAAGTACCTCTTGGATCCTGGTCTCTAGTTTCCAGGTTTGGAATGTGTTACTGCTCTGGGATGTGTTTTCTATTACTGTAAAGCTTCTAAAACATTAAACAAATACCGTTATCAGAATTACCAATATCAAACATTCATCATAATATAACTAAAGCCTAAATTCCCAATAGCAGACTCACTTTTCCCATATTTCCAGAATCTTTTATAAAACAAATACTGTACTTTTACATCAAAATACAGCATGTAATTTGTGCAAGTCCTTGATTTACTGTTTGCCTTGCTGTTAATGGTTTCCACTGTTCGATTCTTAAAAGTTCCATGAGAAAAAACAATGTTTGCTTCACAAAGTTCTGCAAAATATTCTTGTAACAAAGAGTTTGAATCACAATGTTCGTGGAAGGTATTTCGCTTCAAACTGTCTATACACGAATCCAGAAATTGTTGTCAAAGTTCTTTCAGGTAATAAAAGGTTTTGCACTTACTTGTTGCTGGCAAGAGATACTGATCAGTCTAACCTTGTCTTCTTTCTCTTTTGCAGGTTACTCATAGGAGAGAGGCTGAAGCAAGGAGGAACCGGAAACCGGAAGAAGGAAGAGCCAGAAGCTGCGCCCATTGAAGTCAATGAAAGTCTGTAAAGAGCAGGAGTGCCAGCGCCGAGGGATCTGTTCTCAGGTAAGCGGGAGGTAGACGAGCACAAGCACTGGGTGAGGCTCGGGGGATGCCTTTTATAGACAGGGCTGGGTGTGGTTTGAAGGGCTGGGTGTGGTCCTCACATGTTGCACATGTTCTTGGAAGGTGTGCAGAGCTGGGTGTGGTTTGAAGAGCTGGGTGTGGTCCTCACATGCTGCACATGTTCTTGAAAGGTGTGCAGAGTTTCAGTTATTATACAAATGAGTTGGATTAACACATGGCCTAGGGAGGAGTATTTTAAAGAAACCTTGGTAAAAGCAAGGCCCAATGTGTAAACAAAACAGCACATTAAACAACATACACAGAAGCCTAGGGGGGGGGGAGGTGAGATAACAATAAAGGCTTTCAATAGTAAGTTTAAAAGGGAGCTATTACAGAACCCACTAGTGCAGTGAGAGGGGACATGCTCTTTGCTGTGTACAAACCCTAACAGTTGCCCCCCTCAAAGGCCCTCCTACAGTACGGGGTTTTCCTGGATTTTTTAAATAAAACCGTCTAATCAGCTGTGGGGCATGTACATATGATGCTGGTTCCCATGAATTCTCAGATTCATCATATCCTTTCCATTCGACTAAATAAAACAGACGTCCACTAATTCTTTTTGAGTCTTTTATGCTTTTCACTTCATATTCCAGATTTCCCTTAATTGGTATGGGTGGAGGTGGTGGTTCAGGTCGGGTTTTTGAGTTGTACGGCTTAAGCAAGGACACATGGAATGTAGTATGTACTGGATATTCTTTTGGTAAATCTAATTTTACTGTTACCGGGTTTACTATGGCAGTTATACTAAAGGGTCCAATGAAACGTGGTTGCAGCTTTCGGGATCCCTCTATGTTTAGGTTCTTTGTGGAGAGCCATACCTTGTCACCAATTTTATACATTGGGGCCTCAGACCTGTGTTTGTCTGCTTGTCTTTTCATGCTTTCCTTGTACTTTAATAAATGTTTCCTGGCTTTGTCTTGTATGTCACCTAACCTCGTTAGTCTATCCGTTACTGTAGGCAACAGGGAATCTTCTAACAAAATGGGTATAGCTCTTGGATGATACCCCTGCAAGAAATAGAATGGTGAGCAAAGTAGAGCTGAATGCTCAGTATTATTATAAACAAACTCTGCTACAGGGAGAGCTTCCAACCATTCACTAGAATAATCAGCCAATAAACAACGTAGCGTTTGAAGTAAGGTTTGGTTCAGTCCTTCAGTCTGTCCATCTGTCTCTGGGTGGAAAGCAGTGGATAAGGCCACATCTATTTTCAGTTTTTCACATAATTTTTTTTTCAAAATCTGGAGTTGAATTGGCTCCCTCGGTCTGACACCACTTTGCTTGGCAAACCATGTAAACGCACAATTTCCCTTATAAAAATATCGGCAAATTCTGCCGCCGTGGGGAATTTCCGTAATGGTACAAAATGTGCCATTTTAGATAAAAAATCCACTATAACCAACACTGTTGTGAAGGATTTTACAGGTGGTAAACCTACAATAAAGTCTACGCTCACAGTGTGCCAAGGTTGTGTGGGTGTTGGCATTGGTATTAACAAGCCGTCAGGAGCCTTATGAGAAGATTTATGTCTTGCACAAATTGGACAGGTAGTGACAAATTGCTTAATGTCCTTTCTTATAGTGTCCCACCAAAAGTGTTTTTGCACATTTTCCAGGGTTTTTACCCAACCAGGATGACCTGCCAACGGTGAGGCGTGATGCCAAATTATCACCTGTGTTTGTAATTCAGAGGTGGGCACTAACAGCATGTTGTAGTGATACAATAAACCTCGTTGTATTGTGTTATGGGAATCCTTTAACCAATCCTGAGGTGCTATTTGCATGTGTGCATTATATAGATCTGTGATGAAATCCTTCTGTTGTACTGGTGCCAACAACTTTTGGGGAGGAATAATGGGTTCTCCTATTTTATCTTGTTTCATGTCTGAGGTATGTCCGTATCTAGATAACACATCAGATTGAATTTGTTGTGCACCTGGTCTATAGGTTATAACAAAGTCAAATGTGCTAAAAATATTTAACCAGCGCATCTGACGTGGTGTTAGTGCTTTAAGTGATCCAAAAAACTGTAGGTTCTTATGGTCAGAAAAGATTGTAACTGGGTACTTGGCTCCCATTAAATGGTGCCTCCATTCTGAAAAGGCTACTTTGATAGCTAGTAGTTCCCTTTCAGCCACAGTGTAATTTTGTTCAGCTGGCAATAACTTTTTAGAATAGAAGGCTATAGGATGTAACTGGCCATCTACTGCATCTCGTTGAGAGAGAACTCCTCCTAAAGCTACTTGTGAAGCATCCGCTTCAACAAAAAAGGGCAAGTCAGGATCAGGATGTTTCAGAATTGGGGCTGAAGTGAACTTTTGTTTTAGGAGTTGAAAGGCGTGTGCCGCCTCATCAGTCCAAATAAATCGTTGCCCTTTCCGCAACAAGGTAGTTATTGGGGCCGCAATGTCTGCAAAATGTGCAATAAACCTCCTATAAAAATTGGCGAAACCCAGAAATTTCTGAATATCTTTTACAGAGGATGGTTCTGGCCAATCAGCAATAGCACTGATTTTCTTTACATCCATAGTTATTCCTTGAGGTGACAGGCAGTATCCTAAAAAGTCCACCTTGTTGACATTAAAAGTACACTTTTCTAACTTAGCAAAAAGATGATTTTCTTTTAACTTTGATAATACTGCACGAACATGTTGGGTATGTTCTTCTGAGTTCTTAGAGTAAATGAGGATGTCATCTATGTATACTATGACACAAACGTCCAGGAATTCGTGTAGGACTTCATTTATAAAGAACTGAAAGGCCGCAGGGGCATTACATAACCCAAAGGGCATTACTGTGTACTCAAATAAACCAAACTTTGTCTTGAAAGCTGTCTTCCACTCATCCCCCTCTTTTACTCGGACCAGGTGGTAAGCTCCCCGCAGATCTAGTTTAGTGTATACAGTAGAATGTCTTAATTGATCCAACAACACAGGTATTAGAGGAAGAGGATATTTATTCTTTATTGTAGCCTTATTTAGGGGGTCATTCTGACCCTGGCGGCCGGTGGCCGCCAGGGCCACCGACCACGGGAGCACCGCCAACAGGCTGGCGGTGCTCCAACAAGCATTCTGACCGCGGCGGTTCACTTGCAGTCAGAAGCGGAAAGTCAGCGGTCTCCCGCTGACTTTCCGCTGCTCGTTTGAATCCTCCATGGCTGCGGAGCGCGCTCCGCAGCCATGAGGATTCTGACCCCCCCTACCGCCATCCTGTTCATGGCGGGAAAGCCGCCATGAACAGGATGGCGGTAGGGGGGGTCGCGGGGCCCCTGGGGGCCCCTGTTGTGCCCATGCCAATGGCATGGGCACGGCAGGGGCCCCCGTAAGAGGGCCCCGCAAGGTATTTCAGTGTCTGCCTTGCAGACACTGAAATACGCGACGGGTGCTACTGCACCCGTCGCACCTTCCCACTCCACCGGCTCGATTACGAGCCGGCATCCTCGTGGGAAGGGAGTTTTTCCCTGGGCTGGCGGGCGGTCTTTTGGAGACCGCCCGCCAGCCCAGGGAAAAACTCATAATACCCTCCGCGGTCTTCTGACCGCGGAGCGGTATAATGGGGGCGGAATTCTGGCGGGTGGCCTCCGCCGCCCGCCAGAATTAGAATCACCCCCTTAGTCCTCTATAATCGATACACGCGCGCAGGGATTTATCCGGCTTCGGGATAAAAAAGAGTGGAGATGACACCGGAGATGTGGAATGACGGATGAACCCAGACTGTAGTAGGCCATCTAGGTAGGTTCTTAAGTATTTGGTTTCTTCGTCAGTCAAAGCATGTACTCTGTATTAGGTAAAGGGGCCCCTGGGATAAGATCTATACGACAGTCATAAGACCTATGTGGGGGCAGCACACTAGCCTTTACTGGATCAAAGACGTCTTTAAAGTCAGAATATTCAGGAGGGAGACTTGGTTCATCTTGTATAACACTAGCACAGCGTAATACTGTGCTCTGTTCTGTACCTGCTTCTTGATAGCAATTGGTTCTACAGAAAGAGGAATCCAAAGTAACATTTCTATTCACCCAATCAATTTTTGGGTTATGAGTTGTTAACCAGGGTACCCCGAGAATCAAACCAAAATTAGGAGTATCTATCAGATCAAAGCTAATCACCTCTGTGTGCCCGTTCTGACAGACCATAACAAGTGGACTTGTTTGTTTTGTGATTAATCCAGAGGTCAATTCTGACCCATCCACTGCACATACTGCTTCTGGACAAGGCTTTAGGCACATAGGAAGTCCTAAGATTTCAGCTAACTTATTATCCACAAAATTTCCTGTCGCGCCTCAGTCCAGTAGGACAGGGAGAGAATGCCTCACTTGGGTAGTAACAATTAAAACGACCTGAATTATGAAATGTCTAGGTATGTGCGGTACCCTGAAGGCTGCAGCATTAGAGGTTTGATTAAGATGTTTTCTCGAACAAGTAACCTCTCTCCTTGTCGAGCTTAATCGTTTCCCGATTCAGTTGAGGAGGTGGAGGAAACAGCACCCTTTCGTGGAGTTTTAGGCTTTACTGGACATTCTCTGGCAAAGTGACCTGCCCTGCCACAATATAAACATAATTGAAATTTTCTCCTTCTTTCTTTTTCCTCTGATGTGAGTGGACCTCTGAGTGTCCCTATTTGCATAGGCGCTGGTTCAGGGAGTTTATTATCTGTGTCTTTCTTCTCGTGTCTAATAAAAGTTAACCGTGATTCCAGTTTGTATTTATCTCCCTTTCTTTCTCCTAGTCTATGTTCTAATTTCACAACTAAATCTACAAAGTCCGAATAGTCTTTTGGCAAATCAACGATAAGAGCCAGCGCGTCTTTTAACTCGTCTCTCAAACCTTTATAAAAAAGGGAGACACGCTTTTCTTCTGGCCACTGTGTCTCGGTGAGTAAATGATTAAAACTAGTGAGATAGGTCAATAAATCCTTGTTGCCTTGTTTAAGATTTAAAAGCTCATTATCACTTTCTTGCATGAAAGTGTGTTTTGCAAAAAGGCTGGTCATGGTACGTTTAAATTGATTCCAATTATGGAGGATGGGATCATCTCTATCCACGAAAGGAATTGACCAATTGGCTGCTGTGCCACCCAAATAAGACAAGACGAATGCCACTTTCGTATCATCAGTAGGGAACTGTTGTGGCTTACAAACGAAGTGTAATTGACATTGATTGATAAAAACATGGAATTTGTTACTATCTCCATGAAAACGTTCAGGTGCTGCTAAGGGCACAACATTAGGAACATTAACAGTAACCTCAACTGGGGAAGGCAAAGTTGTATGTTTTGATGGCGCCCCTGTCTCTGAGGAGGTTTTAAACAAAGGCGTAGAAGCTGTGTTCCACTGAGATCCCCTAAATTTATACCTGCTTACATCCTGTTTTAAAGAGGTATTCTCCATCTTTAATCTCTCTATTTCCTCTTGCATATGTTGCAAGATGCCAGACACTGATTCATTATGAGCCAAGTCCTCATTTAGGGCCTGCGCCATATCCGTGACGTCAATGCCCTCTATTTCTTCCCCGGTATTCATCGTCCACCAAAACTGAAATTTTTTAAGGCTTGTGCTTCTGTCAAAGCCCAGCTCACCTGAGTTCTTGTTCAGTTCTGATGGAGGTTGAAGACAATCCGACCCCACCCTGAAACTGCTTGTTCCAGCACACTAGTTTTTAAAACAGTGCACTAAGAACAGAAGCTCAAGGGAAGGGGGGAAGTGGATAAAATAAAAAAGAGAGACAACACCGTTCTTGCGTTTCCACTGTTGAAGTGCTGCACACATCTGCAGCCCTTTCTGACTTCTGTAGAAAATGGTGCCTAATGAAACATAAACAAAGAACAGATAAGTGCAACCTATTCCTAAATGGGTTCCTGACTATCACTTTATTTATTAGAAATTCTCTTCTAAAAGTACCTCTTGGATCCTGGTCTCTAGTTTCCAGGTTTGGAATGTGTTACTGCTCTGGGATGTGTTATCTATTACTGTAAAGCTTCTAAAACATTAAACAAATACCGTTATCAGAATTACCAATATCAAACATTCATCATAATATAACTAAAGCCTAAATTCCCAATAGCAGACTCACTTTTCCCATATTTCCAGAATCTTTTATAAAACAAATACTGTACTTTTACATCAAAATACAGCATGTAATTTGTGCAAGTCCTTGATTTACTGTTTGCCTTGCTGTTAATGGTTTCCACTGTTCGATTCTTAAAAGTTCCATGAGAAAAAACAATGTTTGCTTCACAAATTTCTGCAAAATATTCTTGTAACAAAGAGTTTGAATCACAATGTTCGTGGAAGGTATTACGCTTCAAACTGTCTATACACGAATCCAGAAATTGTTGTCAAAGTTCTTTCAGGTAATAAAAGGTTTTGCACTTACTTGTTGCTGGCAAGAGATACTGATCAGTCTAACCTTGTCTTCTTTCTCTTTTGCAGGTTACTCATAGGAGAGAGGCTGAAGCAAGGAGGAACCGGAAACCGGAAGAAGAAAGAGCCAGAAGCTGCGCCCATTGAAGTCAATGAAAGTCTGTAAAGAGCAGGAGTGCCAGCGCCGAGGGATCTGTTCTCAGGTAAGCGGGAGGTAGACGAGCACAAGCACTGGGTGAGGCTCGGGGGATGCCTTTTATAGACAGGGCTGGGTGTGGTTTGAAGGGCTGGGTGTGGTCCTCACATGCTGCACATGTTCTTGGAAGGTGTGCAGAGCTGGGTGTGGTCCTCACATGCTGCACATGTTCTTGAAAGGTGTGCAGAGTTTCAGTTATTATACAAATGAGTTGGATTAACACATGGCCTAGGGAGGAGTATTTTAAAGAAGCCTTGGTAAAAGCAAGGCCCAATGTGTAAACCAAACAGCACATTAAACAACATACACAGAAGCCTAGGGGGGGGAAGGTGAGATAACAAGAAAGGCTTTCAATAGTAAGTTTAAAAGGGAGCTATTACAGAACCCACTAGTGCAGTGAGAGGGGACATGCTCTTTGCTGTGTACAAACCCTAACACCCCCTTGTGGCTGCAGTGATGCCCTCAAGCGCCCATCCAAATCCGGATACGCCACCGCCAGGATCCGGAACATCAGGGGGCGACGGGCACCCCTCCCACGTTGGGAGGCCATCCGCAGCTGGGCCTCTGCCATCTTCTTGCTTCAGCGGCGCAGGTCCTCCCATCTTTTACGGCAGTTGGTGCTCCGTCTGTGGTGGACCCCCAGGGTCTGGACGTCCTTGGCGATGGCACGCCAAATATCCTTTTTTTGGTGGGCGCTGACCTAGAGGAATAGTACTGGGAGAAAGGAAAATCTTTACCCATCCGGATCGTCATACTCATCGGCCCACGTTCCCACCCTTGCCCTGACGCTTACCCTGATGCACATACACTCACCATCCTCACATCTTCCATACAAACCACTCCAAACAGGCATTGCCCATGCAGCATGCTCACAGTGTGCTCACCTGTTTGTCTGGAGGACCGTACAGTTGTGTGTACTGGGGGAGGACCCCATCCACTAGTTTCTCCAGCTCTTCCGAAGTGAAGGCAGTGGCCCTTTCCCCAGACACATGAGCCATCGTCGCTTCCAGACACAGGTCACAGCAGCACTTGCAGTGTATGTCCTCTCCTGTTGAATGTCAGGTATCAAGTGAGTGAACAGACATAAAATGGTGGTCACGTCCGCGGCGGTGCGTACCGTCACCGCCAGCGCACATCGTCATTGGCTCCTCAGACCCATAGGGTCCAATGTTAACCAATTCTGGATTGCACTGCGGTCTTCTACCGTGACGGTGTACAACGCCAGCGCAGTTACCTCATATCCCCTTTCCCTCCTTACAGGTCAGGCAGCCACCATTTCAGGGTGCCATATTGCATTAATATTAACTGCGTCACACCAATGTAGGCCTTGAATACACACAGTTACAGGCACATTGCAGATTAATACATTTGTGCAAATGACATTTTGGGATGCCTCAGTGTTGGCTGACTCTCTGCTCGCTGTTCTCCTCCATAGGGCACGTCTGCTGCGGCCGGTGATGAGATGGCGGCATCCTCCGGTGTACAGACCGCTGGTGGACCTGTCTACAATGGAAGAGAGACACATTATAATCACATACAGACTTGATCATGCAACAATCCAGGAACTGTGTGCCCAGTTGGAGCCAGACCTGATGTCAGCTATCCGCCATCCCACAGGAATCCCCCCTCTAGTGCAGGTCCTGTCAGTACTCCATTTCCTGGCAAGTGGTTCCTTTCAAACAACAGTCGCCATTGCATTAGGGATCTCCCAGCCAATGTTCTCTAACATTTTGTCCAGAGTGTTGTCTACCCTGATGAAACACATGCACAGCTACATCGTGTTCCCTCAGGTGGAGGATTTGCCCACAGTGAAAGGTGACTTCTATGCCCTGGGACATATCCCCAACATCATTGGTGCTATTGATGGGACACATGTGGCCTTGGTACCCCCCGTGGGAGTGAACAGGTCTACAGAAACCGGAAGAGCTACTATTCAATGAATGTGCAGATGGTGTGTTTGGCAGGCCAGTACATCTCCCATGTGAATGCCAAATTTCCTGGCTCAGTGCATGACGCTTACATTTTGAGGAATAGCAGCATCTCTTATGTGATGGAGCAACTTCTGAGGCACCGTGTGTGGCTAATAGGTGAGGACAAGGACCCTTTACAGAGTGAATCGGTGTCTGGGTATGGGGTTGTCCCTTCAGGTTAGTGTGTGTCTAACAGTTGTCCCTACATATTTGCAGGTGACTTGTTACCCCAACCTGTCATGGCTTCTGACCCCAGTGAGAAATCCCAGGACAAGGGCAGAGGAACGCTACAATGAGGCACGTGGGCAAACTAGGAGGGTGATTGAATGCACCTTCGGCCTCCTGAAGGCCAGATTCCGCTGCTTCCATATGACAGGTGGTTCTCTCTACTACTCACCAAAGAAGGTGTGCCAGATCATCGGGCCAGGTGCCTTTTCTGCAGGAGGATGGGCCAGCTGGTGGTCTTGTGGCAGCTGTGGAGCCTATGGACAGTGAAGAAGAGGAGGCAGAAGAAGAGGATTTCGACAACAGAAACAACATAATCATGCAATACTTCCAGTGAGACACAGGTAAGAAGATGTCACTGCCTCCCATATCTCGTACTATTTTTGGAGCTAGCATAAGTCTGTCATTTTCACTCAGTGTATGGACCCTGACTTGCCACTTTGCCTTTCCATTTCACAGATGTGGGTCGCACTGTGTGCCCTCTGCTATATTACCTCATGGACTAGAGCTGTTTACATAGGTATGTTGACAGTACAATGGACATTGTTATTTGCCTTAGTTATAGCAAATACACATTTGTGAAAGCACAGTCTGACTCCAGAATGTTTTGTGATTCAAGGGTGTTTATTTAAGTGCAAAATGGTGAAGGGGGTTGTAAAATGGGCAGGGGTGATGGTGGAGAAATGTCCATGGCAGAGTCCAGTCTATTTGTTTCACAGGTGCATTGTCCAAAGGGGCATAGGAAGTGGAGCAATGGCAGTTGAAGGATGGACAGGGTGACAAAGTGGGACAGAAGGGTGACATTCAGGGGGGTCTCATTTCCTGGCAGGGGTCTTGGCAATGTTCTCTGTCTTGTTCCTGGATCTCAGGGACTGTTTGCGGGTGGTTCTCCTTCTGCAGGGGGTGGGGTGCTGGTGTCGTGTCCCTGTGGCAGTGCCTCCTGTCCACTAGC
Source organism: Pleurodeles waltl (assembly GCF_031143425.1). Taxonomy (NCBI): domain Eukaryota; kingdom Metazoa; phylum Chordata; class Amphibia; order Caudata; family Salamandridae; genus Pleurodeles; species Pleurodeles waltl. Next base: position 163,775,540 of record NC_090451.1, on the reverse strand, counting down.
GCCGGCGGAGGTGGAGGGCTGTTCATCATCCAGGCTAGTGTCAGAGGCCCCTTGTTGTGCCACTGTGTCCCTCCTGGTGTTGACAAGGTCTTGCACCACCCCTGCAATGGTGACCAGGGTACTCCAGTCCTTGCATTCTTGTTGTGGTCCTTGTGTGATATTTGGTTTGGGCTCTGTGTGGGCATCTGTAGTGGACATGCTTTGGTGATGGGTCTCCATGCTTTGGTGTTGCATGCAGGCCTTGGTATTGGGATGGGTGGGTTGTGATAGTGGGGCACATGTGAGGTGTTGGAGTGATGGGGGTGAGGGTGAGGGTGGGAGTATGTGATGGCATGCAGGTAGGGTGGGGGATATAGTAGTAAAGCTTTGACTTACCAGAGTCCAGTCCTCCTGCTACTCCTGCGAGGCCCTCAGGATGCAGTATTGCCAAGACCTGCTCCTCCTATATTGTTAGTTGTGGGGGAGGAGGTGGGGGTCCGCCGTCAGTCCTCTGTACAGAAATCTGGTGTCTGGAGACCACAGAACACCCCTTGCCCCCTAGGTCGTTCCACCTCTTCCTGATGTCATCCCTTGTTCTTGGATGCTGTCCCACTGCATTGACCCTGTCGACAATTCTTCACCATAGCTCCATCTTCCTTGCAATGGAGGTGTGCTGCACCTGTGATTCGAATAGCTGTGGCTCTACCCAGACGATTTCCTCCACCATGACCCTGAGCTCCTCGTCAGAGAACCTGGGGTGTAGTTGAGGTGCCATGATCTGGTGTGGCTGATGTGTGAGGTGGTATGTGTTGTGATGTAAGGGGATGTGTTGTTGTGTGTTGTTTGAGGTACGTGGATGTTGTGTAAGTGATGGTGTTGTGTGTCTGTGGATGCTGGAGTTGTTTATGATGGTGTCTCTCTCTGGCGTGGTTTCAGAATTCTGGTAGTAAGGGTTTGTGGGTGATGTGGGTGTGTGTTTTATATTGGATTGGGTGTGTGGGTGTGGTGTGTGTATGTGTGTTAGGTGTGTGTATTTTGAATTATCCAATGCAGTTGTGTTTTGTAAATGTGTGTGTATTTTGAGTGCAGCGGTGTGTACCGCCAATGGTTTACCGCGGTTGAAAGACCGCCGCGTGGATTCATGGGTCATGATAGTGTGGGCGTATTCCTGTTGGCGTGACGGTGTCAGTTTTGTTATCGCCAGTTTATCACTGACCTTTGGTGTGGCAGACTTGTGTGGGTGTCTGGATGATGGCAGATTCCGAGCTGTGGGTCGTGATAGCTGTAGCGGAACTCGGCGGCCGCAGGAGTATTTTGGCGGTCTTCTGCACGGCGGTAAGCGGCATTTACCACCAGGGTTGTAATGAGGGCCTAAGAGTCTTACTCCATGGAAAATAATGGAAAGATGATCTTGCACAGAGTACCTAGTTAGTGTGAAAATGAAGCCGCACGGGTGAACGTACATCGTAAAAAGCAGCAATTCGTCCATTCTTTCCTCTCAAGGGAGTCCGTGCGACTTTGCTTCTCTGGTTGGGTCGGCAATGCATCATTTTCTCCGTTGCAAGAGAGCGATGTGTCAATTTCTGGATGGGGCACCTTGGATCCCCGCAGAGTCTGGATGACTTTGACACCCGGGGACGATACATGGAAAATCTGGTTGCACGGTATTAGAAAACCATTCTGCATGGGGTTTGCGTCGTTATCAGCAGCCGCAAATCCGGCAGCATATCATTTATCAGTAGTGTTGCATATGGTGCGTTGAAAATTTCCATGCAAGGCGTTCTATGCATGGATTTTCAGCTCTTGTTCAGCCAACTTCACCTTTCAAAGGCCCAGGGACTGTATAGGGTACCACTTGGCAGGGCAGGAGTCTCAACAGAGGGTCCAGATGCTGGCAGAGGAAGTCTTTGATATCCCTGAGACTTCAAAACAGAAGGCAAGCTCAGTTCAAGCCCTAGACATTCTTCACAAGGAGGAATATGCCACAAAGTCCAGTCTTTGTCCACTTTGACAGGCAGAAGCCGTATCTGCAGGATAGCCCAACAAAGCACAATCACAGGCAGGTGAAAGTCTAACAGGGTCTGTGAAATGGATATTTTATAGGAATCACAATTACAATCGCACCTGTAAATAAAGTGCATGTACGCATGTAGCATTTCCACTTTTACTGTTCTCCATCTACTCAGCTAAAAGATAGCACTGTGTCAATCCATGTCAATGTGTATAGAACATCAGTACGTGAATGCATGACTGTCTGACACTAAGCCACACACTATGATCCGAAGAAGAGAAAGCTGAATGATGGTGTTGTCGGCTACAACCAACTTACTGTGTATACTATATGATTTTGAACCCATATCCTTTGAAGTAGACATACGCTATTAATGGTTCTGAACCAAACCAATGGTAATTTACCCAGATGGGAGTACAAGTGTAACTTATTTGTGTGGAACAGGAAAAGTTAACCTTATCAGTAATGGCCACCTGTCAGTGTTGCAGGATACAGTTCCACATTAGCCTTTTATCACATGTACCACACTTGCCAACAATGAAATTGTTGGACCCCGCCAATGACTGGTGAAGTCCCACATTTACCTGTCCAAGATAAAGAATTCATACACCTTGTGAATGGCTGGAACACTGGATAACAAATGTATGCACTAGGAGACAGTATGTAGCAGTCATTCTGACAGTTCCTTTGTCATAGGGGATGCACATGGGAAACCTGGGAAATCACGACAGTAAGCATACTGTAGGCCATGCCCCCAACTTGGCCAATGCACTCATGAAAACTCCCAGACACTCAATCAAATTACAAAAGCATTAGGTTAAGATGAACAGATTTATTTTAGAACCACATGCCAAAAGAATACTTAAAACTTACTTTATGCTAAACTAACCTATACTAACTATACCTAATTAACAACTACACCTATCTAATCTATTCTAAACCTATCTTACACATGTAACACCACACTCTAAACATTGCCCCCCCTTTAAGAGACAAGATACAAGTAGGACAACATAAACTATGACTACATATGTACTAAACTATAGCCTAAACAAATATATGTATATATGTATATATATATATATATATATATACAGGGAGTGCAGAATTATTAGGCAAGTTGTATTTTTGAGGATTAATTTTATTATTGAACAACAACCATGTTCTCAATGAACCCAAAAAACTCATTAATATCAAAGCTGAATATTTTTGGAAGTAGTTTTTAGTTTGTTTTTAGTTTTAGCTATGTTAGGGGGATATCTGTGTGTGCAGGTGACTATTACTGTGCATAATTATTAGGCAAGTTAACAAAAAAAAATATATACCTATTTCAATTATTTATTATTACCAGTGAAACCAATATAACATCTCAACATTCACAAATATACATTTCTGACATTCAAAAACAAAACAAAAACAAATCAGTGACCAATATAGCCACCTTTCTTTGCAAGGACACTCAAAAGCCTGCCATCCATGGATTCTGTCAGTGTTTTCATCTGTTCACCATCAACATTGCGTGCAGCAGCAACCACAGCCTCCCAGACACTGTTCAGAGAGGTGTACTGTTTTCCCTCCTTGTAAATCTCACATTTGATGATGGACCACAGGTTCTCAATGGGGTTCAGATCAGGTGAACAAGGAGGCCATGTCATTAGATTTCCTTCTTTTATACCCTTTTTTGCCAGCCACGCTGTGGAGTACTTGGACGCGTGTGATGGAGCATTGTCCTGCATGAAAATCATGTTTTTCTTGAAGGATGCAGACTTCTTCCTGTACCACTGCTTGAAGAAGGTGTCTTCCAGGAACTGGCAGTAGGACTGGGAGTTGAGCTTGACTCCATCCTCAACCCGAAAAGGCCCCACAAGCTCATCTTTGATGATACCAGCCCAAACCAGTACTCCACCTCCACCTTGCTGGCGTCTGAGTCGGACTGGAGCTCTCTGCCCTTTACCAATCCAGCCACGGGCCCATCCATCTGGCCCATCAAGACTCACTCTCATTTCATCAGTCCATAAAACCTTAGAAAAATCAGTCTTGAGATATTTCTTGGCCCAGTCTTGACGTTTCAGCTTGTGTGTCTTGTTCAGTGGTGGTCGTCTTTCAGCCTTTCTTACCTTGGCCATGTCTCTGAGTATTGCACACCTTGTGCTTTTGGGCACTCCAGTGATGTTGCAGCTCTGAAATATGGCCAAACTGGTGGCAAGTGGCATCGTGGCAGCTGCACGCTTGACTTTTCTCAGTTCATGGGCAGTTATTTTGCACCTTGGTTTTTCCACACGCTTCTTGCGACTCTGTTGACTATTTTGAATGAAACGCTTGATTGTTCGATGATCACGCTTCAGAAGCTTTGCAATTTTAAGAGTGCTGCATACCTCTGCAAGATATCTCACTATTTTTGACTTTTCTGAGCCTGTCAAGTCCTTCTTTTGACCCATTTTGCCAAAGGAAAGGAAGTTGCCTAATAATTATGCACACCTGATATAGGGTGTTGATGTCATTAGACCACACCCCTTCTCATTACAGAGATGCACATCACCTAATATGCTTAATTGGTAGTAGGCTTTCGAGCCTATACAGCTTGGAGTAAGACAACATGCATAAAGAGGATGATGTGGTCAAATTACTCATTTGCCTAATAATTCTGCACTCCCTGTATATATATATATATATATATATATATAATATTTATTTTATACACAAATACCCCAACATGACCCCACATCTGCCCCCCAACAATAAAAAAATGTAGAAGCACCCCCCACTATACTTCAACTAAACTACGCTTACCGTACACTAACCTTAAACTACCCATCTAAAACCCAATATAATACTATCTAAAATAGTAAAAGGTAGGGGAAGGAACCAGGAAGTTGTATGTCACAAAAAGGTCATTTCCTGCTTTTCTTCATCTTCTCTTTGATGTATCGCAACATCCTCCGGTTCTCTCCTGATTCCTCCTCCAATTTTTTTTAATTCTGGCTACAATCTTGCCAATGTCCTTTTTCATGTCTTGTTCAAACTGGTCCAGGACTACTGCAGCAGGTGGCCGAACTGGTGGCTGGGTTATGACTGCTGCAGCTGACTTGGAGGGCCTTGGTCCAGCTGTGTCCCCCTGCACCCCTGATGACTTTGCTCCAGTGTCCTTTTGTGGCTGCTGTGGAGGTACACCATGTGAAAACGCACACCATTCCCCTGATGCTTTCTCACTTCAGAACCTCCTTCCCATTCGGCGGTAAGCGGTCTCAATCTCCATTATGTGCCAGTAGCATTCCCCCTCTTGTGGTAAGCTCACCTCTGGTCTTGCCTCATGTTGGCAGCTGAAATATGAGGAGAAGTAAGCATCAGTATCAGTATCAGCATTGGGTGGAAGTTGTACAGACATATTATGTACACTACAACTGCAGATCACACATATAGTCCAACACACATTCCACAGCAATGACCTACTTCTCATCTATGATAGTTTCCTACCAGCCATCAACAGTATCATGTACATGTAATTGGGATGACATCAATCCATTGTTAACCAACAGGGCCCAGAGATGATTTGACAATACTGTCCATGATCAACATTTGTGTCATCTAACTTGTGAGGATCACGTGCTCTAACAAGTCTGGAGTTCCTATGTCCCTGTGCATAAGAAGGGGTGTGCATGCAATCCATCCCCTCTACACACCAGGCAAAACATCAATGCTTGCCCAGTCATCATGGAAGAAAGGTCTGGGCCATATGATAGGGGGTCTGGTAACTTCCTACCTGCTGTTCTCAGGTTTGGTAAATCAACATTCATGCGTCCTGGTGTAAGACCTAGCCTGAGCATATATTATAAGGGGGCACACCACTGCCCTTGATGTGCCCACATGTACAACTTTTGCAGTGTTCCCAGAAAGTTTGGCCAAAGCCTGAGTTGCACATCAAAGTTGTCAACACAATATAGCACTGAAGCCTCCTACTCTGTGCTATGTTGTGCTACATGTGTTAAACGGTACACACATGGTGGCTGTATGGGTGCCCTTAGACCCACAGTGAGTTTGGCACTGCACTGGGTGCTGCAACAGTATCCTCATATATTGTACATCATTTGTCCATGTGTGTCAGATATAATCAAAGTACCAGGTATGCACACAGCATTCACATCATGTGTGATGTGACCTACATTACTCACAAATATCATGGTGGCAGGACCATGTTGTGAAACCTGCTAAGATCTGGAGTGGGAAGAATCATAGACTTTTCCCACAACCATCTGGAGCTTAGTTGTCTACTAAATGTATACACTACTGAGTGTTGTGCAGCACAATATGGCTCCTTGCAGTACTACAGACTCATTACATCTAAAGGGTACTGAGGCACCTGTTGTGTATGTGTGCCCTACATAAGCCCCCAGGAGACCTCTACAGATATAACCCACATCTGTATCTTCTTGTCAGTAAGTGAAAGCTATGTGTGGCACACAGTGCTGACTTTGGTGCTGTGACAAAGTGGTTGTCAACAGGCATCCTTTGTACATACACAGCTGCCCTGAGACATCAGGTAGACATCAATGAATAAGTGGCCAACCATTACAATTCTTATTTCACACAATTCCATGCCAGCACACGTTGCCCCTTGAAGTACAAGCAGGCCATTCCATTTGCACAACATTCCAACATACATGATGTCACCATCCATTCTCCAACGATATCATATCATTGGTCAGGCAAAAACATCTTTGAGAGCATTCCACACTTCAGACTGACTGACACCAAAACCTTGGTTACCACACATGACGCACAAGATGGCACTCACTGGATGCATCGGGGACTTCAAATCGGGCAACCTCTCCTACACTGTAGGGCCCAGGTGCAAGACATGAAAGGCAAACATTGTTTAGTGTAATTTGTACTTTTTAGTTAATGTACAACATTGTTTACTGTCAATGTTTTAGGCTGAGTGAGCAAGTCATCCTAGTGGTAGGTCAGAGCAACTGAAAGACATCCATGTTCAGTCAATCATACACAGTCTCAGATAATGTAGACCCACGCACCTACAAACCATCCCTGTCCCTGACACTCCTGTGCTCCTTCTCACTGCAGCATTTTAACATGGCATTGTACTGAAGATGTATGTTAGCTCTACACCTCCTTGGCCATATGGGACTGCTTGACACTGTATATTGCATCTGAGGGCCATGCAATTGTTGTAGCAGTGGCTGTCCCATTGTGACACCCATAGCATTTGAGCCTGCCTCAGATGTTGTAGACATCTACCTCATTGTCACAGCAAACTGAGAAACTACAGCACAGTGGTTGTGTGGGTAGTCCAAGGTGTTGAGGAATGCAATGATAAATCCTTCAGTGAAGTAAGTAATATGTGTGTGCCATCACAAGGCACACACACAATTGATAATGCTATTGGAGTTTACTCATGTGAAGATAGTTGTACCTACCTGCACAGTGACTGAAATCATGAATATATTGCCAATAGTGTGTGGCCAGCCATTGTTCCCATAGTATACCATTAATTGTCCAGAGAGAGATAAGAACAAGTGCATATAAACATGCCTCAACACAGACACACTTGCTCTGTGGTCCAAGGATGCATTTGTTGGTGCAGGTTACTGAGTAATGTGCCAGTGATGGAGCATATGCTGGGCAGCTCTATACTGTCAGTGAGAAACATCAGGCCTGTGGAACTAACTCTGCACATGTGTGTGGTAATTACCATAGTTTGCAGTGTATGTGATACACAATGAACTGGAACAAGGAAGTGCTACTAGTCTGGACCCAGTGCATGGTCAAGCTCCCTTACACGACTGTAGCCATTTTCACTAAGGGGCCAATAGAACAACAGTGGTGCAGCACCAATTGGATCTATTCAGCCCTTCTGCCATGTGTGTGCCTAATGATGATTTAAGCACAGCATGATGCAGGTAGGGTCCAACTGCATATATTAATGTGTAGGTAAATGTACTTTGTAGCAGTTGCAACAGATCCTCACAACGCCTGCTGATTACATGGGGCCCATCTCATACATTTTTATGCCCCATATCACCCCTGCTCTCAGCAGCCGTTCAGAATGCATACAAAATTGAAATAAGGGATTTCTCATTTTACTCAGTGGCTTATACATTTGCCTCCCAGACATGTTTTGGGACCCTCTTCCATACATGATGCATAGTGCAGGCCTCATTTGGTGCTGCTCATTACCGAGTTACCCTATGCATGCATCACAAGACTTTGTAATGGTTGTGCAGGGGAAATGGTACATCTGCCCTGCATCAGCTTCATTATGCTTCATTAACATAAGGTGGCGCTGGGACTCTTCATACAGGTAGCATAAGACATGTCTAAATCCACAACCATTACATGCAGCACTCAACCGTGTCTGCAACTGTCATACACATGCTAAAGAAAGGACTTTGGCCCTCATTAGAACCTTTTGAGATCCCCGCTGGGCCGGCAGGCGGAAACCTGGTTTTCCACCCGCCGGCCCAGCGGGGATCTCGGCCGCAACACAGGAGCCGGCTCCAAATGGAGCCAGCGGTGTTGCGGCTGTGTGACGGGTGCAGTTGCACCCGTCACGCTTTTCACTGTCTGCATAGCAGACAGTGAAAAGCTGCACAGGGCCGTGGCAGGGGCCCCTGGGCCCGTGACTCCCGTACCACCAGTCTTTTCCTGGCGATTTGAAAAGGCCAGCGGTAGGGGGACTTGTAATCCCCTGGGCAGCGCTGCGCTTCCGCCGTGGTCGTAATGCCCTGTGAAGCACCGCCAGCCTTGTAATGACCCCCTTTGTATGGAAACGGGAAACTTACCAACTGCTCCACCAATCTCTATGCCCAGATGAGCCTGCTCCCTTGTAACAAGGTCTTCCCAGCGATGCTTGAGTTGGTGGTCGTTCCTTCCTGTCCCAAAGATCCGTGTTAGATGGTGGAGCACCTTGCCCCACCGCAGCCGCCTTGCCTCTCTGGGGTAGCCAAGAATGACATGGCCACCCAGTTGCAGCATCATGGGGAGGCAGTGCCAAACAAGCCATGTAAAACACCCCCAGCTCATCGGCCGACATCTATGCCATCCTCTCTTTCTCAGACATACTGGACTGCAAATGCAGTTCACCCAAAACAAAAAATGAATATACCTAACAACCAACCAAACTACCCCAACAACTATACTAACCTAGACAAACATCCTACATGTAGAGTCAAAAACAGGACACTTATAATACAAAAGACAAGTTTAAAGACAAATAAAGCACAACATCTACGGGACACAGCACAATAAACACTATAAATACTATAAACACTCTAAAACTCTTACAGCACCAGCTCCACACACTTTCACACAGTCACAGACAATACGACTGGGAAGTGAAAGTGAAAGTGAACTCACTGTACCATGTTTGCAGGCAAGCTGTCCTGTTTCATCACTTCCTGGGCGTGTGTGTCACGCTTCCAGTCATGCGTCCTTTTTTTGTCGCATGATGGTCATGCTTCATTCTGCTCACCATTTTCCTGAAATTTCCTGTGGATGTGCGATAGACATTCATGGGCTAGGCGTCTTTTGGCTTAGTAGAATTTATGGTATGTGTGTATGTGTGAAAAATGTTGACGCACGATGGTCATGCATCGATTTTTCACCATGGTGCATTAAAAGGCATTTGAACATGTAATTGCCGCTCATGGCCCAGGCGTCATTTTACTTACGTTGCAGTGTGGTGTTGATGCATTTGTGTCATATTTTTAAAGCATGATGGAATTGTGTGGATTTTTGCATTATAGGTCTTGAGTGCACCCTGATTCACTTAGCATGTCATATGGACTGTGCTACAATGGTGTACATGTGGTATGGTTACATGTGCGTGACTATACAGTAATATCATTACAATGACATTGGAATGTCAAATCCATGGGTTTGTCGATGAGTCTGCTGCATGTGGTTACTCATACCTTGGTCATATGTGCATGTGTAGCTACACTGTGTCCACATACATGTTGGTGTATGTGTTATTTGTGTACATATGTGTATGAATACTAATTTGTGGGTGGACTACATTGTTATGTCTGAGAAACAAATGTACACATTCCTACAACACACTACATGTGATGGCCCATGTCCAACACATGGTAAGGCATGTAACAACCATGACAAGTGGTACTAAACAAGAATTCAGCGGACTGGGACTGCATTGATCTCACGTAACCCCTGGCAATTTGCATGTGCATGTGTGTCCACTCTCTGGTGTGTTGTTGGATTTTACTTCATGTTGCTCCGCTACACGTATGCCATTTGGTTCTCCATGCATCTTAGTTGCAGGAGATGTTATGTACATGTGTTAGTGAAGGTTGGTATATGCCTTGTGTGTGTAAAGACATGTGTTGTGTCATTTCTGTAACATATGACCACAGTTGTGTGTTCATGGGATGTAAAACCTCACATTACTATCGTCTTGCATAGACACATGTTGGCATTGTACAAAAGCATTTGTAGTCATATCAGCGCCACCTATGTTTCCGTGTGTCGGAACACATGTGAAGGTAATTGCATTCAGTTACTGATCTTGTGATACCTATACCCTCATTTTTGTGCTATGTTGCCTTTTGTTAAGAATCCATACACATTACCATGTTTGTGCCATTATAGTGGTACATGTTTGCTGAGATGTGGTATATGTATGCATGCCTCCAACTGGGCACTCACATTTGTCGACATCATTTTGTTATGACTGTCACATACAATGGCATTCCTCTGTGTATCAGTGTTGCAGTCTGGCATAGATGCCAACCTACTCCTAAACACCACTGTGTAAGTTTGTATGGCAACACAAACCCATGGTTGCATGTGAAGGTGCAGGTTAATGATGCTCCAGTTTACTCAGCCCCCTGTGCACATGCATCAGGCCCCTGACAATGTAATACGTTCATGTAGCCAGAGCAGTGGTGTGTGGGTTTATTGAGCAGAGATCAAGACTCTTCATGATTGCTACTCAGCAGAACTATGGACACTCCCCAGCAGTCAGACACATGCACAATTGTGTTCACACAGACTAGGATATCACATTTTCCTCTGCGGTACTTGATGTCAGCCTTCCCCTCTCATGTAAAGAGCCCGGGGGCTTGCACATGTAGGACATGTCTCATTATTTGATGTCCTTATTTGCTTCCATGGGCAGGTTGTTTAGGACTTGTGCATGTGTTGTGACTTTAATATTGGAAACATGCCCCGGTACAGATGGTGTTGTCTGTCACTGTCTCCTGTCATAGTGGCATGCAATGGGCAAACACCATGGTATGCTAGTGGCAAACATGACTGGGTTATGTACTGCCTTGGCCACCCTCTCTCTACATATGTAAAATGTACACATTGATGTGTTGTACAGTCAGTATTGGTCTATGTGTGTCCCTTCTCCATGTTTTCCTGCATTACTAGTAAGGTATGTATTGTCACCTACGTTGCTCCCATTCTTTAGGCCGCTTGCACTTTGCACACAACTTCTACAGCAACATTGTCTGCTCATACATGGACATGATGCAACGTGTGACTTGTGTAATTTGAAGAATTACACATCTTCTACTGCTGTTTACTTGATAGTTCAGGTTCCATTGATGGTATTTGTGAGATGTAATGAGTTCCACGCACACATGACATTACACCTGCCACAGCTCTTGTGTTGTCTCCAAGTGATCTCCCTTATTGTATTTGCAAGTATCTGTGGGTGTCTTGAAGCTGTCCATCCACATCCTCCATTGAACATAAGTATGCATTTCTTCCAGTATGCCACAACCCAAGTAACTCTTACCATGACTGAATGATATTGAGGTGTGAAATAATCTCAGGGCTGTACTGTTCATTAGCCAAATGCAACATATATGGCTAGGTCTATTCCCAGCCAGTTTGATGTTGTGTCTCAGACATTATAAAACAATGCTGGACATAGTAGCACATCCCACACTTGATAGCAATGTTGGAGCCCAAAACATATATGGGATACATTTTTACTATTGCTACCATGCACTTTTTCTGTTACATGAGTGACAATGAGTGGTGTGTATTGCTATGTGCTGTGTGATGTTGTTATACAGAGAATACTAGGTAAACATGCTGACACATGTCAAGCATTGTTGATACTGGCAAACCCTTTGCTACCAAGGACATACACCCGTACATCAGTCTTCACATGTTTATCTGGATTTGCTCTAGGCATGTGTCAAGACAGCAGATTTGTGTGACAAGTGTGCACCTCATGTACATAGTGAGTGTAAGACACTCTGCCTACATTCAACCCTGAGAACTATTTGGTGGTGCATTGTCCCAACAAATCTTTAGATCCTGATAATGGGCCATGTGTTTGGATAGTGATTCTGGACCCATAGCTGCTTATTTTGTCTGGCAACCCATTGCGCAACTCCACTGCTAATGTGTGTGTGCCATACGTGAGGTACAGTCCACCATGTGTCAGGATTGTGCCTAGTGTCAGTGCCAGGACATTATCCCATGGATACACTGTGCAGGCTCAGCATCTGCATTGGTTACAATCCTTGGACAATTACTGAAGGTCCATCATTACCAATGATGTCCCACGCTTGTCACACATGTACCATGAAGGAAAAGCTGCAATCAGCATGAGTTGCGACAGTGTCTGTTCCTACATTACTTAATATCCATTTGTTAACAGATCCTAACTTATGTGTGCCCCTCTTGCATACATCCTGTTAGTCATGGTGTTGTTGTGGTGAATGGGCTAGGTATTAGCACCTTGACCACTTGACCGCACAATATATGTAGTGGTGCATGGAACTATGCCTTCAGGAGTCACATGCCCGTGAATTGTGTGTCACTGTTATATGAGATGGAGGCAGTAGACATTCTTACATCACACATGATGTTGCTACCATGCTTGTCACCAATGTGTTTCTTACTTACTCACTGAGGTTTGAGTCACATTCCAATGGCTTAAATAGTGGAGAATGAGTAGACCATAGAGAATCAGGTGCAAAGTATTTTATTTGTGCTATTTACAATGTGATGGTTTTAGTATAGTGAGTATGTGTAGAAGTTCTCAACAATGTGGAGTCTCCTGCAAACTCCTGCAGCAGTCTTCTTTTGTTCCCACTCCAAATTATCTCCTCCATCATCATCCTCCTCCTCATTGGGGACATCAACCTGGTCATCCCAGGGGATACTTGTTCTGACACAGATGTTGTGGAGGATTGCACATGTCAGAATTATTTTGCAGACGAATGGTGGAGTATACAAGAGGGTGCCTCCTGTCAGGGCCAGGCACCTGGACCTTGATTTCAGGAGCCCAAATGTCCTCTCCACCACATTGCGTGTTTTCCTGTGCCCCTCACTGTAAGCCCGGTCTTCCACCAATGAGGGATTGGCAAATGGAGTCATCACCCCTGGCTGTATGCCGTACCCATGATCAGCTGCAAAGGAAAGAGAGAAGATGTGTTGGTACGTCTTTATACTGGTTTGGAACATGCTATGGCAGTTATTAGTTTTAGTTGGAGTGGTGACACAGACTTGCTTGTGGTATAGTGTATGTTCCTGTTTTTATGAAGTGGTTTCATTTGACTGTGTTGATGGACGTGATAATCTTGGGTAGTGGCTCAAGGGCCTGGGAATTTAAATGTTGATCCCAAAATGATGGTTATAATTTATGAAAATATATTGTCTAGTCCATATTTGAAGCAGTGTTATATTTTTAGATGAAACCTACCACCTCGTTGCACCACAGTGGTGTCAGATTTTGAGACACCATAGTTGTCGTATAAGCCCGGATTGTGCCGTCTGTTACCATGTGGCAGTACGCATGCAGTGTGACACTTTAGGGGTCATTATGACAATGATGGTCTATTCTGAAGACCGCTGTGGTGACGGCCGCCAACAGACCACTGCTTAGGTGGTAATCCGGCTGCCAGATCATTACACACAAACAGGAAACAGACAGAAACCAGCCAGACCCAACAAAGGCGAAAAACTGTCGGACCCACCACCCTCACCGCTACTCCAAATTATGACCCAGGAATCACCACAGCAGAAATTAAACAGTGGTCAGCCATTGGCAGTGCATATTTCTGCAGCAGAATTGGGCACCCAACATCATTGGCCAGATCAAAAACCCCACACCTGACACATATACACACACCCTACACACCCACCAACAGCACTGTAAAACACACCCCCACATAACCCACAATCCTTGCAAACATGAAAAGACTGCTACACCTTGCCAGGCCAATTCCTTAGAGAACTACTCACACACATCACATCTACTTATGCAGGTCGCTGTTCCCACATTATTACAATGGTTGGACCAAAGGTGTGAGTCCTAGCTTTGTTTGCTCCTGGTTTATGTTGCTGTTGATTTCCTCTGCAGATCGTTCTGGGTGTGTGGTATGTGTGTTTAGTGTGTGCTATGCATCTGGATGTGTCACTCTCCCCTACCTCCCTTGTGTGCTATGCGGCTGTACTCACCGTCTTCGTCGGTGTTGCTGCTCTTGAACTGCCATCGCATGGTACAGCATCAGCAGGACTTCCAGTTGGGGTTCCATGGCGGCTCCAGACTCCTCTGTGTCCCTGGAGGTGAGTGTCTCCTTTTATGTGATGTGTTGCCACCAGATTTCTGGTGGCGGCGGTCCTGCCCCGGAAATCCTGGTGGTCTGCTATGTCATAATATGGTAAGTGTATCATTGTCTTCTGCCTGCCTGAAGATGGCTTTTGCTGTGGTCAGTGGACCGACCGCACTGGCGGTTTAGGTGGCACATTGGCTGTCTATGGGAGGGATCACCGTCACGGTCATTATTTGGCAGTCTTCACCACCAGCCCGCTGACAGTACTACCGCCATTTCCGGTGTAGCGATCAGCTGAACGCCAATGTCATAACGAGGCCCTTTGTGACTCTTTGTGGCAGATGATGCTTGTGGCAGCCATCAAGTGTACAAGGGTGTGTATCACACATCAGTAGGATGATGTAATTTGGTGCAGTAATATCTCCTAGCTTCCAATACATGATTTCTCACAGACACTTTCTACACATGCACAGTGCAGGCTTTGGGAGGGGGCACCGCAATTTTTCACATGGGTCCCTTAGTATGGTGCATGTAAGGTCAGGTATGTACTCTGTAAACCTACCGAGTCCTACTATGGCATCCATGATTGTTACAGTTTTTTAACAAACTCTGCACCATGGTTTACAATTTCTGGTATGCGGAAAAGAAATGGTGGTGTTATGGGGCACTAGGGGAACATGTTAGGTGGCACTGGAATAGGTGCTGCCCCATTTCTCATGATTCTGCCCCATGGTCTTTAAAAGCAGATAATTTTGTATATGTATGTGTCGGATGCAATGCAACAGACAGGTGTATATGCACACTACATGTATGTCAGATATGTGTAGATGATGTGTAGTTGGTCATGGCACCACTTGGGTGGGATTTGATTTAGGTTCTGAGAGAGGCTTGCCCAACATGATTTACGTGGGACTGTGCCTATCTGTGATTTCCTCAAAATGACCATGGCCTATGCCATTGACATGCCTGGGTGCTTCTTTGTTTGGTGTAATGTGTGTGTGTGATCTGTATTTAGTTGTCAACCTATGGACACTTGTAGTGGTTTGTGTGCATGTTCTGTATGCAAAGGGGACTTGGCTCCACCTGTCCACGCGGGGTGTGCTAGTCAGGGTGTGGATGTGTAATGTACATGTGCGTGTATGCATTTGTAAAGTGCAATGTATGCAGTGTAGTTTGGCCTGTTGCATATGTGTTGTTGCCTGTACATCTATGTAGCCCTGCCCATGTGTGTTTAGTGTTGTGTTTGTCTTGTTTGTCCAAGATGGTTGGTGTTGGACGTTTGGCCATACGCATGGTCATCCCTAGTCTTTTTGCCTCCTTCCTCCTGGTTTTTCTGACCTCTCGCTGTTGGCTCTAGGACTCTGAGCACTTTATCACTGCTGACCAGTGCTAAAGTGCAGGTGCTCTCCCATCTAAAGTTGGTATGATTGGCTTAAATCAAATCGGCATATTTAATTTACCTATAAGTCCCTTGTACAGTGGTATCTCTATACCCAGGGCCTGTAAATTAAATACTACTAGTGGGCCTGCAGCGCTGCTTGCGCCACCCACTGAAGAAGACTTTCAAACCTGTCTCAGGCCTGCTAGCGCAGGGCCTGTGTGCGCAGTTTTCTGCCACAGGGACCTGGCATCTATATTTACTTGCCAGGCCCAGAACTCCCCTTTTACTACATGTAAGTCACCCATAAAGTACGCCCTAGTTAGACCTATGGGCAGGGTGCCATGTATGTAGAAAGGCAGGACATGTGCCATATTGCATGGCCTGTCCTGGTAGTGACAAACAGCCTAACTTGGTGTCTCACTGCTGTGAGTGCTGCCTTCTCATAGGATTGCATTAGAAATGCCCTGCCTTATGTGTAAGGGGTATTGTCTGATTTATGAGGGGTAGCGTAGGCGTGTTTGGTATGGTTGTGATGGGGATAATAAATACTGCTTACTGGTGTGGGTGTATTTTTTATTACTATCACAGAAATGCCACTTCTAGAAAGTGCGCATTTATCTGTGCTTATGATTCTGGTGTTTTCCAGCTTGACTCCAATCCACGTCTGGGCAGAGTGACAGTTGGGGCTTTGTGCATACTTTTCAGACAGCCTGTACACAGGGAGGGTGGAGGTGTCACCGAGGTGCATCTACATACTGAATAGTCTTCCTGGGCTGAGAGAAGGGAGTGGCGGGGCACATCTACATTTGTAAAGGCTGTGCCCTGGCCTCACACAATAGGGTCGTTAACCCCCCACTGATGTTTGGAGCCTGTGCTGAAAGGAGAGAGGGGGCACTCCCAGAACCAGTTGTAACTGGCTGGAACCTCCTCTCCCTATCATTGTAAAACACTGTAAAAACAGGACTATAAGTACAGGGGAATTTTCCCCACAATTTGAACATTCTTGGAACTTGAAACTGGACACAGAACGCTGATGAATGGACTCACCAGGAAACCGCCATGAACTGCTGCTGCTGTGCTGACCTGTGACCTGCCTGGTCACTAGGAGGAACTGCCACCATCTGCACCCCTTGTGCTGGCCTGCAGCTGGGCCCACCAGCCCTGTGCTCCTTCTTGTTTAGTTGTTCCCAGGGGCAGGGTGCTGTGGCCCCTGACCCCTGCAACAATCTTTTACATCTTTGCCCAGGATGCTTGATGAGAAAAAAAAAGGCATTCTTTTAATGGTGGAAGCTGCTGAGGTGCTAGTGCGCTTTGAAAGCGCTTTTCTTGGACTGAAGGAAATCACCGCCGCAGCCCGGGTTTTAAATTATGCCCTCGCGCTTCCTGGAGCGCGTCTCTACTAAAAAGAAATCACCGCCGCAGCCCGGGTTTTAAATTATGCCCTCGCGCTTCCTGGAGTGCGTCTGGACTAAAAAGAAATCACCGCCGCAACCCGGGCAGAGCATTCAGCTGAGCGCGAGGTTCGCGATCAGCACTGTGCCCCCAGGGCACGAAGGAAAACTCCTTTTGGATCTGAAGGAGCAAGCGTGCTCCTGTGGGTGCCCCCGGGGCGAGGACTGCTCTTGTGAGTCCCCCCGGGGCACCGGAAGGCCCTGCCTTGGGCCGGAACGAATCCAGGGACGGCCGGGAGAGGAGGAAGCCTCTCCCTGCCCTGCTGAGCCTGGAGAGGCTCTCTGGGAGTTCACGGGCGGACCGAGGCCTCGCCGGAGGCTCGCCTGCACCGCCGGTCCCCAGCTTGGCCCTTGTGTGGGCCAGCACAAATTTTTCTGGGCTCCCCCCCTATTGAGGAGAGCCAGACAAGGCTCGGGGGGGCCCGACAAAGTTTACGGGTCCCAGGAGGGGCCCGCACTTGAATCGGAGGGGGTGCGTTGAGCCCCCCTCCTTCCTAAAAGTATTGGGCGACCTGTGCCCCCCTCAAGAGGGCCGGTGGAGGTCCAGGGGGGCCCCCAGTGATCACGGGCCCCTGGAGGGGCCCATTAGGAGTACTGAGGGGGTGTGTGCTACCCTCTTCGCTCCCAGAATTGTCAGGAGGCCCCCGTTTTGCGCAGAGGAGCGCCGGGGGCCCCATTAGTTGTTTTAGGCACTAGAAGTGCCTCCCCATCAAGACAGGTACTTTTTAAACAGACCAATAGAATCATAATTTAAGTTCTTGCTACAGACTTTGCTAATTGTGATATATTGCCTACCTGTTCTATGATGCTTTTACATATGTGTGCACATGTTCCTTTTATGGGCATGACTTGCTAATATGTTTCCCTAACTTGCCATAGATTTTCTAATGTTCCTACTATGGGCGTTTTATGATATTCTTTTGACAAGTGTTCTAATGTGATTACGTGTTTCCTGACTACTGCTTATGTTGCAGAATACTGAGTAACCTGTGTGTTATGTGTGACTACTGCTAGTTTGCAGAGTAACTAATGTGTAACGTTCTGACAACTGCTAAGGTAGCAGGATAGTACTGTTATGTGATGTTGGTCTAATAATGACGTTGTGTACAATACAGTATATTTTCATATAATCTGGTGTTGTGTTTCCTTTGTGGTGGGGATGTTGCGTCACATGTGTGTGTGTGTTGTGCAAACGCTTTACACATTGCCTCCGGGTTAAGCCTGACTGCTCGTGCCAAGCTACCAAGGGGGTGAGCAGGGGTTATCTTGGACGTGTAACTCCCTTGCCCTGACTAGAGTGGGTAAGTTCTGCCTGGCTGAGGTGCATACCCTAGCCAACCAGAAACCCAATTTCTAACATTGGTTGTCAGCGGTGAGGATAGGACTTGCGCTTGCACAATACCATTGTGACTCATTATTTCACTACAAGGATTGCGTTTAGACCATCACATGTTTGGCTTCTCTTAACTTTCTCTCTTTGGTCATTTTTCCTGTTTTCAGTTCTCACGCTTGGGTATTGTGGTTGTCACAGTTGAGTTATTTGTACCTTTTCAAGATGGGTCTTACCTTTGATTTAGTGGACCTGCCGTTTTACACGCAGGGGGAATTAGAGGGGTTCTGTAGAGAGAGAGGGCTGCCTGTAGAAGGGGACCTCAGAAGATCTCTGAATTTCTTTGAAAGGTTTGTGACATTTACCCAGGGAGGGAGTGTGCTTAGGGGGTACCCAGAGGATCCTGAGTGTAGGGAGGGTTCCCAATGGGAGGGCTCCCAGACCTCATCCCTAGAGAGTGGTAGAGAGACTGATCAGGAGGGTGAGAATGACCGGTTGGGGACGCCAGTTGACAGGGAAGGCCCCAGTGATAGGAAGTCCCTTGCTGGGTCCAGTGTGAGAAGCAGGGCTACCTCTCATTCCTTGACGCCTGATGAGCTAAGAGATAGGCGGGAAGAGAGGGACCTGAAGTTGCAGTTAGCGCGCCTAGCTGTTGAGGAGAGAAGGGCTGAGGTAGAGAAGGCCTTAGTACAGGAGAGAATGGCAGAGGCAGAGAGGGCCTTTGCCAGAGAAAGACTCGCTCTAGAGCGCAGTCTGAAGGTTCTGGACTCACCAGCGCTGCAGGTGGAGTCCAGTGGTGGCAGCAATGTACAGTGCTGTAGCAAAGATGTTCTTCACATACCCATAGATCTGGTACCTAGGTTCCAAGAGGGGGGTGACATACGTCAGTGGTTAAAGGAATATGAGAGGGCTCTGGTAGAGCGCAGGATCCCTGAGAAGGATTGGGGAACTGGCCTAGGGAGTTTTATTCCTGAGGAGGGGAGGGATGCCCTACTGATTCTAGAAGAGAGTGACAGGGAGGGGTACTCCGCTGTGAAGAACGCACTGACTGTGAAGTATGGTTTTTCCCCTGAGGAATACAGAAAAAGGTTTAGGGGTGGTAAGAAACTGTCCCACCAGTCTTGGGAGGAGTTTGTGGAGGATTGCTGCATTGCACTAGATGGATGGGTGAAGGGTAGCACAGTAAACAATTTTGAAGGGCTGTTAAATCTGATTCTCAGAGAGCACCTGTTTCGTTGTTGTTTTTCAGAGTTACGCCAACACTTGTCAGTGTGTGAGCTCTCTGACCCCAGGGAGCTCGCAAAGGAGGCAGACTTCTGGTTGCGTACCAGAGGGTCTGGTGTGGCATTAGGGGGTGTTCCTTATGAGAGTGGTCTAGGTGTTTCCCAACAAGGTGTGGTGGGAAAGGAATGGAGTGTCCCAGGTAGGTCCCAGTGGACTGGGATGGGTGAGGGACCCCATGTCCCGTCTCCGAGGAGAGGGAATGGGGCTGGGCTGAGGCCCAAGGTGCCCAAGATACCATCCCAGGTCCTGGAAGGTTCCATGAGTGAACGCCAGGAGGTGAGCCTAACCTGTGCCGTAGGGCCAGCTGTTCAGAAGGATCCCATTTTGTCATTAGGACTTAGGCGGGTGGCTGGTGATAGCGTTCCGCCGGTCCTGGTGTCTGGTAGTCTCGCTCTACAGCGGAGGAGGCGGAAATCCAGGCATGGGGTTGAGAGGGGGCTGCGGGCCCCAGTGGAGAACCTGGAGGGTCAGGGGTCAGCTCTGAGAGCAGAGCCCCCCAGGAATGACCTTGGTAAGACCATTTCTGGGCTGGGGGGAATCCAGACTCTGTCAGATGGGCAGAGGTCAGGAGACCTGCGCCAGCCAGACTCTTGTGTGGCCCTTGGGGAAAGTGTTTCCCTGGTGGGGGGTAGGTGTGCCCCCCAGGAAGTCCTAGTGCGCCAGGCAATGATTCAACCGCAGGGTGGTGACTCTGGGTTGGATGATCAGGGGCAGGGGGTAAACTCTGACCTGATGGGGAGTACGTGTGCTCCCAAAGAAGTCCTGGTCCGCCAGGCAGTGGTTCAACCGCAGGGTAGTGACTCTGGGTTGGATTGCCAGATTCAGGGGGTAAGCTCTGATCTGGTAAGGGGTAGGTGTGCTCCCAAGGAAGTCCTGGTTCGCTGGGCAATGGTCCAGTCTAAGGGTGTCATCCCTGGACTAGATAGAAAGGTTCAGGGGGTAAACTCTGATCTGGTTGGGGGGGCGGTTAGTGTGCTCATCCCCCGTGTGAAACTTCTGGTGGCTTCCCCCGAGGTGGGGAGACGCAGGACTCTGGAAGTGGGGTTCAGGGAGGGGGAAGCCCGCCCGGACCCCGGTGCAACCCAAGGGTATCGTCCCTAGGTTGGGTGGTCAGTCGCCAGGTAGTGATCCTGGGCTGGCGAGAAAGTTGAGCAGGGCTGCTGTACCCAGCACCCTGGCAAGTGTGGATTCTGGTGATACCCTTCCTAGGAGAGGAGGGCGGGATCCTAGAAGGAGGAGTAGAGGGAGGAGAGCCTCGCCTCTAGCCCCTGTAGAACCTATGGGTGCGGACCCTATGTTGGTGGATCAGTGGCAGGGTAGAGCCCCTGAACTGATCGGAGATGGAGTGGAGACAGGTTGTTTTGCACCTTGGGCTACCACCCCCCACTCATTATGGTTTCAGAGACCAGAGGCTCCTAGATGGCCTGGGGCCTGGTTCTGGCCATTGGCAGCTAGAGAATCCCCGTGGGTTGGTCTAGGCTGCCTGGGACGCATTGACAGAGAGATCCCAGTGGAGTCAGGAAGGCGTAGAACTGGAACATGCCCCTGCTGTTGTGGGCCTGGGTCCTTGTTCTATCGCCCCAATCAGGGAAGTACATCAAGGTATTGATTGTTCTCCCCTGGCTTTTGGCTGGTAGGGGGTTGTGTTGGACTTTTGGCCATACGCATGGTCATCCCTAGTCTTTTTGCCTCCTTCCTCCTGGTTTTTCTGACCTCTCGCTGTTGGCTCTAGGACTCTGAGCACTTTATCACTGCTGACCAGTGCTAAAGTGCAGGTGCTCTCCCATCTAAAGTTGGCATGATTGGCTTATACCTAATCGGCATATTTAATTTACCTATAAGTCCCTTGTACAGTGGTATCTCTATACCCAGGGCCTGTAAATTAAATACTACTAGTGGGCCTGCAGCGCTGCTTGCGCCACCCACTGAAGTAGACTTTCAAACCTGTCTCAGGCCTGCTAGTGCAGGGCCTGTGTGCGCAGTTTTCTGCCACAGGGACCTGGCATCTAAATTTACTTGCCAGGCCCAGAACTCCCCTTTTACTACATGTAAGTCACCCATAAAGTACGCCCTAGCTAACCCTATGGGCAGGGTGCCATGTATGTAGAAAGGCAGGACATGTGCCATATTGCATGGCCTGTCCTGGTAGTGACAAACAGCCTAACTTGGTGTCTCACTGCTGTGAGTGCTGCCTTCTCATAGGATTGCATTAGAAATGCCCTGCCTTATGTGTAAGGGGTATTGTCTGATTTATGAGGGGTAGCGTAGGCGTGTTTGGTATGGTTGTGATGGGGATAATAAATACTGCTTACTGGTGTGGGTGTATTTTTTATTACTATCACAGAAATGCCACTTCTAGAAAGTGCGCATTTATCTGTGCTTATGATTCTGGTGTTTTGCAGCTTGACTCCAATCCACGTCTGGGCAGAGTGACAGTTGGGTCTTTGTGCATACTTTTCAGACAGCCTGTACACAGGGAGGGTGGAGGTGTCACCGAGGTGCATCTACATACTGAATAGTCTTCCTGGGCTGAGAGAAGGGAGAGGCGGGGCACACCTACATTTGTAAAGGCTGTGCCCTGGCCTCACACAATAGGGTCGTTAACCCCCCACTGATGTTTGGAGCCTGTGCTGAAAGGAGAGAGGGGGCACTCCCAGAACCAGTTGTAACTGGCTGGAACCTCCTCTCCCTATCATTGTAAAACACTGTAAAAACAGGACTATAAGTACAGGGGAATTTTCCCCACAATTTGAACATTCTTGGAACTTGAAACTGGACACAGAACGCTGATGAATGGACTCACCAGGAAACCGCCATGAACTGCTGCTGCTGTGCTGACCTGTGACCTGCCTGGTCACTAGAAGGAACTGCCACCATCTGCACCCCTTGTGCTGGCCTGTAGCTGGGCCCACCAGCCCTGTGCTCCTTCTTGTTTAGTTGTTCCCAGGGGCAGGGTGCTGTGGCCCCTGACCCCTGCAACGATCTTTTACATCTTTGCCCAGGATGCTTGAAGAGAAAAAAAAAAGGCATTCTTTTAATGGTGGAAGCTGCTGAGGTGCTAGCACGCTTTGAAAGCGCTTTTCTTGGACTGAAGGAAATCACCGCCGCAGCCCGGGATTTCAATTATGCCCTTGCGCTTCCTGGAGCGCGTCTCTACTAAAAAGAAATCACCGCCGCAGCCCGGGTTTTAAATTATGCCCTCGCGCTTCCTGGAGCGCGTCTGGACTAAAAAGAAATCACCGCCGCAACCCGGGCAGAGCATTCAGCTGAGCGCGAGGTTCGCGATCAGCACTGTGCCCCCAGGGCACGAAGGAAAACTCCTTTTGGATCTGAAGGAGCAAGCGTGCTCCTGTGGGTGCCCCCGGGGCGAGGACTGCTCTTGTGAGTCCCCCCGGGGCACCGGAAGGCCCTGCCTTGGGCCGGAACGAATCCAGAGACGGCCGGGAGAGGAGGAAGCCTCTCCCTGCCCTGCTGAGCCTGGAGAGGCTCTCTGGGAGTTCACGGGCGGACCGAGGCCTCGCCGGAGGCTCGCCTGCACCGCCGGTCCCCAGCTTGGCCCTTGTGTGGGCCAGCACTAATTTTTCTGGGCTCCCCCCCTATTGAGGAGAGCCAGACAAGGCTCGGGGGGGCCCGACAAAGTTTGCGGGTCCCAGGAGGGGCCCGCACTTGAATCGGAGGGGGTGCGTTGCGCCCCCCTCCTTCCTAAAAGTATTGGGCGACCTGGGCCCCCCTCAAGAGGGCCGGTGGAGGTCCAGGGGGGCCCCCAGTGATCACGGGCCCCTGGAGGGGCCCGTTAGGAGTACTGAGGGGGTGTGTGCTACCCTCTTAGCTCCCAGAATTGTCAGGAGGCCCCCGTTTTGCGCAGAGGAGCGCCAGGGTCCCCATTAGTTGTTTTAGGCACTAGAAGTGCCTCCCCATCAAGACAGATACTTTTTAAACAGACCAATAGAATCATAATTTAAGTTCTTGCTACAGACTTTGTTAATTGTGATATATTGCCTACCTGTTCTATGATGCTTTTACATATGTGTGCACATGTTCCTTTTATGGGCATGACTTGCTAATATGTTTCCCTAACTTGCCACAGATTTTCTAATGTTCCTACTATGGGCGTTTTATGATATTCTTATGACAAGTGTTCTAATGTGATTACGTGTTTCCTGACTACTGCTTATGTTGCAGAATACTGAGTAACCTGTGTGTTATGTGTGACTACTGCTAGTTTGCAGAGTAACTAATGTGTAACGTTCTGACAACTGCTAAGGTAGCAGGATAGTACTGTTATGTGATGTTGGTCTAATAATTACGTTGTGTACAATACAGTTTTTTTTCATATAATCTGGTGTTGTGTTTCCTTTGTGGTGGGGATGTTGCGTCACATGTGTGTGTGTGTTGTGCAAACGCTTTACACATTGCCTCCGGGTTAAGCCTGACTGCTCGTGCCAAGCTACCAAGGGGGTGAGCAGGGGTTATCTTGGATGTGTAACTCCCTTGCCCTGACTAGAGTGGGTAAGTTCTGCCTGGCTGAGGTGCATACCCTAGCCAACCAGAAACCCCATTTCTAACAGTTGGTGTGCTGTGTGTTATGATTGATATGGCTTCCTACCTATGAGTAGACCATTCCCATACTGGCCATCCTGAAACTGCTCGTTGATGGTGGAATGGTGAAATATGTATGTGTTGGACTTTTGCCCTTTTGCAGGGTCATCCCCAATCTTTTTGCCTCCTATTTTTTCTGACCTGTTTCTGTTGGCTTTTGAACTCTAAGCACTTTACCACTGCTAACCAGTGCTAAAGTGCATATGCTCTCCATGCTC
The DNA here is from genome assembly GCF_031143425.1 of Pleurodeles waltl. Classification (NCBI taxonomy): domain Eukaryota; kingdom Metazoa; phylum Chordata; class Amphibia; order Caudata; family Salamandridae; genus Pleurodeles; species Pleurodeles waltl. The sequence continues at coordinate 163,750,733 of NC_090451.1, read as the reverse complement.
TCTGTGTAAATTGCATGGTTGATTGGTTTATCCATGATTGGCATATTTGATTTACTAAGTAAGTCCCTAGTACAGTGCACTAGAGGTACCCAGGGCATGTAAATCAAATGCTACTAGTAAGCCTGCAGCACTGGTTGTGCCACCCACATAAGTAGCTTTGGAATCATGTCTCAAACCTGCCACTGCAGTGTCTGTGTGTGCAATTTTAATTGTAAATTTGACTTAGCAAGTGTACCCACTTGCCAGGCTTAAATCTTCCCTTTTCTTACATGTAACACACCCCTAAGGTAGGCTCTAGGTACCCTCAAGTGCAGGGTGCATGTATGGTTAGGGTAGGACGTATAGTAATGTGTTTTAAATGTCCTGACAGTGAAATACTGCTAAATTCATTTTTCACTGTTGCAAGGCCTGTCCCTCTCATAGGTTAGCATGGGGGCTACCTTTAAATATGATTACAGTGTAGATTCCCTTTGGGAGTGGATAGACATGTGGAGTTTGGGGTCTCTGAGCTCACAATTTAAAAATACATCTTTTAGTAATGTTGATTATAAGATTATTAGTTTGAAAAGGCCACTTTTAGAAAGTGAGCATTTTCTTGCTTATACCATTTCTGTGACTCTGCCTGTTTGTGGATTCCCTGTATGGGTCAGTTTGACAGTTGGGATGGTTGTACCTCACACTTGACAGTGACACAAAGGGAGCTGGGATGTAGTCTGCATTTCCTGATGAGCCATCTGTGCTAGGAGGGAGGGGAGAAGTGGTCACTCGCACCTGAAAGGGCTGTGCCTGCCCTCACACAATGCATTCTCCAACCGCCTGGTGAGTGTCTGGGGCCTTGCCTGGGCAAGACAGGATTTCACAATCAAGAGGGACTTTGCTTTGAAGTAAGCCTACTTCAAAGGAGAAAATGGGTATGAGAAAGGCACCCAAAACCACAGACTTTAGAGCAACCCTGGAAACCAAGAGGAACCTCTGCCTGGAGAAGAGCTGAAGAGCTGAGGAAGAAGAGCTGCCCTGCCTGTGACGGTGCTTTGTGGAGCTATCCTGCAGTTGCTCCTTCTGCCTGTGCTAGAGGACAAAGACTGGACTTTGTGTGGCCTTCTTTCTTGGGAAGATTTCCAAGGGCTTGATTTAGAGCTTCCCTCCGGTTATGTGAAGTCTGAGGGACAGCAAAGACTTCTCTCTGACAGCACCTGGAGTCTCTGGAGAGACTCCTACTCTGCCAAGTGGTGCCCATCCAGTTCCTGGGACCCTGAAAGGAGAAGCTGGCAGCCTAAGAGGAAGAAATCCATGCACAGAGCACCGTGCAGGGAAAACATCGAAACAACCCTGATCTGCAGCTGAAAAATCGATGCGCTGCCGGCTTTGCAGCTGAAAATCGACGCTCGTCTGCAACGCGACCCGAAGATCAACTCCCGGGCTCGAGAAACAATGCGCAGCATCGCTGACAGAGGCTGGTGAGATCGCAACCCATGCTGTGTGGTTTTCGGATCATCCTGAGGCTGGATTTCTGACGCAAACACTGCTGGGCGTGTAAAAACAACTCAAGGCTTGCCTAGAGCCGAGAGTGCTGACCGGATCGACGCATCGCTTTCCTGTGGAGAGAAGAAACTATGCGCGCCGACCCAACGTAAGGAGAAACTACGCGAAGTCTTGCTTGTGAGTGAAATCGACACATCGCAAGCCCTTTTTGACGTGCGGGGTTATTTTTGACGCACCCAATGTACATTTTCATGCTAACAGCGTTAGCATTGTGTTTAAAACTACATGAAGCCTCTTTTCGCATTTTTATTGATAACTTGACTTGTGTATTGTGGATTTTTGTCGTTTTGGTCTTGTTTTGTTTAGATAAATATTTCCTATTTTACTAAACCTGTGTTGTGTCATTTTGTAGTGTTTTCATCAAATTACTGTGTGTGTGTTGGTACAAATACTTTACACCTAGCACTCTGAAATTAAGCCTACTGCTTGTTACAAACTATCAAGGGGGTAAGCAGGGGTTAGCTGAGGGTGATTCTCTTTTACCCTGACTAGATTGAGGGTCCTTGCTCGGACAGTGGGTAACCTGACCGCCAACCAAAGACCCCATTTCTAACAGTATGCATCATGGATGCTGCTGGTATATTTAGCAAGGATGAAGAGCCCACAGTGGTATATAGGTGTGGAAACCCAGCAATTTGATAGAAACCTCACTTGGCCTCCTGCTGCAGATGCTGGGTGTTTGGGAAGCAGAGGGGGTGGGATGTGAGGCGTATGATAGCATCCAGGACCTTAGGTAGAAGGACCGAGATGGATGGCTGGGAGATACCAGCCACATGTGCACCTGTTATCTGAAATGATCCAGACGCCAGCATATGGAGGACAGCGAGGAGTTTGGTCATGGGTCCCGCATGCCCATTCTCTCCATAAACCTAAATTAGGCAAGGCCTCAGGGGATGGGGTCCCCGGGACGAGATCAGGCGGGGATGTGTGGGGGGGGCATGCAGCCCTACCTCCCCCCAAAAAATATATCTACATTGGGTCCCAAGAGATGGGGTCCCCAGGGCCGATATTGGTCTGAGAAGGGGGGCCATGCAGACAACCCCTGCAGCACACAGTTAAAGGCCATGTGCAGCACAAGGTTTAGTCATTATAGGGGTTGGCCACCCCCCCACCATGCACAGTTTTTTTCTTTAATAATTTGAGTTCCAATGTTTCATATATATTTTTAATGGTGTTATAGATTAGCAGTGCACTCCAATGGAGCGAGTAATAGTTACCTTAGGGTGCGAGTGACAGTTACGTGAAATAAATCTTAAGTGCTGAATTTCTATGGTTTTGTGCGAGTAAATTCAGGACCTAGCGATAACGTCCCTGTAGCCTTTGTTTTTTTTCTGTGAATTTCTATGTTTTTTAATGCAAAATACTTTTAATTAAGTTAATCCAACCACCGCCGCCCACAGCAGCATCAGACCTTTAGAGTGAACACAGGATAAACCCAATATGGAAGACACTTTTTCAAACATTATTGGGATGTGCAGAGTAAAAGAGGCACACCTTTCATTCCAAGAGTCATTTTCAGCTGAATTTAACTTCATGTAAGTGTTTTAAAAAACATTTTACTGTGAAAGATAGAAAGGAAAAATTGTCCTTATTGTTACTGTATAATGTTCACTAAGATGGATCATTATGGCTTAGTGCCCTAAACACTCACTGCTGAAACACATAGTGATATGCAGGTCACAAATATATATTTTGCTTTATGGACAAGGCTTAGAAATGGCAGAAGAGCTAGCTATATAACACTTTTTTGGGATTTGCAAAGAATGTCTTTTTTCATATTTAAGTCAACTCTGGCACATAAGTTGTCCTTTATTGCTGCATAGTTCCAGGGGTCCTGAGTGTGCTTTCACAACATGTTCATTAATTCAACCTACAATGCAGTCTACGCTATTTTGATGGTTGCTGTCATTGTACTTCTTCCCTACCATGCCCGGTGTCAACATTTAGGGCCTGACTTAGAGTTTGGAGAAGGGAATACTCTGTCACAAACGTGACAGATATCCTATCTGCCGTGTTGCAAGTTCCATAGGCTATAATGGAATTGTAATACGGTGAACGGAATATCTGTCACATTTGTGATGGAGTAATAAATACCCTTTGCCAAACTCTAAATCAGGCCCTCAATCATACTTCTATGTCTGTGGTTGTCCTGGTTTTTGGTTTTCAAAATCTCATGACCCTATCAATTTGTTGTAGAAAATGTCACAATATCTGCCCTTCTTCCCATAGCTGTGACTCTGCTGCTGAGGCAGGCATACTAGATCATCCCCAGCTCCTCTTTTCTGACTGCAAATGTTAAGACGGTGCAATAGATTTTTGTGCCTGATGCAGACATATGTGTGTGTGTATAAACTCAGATCAAAGGTGTGATTAGGATTAAATTCTCATGTGGTCAATTAAATCATTAACGTAGAGTGGATACTGACATTCAATACTTATAAAACAAGAGACAGCTGCATTTGTAAGGCTGTGCTATGTAATTGGTCAATACTTGAAGATTTGGGTTTGATTTACAAAAGAAAGTAGGAAAAAGTTGGGCTTAGATCTCCACCTCTGCGTGACTGCAGTTTTTATAATTTTTCCAATTGCCCACCAGGATTGGTTCTGGAATCATGCACCATGCTCAGATTCCCAGGCATACTCCTTGAAAGAATAGGAGACCATAACAGCTGACACTCATTACATTCTACTACCTCAGAAGAAGAGGGCATCCATTAATAATTTCTCACCTGAGGAGATATTGGTCTCAAATCTGTAAATGATACTGCTAGAATAAGCTGAGACTTCATCATCTTTGCTTTCCAAGATAGTACTTTTTGAGGGCACTTTTAATTTAGCAAACACACCAAGGTGGGTGGTGCACAGGACAATTGCCCATTGGTTATTAGATCACACAAATAAATTCATGTTGGTGTTTAGAGAATTGGATGACACTGGTTCCAAATGGAATTGATCTGGACAATGACTGTTCCCTTAAATTACTATATGGCTTTCACAGTCTCTTGCATTACGTTTGTCACAGAAATCAAGCCCATCTACACACGTCCACATCCATATGGGTCCAGGAACCCTGCCCAAACTGCCATACACCCAGTTAGATACTCAGCACAACAATTCCTTTCACTTAGGTCATTAACTAGGACTTTGTCATGCACACCTATTAATTTGGTCAATGGTGAAACTCACTGGTCTGAATGCAGCTACTAATGAAAAGTCCAGGAAAGACCCAATGAGGCAATTGCACAACCGTTGATGGGGCGGAATTGCTGGAAGATGGGCCTAGTTAACTGCAGGTCTTTACTATACCATACAACAGAGATTAGACTGATGCTAGAGGTGGAACAACTGTATGCTCCGTTCCTCACTGAAACTGGGCTCCATGAGAGTGCATGTGCTGGCATTTTGATGGCTCTACCACCAGGTTACCACATTTTTAGACATAATCGTATTGGCAGAATAGGGGGCAGAATTGTAATCATTCCTAAAGCTAAATATAGATGTCTAATCACTCCTTGACCAATCCCTGAGTGTGAAAATTTCCAGTTTTATATCACACTATCTCCTACCCACACCTTCTAAGGTGTTCTAATTTTTATACCAGCAGGCTCACATGCTAAACTTACAGAAGAGTTACCATCTACATTAGCTAGCCTGGTTGTCGGAAAAAGTTCTCTTTCTCTTTCAGTCTTATGGGATTTCAATATTAACTTAGATGAGACTGCACATTCTGTGGTGGCAAGATTAATACAGCACCTGGAGACCATTCAGCTACTACAAAAAATAGATGCCCCCACACATGAGAAAGTACATCTTTTGGATCCAACCTTTAGCAATGACCCAAAGATTCAGATAGATATGGCTTTGCTTTTACCATAGACAGACCACTTTTTATCCCATTTATGCGGGAGAATTCATCGTTCAGAGAAGCAAGTAATTCCTTCCTGAGATTAGAGCGTAGATGGGCTAAACTATCACCCAACGATTGGATATTGGCTTTACAAGCCACACTACAAATACTAAAGGGTAATACAGATCAAGCCTGTAAATGCTGGGAAGACTAGATAGTTCAAGCTTTAGATGGTTGTATTCCAATATCCATGATGACCTGAAAAGCAAAACCGTGCCTCGTTGAGGAAAAATTGCAACTGACTTGAGAGGAGGTGGAGAAAATCACGAGTCACAACAAAAAAGAATTACAAATCTGCTATTAGGCATCATCAAAGTTAAATTAAAAAGGACCAGGCCTCTCACTATGAGGAGAAAATTAGTTAGGCCTCGAGCCCCCCAAAGGAACTGTCCAAGATTGTCAAATCAGTCTTCAATGTTGATCAGGGTAGTCCTCTTTCGCTATCCACTGTGGCTTGTTGTAACAAGCTAGCAGCCTTTTTTGAGTAAAAGGTCATGGACACCTATGATTCATCATTAGACAAGTTATCCCAACCTTCTCTTCAAATATTCAACTCTTGTGGTCTCAGCTCAACTGGTGTCTATCCTAGTGGTTAATCAGAAGGTTTTTGAATCCATGCATAAGGTTAAATCGGGTTCGCCTTTCGATCCAATTCCACCACATAGTTTGGCCAAAGGTTTGCACTCACTCATTACAACCATAGTTGAAGTACTCAACCTCTCTCTTGAAATTGGATTAGTTCCAAAGAAATGGTAGCATGCAGTAAATAGACCCTTTTTGAAGAGACCCAAATTAGATCTATTAGCCTTGGGCAACTATCTATCAATTTCGCTCTTGCCTGCCATGAGAATGCTGCTAGAAAAACATGTTAAATAAACACTGTTGAGTTTTCCTGATGATAAACAGTGCCTACAGCCCAAGCAAATGGGTTTTCAAGTACAACATAGCATGGAGTCCCCTCTTTTAGCTGTGACGGAGGAGCTTAAATGCATACTTGATCAGGGGCGTACAGCAGCACTTATTTTATTGGATTTTTGCACATCATTCAACAGAGTAGATCACTTGATTCTGACCAGAGACTAAAGGACGTTGGAGTCAAGACAAGGCACTAGATAGCTCACCTCCTTTATAACAGACGGGACTTCCAAATCATGAAAAATTGATGATTCTCAGATATCCTGCTCTCCAAGTGCGGGGTACTACAGGGCTCGGCTCTTAGCCGTCTTTCGCTGAGGGCATGAATCTAGAACATCACCATCTTGGTCTTTCTTGGAAAAAGATGCCAGATGGATGGCAAACTGTTGCCTAAAATTATATGGCAGCAAAACTGAACTGATGATCTTGGGAAATAATTCAGACCCTGTGCCAGGGATTAGCTGGCCAGACTGCTTTGGGATCCCTCCTGTCCCTAGCGCTCCTATAAAGAATTTGGGAATGTGGCTAGACAAAGCCCTAGTCATGGACACCTAAGCAATAAAACTTGCTGCCACTTGCTTTGGTTTACTAAGAACCATTTGAAAGCTCCTAGACCTCATTCTGGAGTACTCTTGAAGAATTGTGATACAATCCCTGGTGTTACCCCACCTGAACTATGGCAATTCCCTCTGTTCACCAAAATATGTTACAAAAAAAACTACAGTCAGTTCAAAAAGCAGCCACTAGAATTCTTCTAAACATCCCCGGATCTGAAACAGTTAAAGAGGCTGTGAGAACATTACACTGGCTGCCCATAGAAGTGAGATTAAAATTCAAATCACCATGTCTGGCACATAAAGCATTAAATCTTCAGGGATTAGAGTTCTCATACCCCCATACCTTCCACCGGATCTCTATGACCAGTTCAGGGCCATCTACTGAATATCCCAATAATACGGATGCTAGGTGGGGAGTTAGATCTTTTGCACACCTGGCTCCCCAACTCTGGAACTCAATGCCCATTGAGTTATGGCATTTGGATGTGGAACCAGGGTTCAGGAAGATGCTCAAGGCATGGCTTTGTCCACAATACATTCTGCAACATCACCCAACATTGCTCCATGCTGTATAATTTACTCTCTCACCCAGCTCTAAGAAAGCCAAGGATAGCCATGCATTTTATGAATACTTAAACATTAAACATAAATCTATGTGTGAAGTTTGCACAATTGTACAGAATAAAAGATTGACACATTTATTGTGAGAAATTCAAACTCCTTTGACGATGCTTATGAATGCAGTTTATAACCACGTTTCTATTTTAATTCCTCAACAAAGGAAACCCTAATAACTGAAGTGGGTTGCTTAAGAAGCTATTGAAAGCCGTCATGTATAGTAAATGTATTTGTAGAGTACAGATGGGAACTGAGAGAAAAGAGGTGCTTTTGGTGTCTTTGTAAACTAAATAGCCTCTGAGATACATATCTTTCAAGGAAAGCCCTTTTGCTGCACGGTTGATAACTGGACACAAGGAGTACTTTGGTTAATTGCAAAGTATATTCTAGTGATATACCTATGCGTACAAATAATAGTGCTATACATGTCTAAATGACATATTTTGCTTTGATGGTGCACATGGTAGAGTATGTCAGGGTTCCTACTCCATTCAGGTTTCCCAACATCCCTGTGCAAGGCTTTTTCTTCCCAAAGGTGGGCTTTGGCAAGGTGTGGGTGCATTGTGGGTACTCCATACACTCACAGGTCCTGCTGGGATGGTGCAGGCCTCACTTCAGAACTTACAAGGATTTACAGCTCCCAATTCTAGTACGACACGTAAAGGAAATAAAAACATTTTCAGACATCCGAACAATTTTGAGCCATGAGTCTAATAAAACATGCCTTAAACTAGAGGTTCAAAATTCAGTGAGATCTCAGCACAATGCAATTCCTTTCCAAATGTAGGTTTTGGCAAGTTGTGGGGGCATGTTGGACATTCCATACACTCACTGGTCTTGCTGGGATGGTGCAGGGCTCGCTTTAGAGCCTACAAGATTTCACAGCTCCCGATACTAGTACGATACATAAAGGAAATAAAAACGTTTCCAAACATCCAATAAATTTTGAGCCATGAGTCTAATAAAACATGCTTTAAACTAGAGTTTCAAAATCCAGTGAGACCCGATTTTAATTGGATTCAAATGTTGTGAAATCACTGATGCTTATTTCAGCTTGTCGAAAAAGTCAATCCACGATTTTGGATCAAAAGTAATGTGCTTCCAAGTGTTAGAAATCGTTCCACACTGGAAGCTGAAATCAGTTAAATCCTTTTAATGCTTCTGCCTGACACTGATTGCCATCATGATCAATGCTCAGTCACACCTCCTACTGCTTCCTTGTACAAAGGTGTATGTTTTGCAGCAGAACCCATTCCCCCAGTCTGGGAGAACAATCTACTTCAAAGAGGGATTGTAACCTGGGCAAGCCCTGTTGGACTATAGCATCAGGCTATGCTCCCCCCCACCTTAATTGAGGCTACACTCCAAGCTCTGACCATAGTGCTACCTCATTACCCGACGGGACACACCATTGTGGGCTCTGCCTTCCACCCTGTTATAGTGACAGGCTTAGATACACACTGTGTACTACCCCACAAATCCATGTTGTTGGGAAAATGAGCACAATCGTTAACCCTTTCAGATACATGGCGCCTGCTCCACTTGACATCTAATGAATATACATTCTATTCACACTCTCATACATCCTCCTCTGGACTTTTTCCAGTGATACACAAACTAGTGGATGCACACATCGTCCCTCGAGCAATCATGGACCAACCCCCAATAGGGATAAAGTTGCTCCTGGTGGGTGCTTCACAGTTGGGACAATAGTGCTTAACTCCCAGGGGGCTCAAATATACCAGTTTTAGGGACTGTATGAGACACTGGTTGCCTTACTCTCAACAAGAACATGGTGGAGTCAACAATAACACTCTGGAGAGCCTAAGGGGAAGGGCAATCCCCTCCCAATCTGCAGCCAAACAACAGCAGCACCAAGAAATCTCAGCCCTTAAATTGTACAGATAGACATGGATGAAAACGTCTTGGCCAGCCCATAGAGTGGAGCTGTTGCGGCTATCACTCCAACAGAAGCTACTAGAGTCACTGTACTTTTTTTGTTCAGCAACTCTACAGTTCCACATTATGCATTTGCTACTTTTATAATACCTGTTCCTTTTGTTAAGGAGGCTTGAACTATTATTGCCAATTCCATTGCTGTTCCATGCTTTAGTGGAACCTGTTAAAATGCTTTTAATTACATTAGACCAAAACAATCAATATTTTTCCTTTTCTCCCCATATATCTTTATGTTTAGCACCTCATTTCAGTCTACCTGGGTGAATCAAACACTCACCTCTGCAGGTTGCAAGTTCAGATTCTCAACACAGACTTTTAGTCATTAAGGGTAAGTGATATGAATAGCTAACTAAAATAATGCAAATCACATACCCAAATGGTCTATTTAAAGTGCTTATGATAAAAACACTATGTTTTTAGCTCAGGATCTATGTATGTTAGTAACATAAATGGCTGTTTCTCCCATCCATGAATGTGGGATGCATTGGTTTCCTGGTCTTACATTTTAATGGATTTAAGCACAATGTCATTTACTTAAACAAATAGAATGGTAATCATAGAGTAAAGCACAAAGGACCTTGTGCAGGCAGTTAATTGCTTCGAAAATGCATCAGTTCTAGTAGAAGGCCCTTCTCATGAATAGAGGGGCATTGACCTTGGGGATTGAAACACCATTTAAGGTCACATTAAAACTAAATCTCATAGAATGCAATGACACACATTAAAATGCGGCTGACAAGCACACAGGAAATGCAGCTAAAAAGGCCACCACTGTCCTCGCATTTTCCAGGCAATGTTTACTTGAAATGGGAAAAAGAACCAGCATCAGGATAAATGAACTGACCGTTTAAGCCATTGTTAGAAATGGGGTCTTTGGTTGGCAGTCAGGTTACCCCCTGTCCACGCAAGGACCATCACTCTAGTCAGGGTAAGTCACACACAATCCAAATTATCCTGTGCCCACCCTTGGGTAGCTTGGCACTGAGCAGTCAGGCTTAACTTAGAAGGCAATGTGTAAAGCATTTGTGCAATAAATCGTCAATACCACAATATAACACCACAAAAATACACCACACAGTGTTTATAAAAGTATATAATGTTTATCTGGATAAATGCAGGTCAAAACGGTTAAAGATGAAATAAGCAAATGTAGGGATATCACTGAAAGTGATATAAAGTGTCTTGGAATTGAAATATTACTGTAAAAGCAATAAAAAGTGTCTTATGTTTCTCCTAGAAACAACAAGTGTCTCTTGCAGGGCAAAGTACCTGTTTTGCAGTGAAAAATCCTCGCAAGGGACCGCAGAGAAGTTGTGTGGAAAACTGTAGGAGTGCGTCGGTTTTGCCCCATTGCACACGGACTTGTGTTGTTATTTTCCATGCGGGTTGCAGGGTTTTCAGACGCCCTGGGGATGATGCGTGGAATCCTGGGCTTGCGGAGTGGAGTCACAGGGGCTGCATCGATTCCGGTAGGTGATTCGTGGAATTTTCTGCTGCACGGCAGGCGCTGCGTCGATTCCTCTCAGGAAGTCGGGCTGCGTCGTTCTGAGTCGGCTTGTGTCGATTCAATAGGGCTGGGCGTCGAAGTTCAGGTCGTGTCACTGGTGCTGCGTCGATCTTCTGTCACGAAATCGGGCTGCGTCATTCCAGACTCGGCAGGCGGTGAATTTTTCACCACGAGCAGGCTGTGCGTCGTTTTCGGCAGTCAGTGTGTCAAAAATGTTTCGGCGCACGGGGAGTTCAGCTGCAGGAAAGAAGTCTTTTTGGTCCTGAGACTTCAGGGAACAGGAGGCAAGCTCTATCCAAGCGCTTGGAGAGCACTTCTGCAGCAAAGCAAGACAGCAGCAAGACAGCAAGACAGCAGGGCAGCAGCCCTCTTCAGAAAGCAGTCAGGTGAGTCCGTTCGGCAGCCAGGCAGTTCTTCTTGTCAGGTGCAGATTCTGGTTCAGGTTTCTTCTCCAGGAAGTGTCTAAGGTGGTAGGGCAGAGGCCCTGTTTTTATACCCAAATGTGCCTTTGAAATGGGGGAGACTTCAAAGAGTGGAATAGAAGTGCACCAGGTCCCCTTTCAGTTCAATCCTGTCTGCCAGGGTCCCAGTATGAGGTGTAGCAGTCCTTTGTGTGAGAGCAGGCCCTCCACCCTCCCAGCCCAGGAAGACCCATTCAAAATGCAGATGTATGCAAGTGAGGCTGAGTATCCTGTGTTTGGGGTGTGTCTGTGCACAAGGAGCTGTCAACTAAACCCAGCCAGACTTAGATTATAAGGCACAGAAAGATTTAAGTGCAGAGAAATGCTCACTTTCTAAAAGTGGCATTTCTAAAATAGTAATATTAAATCCAGCTTCACCAGTCAGCAGGATTTCGTATTACCATTCTGGCCATACTAAATATGCCCTTCCTACTCCTTTCAGATTAGCAGCTACCACTCAATGTATGAGGGCAGCCCCAATGTTAGCCTATGAAGGGAGCAGGCCTCACAGTAGTGTAAAAACGAATTTAGGAGTTTTACACTACCAGGCCATGTAAACTGCACAGGTACATGTCCTGCCTTTTGCCCACACAGCCCCTGCCCTAGTGGTTACCTAGAGCACATCTTAGGGGTGAGGGTGACATATGTAGAAAAAGGGGAGTTTTAGGCTTGGCAAGTAGTTTTAAATGCCAAGTCGAATTGGCAGTGAAACTGCACACACAGGCCTTGCAATGGCAAGCCTGAGACAAGGTTGAGGGGCTACTGAAGTGGGTGGCACAATCAGTGCTGCAGGCCCACTAGTAGCTTTTAATCTACAGGCCCTGGGCACGTATAGTGCACTCTACTTGGGACTTATAAGTAAATTAAATTGCCCAATTTGGTGTGATCCAATGTTACCATGTTTAAAGGGAGAGAGCATGTGCACTTTAGCACTGGTTAGCAATGGTAAAGTGCGCAGAGTCTAAAAGCCAGCAAAAACTGTATCTCAAAAAGTGGAGGGAGGCAGGCACAAAGTTAGGGGTGACCACCCTAAGGCTGTCAGGGCTAACAGCCATAATAAAATCATGAACATTTATTTTAGTTTAAAAAGGAATTTAGTTAACAGCACATGAAAATGACAAGTGGCTGCTGAATTTGTACATTGCAGGTCTGTGCCATTGCAAAATCCTGGCTCTCCGTGGCCTGATTGAGACAGGTAAATGTGTTGGATTGCACCTTCTACCAAGCTTAAGAATGGAAACTCTCCTGTCTGTGCTGCATACCGAGAGCATTTCACTTCAAAAGAGAAAAGCGGGATTCACACTCCATCCTCTGAGACAGTCCTTTCCCCCTCTGGTTGATTTGCGAAGTGAGGGCTTACATTGTCCTCCCAGTGGAATAGGTGTGAATGGGCTCTCTCCCAGGCAGCTCTGAATGACAAAAGGCCTGGACCTTGACAATCCGAGCTCCAGCCCAATTGCTTTGACCCCCTGGCACCAGTGTCAAACTGTGCTCACTACTTAAACCCCTCCATGCAGCCTAGTCTGCAACAATAATACCTCAGTCTTTTGGTTGTGGGAATTACTGGTCACAGTTTACTAACATTGATTTATAGCAAGATTGCCCTTATCGTCTTTTAGGGAAATAAATCACTGAGTCAATCTTAATATAATTACCAACATCTTAAAAACTCTTTGCCTGTCATATATACATTTTTGACATTTGCATTACATACTGTGTCAGAATCACTTACATTTATGTAAATCAGTGACCATAAATCCTTGTTTACAGATTGTCATAAATCGCACATCATTTGAATGTCACATGTTTATAAATCACCTAGCCATAAATCAATCACATATTAGTTTCCTATGTATAATGCCCTCTGGCGCTGTCATTTGTTCTTTCATGTAGTGGGGGGGGGTACGCTTTTTACCCTTACGCTTAACTCGCTACCTTTGATTATTCGTTGTGTCCAGCCCTCCGGTGGACCTGGGCTGCAAGTGCCATGTTTACGGTACCCCCTCCAATGACTACCTTAACCTGCTATCCGGCATCCCAAGGTAAGTAGCCCTGCCACCCTGCCATGTTGGGTGGCCTCTCAATACTTTTTAACATTCTTTCCCGCTTACTCCCTGACTCCCAGCCTGTGACTTCCTGGGTAGCTTTGGTTGGTGCGGGTGGATGGGTTTGTTCTTGCTGCGTCACTGCACGGCTGCCCAGAATAATTGATGCAGCCTCCCCACGAGCCCTGACAGTGTGACGGGAGAATTTAAAATTACACAAGGCTGCCCATTGGCCAAGGCCTCGTGCCCTCCCTTTTGACCAGCAACTTGGCCACCCCTTTCAGCAAAGGGGCAAAAGTTGGGGGGTGCCGCTTCCATGCATCGCCCATTGTTTATCCGGCATGCCCCTCCTGGAAACACACCCCTCTTGGAAACTTTCTCGCAGGCCTTAGAGGGGTTTTTGCTCCGGCCTCTCTAGCCCCCTTTGAGTACAGGCCTTCGCCCTAAACTCTTACTGTGGCACAACATGCAAGCTTAAAAGCACGGTATACCTTGTACGAAAAATAAGCATTTTCAAAGCTGCAGCTGTTTAACATTCTTTTTTATCTCTATGTTTAATTTTATTATTTATACAGATAAAAAAATCAACAGTGTTATTCAGACATGGTTGCAGATTATTCTTTCACAGACTGCAGGACAGGGTACAATGGTTATAGTCCTATTTTTAGTAAGTACAATCCCGCCCCCTCAAGTGTCTCATAAAACAAAGCTGCCCTACTATTAGAGCTGAAATGGGCTCCAGTCGTCTTGGTTGACACACTATTTAACATTCTTCAACAAATGTGAATAGGCTAGGCCACAGAGCCAAATGCCCAAAAATCCCAATTATGTTGCAATTCAATGTAATAACTTTTTTCCAGAACCAGAAAAACAACCTATAGCTTTGAATTAAATATACATTTAGGTACAAATGTTGACTGCATGATTATGTTTGTCTGTATTTATAAGCAGGTTTGTTACAGTCTAACAGTCTTCTTTTTCTTATAACATACCCTACCCTTCACAAGATCCTTTCATGAGCAGCATTTCTTTAAGTTAAAGGCAGGGTTACTGGAACTGTGTGATTGTGCAGCCGTAGCAATTTCCATATAATGATATGTTTGCTGCATTTACCACATAATCCATCATCTGTTGCACAATCTGCTGACTTTTTTAAATAATAATTTTTTCTAGCACAATCGGTTCAAAAGTTACTAAGAACGCAATGCCACGTGTTGCCGCATAGTGAAAGGCCCTGCGCAAAGGTTGACTAGTCACCTTCCTGTTGCTCATTTCTATATTTTGAGTGTTAAACTAATGCCCAGGCACTGTTAACAAAATTAAAAATGTCAAAATAGTGAAGTAATATCATCACAAAGTTTTTCACGTTATTTAGCATATTTTGCCTATTCATGCAACATAATTTACTCAAACCTGCCACTAAATGTGGCCCTCACCGAGACATAATTCTAGTGGGTCTGGTTAAAAGTCTTTCAGTGGACTGATGTTGGACATGGCCCTTCTTAGGGGATTACAACAAATATTTTAGCTTTTTCCTCCCAGTTTTAGCTGACTCTTTTGTAATGGCCTTAGCACACTGGGCACTTTCCCACAGTACTGCAGTGGGAAAGTGAACGCATGCTTCCTTCACATGCCAGGAAGGGGCTCTTACGGGATTGGCTAAGTTGCTGTACCCAGGAGTGCCTGTATAAAGGTACACCACATACCCGGAGCAATTATGGTCCTGGCTTCTGGGGAGACGCTGCTTTGACTGTGCCATCCACCAGAATAGCCTCTCAAACATGCGTTAGGCCTGACAATGCAGGCCTGTAGAGGCGCTGTTACGCCTATGCTCAGGTTGGCACTTCTAATGCCATGGCCAATCCTGAGTGGGCCCTCCACCACCCCAAGAGCACCCCTGAAGGGTGGGCCAGTGGTAGATGAAAGACTTAGCAGGGACGCATTGGGTGTCCCCAGCTCTGGCACGAAACAACACCCATGTGGGTTTTCTATGCCTACCGGATCAGACATTCCCATAAGGTTGGCTGATTCTCTTTTGGTGGCCTTTGGTCCTGGACACTTTCCCACTGTAAGTACAGTGAGAAAGCACATGTGGTCATCCTACACATGTTATGCAGTGGTGGTAACCAGTATGTGCACATTTGCACAATGGTGTCCTAATATGTACTGAGCCTGCCACTGTAGGCCAGGAAATGCGCACTTGCACAATGGTGTTTTGGTATGTACTGAGCCTACAAATTAGGCCAGTAGGTGTGCACCTGCACAATGGTGTTTTAACATGAATTGAGCCTGCCATTGTAGACCAGTATGTGTGCATTTGCACAATGATGTTTTAATATTTACTGAGCCTGTTACAGGAAAGGTTTTGACACTTGGCCTCTCAGGGCCAGACCATGGCCCGTCTAAATAATAAAATGAATATGAAGACAATTTCAAAGGCGCACCACAGTATAACTACCAGTGCTCCACTGCAGCAACCTAGAGATACAATTGCAGGGATGTGAGACTAGAGACCCTGAACCATGTGGTGCACACTGCCAGAGGATTCTGTTGTGCACCAAGAGTATTTACTGCCCTAGGGAGGGACCGCACAATCTTCCTGCATTGTAGCTGGCATGGGCAGACTGCCTGCTGCAGTGTGGCAATCTGAAGAGTGCTCTCCAAGGGGTTGTTGGGTTGCCCCCTGTTCTCGACAGAGGTCTCGGGGACATCAAAGACCTTCCACAAGAGACCCACACCTTCTACCTGTGTCATCTGGAATGCAGTGCTCCCTACGTGCCTACATCATCTGCTGGATTCCACCTTGTAGCAGCGGTGTGAGCATGGAAGTAAGCATTGCACCTGGCTCACTTTGTCGATCGTGCTGCATTTCTCTTGTGCGATATGCCGACTGCACACTCATTTCATGCTGTGTCTGATTCACAGGATACAACCCTCAGAGGTGGGGCCATATGTGGCGCAGTGCTGCATTCTGCTGAACTTGCTTCTTTGTGTATGAATGGAATTGTCAGGTGTGACTCAAGTCATCAAACACCCGATGTAGTGCCTCATTCCAGGAAGGTATGAAAGTTGCTGAGTCCTCAAGTGTGTTGGGAATTGCCTGTTGTGACTCAAGTCATCGTGCACCAGATGTTGTGCCTCATTCCAGGAAGGTGCAGAAATTGGTAACGTTCTGTGGGTGAGTGGAAATGTCTGGTGCAACTCAAGTGATCGTGCACCAGATGATTTGCCTCATTCTAGGGAGCTTTTTGTATGCAAGTGGATCATTGCACACCAGATGTTGTGCCTCATTCCAGGGAGGTACGGCATTGGTTACTTTTCATGTGCAATTGTAATTGTCTCGTGCGACTCAGGTCAAAACACACCAGATGCTGTGCTTCATTCCAGGGAGGTATAGCATTGGTAACTTTTCATGGGTAATCAGTATCGTCTGGTGTGACTCAAGTCATATCGTAAAAGGCGTTGTGCCTCATTCCAGGGAGGCACAGAATCAGAGAGACATTGTGTGCAACCGGATTGTCTGGTGTGACCCAAGTCCTCTCATACCCGATGGTGTGCCTTCTTCCAGGGAGGTGCGGAATTGATAACTATTTGTGCACTTGAGTGCCTGGCCTTGATGGGCACTACTGTGAACAGCGTGTGTCCAATGGTGACCCCCTTCCTGTGCTTTGCAGACTGGGTCCCACGCCAAAAGACACAGTGCTGAGACCTTTGAGTTAACTTCCCGAGTGGTGGCCAAACCTCCATTTGTTGACTGTTGCCTGATCAGCCTGTTATGTATTCTTTCATTCCACCTTTCTCCCGGGACCCTGAATAAGTGTGACGTCAGCCAAGATTGGCCTAATATCTGGGGAAAGGTTGCTCTTATCTCCAACTCGTCTGTGGGGTAGATGGGATTGGGTTGAAGGGTGGATTAAGGTGTGGGCCCACAGTGCCTGCGAGTACAGTGCCAACTGATCTGCTGGATATCAGTGTACCACATTAGGGCCCTGGGAGTGAGTGTGTGTGAGTGCGTGCTATTCAAGCCTGCTTGATATCCATGGAATCGCATAGCAATGCCGAGTGAGTGTTTGTGGGAGTGACTGCCGGTGATTGCCTACACCACATGGCTGTGTTGCCGTACATGTTGCTTCCTTACCAAAAGACTATCACGGTTGACATTGGTTTCTACCCGTGCAGCCTAGCCACAGAGCTATTTAGGAGTGCTGGAATTGTTTGTGTGTACTCATTGCTGGCAACGTTGAGAAATAGTGTCCACCCTAGAACTGTGTGATAGCGAATTAGGGAACCTGCTGGGGTGGGTCTAGTGTTGACAACATTTTTGAACTGCATGAGGGTGCTGGGAGGGAAAGCAGAATTTTCCCCAAGTGTACATATTGCTAACATCGTTTTTAACACTGTTGGGCCTAGTACTGCTAGTAATATTTCTGAATGTGATTAATGCCCCGATTGACATGATGTGCATGTTATGCTAATTAATGTGTGTGTTGAATACAAACTTTCTTTACATACACTTTGTGTGAAGTCTCTCTTGTGACGCTCACTGTATTTGTTATGTAGGAGTGCTGTGCCAATTCTTTACACATTGCCCCTATGATAAGCCTGACTGCTCAGTGCCAAGCTACCTAGGGGTGAGCATAGGTCATACAGTGAGTGACAGGAGTGGTAGTTTTTGCTTGGCTAGGGCCTCGCCTTAGCCAACCAGAACTTGACACATCCAACAACTGATTTCTGCACATCTAATGTCATTCTTCTCCAAAGTCAATGACATTTATTTGTACATTAGTAGGCAGTATCCTGACTTTAAAAAACATATTGCATGGTTACTGGTCATAGAACCAACTCCCATCATTAACGTTTGACATCATTTTTAGGCACGGTTGAAATTAAAATTAAGCCACATAATTCATGTAATGCCTAGAATTTCATTCTACACTTGTTATGCAGAATTCCAGAAATGGTGCCACTTCACATAATTGCATACCATTGGTGCTAAAAGTTGTTTTCCTACAAAACTCTTTTTGTGCTCACATACAGCAGTAAATAACGAATTTGCAATTGCAGAGTTATATATGATCTTGCATAATGTTCCTGAAATTGTGCATAATTCTGCAAAAGCAAATTACACAAATTTCACACACTCTATCATTCCACACATTTGACGGGATATCTGCCTTGTAGATGTTTCCAGATGCATTACTAGGCCTTCTCTGATTATCCCTCTTTTTTAATGTATATTCACATATCACTCTGCAGTCCCTCTGACTAGGCTAGTACTCTGTTGCTGCCGTTGTGTTTTTGTTCAAACTATATTATAATTTGTGTGCCTATCTCTCACAGCTCCTGTTCCATTCATAGGCCCCAAGGCAAGATAAGAGTACCTCTCCTGTCACTCATGTACGAAATCAATACAACATGATGACAGCCAAACACACCCTCATGGCATGCTACCTGTCAAAAAATGTGCTTTGGCATTCCACATGAATCCCTCTACAATACAATACAATAGCAGCACCCCAATCTTTAACATCGGGAACAGGCTGTTGTTGGCTCTTCAACCTGCCTCTGTGCTCACCCTGCTTCTGCCCCGAGCCACTGTACCTGCTGCAGTTTTGATGGTTGTGCCCTTATGCTTTATGCTCGGACTTTGACTACAGTAAAGTGGGCTATTCATCTTCTTCAGCTCTAGTGCCAATGTGCATGCTGCACAAATGATAAATGGGTCCCTGTGCTTTGTGCCGGGAGCAGTTTGCACTTTGATACTTAGGGACTCATTTTGTGACCGCCAGGGTCACTGTCGCAGCCGGACTGTGACATTACGACCTTGGTGAAAGCGTCACGGTCGGACCGCTGGCACTGCCACCTTTCAGCTACCAGACAACCTGGCGGTGCTGGCGGGCCCAATCAGCCAGGGCAGCTATGCAAGCATCTCTGCCCTGGGTGTTACGGCTCGTCTCTCCGTCAGAATTTACATGGTGGTTTCTGGACCTTAGAAGTAGGCTGCACAGGGCTCTTCATACCCATACGACCTGCTGTGACTCCGTGGTAGCTGCATTCCCGTGTGGGAGCAATCTGCAGACTGCTCCTCAAACATCTGAACACTGGTGCCACTAAACCTGCTCAATCGTTATCTCTACGGTTTCAGAGATCTTTTCTCAGATGAACAGAGTTTAAGAATATTGGTGATTGGGTATTGTCGTTACATCAGCCACCATTAGATCATCATCAAATGATTGCATGGCAAATCCTGGGGTAGCTTTACTAAAATTCTACTCCTCGTAACTGAATATACTCTCATAGAAGTCTCAATTAAATGTAGGGTGTGCCAAAGTGGTGTAAGTGGGCAAACCTTCACAAAAATCAAAAGAAATTACAAATAATGACACAAAATGCAAATCCAGCATTTAGAATTATATTTCAGAATACAATGCTTTTTTAAACAATTTTTTTTTTTTTTTCAAACAACAGCTGCTTGTGCTTTGGTTGTTTGTGAAGTTCCCACGTTCCCGTAATATGGTTTTGGTACGAACAGGATAGAATTACATAATGTAGTTTTATGGAGTAATTTCAGAAACACATTTCAGCAAATAAGAATGGCTTCACATTCAATAAAATACATGAAATTAAGCTGTTGTGATGAAAATTTCAACCAGGCATAGTGTAAACTAAAAGAGGAAATGTAATTACAGACATCAGAAAGATTTTCTTATGCAAAGATTCATGGGCAGATCAAAGATGATGAGTAGGAGGCCGATTTTAGTTTGCAGCTCTGCCTCACAGAATCTGACTTCATAGGTAGTACTGTAGGGAACTGAGATTCAGCTTTCGATTGGTAGACCAAGATGTAAATTCACATAAGTTAATACATATTTTACATTTAAGTAATAAATATGTACTATATTTATATTATTAATTTATGTTTATATATATTTGTAACAATTTCACATAATGTAATTGTTTACATTATTTCCTATGGGGTTTTATATCAAGTCCCTACCTCTATTATTTTCTACAGGATGTTGTGTAGTACTCGGCCTATTACAAAATTGTAAATTACTACAAAAGTGCAGTTTGTGAATACTTTAAAGTAGTAACTTTACCCAAAGATGCATACTTACTCAAAAGTGCATTTTGGGTAGAGGCCTTCAGAGGTGATTCAAGCACTTCAGAGAATACTGGGATCTAGTCTCTTTTTTCCTTGAGAAATCAGTAGCAGTGTTGGACCATATTTCATCATTATTAACCATCATATTACAAGTGTTAGGGCCTGATTTAGAGTTTGGCGTATGAGTTACTCCGTCACAAACTTGATGGATATCTGACTACCCTATTACGAATTCCATAGGACACAATGTGATCGTAACATGGTAGACGGGTTATCCGTCACGTTTGTGACATAGTAACCCAATTCGCTAAACTCTAAATCAGCCCCTTAGTCTAATCTAAGGCTTCACACAATATCTCCATCCAAGAGGATGCAATAGCACTACTCTAAAGGCTAATGCAGCATTTGCAGTCCTACCTTCCCAATTCAATGTGTAATTTGGACTAAATTCTAATCGCCCACTCAAGTGCACCAAGTCATTGGCAGTCAAGAGTCTCCGCAAGGCTTTCAGACTATCTTTTAGTGAGAGTGACAATGTGACCATTGATTCTATCTACAAGAGCAACCCAGATTGTCCCCTAAGCATTGTAAAGAGGTGCACAAGAACAGTAAGCAAGACATGTAAGAATGAAATTAACAAAAAGGGCAATGCTATGTATGTTTTTTTTTTAAACTAATAACTGAATCAGAAGGTCAAGATCAGCAGGTAAACCAGCTTACATCAAGCCAGAGAAGGCCATAGCCTTTCACAGCTTCCTACCTGGTTGTAAAAAACTAAAGGTTTCTGGAGTCCAGCAAAATTAAAAAATACTGAATCCCTCCCTTTCAAACCTCCCACATTCAGGCTCTATGAAACAATCTCTCTCCTGTAGTGCAACAAGACTTTGGAACTCCCCATCTCCAGCACTTAACACAACTCCTGGTCAGATCAAGTCTCAAATTTGAGAGACACTTTGAATAAAGTGAGATTCATCGCATCACCTTTTGACTCTCTGTGTTTTAGCTTAGCTCTATGGTTCTTTTATTATAATTGTTTTCTGAAGAGCTTCTTTATTTGGCATTGTTCATTTGCGGATATGCAATTCCTATTCCTATTTTACCAGCTGGAAATCATCGGTTTTTAGATGTTTGGTATGTTGTATGCGTGTCTTGCAGTCTTGTAAAGAACTCTAATGATTTTCGGCCAATTTCATGTTATAGAAAATCTAAAATAAATAGAGGGCCTCTGCTTCATTTTAGCATCCTGTGGATTGTAGTCTGTAACATTGGGTAGAGAATATTGAGTTATCAGAATATCATAGTCAAAATATTGAGAACGAAAATATCAAGGAGATAACTGCATGTACGTAAGTAAAGATTTACTATTCTCCCACATCCCTTGAAGATATATCACCCATATACATATATGCAGAGTTAAGAATAATAAACCAATTTTTACCTTTGTAGACTTGACTATCAATATTTTGGTCCTCGAAATTCTGGCAACGATATAATTATAATTTATATTTTCCATATTCAGCATTCCATATCTCAAAATTACTCTGTACTCCACAACCCTCCAGAGGCAAAAAACATCTCAGAAATGGAAGTAAAAACAGAAGGGTTCAGGAACCCAGCCCCTGGAAAAGTCTAAAAAAAGAGGAGAAAACTGAGACTGATAACAAAAAAAATGATATCTTAGAGTGGAGTAGCATGCAGAGGCCTAGCATGGAGTGGTGTACAGTTGAGTAGTGGAGTAGAGTGCAGTGGAGTGGAGCACTGTGTCACAGAGTGGAATAAAGTTGCGTGGAACAGTGGAGTAGAGTTTAGTAGGTGTGTCAGAGTGGAGTGGTGTAAAGCGGGTTGGAGTGGCATAGAGGGAGCTCTGTAGAGTGTTGTAGAGTGAAGTACAGTGTCATATAGTGGCACAGAGTGCAGTACAAAGTCATGCACTGGAATATTATGGAGTACAGTGGAGTGCCATAGAGTGGAGCACAGTGTGGTAGAGTGGAGGGATATAGAGTATTGTAAGTAGAAAAGACTGTCGTAGAGCGGAGTACAATGGGGTGGCGTGGAGTGGTATACAGTGGATGGAGTAGTGTAGAATAGCGTGGAGTGGCATAGTGTGGAGTGGCGTAGAGGTGAGTTGCATGAAGTGGAGTGGCATAGAGTGGAGTAGACTGGAGTTGCATGAAGTGGAGTGGCATAGAGTGCAGTACAATAGAGTGGAACAGCACACAGCAAAGTGCGTACAGTGGAGTGGAGTAGAGTGGAATGGAGTGGCATAGAGTTGAATAGCATAGAGTGAAGTGCCGTAGAGTGTTGTACAGTAGAGTGACGTGGCATAGAGTGGAGTGTCATGTTGTGGAGCAGAATCGGCTGGCATAGAATAGAGAGGTGGGTCATAGAGCACGTGGAGTCTTGTGTAATACAGTGGTGTGTTGCACAGTGTAGGGGCGTAGAGTGGAGTGACAGAGTAGAGTGAGGGAGAGTGTAGTACAGTGGACTTTCATGGAGTGGAGTGTCATAGAGTAGAGTGTTGTAGAAGGGAGTGTTGTTCGGTGTGGTAGAATGGAATGGCATACAGTGGAGTAGAGTGTTACAGAGAGGAATGGTGTACAGTGGAGTGATGTAGACTGGAATAGTGTGTGGAAGAGTAGAATGGAGTGCCGTAGAGTGGAGGGGCACAGAATGGAGTGGTATAGAGTGGAATAGCATACAGTAGAGTAGTGTAGAATCTACAGGCATAAAGTAGAGTGACTTAGATTGGAGTGGTTTAGAGTGGAATGGAGTGTCATAGAGTGGAGTGATGTAGAGTGGGGACATGTTTTGTAGAGTAGAGTGTTGTTTCACAGAGTGTCATGCAGTGTAGGGTGTATAGTGCAGTGACGTAGAGGTGAGGGGCATAAAGTGAAGTGCCATAGAGTGGAGTGGTATAGCGTAGAGTGTAGGAGAGTGTTGTACAGTGGACTGTAGTACAGTGGGCTGTCGTAGAGTGGAGTGTCACCCAGTGTGGTAGAGTGCTAGGGAGTGGCGAAACATAGAGTGGAGTGGCATAGAGTGGAATAGCATCCATTGAAGTGGCAAGGAGTGGAGTGGTGTAGAGTGGAATAACGTTGAGTGAACTGGTGTAGAATGGAGTGGTGTAGAGTGGAGTAGGTTATTTGATAGTGGAGTGGCGTGTCAGAGTAGAGTGGAGCAGTGCAGAGTATAGCGGCGTTTCTTACAGTAGAGTGAAGTGTCATGTCTGAATGGAGTGCAGTAGAGTGAAGTAGCATAAAGTGAAGTGGCGTAGGGCGGAGTGGTGTAGAGTAGAGTGGCATACAGTGTGGTAGAGTGGAGTAGAGTGAATGGGTATACAGAGGAGGAGTGTTGTAGAGTGGAGTGTCATGCACTGGAGGAAAGTGTTGTAAAGTGTGGTGGAGTGGAGTGCCATAGAGTGCTGTTGAGCCGAGTGGCATGCAGTGGCCTAATGTGGAGTAATAGAGTTCAGTGGAGTAGAGTGCAGTGTCTCATTGAGCAGAGTGAAGTAAAGTAGTGCGGAGTGGCATAGAGGAAGTTGTGTAAAGTGGAATAAGGTGTCATATAGTGGCCTAGATTAGAGTAGATTGTTGTAGAGTGGCAGACAGTGGAGTAGAGTTTCATAAAGTGGAATACTGTAGGGCCTCCTAAAGTGAAGTAGAGTGTTGTAGTGTGGCATAGAGTGGAGTGGCATGCTTTACACTAGAATGGAGTTATGTATCCTAGAGTGGCATGTCGTGGACTATCTTAGAGTGTAGGGGAGTAGAGTGGACTAGCGCAGAATGGAGTGCCATGAGGTAAAGTGGAGTGGCATGTAGTAGAGTGTAGTGGCGTGCCACATAGTGGAGTGGAATGTTGTAGGGTGGAGCAGAGTGTTGTAGAGTGGAGTGGTGTTCATAGCATGGCATAGAGAAACAGAGAGTGGAGTAGCATGTCTGAGAATGGAGCAGAGTACAGTAGAGCGTCATGCAGTGGAAGGGCATACAGTGGTGTTCAGTTTCGTAGAATGGATTGGTGTAGAGAGGAGTGGCGTGTTGTGGAGTGTGTTAGAGTGGAGTGACATAGAATGTTCTAGAATGGAGTGGTATATAGTTGTGTAGAGTGGCCTACTATAGAGTGCAGCACTATACTGTAGTACAATAGAGTATAGTACAGCAGAGGACTACCAGGTCCCCTACCTTTTGGTGATGACTTTACAGCAATGTGTGGCATCTGGCAATCCCAGAGTACACCATTCTGGCCCCTCTCAAGATGTCAGGAACCTTCCTTGGATGGTATGAACTCAGCCATCCCCCTGAGAGGTGTGGCTATCTGGGGGCAACACCCCATGGTAAAACTAGTTTGGGCACTGGATGTATCTCTCTGTCTCTGTCTCCAGCTTGTCTACCTCAATAAATGGCAGCCACTCTGGAGTCTTACTGCCATTTCCCCACCAAAAGAGGCTTTCCTTCTGAAGCTCGCCTTTTGAGTTTAACAACCCGAGTGGGTTTCTGCAAAGGGGAGGGAGCACCTTGCCCTGCAGCAGGCTCTGTTTGATCCTAAGCCTGGGAGTCTTTCACATAAATCTGCAGATGGGCAGAAAGCTGTCTGATGGTCTAAGTCTGTGTAAGGCTGCTGGATCAATGGGGCACCAAGAGGCAACTTTCTAAAAGTTGCTTTTCTTTAATAGTGACATTAAATTCAACCTGGGCATCAAGTCGGGTTTAATTTCATGATTAATTAGGTACCTCACAGTATCCAGTTTGTAAGTCCCAGTCAGATGTTAGTCAGGCTGGGATGCCAATAGGGAACCCTGTCTTAGCTAATGAGGCTGCCAACTTTTCCTCAGCAAAACAACAACTTCAGGGGTTTTGCTGGTAGTACATATATATATATATATATACATATATATATATATATATATATATATATATATATGTGTGTCCTAGTCAATAATTTACAGCTCCGTGCCTTAGGGCTGGATAGGCCTGCCTCAGAAAAGACTTAATAATAATATTAAGGGAAGTGGGGACTTTGACATTGATGGTAATGACAAAGTCAAACTGGCAGTATTACAATTGCCCCTCCAGTCTGATGGTACAGGTTAGGAGCCCTTTTGTATTTTTTCATACACAGGTTGGCACACCCAGGCTACAGCCTGGGGGGGACACTCTGTCTTATATGCCCTAGGTACCCTAGATACCATATACTAGGGACTTATAATTAAGTCAGTGCTTGCAAATTCAAAATATATTTTGTGCTGGACTAGAAAGGCAGCACTGATGTCTGTTTAGCAGGTGTCAGTGTGCTCTCAGAGGTGATAAACCAGCAGCATCAGTCCAAAGGTGTGGGGGTGAACATGCAAAAAGAGACATTTCCATAAAGACGTTCACTGGAAAATAGCCAGGTCGTACAAGATACCTGCAAACTACATTTTTTTGTTAAAGGGGTAGTTTTGCAACATTTTCAAGACATTTCATGAATTGTGCAAAAAAAGAATGCAATTTTGCACAATGTTAATTTTATGTATTTGGGGATGTAAAACAAGGAAAAGAAAGCATTAACAAAACCCTTAAGTCTGGCTTTTTCATAAGTGAGACAGATGCATCGCATGCATCTTCTCCGGACACTGCACTGTCAATCTGGGACAACAGTCAAAGATGTGGCAAGAAGCCCGAATTGGAAGCCCATTTACCTCTGCACACTGAAGGAAACAGCCCAACTTTCCAGTTTATGACATACAAACTAAGAAAAAGACCCTGCACAAGCTGGACTGGGAAATGCTGGAATCTGTGGCAGCGGGTGGTAATAGTAAATTGTTTTCAGGTGCAGCCAACAATGTGAGCTAGGAACACCCCTGAAAGCCCTCTGCTGCAATGTAACATCCTAAACTCCGATTGGGAGGCACATTTTTTGGCCATTGATCACCTCATGGAGAGTATAGGGTCGGTTAATTCTCTATGTGGGAAGTTAAATAATGCACCACCAGTCATGGTACTCCTGTCAGAGGTGAAATTGGCAATAAGACAGAGTACAGAAGGTAAGGCGCCAGGTTCTGATGGGATCCCAATCGGTTTAATAAAATGTAACATCGCCCTTTGGGGTCCCCCGATTACCAATGCTTTAAATAGTCCCCAGAGCACACAAATTACCAGTTCTTGGAAATTGTCGACCATTGTACCCATTTTCAAAAAAGGCGATCACATGTCCGCTAACTGTTACAGATATATTTCTCTATTGGAAAACACAGTCAAAATCATTGGTAGGGTGATTTACAATTGTCTGTTTGAATGGGTGCAAGAGTGAAACATTCTCTCCTTATTTCAATTTGGGCTTTGCCCCGTCAGTAGAGCAGTGCCTTAACCTGAGCTTAATAGACAACAAGTATGCACATGTTAAGCGCTCCCCTCTGTACCTGGCCTTTATGGATTATAACTGCTTTTGATTCAGTAAACAGGTCTAAGTTGTGATTGAAGCTGTTGGGCATGGGCGTTGATGCATCCGTGGTGAATATGCTGTTTAATCTGCAGCCAAAATGTGTTTGAGCCCAAATGGGGAATTGTCTTTGGAAATCTGCCTTAAGCACGAAGTCACCAAGGCTGTAATTATTTATCCTTTACATCAATGATGTTAGATTTGATATAACCGCTAGTCCTGTAGATACCCCCAGAGTTACGGACAGACAGGTACCCGCATTATTGTTCCCCAATGATGCAGTTTTGTTAGCTCGGACTCCTAATTCCCTGCGGACATTGGTAGCACGTTTTGTCCAGTTCATGAGTGTCCTAGATTTGGCAACAGATTTTTGGCAAATCACGGATCATGGTCAGTGGTCCAAGTAGTATTTTTTCTAAGAGGTTTATTATTCAAGGCCAGTCTTTGAGTAGCGTAAAAACGTTAGATACTTGGGTGTCATTGTTAACTCGTTTGGCTCCTGGCAGTCCCGGTTATCCAGCTTGTTCCTCAAGTTGAGTAGATCATCGGGAGTAATCCTAAATCTTTGAAGGCCAAGAGAGAAAGGGATGTTATCCCCTTTGCTTAAAATATATTATATGCAATGCGTCCCGCCCGCCACATATGGGGAAGGGATCTGTGGATATCAGAACAGTACCACCCTTCAGTCTTTGGAAAATCGCCTTTGTTGGAAGCTACTTCAGTTACCCCCAACAGCCTCTAGCTATTTTTTCACACCAAATTAGCTCAGGGATACATCAAAGATAAGGTACAATTGACCCCGCTTATGCTTTGGGTCGGTATTTGGATTAATCCCCATGCACAGTTATGCAAAGATGTTAAAAGGGATTGTTTAATTATGGAGAGAGGATGTCCCATTCCATGGTTAAGCTACATTTCTAGAACATTTCAGTCATTAGAGCTATCGGACCTATTTAAGCAAACAGATAAGCACAGTGTTGACCTTTTAAAGATCCTTTGTCAGTCAGTCAGTCAGTCAGTCCAAAGATCTTTATTCAGCGTTTTGCCATAAAATCACATATACATTACAGATAATATAAATATCTATTCAAATATAATCCTTATAAGTTAAAACAAAGTACAAACATCTTCATCCAAATAAAATTGCAAGGTTGGTTATCAAAACATATCAAGAATATCCCGCAACCCTGCTAAATGGGAATATAAACGTTTACAAACATTGAAATCCCAATCGACAGAGTAAGATCATAAATAGTCAAAATTATGTTATTAAATGGGTACATTGACCAGTTCATATCGATCCCTAATAGCAATGGCTGATTTGATAAAACTCAAAACTGAACTGCACATTTGTTTAGATGAAAGTCTTTGGATACCAATCAAAGCCTCCTTATGGGAGATAGTATGTAATTTACGCAGGATTGGCAATATAAAAGCTTTCCTAGGAGCTGAATAGAGTGAACAAAATAAAACAAAGTGGCAAGTGCTTTGTTTAGAAAAATTGTCAAAGGACAAAGCAGTAAAAAAAATTGCCACGTACATTTCTTTGGAAAAGCCACTCGAAAATGGATCATATTTAGTCTAAAAAGAACAAGTAGAGAGTACAGAGAAGGAATTGGGAATCAGATAAAGTATGGTTCTATCAAAATTGAAGTTGAAATCTGCACGTATAAATCAAATGTTTTCAATTTCTCTGCTACTTGATATCTATAGTTCGCAATATACTCAATATATCGAGTTTTGACAATTTCCTTGGCATTCGCGGGCATAAGCTCTGGTTTGAAATATATAATCTCCAGTTCCAAATTCCGGAAAGAATTATGTACAAAAGTAAGCCATGGAATCCTGTCATGATTGGCTAATTGAATGCAACCCATTAGACAGTCTTGCACTAGGCTAGCCGCTGGATTTAACCATACTTTTATCCATAACAGGAGTGGGGCAATATCAATCAAATCCTTAATGTACTGTATTCCCAACTCCTTGTGACAAATAATATTAGCTACATTCTTGGGTACCAGAAGCAGCCGGTGCAAAAATGTATTCTCTATACGTTGTAAGAGGGTTGAGTTAGTATATCCCCAAAGCCACCCCCGTGAGTAGCTGCAGAAACACATTTAGATTTATAGAGCATAATAATCTGATGGACTGGTCTATGTCCTAATTTACGAGCAAAGCGAAAAATCGCTTCCATATTTCTCTCCATTTGTTGGGCCTTTAAAATAAGATGGGGGTTCCACGACAAAGAAGAACTTAAATGCAGTCCTAGATGACAAAAATCTTTCACCTTGGTTAAAGTATTTCCCCTGATATCAAAACGTTTAGTTCGCGTAGTTCTAGATCCACAAATCATAACATGTGACTTTGTAAAATTAACTTTCAAATCTAACTCTTGCGTAAATGTTAAGAAAAGGTCCAATAGATTCTGTAAACCGTTTGCTGTATGAGCAATTAAAACAGCATCATCAGCGTACAGCAAAATCGGAAGTTGTCTAGAGCCCATCCTAGGAAAATCCTTGCAGTTTTTTACCAAAAAGCTAGAGACCATTAATGTATAGATCCTTTGTCAGCAGAGAGCCTGCTCTGTACCTCTTGTTGGAATTAACTGATTGGGAGAGGTCCCTTCTGTTTAACTTTAGAGCTTGCACAGTTCGCTCCTGAGCCATGGGCAACAAATAGGTTTTTTTGGGACCTCCACACTCAGCCTGCACTTGTGATGGCTCTTCCATGCAGTCATTGCCACATTATAGCCCTCAGTACAACCCTGGCAGTCGGTGTTAAAGTGGCGGTAAGACCGCCAACAGGCCGGCGGTATAAAAAATGGAATCACGACCATGGCGGAAACCGCCAACATAGACAGCCACTTTAACACTCCGACCGCCACGGCGGTACAAACAAACAGCATGGCGGTCACCGCCAACATACAGGCGGAAGACAATGTACCGCCCACACTATTGTGAGAGGCCAATCCGCCACCTTTTCCGGGGCGGATTAAACACGAACAAAAACACGGTGGAAACAGGAGTTGGTAGGGGAAACACTCACCTCTACACAACCCACGAGGAACCAGGACTCAATGGAGCCAGAACTCCAAATCCTCTCTGCAATAGTGTTCCTGCTCCTCTACCAGGAGCACAAACGACGGTGGCGACGACCACGGTGAGTACTGCACCTACAACACAGGGAAGGGGGGAGGGAAAAGAGAGTGACACACACACATGCAACACGCAACACCCCCACCCCCACCCTCACCCACAACAACATACACACTACTACATGCTGCAACATTAGATTTAATCCCCCCCGGAAGAATGTAATGACAAAAGGAAATGATTGTAACCATTGTAATCAATACAAATCCATTAGTCAAAACTTTAAATACAGTATATACAATTATGTACACCAACTATACAAGTCCGGATAGTGCACCATTCATAGTCCGTGGACCACTGGGCCCAAAATGCATGGGTGAGGCCCACACTCGATAACAGACTCAAAACGGAGAGAACACTGCTGGGGCATCAGATCGAAATGAAACAGGCACCTCAGGGGGAACGAAAGGGGGGGCACCTCAGCCGGATGAATGCACGACGCCAGCTCCACAAGGGGGCCCCATGCCCATTGATGTATCTTGGGGAGTGGAAAGCCACAGTCTCTCAAGTCTTTTCAGTGGGTCGGTTACCCACTGCTTTATCCTGGGGAGTGCAAAGCCACAGTCTCTCAAGTCTTTTCAGTGGGTGGGTTGCCCACTGCTTTATCCTGGGGAGTGCAAAGCCACAGTCTCTCAAGTCTTTTGAGTGGGTGGGTTGCCCACTGCTTCATCCTGGGGAGTGCAAAGCCACAGTCTCTCAAGTCTTTTCAGTGGGTCGGTTACCCACTGCTTTATCCTGGAGAGTGCAAAGCCACAGTCTCTCAAGTCTTTTCAGTGGATTGGTTAACCACTGCTTTATCCTGGGGAGTGCAAACCCACAGTCTCTCAAGTCTCTCAAGTGGGTGGTTTGCCCACTGCTTTATCCTGGGGAGTGCAAAGCCACAGTCTCTCAAGTCTCTCAAGTGGGTGGTTTGCCCACTGCTTATCCTGGGGAGTGCAAAGCCACAGTCTCTCAAGTGGATAACAGTCTCCACTGGTTCTGGAGGGGGCTTTGTGCCCAGAGTGTTTCATCCTGCCAAGGACTGAGGTAGTGGATGTGATACTCCATTGCTTCTGGAGGGGGCGTTGTGCCCAGAGTGCTTCATCCTGCCAAGGACTGAGGTAGTGGATGTGATACTCCACTGGTTCTGGAGGGGGCTTTGTGCCCAGAGTGCTTCATCCTGCCAAGGACTGAGGTAGTGGATGTGATTCTCCACTGGTTCTGGAGGGGGCTTTGTGCCCAGAGTGCTTCATCCTGCCAAGGACTGAGCTAGTGGATGTGACACTCCACTTACTGTGGTGCAACATGCAAGCTGGTCAGGCTCTTGGAACTGACCACCAGCCTCGGACGACTCACCACTGGGGATGGCAGCCATGTCTGCGGTGGTGCCACAGGTTCAGGATGTTGCGGGCCGCTAGTGGTGCTGGCGGCGGTGTCAGTAGCTGCGGTGTTTGCGGCGGACTCTGTGGCATTGGTGCTTGCAGCGGACTCTGTGGCATCGGTGCTGGTGGCGGGCTCTGTGGTATCGGTGCAGGCGGCGGGCTCTGTGGCATCGGTGCTGGCGGCGGGCTCTGTGGAAACGGTGCTGGCTGCGGTCTTTGAGGCGGTGGTCCTGGTGGCGGTCTTTGTGGCGGTGGTGCTGGTGGCGGGCTCACTGACTGTGGTGCTGGTGGCGAGCTCAGTGTCTGCGGTGCTGGTGGCGGGCTCAGTGTCTGCGGTGCTGGTGGCGGGCTCAGTGTCTACGGTGCTGGCGGCAGTGTCTATGGCGGTTGTGCAGGTGGCGGTGCCGGTCTGATCCGCCATGCAGGTTGGCATCGACGTGGACCTGCCTTTGATTTTCTGGCCCTTCCCCACCTTGGATGGTGGTGCAGCTGTCTAGCCACCTTCCACTTTTGTGTTGCCTGAGCCCTTGGTGGCAGGTGTTTTCGCCTTCTCCCTCCAGGATGTGGGCATCTTTTTCAGTTCTGGAGGTGGCGGAATGTCCTTGCTCTCACTCCTTGGGACACTGGCAGCCCTGTGGCTTGGCGCACTCAAAATCCCGCAATTGCTGGCACCACTGTGCCCGGTGATGTGGTGGCTGAGGTGCTGGGTTGGGACCTGGAAAGGTGGGCCCTAGGGGACAGACGGAGTGGGGAGGTGAAGGGAAGAGGTCAAGAGTTGCCAGGAAAAGTTTTTTAGACACACTGGGTTGGGTAGATGTAGGGAGTCTGGGAGTGGAGGAAGAGGTAGTGGTTGTAGGAGGCGTACGTTTGCTGACTTTGGGTGAAGGTGCATGGGCTGGAGGCTGTTGTGCGGTGGATGGCTGTTGGGTGGGTGTGTGACTGCGTTTGTGTACTTTGGGAGGTGGGCTCACAGACACACTGGGAGAGGACACAGGGGATGTGTGAATGGTAGTGGGGGTGGTGAGTGCACATGAGTGGTGTGTGGTGATGGGCGTGCTGGTGATGGAGGTAGTGGCTGAAGATGTAGTGCATGCAGGCCTGAGAGGAGACGAGACTGGGAGGGAGGAGGGAGACGTGAGGAGGGGGACACAGTGGAGGCAGTGGACGTTGGTATGTCTGCAAGGGTATGATGCTAGTGTGAGTGCCTGTGGGATGTGTGGTGCTTATGCTTGCTTGAGCCACCCTTGTGTGTTGAGTTGTGTGCATGCTGGTCTGATGGTATGCTTGAGATAGGCTGAGGTACTGGGGATTGGGTCTGGGTGGAGGAGGTTGGAGGGGGGAGGCTGGACACAGGGACAATGGCTGCCATCAATGCAGAGGCCATAGCCTGAAATGCTCGCTGTTGGGCTGTCTGGCCAGAATGAATGCCCTCCAAGTATGCATTAGTTTGTTGCAACTGCCTCTCTACACCCTGGATGGCATTCAAAATGGTAGACTGCCCAACAGTGAGGGATCTCAGGAGGTCAATAGCCTCCTCACTGAGGGCAGCAGGGCTGACTGGGGCAGGGCCTGAGGTGCCTGGGGTGAAGGAGATGCCCACCCTCCTGGGTGAGCGGCCACGGGACACACGCTGAGGGGCTTCTGGGAGGGCGGTTGTACCTGTAGATGTGGGGGGCACAGAGAGGCCCGCCACCGCAAGGGAGCTCCCATCAGAGGAGGAGTCGGTGTCGCTGGTCTCTGCTCCTGTCCCCGCCGTGGAGCTCCCCTCGCCCTCCGTCCCACTGGTGACTCCAGACTCCGTTGTCTCACCCTCCAGGGCTATGTGGGATGCAGCTCCCTCCTGCTCCGGTGGCACTGCTCCTCCACCTGATGATGCTAATGCAAACCAGAACAGGGAGACCACAAAAAGGGGGGTGGGGGGGAGAAAGAAGAAAGACATGTTCAGTGCATGCAATACCGCTACCGTTGGCGGACACTACAGACACAGCAGCCCTCTGTACTATGCCATGCACTTCGAGTTCCCTAATTAATCACAGGGACATTGGGTACAAGGCCTATGCCCGATTGCTGCACACATGGAAGTCACAGGAGCCTGACTAGGTGTAGATGGCTCCTACCACTGGTGGGGTTGGGGTGCCACATAGCCTGCCTCACAAAGGGTCCTTGCCTACAAAGCTCACCCTGGCCTAGGGTAACCCACAGCCAACCTCCCTCACCCAGACATCTCGTAATGCACGCAGAGTCAGATGGATGTGACGGTACTCACCGCCTTGTGGCTGCTGTGATGCCCTCAAGTGCACATCCTACTACAGATACGCCACCGCCAGGATCAGGAACATCAGGGGGGTCATGGTGCGAAGGGCACCCCTCCCACATTGGGATGCCATCCCCAGCTGGGCATCCGCCGTCTTCTTGCTCCAGCAGCGAATGTCCTCCCATCTTTTCCAGCAGTGGGTGCTCCGTCTGTGGTCCGGACGTCCTTGGCGATGGCACGCCAAATATCCTTCTTCTGGTGGGTGCTGACCTAGAGGAATAGTACATGGGAAAAGGATGATCTTTAACCGTCCGGACCGTCACAGTCATAGGCCCGCATTCCCACCCTTGCCCTGACGCACATACACTCACCGTCCGCTCATGCAGGCCTCAGTCCCCCCCTTATCTTCCATCCACACCATTCCAAACAGGCATTACCCACACAGCATGCTCACAGTGTACTCACCTGTTTGTCTGGAGGACCGTAGAGTAGTGTGTACTGGGGGAGGACCCCATCCACTAACTTCTCCAACTACTCCGAAGAGAAGGCAGGGGCCCTTTCCCCAGACACATGAGCCATTGTCGCTTCCAGACTGAGGTCACAGCAGCACTTGCAGTGTAGGTCCTCTCCTGTCGAAGGTCAGGTATCAAGTGAGTGAACAGACAGAAAATGTCAGTCACGTCTGCGGCGGTGCATACCGACACCGCCGGCGTACATCGCCATTGGCTCCTGGGACCCATAGGGCCCAATGTTAACCAATGCAGGATTGTGCAGCGGTCTTCGATCGCCTACCGCGAAGGTGTACAACGCCAGCACAGTTACCTCATATCCCCTTGTCCACATTACAGGTCAGGCAGCTGCCATTTCAAGTGGCCACATGGCATTAATTTTAAATGCGTCTCACCTATCTAGGCCTTGCATACACACAGTGACAGGCACATTGCAGATTGACAAATGTGTGCTATAAATTCTTTTTTTAATACCTCTGTGCTCGCTGTTCTTGTCCATAGGGCACATCTGCTGGGGCAGGTGAGGAGATGGCGGCATCCTCTAGTATACAGACCACTGGTGGACCTGTCGACAATGGAAGAGAGACATGTAATAGTCACCTACAGACTTGATTGTGCCACAATCCAGGAACTGTGTGTCCAGTTGGAGCCAGACCTTATTTCAGCTATCCGCCATCCCACAGGAATCCCCCCTCTAGTGCAGGTCCTGTCAGTACTCCATTTCCTGGCAAGTGGGTCTTTTCAAACAACAGTGGCCATTGCATCAGGGATGTCCCAGCCTATGTTCTCAAACGTGTTGTCCAGAGTGTTGTCTGCCCTGCTGAAACACATGCACAGCTACATCATGTTCCCTCAGGTGGAGGATTTGCCCACAATGAAAGGTGACTTCTATGTCCTGGGACATATCCCCAACATCATTGGTGCCATTGATGGGACACATGTGGCCTTGGTACCCCCCGCAGGAGTGAACAGGTGTACAAAAACAGGAAGAGCTATCATTCGATGAATGTGCAGATTCTGTGTTTGGCCGACCAGTACATCTCCCATGTACAAGTTTCCAGGCTCAGTGCATGATGCTTACATTTTGAGGAATAGCAGCATCCCTTATGTGATGGGGCAACTCTAGAGGCACTGTGTGTGGCTGATAGGTGAGGCCAAGGACCCTATACTGTGTGAATGATTGTCTGGGTCTGGGGTTGTCCCTAAGGGTTACTGTGTGTCTAACAGTTGTCCCTCGACATTTGCAGGTGACTCTGGGTACCCCAACATGTCATGGCTACTGACCCCAGTGAGGAATCCCAGGACAAGGGCAGAGGACTGCTACAATGAGGCACATGGACGAACTAGGAGAGTGATCGAAAGGACCTTCTGCCTCTTGAAGGCTAGGTTCCGGTGCCTCCATATGACAGGTGGTTCTCGCTACTACTCACCAAAGAAGGTGTGCCAGATCATCGTTGCCTGCTGTATGCTGCACAACCTGGCTATGCGACGACAGATGCCTTTTCTGCAGGAGGATGGTCCAGAAGGAGGTCTTGTGGCAGCTGTGGAGCCTGTGGAGAGTGAAGAAGAGGAGGCAGAAGAAGAGGATATAGACAACAGAGACAATGTAATCCAGCAATACTTCCAGTGAGACACAGGTAAGAAGACATCACTGCCTCCTACATCTCATACAATTGTTGGACCTATCATATGTCTGTCACTTTCACCCAGTGTATGGACCCTGACATGTCACTTTGCCTTTCCATTTCACAGATGTGGGTCCCACTGTGTGACCTCTGCTATATTACCTCTTGGACTAGAGCTGTTTACATAGGTATGTTGACAATCCAATGGACATTGCTATTTTCCTTAGTTATAGCAAATGCACATTTGTGAAAGCACAGACTGACTCCAGAATGTTTTGTGATTCAAGGGTGTTTATTTAAGTGCAAAATAGTGGAGGGGGTTGTAAAATGGTCAGGGGTGATGGTGGAGGAATGTCTATGGCAGAGTCCAGTTATTTGTCTCACAGGTGCATTGTCCAAAGGGGCATAGGAAGTGGAGCTAGGGCAGTTTAAGGATGGACAGGGTGGCGAAGTGGGACAGAAGGATGACATTCAGGTGGTCTAATTTCTTGGCGGGGGTCTTGGCATTGTTCTCTGTCTTTGTCCTGGATCTCAGGGACCGTTTGCGGGGTGGTTCTCCATCTGCAGGGGGTGGGGTGCTGGTGTCGTGGTCCTGTGGCGGTGCCTCCTGTCCACTAGCGGCGGCAGAGGTGGTGGGATGTTCATCATCCAGGCTAGTGTCAGGGGCCCCTTGTTGTGCCACAGTGTCCCTCCGGGTGTTGACAAGGTCCTTCAGCACCCCTACAATGGTGACCAGGGTGGTGTTGATGGACTTGAGTTCCTCCCTGATCCCCAGATAGTGTTCCTAGCCGCTGGGTCTCCTGAAAGTTGGCCAGTACCATTGCCATCCTCTACTGGGAATGATTGGTACTCTCCCATGATGTTGGAGAGGGCCTCGTGGAGAGTGGGTTCCCTGGCCCTGTCCTCCCCCTGTCGCACAGCAGTCCTCCCAGTTCCCCTGTTTTCCTGTTCCTCTGTTCCCTGAACCGTGTGCCCACTGCCACTGCCCCCAGGTCCCTGATGTTCTTGGGTTTGTGGGTTTGCCTGGGTTCCCTGTAGTGGTGGACACACTGCTGCTTGCCATGTCCTGGGGACATAGGGATGGGCACGCTGGGTGGGTGCTGTGCTGGTGTTTCCTGAGGGGGGAGGCTCTGTGGTGGCATGTGCCAGTGTGCGGGGAATCGACTGTCCCGGGGTCCCAGATGGGCCGGGCTGGTCAACTAGATCCAATTGGACAGATCTGCTGTCATCACTGTGGGCCAATTCTGTGGGGGGGTGGACATGTCTGGAACCTCCTGTCCGGTGACGTTGGGTAGGGGTCCTGCAGGGGTGTAAAGGCATGACTATTGCATCTGTGTGTGCCATCGTGTGCAATGGGTGGGTGACCCTATACCCCAGTGCTTACATTCTTGTCTAGGACCTTGTGTGACATTTGGTTTGGGGATCTGTGTGGGTATCTGTAGTGGTCATGCTTTAGTGATGGGTGTCCATGCTTTGGTGTTGCATGCAGGGCTTGGTGTTTGGATGGGTGGTTTGTGATAGTGGGACATATGTGAGGTGTTGGAGTGATGGGGTGATGGTGAGGGTGGGGGTATGTGATAGCATGCATGTAGGTTGGGGGATGTAATAGTTAAAATTTTAACTTACCAGAGTCCATTCCTCCAGCTGCTCCTGCGAGGCCCTCTGGATGTAGTATAGCCAAGACCTGCTCCTCCCATGTTGTTAGTTGTGGGGGAGGAAGTGGGGGTATGTCGCCAGTCCTCTGAACTGCAATCTGGTGTGTTGAGACCACGGAACGCACCTTCCGCTGTAGGTCATTCCACCTCTTCCTGATGTCATCCCTAGTTCTTGGATGCTGTCCCACTGCGTTGATCCTGTGCACGATTCTGCCCCATAGCTCCATCTTCCTAGCTATGGAGGTGTGCTGCACCTGTGATCGGAATAGCTGTGGCTCTACCCGGACGATTTCCTCCACCATGACCCTGAGCTCCTCCTCAGAGAACGTGGGGTCTCTTTGCGGTGCCATGGTGTGGTGTGGGTGATGTGTGAGGTGGTGTGTGTTGTGATGTGTGAGGGGATGTGTTTCTGTGTGTTGTGTGAGGTGTGTAGATGTTGTGTGAGTGATGGTGTTGTGTGCCTGTGGATGCTAGTTTGTTGATGGTGGTGTCTCTCTGTTTGCTTCGTTCTCAATTTTTGTTGTAGGGGTTTGTGGGTGATGTGGGTGTGTGTTATATATTGGATTGGGTGTGTGGGAGTGGTGTGTGTATGTGTATCAGGTGCATGTATTTCGATTTGTCCAATGTGGTTGTGTTTTGTAAGAGTGTGTGTATTTTGAGCGCAGCGGTGTGTACCGCCAATGGAATACCGCGATTGAAAGACCGCTGCGTGGATTCGTGGGTCGTGATAGTGTGGGTGTATTCCTGTTGGCGTGACGGTGGAGGTTTTGTTATCGCCAGTTTATCACTGACCTTTGGTGTGGCGGACTTGTGTGGGTGTCTAGATTTTGGCGGATTCCGGCCTGTGGGTCGTAATAGCTGTAGCGTATTTCTGCGGCCGCAGCAGTGTGTTGGCGGTCTTCTGCACGGCGGTAAGCGTGATTTACCGCCAGGGTTGTAATGAGGGCCTATGTGTTTTTCTGCAGACATTATGGTTTTACATGCCAACTTTTTCTTAAACACCTCATAAATTTACAGGGGCACCGCAGGTGTAAAGAGGCCTTGTTTCATCTGTAATTACTGAACACACCTGATATTTGTTGTAGTGTGTGCTATGTTCTCAAGGCCTCCGTGTAGGCAAGAAGGACAATGGAGGGGTAATCAGTGAGGCCGTCATTATGAGTTTGGCAAGACAGCCGCAGTTGCGGGTGCCAAAAGACTGACAGTGTTGGCAGTATCCTGCCTGCCGTATTACGAGTCACACAGCACACAGCCAAAAGACAGCCACAAATCTGAGACCAACAGGACGACAGAGGGTGGGAAATAGGTGGTCCCACCACCAGCACCGACATACCGACCACATTCCACCCTCCAAATTACGACCCACAAATCAGCACAGCAGAAAACCACTGGCAGTGCAAACCGCTGCAGTGAAAAACACACCTCAGCCAGAACACCACAGCACATTTGACAGTTTGAATACCCCACATCTGACACATATTCACACACCAGACACACCTACACACACCACTATAAACCACCCCCCACACAATCCACACACCTTTGCAACTCAAACGACGATCACAGACAGCGAGGAGCCAGCAACATACGATTTAGCACTTGTACACCATAGGCACTTTTAGATATCTCACTCAGCAGACACCACACGACTGCATGAACAACACTATACACACACATCGACACAGCACACAAACACCACAAGCCAACCAGCACACACACCAAGCACCCCTACTCCATCAAGCACCTTACACTGCACCCTTGCACACAACCCCCACTACAACACAACCACCATGTTCATCAAAAGCACTCACACTTCACAGACAAAGAATTGAGGGTCATGGTTGATGAAATCATAAGGGTAGAGCCTCAACTGTTAGGAGTACAGGTGCAGCAAACATTGATTGCCAGGAAAATTGATGTATGCAGAGGATCGTCCACAGGGTCAACTCAGTGGACAACCATCCACGTACGAGGAAAGGCATCAGGAACAGATGAAATGACCTACAAGGGAAGGTGCGTTCCATGGCATCACAACATCAGATTGCCCTCAACAAGACTGGCGGTGGGCCCCCACCTCCATCCCCAGGGTTCGCATCGTGGGAGGTTTTGGCCATCCTGCATCCTGAGGGCCTGGCTGAAATAACCAGAGGACTGGACTCTGGTAAGTCACTAACACTCTCCTTGCACTAAGTACTCCTGTCCAGCATGCTTTCCAGCACCCTTCACTCCCCAAGTCACCCTATCTCAGGTGGTTGCGGACCTATTTGGGACCAGCCCAGCACCATCCTTGTCCGCCACCCTTCTTACAAGCACCGCCCTCCCTATTGCTCCCCAATCAGTTGCCTGTGCCCACTCACCCAGGAGAATGGGCCTCTCCTGCGCTGCAAGCACCTCTGCCCCTGCCCCAGTCAGCCCTGCTTCCCTCATTGAAGAGGCTACTGACCTCCTGAGATCCATCTCTGTGGGTCAGACAACCATTGTGAATGCAGAGCAATGCTTACCTGGAAGTCATTCATGGTTCCCTGTCTGGCCTACAGAGATCCTTTCAGACTCTTTCCTCCTTGCTGACGGTAGCTAGTGACACTTTGGCCCTCATTATAACAAAGGTTGGAAAAACTGCCTACCGCTGCAGTGACGGCTGCCAAAATACCATCACCGTGGCTACCATCCGTCCGCCATATTATGATCACTGCGGACTTCTGCAACAAGAAGGGAGGAAATCTGGCAGTGATCATACTGGCGGACGGTGGTAAGCTTGCGCTGCTACTACGAGCACCGCCACACCAGTTGAACGCTGCCAACTGTATCATGACCTGTGATATGGTCTGGCAGTGTTCTACAGGCGGGACACTGCTGTCGGTAGCACCGCCCCTTCCGGTTCCCTACCGGAAGACCTCCTCGACAAAGGTAAGTCGGGCTTCCGACAGGGGACGGGGTGTTGTGTTTGTGTGTCTGAGTGTGTGCATGAATGTGTGTGTGAATGCGTCTGTGTGTGTTTGTGTTGTTTGTGTGGTTGTATGCGTGTTAGTGAATGTGTGTAAGAATTGTGAAGTTAGTGTGTGTCTGCATGTCAGTGTGATCGAAGTAAGAATGTGTGTGAGCATGTCTGGAAGTATGCGTGTATGAATGCGTGTATGCCAGTGCTTGTATGGATGCATTCATGCCAATGTGACTGATTGGTGGGTGTATGCGTGGTACGTGCCTGCATGTGTGTGCGTGCATGGGGTGGGGGGAGTGTGAGGATCGGGTGGGGGGAGTTTGGATAGAGTGGGCTGTCACATGTGTGTTGGGGGTGGGGGAGCCGCCTACCGGTGACAAGGAAAGAATTCCCTGTCACTGGTAGGGCCTACCGCCATGGTTTTTGTGGTGTTGCTAATGGGCGTTGCAGGCTCATAATGCCACCGGCGGGACTATGCCAGCCGCCATGGTGGTATTAGTGGAGAATTGGTGGATTGGATGCAGCCAACCTGCCGTTTCTCAAAATGTGGAGTTATGTACAGCCAGCCTGTTGGCACTACTACCGCCATATTTCCACTCACTGCCAGGGTCATCCTGACCCCCTTTGTCTTTTTTCCCCCTCCAGCTACCTCAGCCCAATCCCATACCCCTTTCCCCACACCCCTCCAGCGCACACAGTCAGACCACCATCCATCCACCTCAACAGACATGGTTCACAGTGACAAACACAAGCACCATAAGACCTACCACCGCATGCACACAGACAACACCCACCTGCATGCACAACAACATCCTCTCCCTACACTGACCCCACACCACACCCTCCTTCACAGATACTATACCACTCACACATGCTGGCACGGAACAAACACTCCCTGATCCAGCCACCAGTCCCATCATAGCCACAGTCAATACACTTCCAGACCTGCATGCATCCACCCCATTCATCACATGCACACTCACCACAACTAAAAACACCCCCACATGCAGAAAATCTATCTTACCTGCAGGCCCCTCCCCAACTGACAGTCACCCATCCACTATGCAATCTCCCTGCACCTCATCCTGCCCTCCTCCCAAAACACCAATACGTCAGCACTCAATCGCCCACAGAGACCCAGCACACACATGCCTTCAACCCACACACCTACAACCAAGACACCTACATGAACATACCTCATAACCACTCCTTCTCCCTCCACTCACAAATGCTTTTCCCATGACTGCCCCTGCCTCCCTAAGAAAGGATTGCTGTACGCGTTTTCCCTCTTTAGCCCATGGTTCTCCGAAGTGCCCTGTGTCCCTCCCCAAGCCCAGCCATTTCATCTCCCAGTCTTCCCCTGCCACTTCTGGTGTTGCCCATGCCCCTCCCTCTGCAAAAAATGAACCTCCTCAATCCAAGGTCACCCCCCAAGCCCATATAGTTTTGCAGAGTTTTATTTCTGTCTTATATATATGGGCCAACCGCATATTGGTTTCAATGGTGACATACTTGTCCTGCCTTTCCTTCAGTATGGATGTGTTGTATTTGTGTGATTTGGTTTCTTTGTGTTATGTGATTGTGTTGCAGCATGAGTTGTGTACTTAACTTGTGCATTATACTTGGTGTACTGTGTTGTGATGGTGTTGTGTGGCATTGTGTGGTTGTTGTGTGTGCGTCCGTGTGTGTGGTGATGGATATGTCATGTGCATTGTGTGGACGTGGTGTTACATCTGACACATTATATGGCAGTGTTTTGGTATTGATTGGTTGTGTGCAGTGGTTACATATTGCTGTCAGTATGGCCCTAATTACGACCCTAGCGGTTGGTGATAAAATGGCAGTTATATCGTCAACAGGCTGGCAATATCTACCGCCGAATTATGACCATGGTGGTGATATATCCAATAGACAGCCAATGTACCACACCGACCGCCAGGGCGGAACCAACAGGCACCACAGCGGTAGCCGCCTACAGCCAGGCTGATGACAAAGTATCGCCCACCATATTTTGACCCTGCAACATGCCACCTTTTCCGGGGCAGTACCAACGCCATCAAAAGCCTGGGGGAAACAGAGCAAAAAAGTCAAAAGAATCACCATTGGAGACACACGGAAGAACCATGCCGCCATGGAACCAGAACTGCAAGTTTTCCCGATGATCTTTTACGTTATGGTCCACCTGGAACACCAACACCGGCGAAGATGACGACGTTGAGTACAGCCACCTAGCAGACAAGGGAGGGGGGGGAGGAAAAAGAGAGTGACAAACACACGAACAACACACACCCGACACACACACAACCATATGCATTACAAAAACAATTTGATCATGAAAATCTGCAGAATCATGCAAAGGCAACAGGAATTTACAAGATGAATGTTATCAGTCCAACAATAAATTCAACAATCCGATTCACTCATTAAACGGATCTGTACACATGTATAAAAAAGGGACACTGCTCAGTCCATAGTTCACAGGGCCCACATGGCCACAGGGCAAAGTCCAAGGCCCCTCTCGAATCCTGCTCCAATATGGAGAGAACACTGCAGGGGCATCAGTTGGCAAATAGGCAGTCACCTCAGGGGGAGGGGGACGCCTCAGCAGGATGCGGAAACAAGTCCACTGGTTCTGTAGGGGGCAACATGACCTGTGCTTGGTCCTGGGGAGTGCAAGGCCACAGTCTCTCCACTGGGTGAATACTCCACTGGTTCTGGAGGGGGCAAAATGCCCTGTGCTTGGTCCTGGGGAGTGCAAGACCACAGTCTCTCGAGTGGGTGAATACCCCACTGGTACTGGAGGGGGCAACATGCCCTGTGCTTGGTCCAGGGGAGTGCAAGCCCACAGTCTCTCGAGTGGGTGACTTGCCAACTGGTTCTGGAGGGGACAACATGCCCGGAGCTTGGTCCAGGGGAGTGCAAGGCCACAGTCTCTCGAGTGGGTGACTTGCCAACTGGTTCTGGAGGGGACAACATGCCCGGAGCTTAGTCCTAGAGAGTGCAAGGCCACAGTCCCTCGAGTGGGTGACTTGCCCACTGGTTCTGGAGGGGGCAACATGCCCTATGCTTGATCCTGGGGAGTGCAAGGCCACAGTCTCTCGAGTGGGTGAATACCCCACTGGTCATGGGGGGGGCAACATGCCCTGTGCTTGGACCTGGGGAGTGCAAGGCCACAGTCTCTCGGATGGGTGAATACCCCACTGGTTCTGTAGAAGGCAGGTCACACAGCAGCCCTTAGAGGCTGGATTATATGGCATCCACCTGTGTTGACTGCTGCACT
The DNA here is from genome assembly GCF_031143425.1 of Pleurodeles waltl. Lineage (NCBI taxonomy): Eukaryota > Metazoa > Chordata > Amphibia > Caudata > Salamandridae > Pleurodeles > Pleurodeles waltl. The sequence goes on along the minus strand of NC_090451.1, from coordinate 163,706,929 downwards.
GTGGTGGTTTGTTGTGGGAGGCTCCTCCTCAGCCTCTGCACCCTCTGATGACTGCACTGTGGTGGTGGTTGATGGGGGCTCCTGCTCAGCCCCTGCACCCTCCGATGGTTGCACTGTGGTGTTGGTTGTGAGAAGCTCCTGCTCAGCCCCTGCACCCTCTGATGACTGCACTGTGGTGGTGGTTGTGCAAGGCTCCTGCTCAGCCCCTGCACCCGCCGATGGCTGCACTGTGGTGGTGGTTGTGCAAGGCTCCTGCTCAGCCCCTGCACTCGCCGATGGCTGCACTGTGGTGGTGGTTGTGGGAGACTCCTGCTAAGCCCCTGCACTCTCTGATGGCTGCACAACCACGGCTGGCGATGGGGGCTCCGTGACAGGTGCTGGTGCAGGTGCCTTTGCTGTCTTTGCAGCTGTTGCAGGATCCTCCACCTTCTTTGTGGCTGGTGCAGGCTCCTTCCCCTTCTTTGTGGTTCGAGCAGGCTCCTTCCCCTTCTTTGTAGCTGGTGCAGGCTCCTTCCCCTTCAGTATTGTTGGCCTGGAATCCTTTCCACCATCAGTAGGTGCTGCTACCACTGGGCACGTGGACTGTTTGGCTGAGGTGCTTGGCTGGGTCCTTGCTACCCTGTCCATATGTGCAGGACGGGGGATGGAGGGGTAGAGAAGAGGTCAATCCGGGAAAGGAAAAGCTTTTTAGGGAGGTTGGGGCGGGAAGAGGAAGGATTAATGGGAGTGGAGGAAGAGGGAGTGGTTGTTGGAGTTATTTGTCAACTGGATTTGGGTGCAGGTGCATGGGCTGCATGCTGTTGTGAGGTGGATGGCTGTTGGGTGTCTGCGTGCTTGTGTACTTTAGGAGGAGGGGACAGACACGGTGGGACAGAGGGGACGTGTGCATGGATATTGTGGAGGTGTCTGCTAGTCAGGTGTGTGTTCTGCTTGTTGTGGTGATGATGCGGGTAATGGATATTGATGTAGTGCAAGCAGTTGTGAGTATGGACGTAACTGGGTGGGAGGTGGAGGAGGAGGAGGGGAGACAGTGGAAGCAGTGGATGTTGTTGTGTCTGCAAATGAATGGTGTTTGTGTGAGTGCCTGTGGGATGAAGTGTGATGCTTGTGTTTGCCCGTGACACTCTTGGGTGTTGTCTTGTGTGCATGCTCGTCTGGCTGTGTGATTGGGATGGGTTGGGTTTGAGGAGAATGGGACTGGGAAGTGGAAGTTGGAGGGGGATGGTAGAAACAGGGACAATGGCTGCCATCAGAGAGGAGGTCAGAGCCTTAATCGATCTCTGTTGGGCTGCCAAGGCACTGTGAATGCCCTCCAGGAATGCATTAGATTGCTACACCCTGGATGGCATACACAATGGTTGACTACCCTATAGAGATGGATCTCAGGAGGTCAATAGCCTCCTCACTCAGGGCAGTAGGGCTCACTGGGGCAGGGCCTAAGGTGCCTGGAGCGAAGGAGATGCCCACCCTCCTGGATGAGCGGACACGGGCAACTCACTGAGGGGCTACTGGGAGGGCTGTGCTGATACAGGGGTGGTGGCTATACCTTCAGCTGGGGTGGTCACAAAAGTGCCCTCCACCACCAGGGAGCTACCATAGGAGGAGGTATCAGAGTCTGCGTTGTCCCCTTCAAGCTCTGCTGTGGTGCTCCCCTTGCCCTCTGTTCCACTGGTGCCCTCAACGTCGTTGGACTCTGCCTCCAGGGTCCTGTGGAATGCAGCTCCCTCTGTCACTGGTGCCTCCGCTCTTCCGCCAGATTATGCTAATGCACATAAGGACAGGATGACAAGACAAGAAAGGAGGGGAGAGAGAGACAAAGGATACACAGGGTCAATGACTGCACCAACCCCAATGTTGGTGTACACAGCACCCTCACACACAGGGAACAGGCCTACATACTATGCATTGCACTACCAGTGAAATGGCTACTCTACAAGGAATGAGGAAGGGTACACACCACAAACTGCAGCACACCTGGGACCCATGCAGCCCTGACCAGTAGTGAATACTAACAAGTTAGGTAACAGTATTTTCCCTTCAGACCCTTTACACCAGAGGACCTATGCTGCTATGTCTGGCCTGGCCTAGGGGCACCCACTGACACACACCACCACCCGGATACCACCCCTCCAGCCATGAGCTTCAATGATGGCCACTGTACTCAACCCCTTGTGGCTGCTGTGATGCCCTCAAGCGCCCATCCAGCTCAGGATAGGCCACTGCCAGCATGCACGCCATCAGGGGGGTCAGGGTCCAATGGGCACCCCTTCCTCGTTGGGAGACCATCCGCAGCCGGGCCTCCGGGGCCTTCCGTGCCCACCGTCTCAGGTACTCCCACCATTTGCGACAGTGGGTGCTCCGCCTGCCAAAGACCCCCAGGGTCCACACGTCCTTGGTGATGGCACACCTTACACCCTTCTTTTGATGGGTGCTGACCTGCAGAGGCAATACAGACTGTAGAACACCATTAGACAAACAGTCAAGCCAGTAACACAAATGGCCCATTATACCCCTTTACATCACCACTGGCACACACGTAGCCCAGCACACCACGTGTACACTGCCAAGAGGACATCCATCCACCCCCCTTACATGAGGCCTTCACACACACAACTCCATGTATTCATGCCACATGCATTGTGCCCATAGTGTACTCACCTGTTGGTCTGGAGGCCCATACAGCAGTCCGTACAGGGGTAGGACCCCATCCACTAGTCACTTCAACTCCTCAGAAGTGATGGCGGGGGCCCTTTCTCCAGTCACACGGGCCATGGCAGGTTCCAGACAAAGCTCACAGCAGCACATGCAGTATAGGTCCTCTCCTACGGAAGGTCAGGAAACAAGTGATGAATATGCTAGAAAATGGCAATCACGTCCGCGGTGGTGCATGCCGTCACCAGCGGCGTAGATCACCTTTAGCCACTGTACACCATAGGGCCCAATTATGACCAATGAGGAATAGCACAGCGGTTCCCGACCGCCTAACGCCACGGCACACAATGTCAGTGGCATTACCTCACTTCCACCTGTCCCACCACACAGGACAGGCGGATGCCATTTCAGGGAGGGGAAGGCCTATAGATTAATGCTGTGTCACAGGATAAATAGGCACATACTTCACAAATTACACTGTCCCATAACATGTTTGCAGATTGCGGACTGCTGTTGTGGCTCCATTGTTCAGTTTGTGACAGCCTCCTCACTCTTTTGTCCCTTAGATACTTACTGCTGCGGATGAATAGGAGATGGAGACATACCCCCTTGTACAAACTCCTGGTGGAAATGGCTACAGTGGAGGACAGGCACATTATCCTGACCTATAGACTGGACTGGGCCACAATCACAGAGCTGTGTGTCCAATCGGAGCCTGACCTGATATCTGCAATCCATCACCCCACTAGGATCCCCCCTCTTATGTAAGTGCTATCAGTACTCCATTTCCTGGCAACTGGTTCTTTCCAAGTAACAGTGGGCTTGGTAGCAGGAATGTCACAGCCAATGTTCTCAATGTGCTGACAAGAGTGTTGTCTGCCCTGATAAAACACATGTGCAGCTACAATGCATTCCCCCAGGTTGAAGATTTGGCCACTGTGAAGGCCCGATTCTATGCAATGGGACATATCCCAATATAATTGGTGCGATTGACGGAACACATATTGCATTTGTACCCCCCGCCAGAATGAACAGGTGTCTAGGAATCATAAGAGTTTTCACTCCATGAAAGTGCAGATGGTGTGCTTGGCGGACCAGTACATCTCTCATGTCAATGCTAAGTACCCTGGGTTGATGCATGATGCCTTTGTCCTGAGGAATAGCAGCATCCTGAATGTGATGGCCCAACTACAGAAGAACAGGGCATGGCTAATAGGTGAGCCCTGGTTCCCACCCAGTATATGTTGGTGTATGCCTATGGTGTTGGCCATATCGGAAAGTGTGTGGCTAAATGTTGTCCCTCAATATTTGCAGGTGACTCAGGTTACCCAAACCTATCATGGCTGTCGACCCCTGTGAGGAATGCCAGGACAAGGGCAGAAGAGTGTTACAATGAGGCACATGGGTGAACCAGAAAGATCACTGAAAGGACCTTTGGCCTCCTGAAGGCCAGGTTCCGGTGCCTCCATCTGACAGGTGGATCTCTGTGCTACTCATCCAAGAAGGTCTGCCAGATATTTGTGCCATCCTGCATTTTGCACAACCTGGCCCTTAGACGACATGTACCTTTTCTTTAGGAGGAGGAGACTGGAGATGCCCCTGTGGCAGCAGTGGACCCTGTGAACAGTGGGGATGAGGAGGCAGAGGATGAGCAATTGGAGAACAGAACATCTGTGATCCATCAGTACTTCCAATGACACACAGGTAAGACAGTGCAACTTTACATTTCAATAACTTTGGTTGTATTCTGTGTGGCATTGAAATGCTGGAATTTCCCACTTCTTTGCCCACTTACTGCTACCTCTGGATATTCATTTTGCAGATGTTGGTGATTTCACAAATACTCCTGGTGTGATCACAACAGCCAGCTACAGGTCATTAATTCTATGCTCATTCAATGTACAGTTCATTTGCAATGGTTGTAGCTGTTTCAATCAATGCATATTTGAAATACATGACATACTCAAAGTCGATTTTTATCAAAGGGTGTTTATTGTAGTGCTAATATATAGAGGGGAAAGTGCAATAGGAAGGGGTGATGATGGAGGAAAATCCAGGGTATTATTCCAGTCTATTCGTAGCACAGGTGCATTGTCCAAGGGGACATAGGAAGGGGAGTAATGGCTGTTCAAGGTGGACAAGGTGACTGAGTGGGACACATTGGGGACAATCAGGAGAGTCTAATTTCCTGGCGGTGGTCTTGGCAAGTGTCTCTGGCTTCTGTCTGGATTGGAGGGAACGTTTGCGGGGTGGTTCACCTTCTGCAGGGGGAGGAGTGCTGGTGGCCTCCTGGTCCTGTGGCGGGGCCTCCTGGCCACTAACGGCAGCGGAAGTGGAGAGCTGTTCAGATGACTGGCTAGTGGCAGGGGCACGCTGGTGTGACACTGCCTTCCTCATAATGTTGGTCATGTCTGCCTGGACCCCTGCTATGGAGATCAGGGTATTGTTGAAGGCCTGCAAGTCCTCCCTGATCTAATGATACTGTCCCTCCTGCAGCCGCCTGTTCTCCTGCACATTGTCTAGGATTTGGCACATCGTGTCCTGAGAATGTTGATAGGCTCCCAGGATCTCAGAGAGCGCCTCCTGGAGAGTCCGTTCCCCGCTCCTGTGCTCCCACTGGCGCACAGCTGTCCTCCCAGTGTCTCTGGTGGCCTGTGCCTCTGTCCACTGAACCGTGTGCCCACTGCCACTGAACCCAGGTCCCTGATTGTCTTCTGTGTGAGGTGTGGCCTGGGGTCTCTGTACAGGTGGGCATACTGCTGATTGATGTGTCCTGGGTACAGAGGTTTGGGGACGATGGGTGGGTGCTGTGATATTGGTTCCAGATGGAAGAGGCTCTGTGGTGGTCTGTGACTGGGCTTGGGGGACCGGCTGTCCAGTGGTCCCTGATGGGCCAGGTAGATCGTCCAGATCCTGAAGACAAGAGTTACTGTCATCAGTGTGGGCCTCTTCTGTTGGGGGACTGGATAGTGATGGCACCTCGTCTCCAGAGACATTGGCAGGGTTGCCTGTGGGGATGTAAATTATGTATTATGCTTCATGTGCATGACATATTGTACATCCTTGGCTTCCCCTCTATGGTTGGTGTTGCCCTGCCAGCTTTTCCTTTTGTATACTGGTGTATGGTGGGATTTTTAGTTTCCCTATGCTGTGCATGCTTTAGTGATGTGTGTCCATGTAGGGCTGTGAGGGATGTCCATGCATTGGTACAGCATGCAAGGCTTGGTATTGGAATTAGTGCGATGTGATGGTGGAGTGTGTGGGATGGAGTGGAGTGATGGGAGTGAGGGTGAGGGTATGTGATGGCATGCATGTATGGGGGGTAATAATTGTTGAAAGTTGACTTACCAGAGTCCAGTCCTCCTCCAACCCTGGCCAGGCCCTCAGGATGCAGTATTGCCAGTACCTGCTTCTCCCATGCTGTGAGTTGTGGGGCAGGAGGTGGGGGTCCACCGCCAGTCCTCTGTATAGCGAGCTGGTGTCTAGCTGCTATGGAACATACCTTCCCCCGTAGGTCTTTCCATCTCTTCCGGATGTCGTCCCTTGTTCTGGGGTGCTGTCCCACGATGTTGACCCTGTTCACGATTCTCTGCAATAGCTCCATCTTCCTTGATATTGATATTTGCTGTACCTGTGCTCCAAATAGCTGTCGCTCTACCTGTAACGCAGCGCCTCGACGCGGCGTCTCTTTTTGCATCTGCGATCGGAACGCGTTGCTGATTCTCAGAGTGCCGTTCCCTGCGTTTTCTGGTCACTTTGGCAACACTTCCTGGGAAGTATGTTTTGCGCTCCCAGTCACGTTGCCCTTACCTACTGTAAGGCATTTTCATCTCCCCTGTCAGTGGTGGCCTTCTTCTGGTCCTTTTCTTTTCTTTTTGTTTTCTTTTTTCTTGCCTCAGTATTCTGCCCTTTTCATATTCATGTTTGTGTCCATCTTGTCTTCTTCTTGTTTGTATTTCCCAGCATGCTCCTTTTTTACATGCCACCTCTTTTTTCCTATTCTTTTCTATGGGCTTTTTCCCAATTCAAGATGGTGTTCTTTTCATTTCCTGTGATGTCACTTCCCCTTTTTCAGTATATAAGCCACTCAGTCTTGCTCTACCTTGCATTGCAAACAATTCCCTTTGGTTGTGCTCTTTGCCCCGTTTGTCGTTCCTGTTTTTGCCTTGGAGTATTTTTTCCTGTTTTCAAGTCCTGTTTTTCTTCTTCTTTTTTTAGGAGTTCCTGTTTGAGGTTTTTCCCCAGTTCTTGTTTTTTTTCTTCCTCTGGGACTCCTTCTGGAGGGTACGGTCTGCTTTGGCGTTCCCTGTCAAGCGGCACTGTGGCTACTAGAAAGGGTCGCTCCTATCTGGGATTATCCAGATCCTGTAGCAGACCGGGTGTGTTCTCCAATCCTGCATGAGAAGTCGAGTGCAGTTCGTGACACTACCCTGACGATTTCCTCCACCACGACCCTTAACTCCTCCTCATTGAAACGGGGGGGCCTTTGTGGTGCCATGGGTGTTATGTGATGTGTGTTGGTGAGGGTGTGTTGCGGTGTGTGATGTAGAATGCGTGAGGAGTGTATGGGTGTGAGTGGTGTGTGGCTCTAGTTGTCACAGTGGTCTTGGTGTCAGTCTTGTGCCAATGATTTGTATTCATAAGGGGTTGTGGGTAATGTGGGTGTGTGTTTTATAGTGGTGCAGGTGTGTAGGTGTGGTGTGTGTATATGGGTGTCAGGTGTGTGTTGTTTGAATTGTCCAATGTGGTGTGGTTTTGTCTATGGGTGTCCATTGTGAGCGCAGCGGTATATACTGCCAATTGTTTACCGCCGTTGAATGTCCGCCATGGTGATTCATGGGTGATAATGTGATGGGCGTTGTTCTGTTGGCATAACAGTGTGGGTTTTGGGACCGCTACTTTAGCACTGACCTTTGGTCTGGCGGATTTGTGTATGTGGCTGTATTCTGTCGGATTGGTGTATGTGTGTCCTAATATGGTGAACGGACATCCGCCACTGCGGCGGTACGTTTGCGGCTGTCAGTGCGGCGGTAACTGAGATTTACCACCAGTGTCATAATGAGGGCCTATGTGTTGTCATGTGGAGGTATGCAGTGATCTTCCTTGCCAATGTGTGTTGTGTGGTGCACGTAGTGATATAGTTGTGTGACTCGGTGGTGTTATGTCTGATTGTCTTAGACGGTGGCGGTGATGCGTGTGTGCAGGGCGGTGTGTGTGTGGCACATGTTTTTTTGGCCATGGTGTGTGTGGTTTGTGTGTGTATGTTAGTGTGTGTGTGTGTGTTGGTACGGGTGTTTGCATGTTTGTGGCCATCGCTAGCCATTCTGCGTGTATGTGTTTTGTGTGCATGTGTTCTAATAGCCTTTCCTCCAGTGTGTGCTAGGTGGGTGTTGTATTGCTACATACACTACGTGCATGCGGCAGCACTACGTGCAAGGTAAACAGTGGTGCAGAGTGTGGACCATTGGCCTCTGCTTTCATTGGCCTTCGCTTCCATTTTGGGTTCACGACTCCATTTTGTCGAGTCTGGTTCGGTGCGTAAGGCACTGTTCTGTGTTTTTCCACAAGCTTCGGCAAGCTGAAGGGTGGGGTGTTTTTCTGCTCAACTTCGCTCCATCTGCCTGGTACGAAGGGCGCTATTTACATTCCACGAGCTATCAGTTAGAACAACAGGGGGATGCGCCTGTACACAAGGAGGAATGCAAGCTTCACCTTGGAGTCCTCTCCTGGGAACTTGGCCCGTTCTGAGGAGACGTCTCGAAGGGTGAACAAGGTACCGCCGATTGCACAATTTGTAAAGGAGGGGGTCTTTTTCTAGAAAAGACTCCTGGGCGTTAGTAAATACTATAAAAGTTGGGGGCCTGGATGGGCTGGTTTAGGAACTCTCTCCTGGGTTGGACGCAACGCCAGGAGGACTGATTGTCCCGAACAGAGGCTCCCTGTGTCAGCTGATTTGGGTTCCCCAGCTTTGTGTACGGCGGAGGGATGCAGACGCTCTTTTCGGTGAAGCTTTTCAATTTATTAAGTGTATTGTGTGTGCGCGCGTAATGTGTACTTATTCTTGCAGTCATTTTCATGCTATTGAGCATTGAAGTATATTGTGGGTGCGCGCGTAATATGCACTTACTCTTACAGTCATTTTCATGCTATTGAGCATTGAGGTATATTGTGTGTGCTCGTATTACATGCACTTACTCTTGCAATTATTCACAGAGTGCTTATATCTTTATTATTATTCTCAGGTTATTCTCCTGATGTATATATATATATATTAGTGTGGTTTGGTTTTGCTAGCTGAGAACTTGCCCCTTAAATAAACTTGATTATTCTACTTACGAAGGTGTTTGAGAGTGATTGCTTTACATTGTGCCTTAAAATATCCTGAAGTGCATAGTTTTGATATTCTGAAGAGTAAAGCAGCACAAATTGGCGTAGTCGGCAGGATTCGAAAAAAAAAAAAAAAAGGGAAAATGCTTAATAAGATCAAAGCGAGCTCAAAAGCAGGTTCTCAGGTAGCAAATCCAGACATAGAGATACCGGGGTGGGAAACTGCTCCGTATAAACTATTAGCTCAGGAATGGTCACGTTGTGCTGGTTTGTGTGAAAATTGGAATGCGTGTATGTTAAATGTGGAACCTGAAGATCTTCTCATTTGTTTACGGAAAGTGTCGATTGACAAGGGAAGGGAGGTTTGTGCGTTGGGGAGGCGAGGCTGGATCTTGCTTTCTGCGTACCGAAAGTTGTATGAAAAATGTTTACAGTTACAAAAAGACCACGAGCAGCTGGAGAAGGAGTTAGTGGAAGCCCGAAATTCCTCTACCATGCTAGCTTGTCAAAATAAATTATTAAGTGATAAGTTGGAAATGTACCAACTGGTTGCAGAGAGAACGGCTGTTAGCGTAGCTAAATATAAACACAAGAAACGAAGAGGGAAAGTTAATAAAAAGAAGGTGCATTTAGCTATCTCTCAGGCAGGATTAGCCTTTGACCCTGAATTTTGGGATGGAAACATCTGGGATACATCTGATTTTTCAGATGGGTCCGGGGGCGATGACTGCCAAGATGTTAGACAGGAGAAGACAGAGCGCAGGAATGTTGTCCGTGCGCAGCCCATATATCGGCGAAAGTTACAGCATAGCCCAGCTAATCCTGGAGGGGTGATGTTGGATGCCCTGGAGGATTATACACAGCAAGAACTAAGTGATGTGATAGACAGATTTCGACAGAGGTCTGGGGAAACATTGCTTACGTGGTTGGTGCGGGTGCACGATATGGGGGGCCAGGGGGTCCAATTGGATCACGGCGACGCCCCGAGGCTTTGTATGTTAAGTACAGACCCGGTTATTCAAAATGAGTTTAGAACCTATCCAGGGAATGGTCCCATGACCAATTTGTTAGAGCTAGCGGCGCAAGGGTGTGCTCAGAAGTATCCGACAGAGTCAGACTGGCCGCCTAATGATAAACCTTGGTACACTTTGAGAGATGCAGTACAGAGATTGAAGGAAGAAGGGATGAAAACAGCTATCTTTATGGGTAATGCCCATGATTTGATGAATGGAATTTTAAGTGTGTCTGTGCGAAACCGGCTGATTAGGGCCGCTCCTCCTGCATATAAGCATGTCATCATGACTTTGTTAATTAATCAGACAGGTAACCCATTGTCTCAGGTGGTAGAAGCGGTGCGTGAGTTAAGTGATTTAGGAGAATGGGCTAAGCCAGAGAGGAATTCACGGTCTGAGAATCGTACTGATAACAACAGGGTGACAAGGCGAGACATGTTTCAGGCCTTGATGCGAGATGGGGTGACCAGGAATGAAATTGATGGGATAAGCACCAAGGACATGTGGGAAATGTATCACAAACGCGGTTTGGATAAAAAGGAGGGGAGTAGGAAAGTGAACAAGAAGGATAACAAAGTGGTGAACCAGAGAAAGGCAGGAGGGGAGGAGCGTGAGGGTGAAAAGGGAGAGAGAGGGAGAAAACCCCACAGTAGAGAGAGATCCCCAGAGGACGGAAATTGGGAGGAAGAGCACCGAA